>NC_091617.1:124440592-125069878 GCF_027580195.1 Bos mutus
TTAACTATTTCACAACTACAGTAGATAAAGAATCCACTTGCAATGCAGGAGACCCCGGTTCAATTCCTGGGTCGGGAAGATTCCCTGGAGAAGGGAATTCTCCTTCTGTGAGTAAAGAATACTTCACTCCAGTATTCTTGAGCTTCCCTTGTGGCTCAGCTGGTAAAGAATCCACCTGCAATGTGGGAGACCTGGGTTCAGTCCCTGAGTTGGGAAGATCCCCTGGGGAAGGGAAAGGCTACCCACTCCAGAATTCTGGCCTGGAGAATTCCATGGGGTCGCAAAGGGTTGGACACAACTGAGCGACTTTCACTTTCATATAAATACAACCTCAAGTAACCTCACAACACCTTCATCAATCATCTTCTTTGACCTTCTCTTTTAAAGTCAAAATTCTCAGAAAAATTGACAATAGTCACTGTCTCCATTTGTTCTCCTTCTATTCAATACTTGCCCCACTCAGTTCTGGCTTCCGTCTCAACCACATTACTAAAGCAGTTTTGTTAGGCCCACAATGACCCCCATGTTTCTAAACCATTCAGGTATTTTTTAGTCCTCTTCTGACATGTCTTTTTAGTAGCACATGATACTGTTGATAGCTCCCTTCTTGTCATGCATTTCTCTTGTCTTCCCTGACAGCACTCTCTTTGAGTTTCCTCCTGTGTCTCTGGCTAGACATTTTCAGGCTCTACTTCCTATTCCATTAAGTGATGGAATTCATCAAGTTTCTATCCAAGGCCCTCTTCTCTTCTCATCCTATTCTCTATCCCTAAGTGTCCATGTATGTTTTTGTTATTCAATCACTATATCATGTCTGACTCTTTGCCACCACATGGACTGCAGCACACCTGGCTCCTCTGCCCTCCACTATCTCCCAGAGTTTGCTCAAATTCATGTCCATTGAGATAGTGATGCCATCCAACCATCTCATCCTCTGCTGCCCGCTTCTGCTGCCTTCAATCTTTCCCAGCATCAGGGTCTTTTCCAATGAGTCAGTGCTTCACATCAAGCGCCAAAGTACTGGAGCCTCAGAATCAGTCCTTCCAATGAATATTCAGGACTGATTACCTTTAGGATGGACTGGTTTGATCTCCTTGCAGTCCAGAGAATTCTCAAGAGTCTTCTCCAACACTGCAGTTCAAAAGCATCAATTCTTTGGCGCTCAGACTTCTTTATGGTCCAGTCTCACATCTAAACATGACTACTGGAAAAACCATAGATTTGACTATATGGACCTTTGTCAGTAAAGTGATATCTCTGCTTTTTAATATGCTGTCTAGGTTTGTCATAGCTTTCCTTCCAAGGGGGAAGCATCTTTTAATTTCATGGCTGCAGTCACCATCTGCAGTGATTTTGGAGCCCCAAAAAATAAAATCTGTCACTGCTTCTACTTTTTCCCCTTCTATTTGCCATGAAGTGTTGCTCTTGGATTAAAATAACAGGGAAACAGAGAAAAGTCACAAATTTAAACCTCTGTGAAACTCCAGGTACATAGATGTAACTTACTTGATAACCCCACGCATAGGCCTTAAACTCAGAAATTTCCCCTCCAAACTTAATCCATGTCTAGCATCCCCTCTATTCTGTTTTGCAGCAAAAAGTTCAAACATTTTTCTGGAGACTCTCTCCTTGATCCAGCTCTTATGTAAATCACCTCTCATCAGTTTTACTACTTTCAAAATTTACATTCAGGATAGCTTAGAACATTCTGATTGTTACTGTTCACTTAAATTTTTAAAAAGAACTACCTAGCACCTTATATTTTCCTCTAACCTCTTCTAACACAGTGAAACAAGAAAGGCTTATAAGTGGGAAATGGTGTAAATGTAAAATACTGCACAGGATCAAATATTTTTTGAAAAAAAATTACATGGCAGGAAATTTTTTTTTTTTTTAAAGAGAAGCAACATTAATAGTGGGCATCATGCTTGTCACCTTCTCAAAGTCAGGGTCACTAAGTTACACAGAAATGAGAGCACATAAAGGACTATAGTTACACCAAGAATTTCAGAAGGTCTAAATAGATTAACGTCTTATCTTAGATACGTACATTTCTTCCATTTGGTGGAGTTGTAAAATGGAGTTTTAAAGTTAATTTTCTGATCATAAAATCTTAAAAATGGGCCTCCTTATCCTATCATATTTCTCAAGAGATCTGGAACATGGCCTGTAAAAGAGATGTCTCAATATATTTTAAAATACTATCTTTAATTCTAAGCAGAAAGCACTAGAAAGTTAGAGTGAACATTTACCGTTTTTTTTCTTCTGGTCCTGACTGTTTATACCCTAGTAAAGAATGATAGATTCTTCTGCAAAGCCTCCTGAGAATATGGAACTAAATGCATCCAAATATTGAATTGTTTGGAAAAATAATAGTTACATTTCTGCAGATAAACCCTCTACCTCTATTGAAAGCTAAGTATTCATGGGAATATTGATAGGAGCTTTCGCAAATAATATGCCTCCCTCTGCCAAAATACAAAGCAACCTCCATCAGTTAATAATGAGCATGACTAATTATTAACCTGAATAACACATGACATAAGAGAAAACTGGCATAAATTATCTCAAAATGAACTGTGAGTGAATCTGTCCACTTAATGAATCTAATTTACATGATTCTTCTCCCTGCTGTTCCCTTTGTAAATAATCTTTCATTTAAATCATTTCCAGCCCAAAAGCTGAAATCATTATTCTGAGAGTTATGTGGGATTGATGGGTAAGCCATTCTTTCAGCCATAACTTGCAAGCTGTTCAGATCATTGATCACTATACCTGGCTCCTGGTTTGAATACAATTTTGCTCGGGTAGTCAGCTCAGGACCTTGTGCAGAGCTCAGATCACAAAGAGAGGCTCTTTAAAGAGACCGAGAACCAGGCTTCAGAGGCAGCGATGTGGGGTAAACAAATGTATATCCTCTGTCATTTTTAACTTACAAATCGCAAACAAAAGCACCTCCTTTTATACAAAACCACGAATCACCTTTGACATCATCAAAAGAATCAATGGTAGTCACACCGCTTTCACAGCCCTCCAAGGTCCAGCAGACCCTTTATTCATTTTGGGGGAACCCAGTGGGGACTCCTACCATTTTCTCTTTATAGCATTTCTTTGCTGAATCCCGGACCACATTATGAAGCCATGTTATTGATTTTATCACCACTTGTGGCAGTTCTCTCTTAGCAGTTAAAAATTACTTTTTTTTTTCTCTTAACATCTTGCTAGAACACCTCATTCTGAAAATTGGCTTACTCTCACCCTTCATTCCCACACTTTGCCTGGAAAAAGAGAAGGATTTTAAAAGACTGCCCTCCCGTGCCTGTCACTACAAAGTGAAAAATCAAAAGGAATTTAATATTTCCTGTCACACCTGTGCTCGTGTGTGCATGATCACACGAAATTAGTCCCTCCAGTATAAAGAGGAAAAGAACCAAGGAGAAAAGCATCCATAACCTCTTTGGGTATTAAGTCTATGGAATGTGCTGTACAGTCAAACCATCTATTAAGGTCAAAACCATTATCTCCTCCTCTGGGTGTCTAAACTGCCCATAGCAGTCATTTCAGCAGATAAAGGAATAAAGACTAGGAAATGGGATAGTTGCAGATTTGAGAAACAGTCAAAGTGTCAGTGCCATGAATGGCAACACTACCACTTGTATTATTACAGTCATTTTTATATTACCAGCTTTTGAGGATTATATTATCTAGTATATGAAGATTGTTTGGGCAATTTGTTCAAAGAGAGATAAGATAGAAGGAAGGGTCTTTTCACAAAGAGAGGCATGTTTGTGTGTGTGTGCATGCACATGTGTGTGTGTGCCTGTATGTGCTTTAAAGGCATACAAGGTACACCATACCTGACCTGAGTGATAAAACAGATTGCCCAATAGGAATTTTTGCAGCTAATTTTTAGTTCACTTGGTCTTTTGAAATAAGATATGTTATAGTCTTCACAGGGGTATGTGTCTATAAGCATTGTCTGACTTTAACAACTTGCTCAAGTTAATCTTGACACGTTCAGCGTAAGCTGGATGGCCTTGACAGCTGTTTGGCCTTGAAGGTTATTTTATTTGTGACTGTCGCTCTAGTGAAATGACTGATGCTGAAGCTGAAGCTCCAATACTTTGGCCACCTGATGTGAAGAACTGACTCATTGGAAAAGACCCTGATGCTGGGAAAGATTGAAGGCAGGAGAAGGGGACAACAGAGGATGAGATGGTTGGATGGCATCACCAATTCTATGGACATGAGTTTGAGCAAGCTCTGGGAGTTGGTGATGAACAGGGAAGTCTGGCATGCTGCAGTCCATGGGGTCGCAAAGAGTCAGACACAACTGAGCGACTGAACTGAACTGACTGCTCTGGTGGCTAGTGGATAATAGCATTGGGTGGGGTGTTTTAAATCTAAGGTAGTTCAGTGATAAATAGGAATATGTCCCCAAGAGGTTTATGAAGTGTTTCATGAGGAATCTTTCAGCTCAATAAATTCTGGATCAGGGCCTGCTGGTCAGAAGGAAGCATACGTTCTGGTGTTGGTCTCACTGAGAGTTCCCTTCCTAAGGGATCAACAAGCACCTTCTCACATGGTCTGCAAAGCTCCTGGATGTGCTAAGTGAAATGTGAAACTTAGAAACATAGTTTCCACATTCGCCTTTGCCTGCCTCCTACTGACATGGCTGGATAGCTGAGCCATGCCCATGACATGGCTTAGAACACACTGTACATGCAGAAGTGTATTTACCAAGAATTAGTGACATCTAACTCTAAGGGCCCTTCACTGGAGGGAGCCCCTTGTAAAGAATCTGCCTTTATTTTATACCCAAAGTTTATATTCTTTCTGTTAGGGAGGGTCCCCCAGACTGGCAAACCTTTGGGCTCCACAAAATCTGGATCCACTCCCATTCATTTGAGGAAGCAAGATAGAGAAAATACAACAAATATTAGTCTTGAAAAAAAAACTTTTTCAAGCATTTTACAAAGCAGATGACAATTTAAGTATTTATTTTATCTTTGGCCACACCACACAGCATTGGGGAGCTTAGTTTCCCAGCCAGGGATAGAAACTTGGGCCCCCTGCAGTGGAAGTGCAGAGTCATAACCACTGGACCACCAGGGAAATCCCAAATTTTCAGTCTTACTGTAATAATATTTGTCACATCACTGTGAAAGATTTCAATCTCCAGCACCCATTCAGCACTATTTTCTGCATTTGTTTATTGGAATCGTTTTGGTAAAAGAATATGTTTTCAATTTACTTGAGCAGGGTTCAAAAATTCCTTGGAAAGTGTAACCCTCAATTTGGAGCCTGAAGCTAATGTTATTCCTCTCCACACCTCTCCCCAAACATCTTGCACAGCTTCTCCTACTCCTCATACTATAGAAAGTACCACCTTGTTAATTCTTGAAAATTGTGCTTAAATTCACAGTACTCAATCATGTTTATTACAAGATCTCTTCCAATACCTTTCAATCTTCAGTCTAACTTTGCATTGTATAGCCAATGACCTAGAAGGACTCACTTGCCCTCCTTTGCCACTCAATCCAGTTATGAATTGATGATTATTTTTACATCTCACTCTGGATCCCCCAAACTGCCCCAGACCACAAATCCTTAACTTGCTTTGGAGGCCCCCAACTGGTGCTGTCTCACTTGTAGGTTCTCATGACCAAAGCTTCATGGGAGCTAGGCAACTGTAAGCCCTCCTCTCCAAAGGGCCTGCACAATAGAAACACTAAAGAACAGTGAAAAAGAGCCTAATTAAAGGAAATTACCTCCGAATCAGACCAAATTAATGCTATCCTGAGGTAAGCTCAGAGAAAAGAACTGATTATATTCAATGTAAATGCCAGAAGGCACTTGGGCAGAGTTTTCAGCTTGTAACATAGTGGGAGGGGCAGTCTTAAGAATTTTGTTAAGGATTTCTTAAAGAATTTTTTGGAATTCAGTACCCTTTTCAGGTTTAATTACGATTCTGCTACCAGAAAGAGTGATAAAGTTCAGATGATTCCAACAGCACAAAATATGTAGAAATGAATAAAACCTTTGGTCCTGATGACTGACAAATTTCAATAAATTCCTATCTCTCTTCTTTACATTCCTCCTACCAAGTCATTCGTACTGGCATCTTAGAAAGAGAGAAAGAAAGGGTACCCACAGACAGGTGTTTGGACCTCAAGAGATTCTTTACTAAACAGAGATTAGATCTGAGAAGAATCCCTTTCCTGAGTACATTCTGAAATATAGACACGTATCATAAGGGAAAATAATTATCATGAATTACATCTGAAAAAGGATTGGTGCCTCCTTTCCAGAAGAAATCTTTTTTAAAAAATATTTATGTATTTACTTGGCTGCATCAGGTCTTAGTTGCGGCATGCAGGATCTTCCCTGCATCATGCAGAATATTTCCTTATGGAGCACGCAGTTTCAGTAGCTCCATGGCATATGGGATCTTAGTTCCCCAACCGACCAGAAATCATACCTGCGTCTTCTGCATTGCAAGGCAGATTCTTAACCACTGGACCACCAGGGAAGGCCCTCCAGAAGAAATCTTCAAGAGTGTGTAAACAGAGAGCGCTGGGAAAACCCAAACCAAAATCTCATTGACGAAGTGTCTTCAAAGACTCTACTATAGAGTGGTTGTGATGGGAACCCAGCTTGGTTTTCTGCTGAGAAATTCCAGCTACTCATCAGTACCTGTTTTCTCATCAGGTACCACCATGCCTGGCACAAAGCAAGTGTTCTAGTAAATGGCTAATCGGCAGATAATCAAAAAAGTCCTTCAATTAAATAGTAGTAAAAACACAAATGTATTTCATCAAAAGGCTTGCTCTATTTCAGGCTGGTGTTGGGCATTGACTTTTGACCTCTGTCCATTGGTTTATTTCTTTATTTGCTTTGCACTTAATTTTTGCAGTTCAGCATGGCTGTGCACAGAATCTGGAAACTAAGTCTGTATTATGCCAGTCAAGCATGAAATTATAGCTTGTTGGCTGATAGTGCACAAGGGTTCCTAGGAGACTAAGCATGAGATAACAGTACTGAGGGCTTCTAACAGGAATTTGATCAACCATTATTCCAAGACACTTATTATTTTGTTTACAATTTCATGATGCACAAGTTCTCCTGATGTGTCTTTAATGCTTTTAAGAATTCTCCAATGCCTTAGTCTTTGACCTGATTGCTTTTTTTTCCATGTCAGTTAACACCTTTTGGGGGAGCTGTAATTGTATGTAGCACACTCCATAAGTCAGGCAGCACCCATTCTTTTACAGAAGCAGTTGTCACTCCCAAAGTCATATTAATAATTGTAAGAAAACAGTGAATTGAGCAACAGCTGTTAACATTAACCTAATGATCAGAACTGAGCACAGCCAAGCTTGGCTTTGGAACAGAAGAGGAAATTACCACTGTAGATGTGAATGTTAAGAATTTCGGAGAACACCTCAACAATCTGCTCTTTTAGTAACAGCTATTGTTCACTGGGCATAACAAGGGTTTTCAAAGATGGGGCAATACAATGTGATAGAGAGCCTTAGGAACAGCAGTAAAAAGGATCTGAAGAGTCATTTATTTGTGTTAGAAACAAAGCAGTGTGTCACTGCAGAAGGAAGGAATGTGACATAAAGGGAGGTGGGCGGGGAGGAAGTTTGTGCATTGAGCAAGAATCAAGCAGCCTGGAAACCAAGCAGATCTTCATCCAAGGTTTGAGCCCAGTAGGTGAGCAAGAGAGCTGGGAACTGCATTTCTACTCCCTCAGTTGCTCATCTCCGGTGAGGGGGTAGGGTAACAAATTATAATTAATTACAAAAGCAAAAGATAACAGCCAAGACACACTAGCAGTAAAGGAAGCTGAGGACACCTATCCAAGGAGTGGTGTGATGAGCCTCCACACCAGGAGGGGGCACTAGTGAGCATATTATGAGACAGAGCAAGGTGGGGTTCCAGGGAAAATAATCACTGATGATGATTGAGAGAGAAGCCATCCACCAGCAGATAGTGGCATAGGGAAGCCAAAATTCTGTCCCTCAGGCTGTCAGTTGACACAGAGCTTTGTGTAGGAGGCATCAGGAAGCTTTCAGTTATGGAGTCTGAAGTTTTCCAGCATTCTCAACCATTCCATGGCTATAATTCCAACAAGGCCTAATAGAGAAGAGATTACATGGCATTCTTTCATGATATAACCTAAGGTGGTATGACTTGTGGAACTTCAAAGGTCTTGGGATTCAAAACACATGTGTTCAGACCCCCATCTCTTTTGATTAATATTGAATAACAGTGACCTAGAAAAGTCACTTTTCAAATCTCTGTTTTCTAATCTTCCAAAGGGGAAGAAGCTATTGTCATAATGGTAAAGTAGCAAGTAGTATGCCCATGTTCATGATTATTTAAGTAACTTGACAACCCAAAAAAGATGTCCTTTTCATTATAGGGGACTGGAATGCAAAAGTTGGATGTCAAGAAACACCTGGAGTAATGGGCAAATTTGGCTTTGGAGTACAGAATGAAGCAGGACAAAGGCTAATAGACTTCTGCCAAAGAACACACTGGTCATAGCAAACACCCTCTTCCAACAACACAAGAGAAGACTCTACACATGGACATCACCAGATGGTCAACACCAAAATCAGATTGATTATATTCTTTGCAGCCAAAGATGGAGAAGCTCTATACAGTCAGCAAAAATAAGACTGGAAGCTGACTGGCTCAGATCATGAACTCCTTATTACCAAATTCAAACTTAAACTGAAGAAAGTGGGGAAAACCACTAGACCATTCAGGTATGACCTAAATCAAATCCCTTATTATTGTACAGTGGAGGTGAGAAATAGATTTAAGGGACTAGATCTGCTAGACAGAGTGCCTGATGAACTATGGATGGAGGTTTGTGACATTTTACAGGAGACAGGGATCAAGACCATCCCCAAGAAAAAGAAATGCAAAAAAGCAAAATGGCTGTCTGAGGAGGCCTTACAAATAGCTGTGAAAAGAAGAGAAGCAAAAAGCAAAGGAGAAAAGGAAAGATATAAGCATCTGAATGCAGAGTTCCAAAGAATAGCAAGGAGAGATAAGAAAGCCTTCTTCAGCAATCAATGCAAAGAAATAGAGGAAAAGAATAGAATGGGGAAGTCTAGAGATCTCTTCAAGAAAATTAGAGATACCAAGGGAACATTTCATGCAAAGATGGGGTCAATAAAGGTCAGAAATGGTATGCACCTAACAGAAGCAGAAGATATTAAGAAGAGGTGGCAAGAAAACACAGAAGAACTGTACAAAAAACATCTTCACAACCAAGATAATCACAATGATCTGATCACTCACCTAGAGCCAGACATCCTGGAATGTGAAGTCAAGTGGGCCATAGGAAGCATCACTACGAACAAAGCTAGTGGAGGTGATGGAATTCCAGTTGAGCTATTTCAAATCCTGAAAGATGATGCTGTGAAAGTGCTGCACTCAATATGCCAGCAAATTTGGGAAACTCAGCAGTGGCCACAGGACTGGAAAAGATCAGTTTTCATTCCAATCCCAAAGAAAGGCAATGCCAAAGAATGCTCAAACTACCACACAATTGCACTCATCTCACACACTAGTAAAGTAATGCTCAAAATTCTCCAAGCCAGGCTTCAGCAATATGTGAACCGTGAACTTCCAGATGTTCAAGCTGGTTTTAGAAAAGGCAGAGGAACCAGCGATCAAATTGCCAACATCCGCTGAATCATCAAAAAAGCAAGAAAGTTCCAGCAAAACATCTATTTCTGCTTTATTGACTATGCCAAAGCCTTTGACTGTGTGGATCACAATAAACTGTGGAAAATTTTGAAAGAGATGGGAATACCAGACCACCTTATCTGCCTCTTGAGAAACCTATATGCAGGTCAGGAAGCAACAGTTAGAACTGGACATGGAACAACAGGTTGGCTCCAAATAGAAAAAGGAGTACATCAAGGCTGTATGTTGTTACCCTGCTTATTTAACTTACATGCAGAGTACATCGTGAGAAATGCTGGGCTACAGGAAGCACAAACTGAAATCAAGATTGCCGGGAGGAACATAAATAACCTCAGATATGCAGATGACACCACCCTTATGGCAGAAAGAGAAGAACTAAAGAGCCTCTTGATGAAAGTGAAGGAGGACAGTGAAAAAGGTGGCTTAAAGCTCAACATTCAGAAAACGAAGATCATGGCATCTGGTCCCATCACTTCATGGCAAATAGATCGGGAAACAGTGGAAACAGTGTCAGACTTTATTTTTGGGGGCTCCAAAATCACTGCAGATGGTGACTGCAGCCATGAAATTAAAAGACCCTTACTCCTTGGAAGGAAAGTTATGACCAACCTAGACAGAATATTAAAAAGCAGAGACATTACTTTGCCAACAAAGGTCCGTCTAGTCAAGGCTATGGTTTTTCCAGTGGTCATGTATGGATGTGAGAGTTGGACTGTGAAGAAAGCTGAGTGGCAAAGAATTGATGCTTTTGAAATGTGGTGTTGGAGAAGACTCTTGAGGGTCCCTTGGACAGTGAGGAGATCCAACCAGTCAATCCTAAAGGAGATCAGTCCTGGGTGTTCACTGGAAGGACTGATGTTGAAGCTGAAACTCCAATACTTTGGCCACCTGATGCAAAGAGCTGACTCATTGGGAAAGACCCTGATGCTGGGAAAGATTGAGAGCAGGAGGAGAAGGGGACGACAGAGGATGAGATGGTTGGATGGCATCACTGACTCAGTGGACATGAGTTTGGATAAACTCCGGAGGTTGGTGATGGACAGGGAGGCCTGGCTGCAGTTTATGGGGTCGCAAAGTCGGACACAACTGAGTGACTGAACTGAACTGAACTGAATTGACAGCCTATACAAAATCCTCAGGCTGCTGCAAGTCATTTTTTTTTTTAACATAAAGGTGATTGATTGCCCTCAATCATTCTGATTTTTTTTCCTCCAGCAAGTGGCTGCTCTGAGTAGAAGCAAACACCAGAAAATCCATCTCCTGGTTTGGGTGCAGTCAGGTGTATCATTGTTTTTAAAGTATTTTTCAAAAATATGTGTATGTATGTTCCAAGTTCTGTACACACACTGTGGGCTGGGAATGAGTTAAATCAAAAATAAATGACTAGGCAGAGCTGACTGGCTGCTGCTTGCTCCCTCTCCCTCCCTCTCTATGGGTTTCACAGAGGTGTTTGTTAATATAACACTGCCCTGTCTGCCTGGCAGGAGTTTGAGTCTGACACAGAAAGCCACAGGTCAAATTGGGCCAAAAATGTTTACAGTGCCCTTCCTTTTGCTACATTTTTGGTGCAGGCTGAAATATTACACAAAACAGGATTCAGTCTTATTTACAGTGAAACCTCTTAAAATGGATTTAGGCACAACTGAGTTGACAACCATAATACTTTGACATTGCAGTCAAAAATGAAAGCTCTTTTCTTCCTTAAAACTTTCCAAGACCACTAAGATGATATAGCCAGTTTGCAGCCTGGCACAAAAAAAAAAAAAAAAAATGCATTCCTTACCTTCCCCAAATACATGAGTATATATTTAATAAACCTTTTATTTAAAGAGATCCATTGTTATTGTTGTTACTGTTATCCAGTAGCTGAGTCATTCCCAACTCTTTGTGACCCCATTGACTACAGCATGCCCTGCTTTTCTGTCCTCCACTATCTCCCAGAATTCACCCAAATTCATGTCTACTGAGTTGATGATGCCATCTAACCATCTCATCCTCTGCTACCCCCTTCTCCCTTTGCCTTCAGTCTTTCCCAGCATCAGGGTCTTTTCCAAAGAGTCAGCTCTTCGCATCAAGTGGCCAAATTTTAGAGCTTTAGCTTCAGCATCAGTCCTTCCAATGAATATTCAGGGTTGATTTCCTTTAGGATTTACTGATTTGATCTCCTTGCTATCCAAGGGCCTCTCAAGAGTCTCCTCCAACACATCCATATTAGACTCTTCTATACAAAAGTCACTTAACTGGCATTTAAGGATCCCTCCTTGTTTCCTTTACCCTTTTCTTAAGAATGAAAAAGCAAAAAAACATGTGGTTCTCCTTCATGGGGTCATGACTGGCTCCACTCTGGCCCTGGCAGAAGCAGCAGTGAGTTCTGACCTTCAGAGTAGCCAGACAGATACTCCTCTGCCAACAGAGAGGATGAAAGTCTAGGAAGGAAGGAATATGGCTACAAGGCCAGGGTTTCCAAAGACTGGAGATTCCCCTTCCCACTACTTAGTTCCCCAAGAACCTTATCAGGGTTTGCCAAGCTGCCTGTAGAGCAAACAGTAGTTTCTAAACATGGAGGCAGCTCAGAATCCCCTAAGGCTTTGGTTAAAAGTTAAGATCACTGGTCCTCTTCCTGAATATTCTGATTTAACCAGTATTCCATGGGACTCTGCTATAGTAGGTCACCAGGAAAGTTTTGGGAAATTCCAGAAATCATCTGAAGGAGTTGCCCTATCGGGTTCCAGTATGTTCTGACTGCTGTGCCCATTTTACAGAAGAGATCACTGAGGCTCAAAGTCACAAAGCAAGAAAGGGGCCAAACTGACTCATGAACCAAAATCTGTTAGAATTCCAGAGTCCACACCCTGACTCACTGTGGGACAGTCTCTCCAAGTGCAGTGGGTGACTGTCAACTTACTTCCTCTGCTGCAGCTTCTAATAGTTTTCCACATGTCAGCTTCCAACAGCTCTCTGCTAATATATGCTGTTGAAATGGACTAACCAGCATTGTTAATCAGAAACCTTGTTTTTAAACCCATTTTAAGTCCATGGTCATGGTATAAGGGCATGTAGGTAGATGCAGGTCTCTCCCAGGAGTCAAGTTCATGGGCTTTGTGACACCTCTTTTCCATTTGTGCTCAGGCCACTTTTTCAGACGTGCATGGGGTGAAAATTGGATTTCCAGACAATTAAAATTAAAAGAAGTCCAATTGACTGACACATGTAAATGCTTACCAAGGGATTTCTTATATCTAGCGCTGTGCTCTTCACACCAATTATAGCCTTCTTTTTTTCAAATATATAATTAGTAAAAGCAAACTGCTCAGGTTGAAGGCGGAATGAATATCTTAGAGCCTAGAGTCCAGCCGTTTCTCCACTGACCTTCTTCTCCTCCCCATGAGATCCATTCCACACACCAAGGAATCTTGGGGCCCCACAGAACATAGCTGGAAAGCCAAGGTTCTAGTGTCTCCTTCCAATGATTAAAAAAAAAAAAAAAAAAAACAGATGCTAATGAAATGCAGAAGATTTTGCCAAGAGAGTAAATCATAACAAATGAATAAAACATCTCTTACCTGGCTCCATTGTTAGAAATTAATAAAAACCTGATAATTCTAGACTTTAGACTTGGAGTTAGGGACTTCTGCAGTCTGTTGTATGTTCCTGTGCTGGTGGCTTTTATTACCAGGGCAAGTCATGGGGCTTGCCTGGCTGCAGTAACTTGTGTCTCCTCAAGGCCTATTTTCATGGTCTATCGCCAGACCAGGAAGCAGCCCACTGGACTTAGGTAAACGTTGTCAAAGTAAACATGTTCAGGGCTGCTCGTTACTATAGCTGCCTTGGTTGTGTAGGGAGATAAGAGAACTGAAGTTTCAGACCAAGTAAGAATTTAGTGTTTCCTGTGAATAACTAGTTTCCTGCTTATGAGTTCTGAGATGATTCTGATAGAGCATTAATTGGATTAATTGGGTGCAAAATAAAAACCTGCTTACTTGAAATGAACTTGTGAAAGAGACAAATCCAAGTTGTATATATATTTGCAAAAGGACATTTAAAATTAGCGAATGTGTCTGTTAATTTGAGAGGTTCGTTGTGCTGTTGGTTCACAAAAATTACAACCAAGCAAACACGCCTTGTTAGAGCAATGACATGATATGTCATTTAGGCCAACCAGAACACAAAGTGAGAGCACAGTTCCTGGTAGGTGAGGATTACCTTGTCCAGACCAGAGAGAGACATTCATGTTCCCATTAGGCCTCCATAAACAGACTACAGTCAATGTAAAAATCACCCATTTCCTTAATGCCATTTGCAGGGCTAAAGGTTACAGGTTTAGAGGTTAACATACTAAGTGAAGGAAGTCAGACAGAGAAAGACAAAACCATATCATATCACCTATGTGTAGAATCTAAAATATGACACAAATGAAACTTATCTGTGAAACAGACTCACAGTCGTAGAGAACAGACTGTGGTTGCCAAGAGGGAGGTGGGTGCGGGAAGGATGAATTGGGAGTTTGCGGTTAGCAAACTGTGGCTAAATAACAAGGTTCTACTGGATGGCATAGGAAACTATATTCAGTATCCTGTGATAAACCATAATAGAAAAGAATATAGAAAGAGTATGTATGTACACACACACACATATAACTGAATCACTTTGCTGTGCAGCATAAATCAGCTATACTTCAATATTTTTTTTTAAAATATCACCCATTTTCTGGGCCACACGGTGAGCCCAGACTACTTGCCAGAGCAACAGGCTCAAGTTTTAGTTCTCAAAAGTGAACTTGATCATACCTAAGAGTAGCAACACACTCCCCACCTGCTCTTATTTCTTCTAATAAATTTCCTGTGTTTTACATGTGATTTACAGTAAAGTCCTGAAAGTAAAATGAAGGAGTAAAAAGAATATAACTCTTGTCATCAGATTACCCTGTGATCGTAGCAAGTTACTTAAGGTCTCTAAGATGTGGTTACTTCAGCTATAAATTGGGGATAATAAATACATATTTAAAAGATTAATGTGGGGATCAAATGAAATTATATATTTGCATATAAGTTAGCAAACACGTAAACACACAGAAGGCTGTCAAGAAAGCAGAGCCATTATTATTAATAGTTATACTATTTGAATAAATGCCAAACAATGGCAAATCCTTTCCCATCTTCCCCGAGCCATCTTCTCCCCTCTCCACAATTGTCAGGAAGGAAGATGAAACCTCTTATGTTTAATAATGTTCTCAACTAATACCCAGACAAGTGGATTTCATCCCCTAGGTACACATGAAATCATTTGGGTTCATTGGTTTAGAGTGCGTCCTAGGTATAAGATATTTTTAACAAGCACTCAAGTATTTCAGTGTACAACTAGGGTTGAGAACCAATGGCTTAAACTACTGAACACTCCAATCCATTCTCTAGTGAAACGGGCTTTCCAACAGTCAAGTCTGACGCTGTTATTTCTATATTCAAAAAGCTTAGATAGCTTCCTTTGCCTAGTGAATATAATTTTCCTGTGTTCCAATCCAGTAAGGTGGAGGTGGCTTCCTAAAGCCCTGTGTAGAGAAGGATTCCCTGGGCTGGCCTGGGCTCAGCGGGAAAGAGCACCATTCATGACAGGCTGGGGATATCTGCCGTGAGAGTAGAAACGGGGAGCGCTGGGATTTGCCCAGTATATGGAATAAACAAAAGCGCCAACATGACATTGGAGATCCTGCAAAAGGTTATTTCTCTAGTTCCATTTCCTCCCTATGAAGCCACAAACTTTATCCATAATCAGTTTCTTATTTCCTTAATTTTCCTCCCAAGCATGAGTCCTTAACTCCATGACTTGACTCATACTATTCCTTTGCTAGGAAAGGAAAGGGCCTTGCCCTCCTCCCACCCCAACGTCACCACTGCTCAATCCCCTAATCCAGCTTCAAAATTCAGGCTGAATGTCACCTGTTCAGGGAAAATTCCTATGACTACACCAGATATAGTCTCTCTCTCTCTCTCTCACCTCTATCCTTGTGAAGCATTTTCCCCTATTTTTATAACTGACTTTGTCATAATACCATATGGTAATTTACTCTATGTTTACATATTCAAATCCCCCAGTGTTTGAAGCATATCATTAATGCTCAGTAAATGTTGATGAATGAGTGAATAGACTCCTTGGTGGCAGATACTATCACTGCTTACTCATCTTATTCCCAATGCCCAGCTAATAACTGACACGTAGTAGGAATTCAGAAGTCTGCTGAGCAACTGAGCCAGTGTCTAAAGGCTCTGCTGCCATCCATATGGCACCATGATCTGGGCTCATTCTGAGTCACAAATCACAATCTGCCAGAAAACTTCCATCTGGAGTGATCACTCCCCTCAGCAGCTTTTCCTTTTAGTCTTTAGGCCTGTTTTGTTCTCTATTCAACAGAAAATAATTGAATGCTAGCACTGACTCAAAAATAACTTTGGAAGCTATAAAAACTGTAAAATGTCTATTAGTAATATTGTGCAGGATGCTTTATGACAGTCCTGCTGGGGGCCATCCATCTAGTTCTCAGGGTTTCTTTATGCATTTCTGTTGCACATGTTCTTCTTATCCATGTGGTCAAGGCAGCCCACCAGCCCCTCACACCCCCTCTTGTGTGCAGCACAGCCTTGCTGACTGCTCAGTACAGACAAACTGATCAGATGTCTATGGTAGGGAAAAGGAAAGTGCTCAGGGTTTGCTCAGGATTATCCCTAATCAGTTAATGTTGTGCAGAAGAAGTGTTTAGAGCAAGAAATGGCAACCCACTCCAGTATTCTTGCCTGGGAAATCCCATGGACAGAGGACCCTGGCAGGCTACAGTCCATGGAGTCACAGAGAGTCAGGCATGACTGAACAACTGAGCACACACACAGCATAGCATAGAAGAAATCATTGCATCTGTCCTTTCTAAAGCCCCCCACCTGAAACATAAATGCTGTCCTCTCTCCATTAACTAAAGGTGAAATTCTGCCCACAGAGAATCCTTTTGCAAGCACAACCATGCTGAGATGCACAAAGAGTTAAGCTTTCTTGATTCCTTGTGGTTTACTCATTTAAATCAGCATCGCCACAGAGCAGAAACTATTCTGGCTCCATGCATAAGTGGAACATCTAATATAAAATTACATTATAGTGAAATATGCGTTAATGCAAGCCTCATAAAGTGCTTTTCATGTTCTGTGGGCATCCAGAAGTTGAAAATGACTATAATCTTATTTTAGTTGCTGCTCAAATGATGATTCATCAGGTTAACACGCTTAATTAAAAGTCACATTTGAAACATTCAAAGGGATAGTTAGTTCGCTATTGACATTTGCTATAACATATTTAAGCATTGTGGAAACAAGACAATGGAATGTGTCACTCCTGCTAGGAATAGAAGGACGATCTTTTATGATCTTCAGGAAACAGCGTGTGTTTGACATCCAAGAAAATGTAACTAACCGTATCCTAAAGTATTAGCCATTAATAATACATTTGTGCTTTAAGAGATAATCTCAAAATAATATCCAAACCACTTAACTGTCTACTTTTAAATGAAAATGAATGAAAAAGGGGTATGTCCAGACGCTGTTTACTCTGCAGCAGGTCTGATTAGTTGACTGTTGGGTACAGTCCTCAGAAATGGACAAAGCCTGTCCAGAGACTGTCGCTTTCCATTTCTAATGACGCACCTGTTTCCAGTATTGAACGTGAGACTTAAAGCTAATAAAGTCCACTCCCCCCGACTTGACACTGAATTTAAAATAAAATGACTGAGCTCAATTCATTCACAAATGTCTTGACAATAGTCAAAACGCCCCAACAATAATGCTTTATCCTTTTCTTCTCCTGCCCTAAAGTCCATAGTGGTTTACAATGCAGCTGAGCCGCCCTCTGCTCGCCTTGGTCTCACCGACAGCTCTGGCCAGTTCTTCAGGTTGCACACAGGTCCTCACGTCATCATCTGTTTCCTTCACTCCCAGGACTCAAAGCCTGGCACAGTGGGTCGTAGTCCAGGCAAATTCCACTTTTCCACGAACTGAGCCTCCAGCATTTTTTAAAAAGTATTTTGAAAGCTCTTTCTCAGGATTTCCTCCTAATTACCCTGTCTCCTGCATTAGGGAGAAAAAACACAGAGCCAAGTCTGGGGCTGTACAGGTGCTGAAAAAAGCTAGGGGAAAGGGAACCCTACCCAGGGGACCTGGGTGCAGGCACCACCAGTGAGGCCCCCACAGCCCCCGTGGAGAAGGAACCTGAGCATCCTGACGGGGAGCTGCCGGAGGCTGGGAGATGAACAGAAGGGCACTCCCTGGGCCAGGAGGCAAGTAAGCATGTCTCCATCAGTCCAAGACCCTTCCAGGCAAGAGGATCATCACCCTGGGCACTGGGAGGCACAGGGTGGTGCACACAGGCGTGCCCTGCTTCTCTGGTGTTAACCACCCTCCTCCCAAGACCTGGATGGGAAATTAAAATTGTTTTGCTAATCAATGATTTTAAATCTCGTGTCAATAGAGACTCTGTGCTACCAACACGAGAGGGAGTTTCCTTTACAGGGTCTAAAAGTTACTCATTTTTCATTTTGGCTACCTTGTTCCTCAAGGCTCTACTGAGTACCCTTCTCTGCCCCTGGTTTCAGCTTCTCACATTCTTTCTTTGCTCGCCCATCAACTCCCATACTGCCCCTTGTGCTGCAACACACAAGCATATACACACAACCTTCAAGGCACAATAAATTACCAGATCTGTGAAAGGCTGTCGTAAATAGGAAACACCCTTTATGCGTTAGGGTTTATATGGAGCAATGTGTTGTTTGGATAATGGCTGTACTGAGGCTTAGAACAGCTCCCTGTCCTTAAATGGTTGGACTCTTGAAAGTTAGTTATTAACATGGATGGACCTAGAGCTTGTCATATTGAGTGAAGTAAGTCAGAGAAGGAGAAATATCGTATGCCATCCCTTCTATGTGGAGTCTAAAAAGAAATGATACAAATGAACTTACAAAACAGAAAGAGACTCACAAACTTAGAGAATGAACTTACTGTTGTGCGGGCAGGGGGAGGATAGGCGGAAGGGATAGTTAGGGAGTTTGGGATCGACATGTACACACTGCTATATTTAAAATGGATAACCAACAAGGATCTCCTATATATCACAGGGAACTCTGCTTAATGTTATGTGTTAGCCTGGATGGGAGGGCATTTAGGGGGAGAATGGATACATGTACATGTATGGCTGAGTCCCTTTGCTATCTACCTGAAACTATCACAGCATTGTTAATCAGTTATACCCCAATACAAAATAAAAAGTTTAAAAATAAATAAATATAAATGCTTTGCTGAAACGACTCCCCAAAAAAGAAAGTCAACTGTGCAGAATACTAAACAGCACAGAGCATGCATACCTGCAGACTGGCAAGAACAGCAATTCCAAAGAGAGAAAATCCAGGTACCATTCTAACAATCCTTCAGGTCCATGACAAGTAGGGTGATGGGGGGTGAAGCAAGCTCATCAGAGGGAACAACCAGGATTCCTCAACAGTCCAAGCTAACTGGTGGCAGAAACAGGAAGAGCCCTGTGTACAAGTTGCAGAAGCTGGGAAAATTCCAGGAATGGTAACAAAATTATTTCCAGGTGGAAAACAAGAAGTTCTGGTAGAGGATCACAGGAAGCTGGGCTGTGAGCACTGTGTAGGCTTTTTTTTTTTTAATTTTAAATTTTATTTTATTTTTAAACTTTATTGTATTGGTTTTGCCAAATATCGAAATGAATCCGCCACAGGTATATATGTGTTCCCCATCCTGAGCCCTCCTCCCTCCTCCCTCCCCATACCATCCCTCTGGATCATCCCAGTGCACCAGCCCCCAGCATCCAGTATCGTGCATCGAACCTGGACAGGCGACTCGTTTCATATATGATATTATGCATATTTCAATGCCGTTCTCCCATATCATCCTACCCTCTCCCTCTCCCTCTCCCACAGAGTCCATAAGACTGTTCTATACATCAGTGTCTCTTTTGCTGTCTCGTATACAGGGTTATTGTTACCATCTTTCTAAATTCCATATATATGCGTTAGTATACTGTATTGGTGTTTTTCTTTCTGGCTTACTTCACTCTGTATAATAGGCTCCAGTTTCATCCACCTCATTAGTACTGGTTCAAATGTATTCTTTTAATGGCTGAGTAATACTCCATTGTGTATATGTACCACAGCTTTCTTATCCATTCATCTGCTGATGGACATCTAGGTTGCTTCCATGTCCTGGCTATTATAAACAGTGCTGCGATGAACATTGGGGTACACGTGTCTCTTTCCCTTCTGGTTTCCTCAGTGTGTATGCCCAGCAATGGGATTGCTGGATCATAAGGCAGTTCTATTTCCAGTTTTTTAAGGAATCTCCACACTGTTCTCCATAGTGGCTATACTAGTTTGCATTACTGTGTAGGCTTTTGAATCAGGGAGATGGAGGAAGAGGACTTTGGGGGACATGATCAGGACATCCTGACTCCAGTGTTGTGTCAGCACCCCTTCAAGACGGCAGAGTTCACCTGCTTCTTTGTGGTTCACTGTTACTGTGTTCTCAGGCTGTTGAGAACAGTTCTATGAAATAATCTTTAAAACCATCAAAGATCTGGAAACCAGAGGAGCTGCAACTACTTTTATATATTTCTAATTGCTAGACTTTACTTTTTGGAGCAGTTTTAGGTCTGCACAGAGAGTATAGAGTCCCCATATACACCATCTCTCTCTGCATGTAGTTTCTCCTGTTATTATTAATATTTTGCATTCATCTGCTATGTTTGTTCCAACTGATGAGCCAATATTGATACATTATTATTAACCAAGGCCATAGTTTACATTGGGGTCCACTGTTTGTGTTGTACATTTTATAGGTTTTTACAAATATAAAAGGACATATGTCCGCCATTACAACACATGTAATAGTTTACTTTCTAAAGACAGCTCAGACTCTGATTTATAGATATCTATCTACATGCGTGTTCAGTTGCTTCAGTTGTGTCCGACTCTTTGCAACCCCATGGACTGTAGCCTTCCAGGCTCCTCTGTCCATGGGATTCTCCAAGCAAGAACACTGCAGTGGGTTACTATGCCCTCCTCCAGGGAATCTTCCTGATCCAGGGATCGAACCCATGTCTCCTGCATTGCAGGCGGATTCTTTACCGCTGAGCCACTCAGGAAACCCAGATATCTATCTAATACTGATTAAAACCCACATAGACAGGGAAAATGGATAGTACTTGTACACAGAGCAGAAATGTCTGTGTAGAAAAACTCCCTCTGCTGACACAGGTTGCAATCCGGAAGAGAGGGGCCTTGCAGAACCTTTCTTTTCTTACTAAAAATAGCTCATCTAGGTTTGCAACTTTTAGTGGAACCTGAACATTGGGGATTGGACTAGTTAGTGTTCAAGGAGTTTAGAATGAATTTGGAAGAATTGGTATTGCTCCTCATAAAACTTACTACATGCCCTTGATTTTTCCCCTAGATAGCTTGGAAAATCTAGTTACTACTACATTCTGGAACAGTGTGCCAGCCCACCAAAATTTTGAGGTCAGAATGTCCTAATAATCCTGAGTTATATTCAGAGTATTACCCTCAAGTACATTGAACAGAAAAATATTAGAGGCTATTTCTCTATCTCCAGTAGGTGACTGTAGATGGAGGATGTTTGTGGAAGAACTAAGAATGCTTAAGGCAGGGGAGAGGGGTGACAAAGGAAAATACTTCCAAGTTCAAATGATAGGAAACAAGAAAAGCCTCAGGGCTCAAGAAATGGAATCAATGTACTAGTAATAATAAGAGGAGCTGGAACAAGTTAAACAGACAAAAGCTGTGTCTCCTCTTGAATTAAAATTCATAGCTGTTCCATATGGCATTGTACTCAGGGACTTTTTGAACTGTCTGATCCAGTGTCTAAGTTGGTTTTCTTCTTTATTCCCCACATTTAATAGGCAAGTTCCTTTACTGTTCATTCACCCCACTCTACCCTCACCCCCACGTCTACTTTTATAGATTTTTTTTTCTATCATTGTGGGAGGTGGTGATTTTTTAAGAGAGGAAGTTTCGCTCTCACTTGGATTTATCATTTGCAATTTTGGGAGACTTTAGACTTCCTTCCTCTTTCTTTCCTGTTGAAGGAGCCTCCGTGAGTGAGAGTTCTAGTTGAAATTCTGGAGAAATATGTTTCCAGCTCTCCACTATACTCTCAGAATACTCACAAGGGCCCTTTCTGAGCTTTTTCAACTAAAATTATCCTTAAAAGACTTATTTCTGAACGTGTGTCTGCTGACAGATTCAAGGGGATCATTACTGCTGATGAAAAAAATTACTTTATTTCACTGCAAGACAGATGAATGGCCCCTATCACCATTGGTAAGAACTATGAGCACAAGGCAAGAGAAAATGGACCACTGAGAGAGCGACATGTGTGCCTGTTGATTTAAGTGCACAAACAAATAACACCTTGTTGATTCTACAAATATTTACTTAGTGCCTACTAAGCACCAGGCCAGCTTCCCAGGCGGCTCAGTGATAAAGAATCCACTTGCCAATGCAGGAGGTGCAGGAGACACAGGTTTGAATCCTGGGTTGGAAAGATCCCCTGGAGAAAGAAATGGCAACCCACTTCTGTATTCTCACCTAGAGAATCCTGTGGACAGAGGAGCCTGGTCAGCTCCAATCCATGGGGTCACAAAGAGTCAGAAATTAACCAACAACAACCTCTAGGCACTATTTAAAGCTGTAGATGAGATCACCTAGATAGATGGTGTTTGGGGGAATATAGGAGGGCCCAGGACAGACCCTCTAAGAATACCAGTTTTTAAAACTAAGTAGAAGATGGGAGTCTGCAGAGAAGGCTACAAAGGACAGACCCATGAATAGAAGAGGAGACAAGAGAGTACAGGGTCCTGAGAGTTCAGGCAGCAGAGTTTGGAGAAGGGTGGTCACTGTGCTGGGGGCTGAGGGACACAGAGAAGGGTACTCTGGAGTCGGCGCCACAGAGGTCACTGTTTGACCTTGACTACAGCAAATTCAATAGAGTGACAGGAGCAAAAACTAGGTGGAGGTAGATGGTGCTGCTGCTGCTGCTGCTAAGTCGCTTCATTCGTGTCCGACTCTTTGCGACCCCATAGACGGCAGCAGTGAAGAAAGATAAGAAAGTGATACAGTGAGCAGAAACCAACTCTTCCAGGTATGTGGGCTCTAAAAGGAAGCAAAGAAATGGGGCAAAATGTGGAGGAGAGTTAAATATGGAAGACACCAGATCATGTTTGTCTGTAGCTGATGGAAATGATCCAGGAGGGAGGGAGACAGCAGTGCTGAATGAATAAAAAATCCATTCCCTGAAAAGATATCAGAGGATGGAATCCTGATCTCAGGAGGAGGGCCTGGCCTCTGAGAAAACAGGACAAACAGAAGAAAGGAGCAGAGGAAGAGAGGGCAGGCCAGGCAGTGGGAGTTTGTTGATGGGACGGGGAGGTGGTTCCATCTGTTATAGCTAATGGCTCCTCTTATTTTCAATAGAATACATGGTGAGGTCGTCAGCTGACAATGAGGGTGGGGCAGAAAGCTAGAGGAGAGAAACGCAAGTCATTTCAGGGAAGAAAAGCACATCTTTTTGTTTGTTTTTTGCCCAACTGCACAGCATGCAGGATCTTAGCTCCCTGACCAGGGGTAGAACATGCGTCCTGTACATTGGAAGCACAGAGTCTTAACCACTGGACTGCCAGGGAACTGGCAAGTTCCCTGAAAAGCAAACCTTACTTAAAACAAAAGCAAAAACACCGTAGGGTCATCTAGCTCAGTTAAGTACCCACAAGCTTCCCAGGTGACACAATGGTAAAGAATCCACCTGCCAATGCAGGAAATGCAAGAGACTCGCATTCGATCCCTGGGTCAGGAACATCCCCTGGAGGAGGGCATGGCAATCCACTCTAGTATTCTTGCCTGGAAAATTCCATGGATAGAGAAGCCTGGTGGGCCACAGTCCATGAGGATCTCAAAAGAGTCGAGCACAACTTAGCAATTAAACAACAACAAACAGCCTCCTAAAGAGTCGGACACCACTGAGCACACATATACTGGACTTATGCTACAACTCAGGTGAATGATTTTCCCCAAAACTGTCTAAAGAGAGAAGATCTTTTTTTTCCCCTTCCTCCAGAAGAAGCCTGTTTACCTGACACACAACATGTCCCTGTCCAGGTGTTAACACTAAGTTGCTTCAGAAGCACCTATAGAACTAGAAACTCCCGATGAAGTGAAACCCTAACACTGTATAGGTTCCTGGGGAAAAGAAAGATCCAGGATGGCTGACAGAGAGAACTGGACACATGGAGAAATTTCTTCTAATCCTTCCCCGCTCCTTCAAAGTATTCTTTTCTCCAATAATTGGGTACAAAGACAGTCAAAATCTCCTCTCACTGCACATCCAAGATTTTTATGTTTTTTTTTTTCCTTTTCATTATCATGAACAACTTTTTATTGAATTTCCTATGAATATTCACATGCAAGCAAACACATGAAGTGCTTGCAGAACAGTCGCGTGTCATAAGAGCAAACCAATACCAAGAGCCTCAGCCATAAGAGAGCAGATTCCTCCTTTCAGAAGCAGGACATTAAGCCAGGACACTGTGATGTCTCAGGACTGACTGACGGTACATCTCTACATTCTGGAAGCTGTGTGAGCTGCAGCTGATACACCCTCTGTGTCTGCCCTACGCTCATCCTGAAGACAGAGATCAGATCTGCAGGATTCACTGTCAACGGTTACTGACAAGGAACCATAAACAGCTTATTATTGTCTCCTTTTGATGCCGCTGCTGATAGTCCCGATTGGCACAAGCCATGGGCTTTCAGAGATTAAAACACAGCGCAGAGCCCAAGGGGAGGTCTCGTCCTATGGAACTGGCCAAGGCCTTCCAGGTGTGCCTGTGTTGCTCAGTTACTCCTGCCCACAGCCCCGTTGCTCTTAGCAACGGGGAAGGCAAGCCTTTGATCCTGATTTGCATGTGTGGCATATAAGTCAGGGCCCTGGTCTTTGTAGCCTGTGGTCAGAGACACAGGAGTGCCAGAGGGACTGCCTGGCTGACCTGGCCAGAGCAGAACCCACCCTGACCCTAAGCTTCATCTGAATCAAGGCCAAAGACAAGATTTGGGGTTATGGAGGGAGAGGAATGAGCGACGTGATTGCCTGTGTTCTGCAGATCTGTTAACAAACTCTTAGCAAGGGCAATATTTCAGGCACTTCCTGGGGTTCAAAATATTCAGTGCTTAAGCCCTGTGCTGGGTATCTGACATGCATTTTCCCATTCAATCTTTACACTGTGGTTTATAGCTGAGAAGAAGCTGAGGTGGGAGGTGAAGTGACATGGTGACATGGCCAATAAGGACAAATTCAACCAGGGCCAATGAACAGCGGGCTCAGAACTGCTCTCACCACTGTGGAAGAATAGCTTTTATTTTTTTTTAAATTTTTTCCTGGTCAGTGAGAAGAGACAGAAACACATTAAAAGGGAAAGAGCAGGTTGTCCATAATCTGACCAATCAGGGCAAAGGCTTTGGGGAATTTTTGCATATTTTCCATAGAAGATTTTTGATGACATTAAGAAGATTAAGCTGACAGCCATGTGCAAGGTGGGAGAAGCAGCATTTAAGAGGCTGCCGTGAGGGCATTAATGTAGATTAACGGAGAAGCAGCTACAATTTACTCAGCATCCACACTGTCAGCAGTGCTTGAGGGTCTTTCTTTACACGTACGCTGTCCTCACTCAGCCCCCCAGACACAGGTATTGCTTCCAGAAATGGGGGAACTCACCCAGCAGGGTCACACACTAGTACAAGGGAGGGCCCTGACCGCAGTTACAGCCCAGATCAGTCTGACTGCAGAGCGCTTTCCCACCCGCCTGTGCGGTTGGAGCTTTCAGGACCCAGAGATGCTGTGGGAATGGAGGGGATGACCTAGACCAGGCTCACTGGGGCCATTATTACAATGACCCCACGATGCTCCCACTTCTTCAGGAGGTCTCGTTCAAGGAAGGCTGCTATTACTCCCCTGGCCCCGTCTCTGCCTTTTCCCAGGAAAGCAGAAGTTTTAATCCTAGTAAAGGAGAGAGGTGGTGATAACAGCAAAGGAAGTGACTTCCAACCTAACCAGTTACCTCCACCACCAAGAACAGACCGTTCTCACACAAGTATAATACAAAGAAAAATGAATACATTGGGATCAAGTATAAAGGGTCAATTAAATAACCAGAAGATTAGCTAACCATTTTCTTAGGCTGCCAAACTGAAGACTAACATAAGCCAGGTTCAAGAATCCTTTTTAAAAAATATTAGTTTCCTCAGGTGCATATGTATGATAAGTGGAGCCATATGCTGACAACGAAGCAAACATAAGCATCTTTTATGATTACAGCTGTGTGAAACCCATGCCAGGCACTCTGGTCTGGAAACCTTCTTTCTTTTAATCTGTAGGCATCCTAGTTCACACTAATTAATACCCTGAAAGTAAGCCTTGGAATATCTAGTTTGTATACACACACACACACAAGGCCTAGATCCACTGAGGAAGAAGAGCTCACAGGCGAAATGAGGCACAGAGCCTGACTCCTCTTTCCCTGATTATATTAGTCAGGATTCTCCCGAGAAAGAGAAGCAGAAGGAGATATAGACACATATTTACACATGGGGAGGGCAAACTGCTTTACTCAGTTTGCTGATTCCCATGTTAATCTCACCCAGAAACACTCTTACAGATACACCCAGAATAATGTTTGACCAAATTTCTGGGCTCCCCATAGCCCGGTCAAGTTGACACATCATAGTAATCATCATGCTGGTGAATTATGTAAATAAAGGAAAAAGTCAGACTAGATCAACCAAGAGGTCAGGGCTCCTCCACTGTCTTCCAGAAAGCAAGAGGCCAGGACTTCTCTTCTGAAAAGTCAGTGGAGGAGCCAAGCAGCTTCCCCTTGTGACAAGCCAGGATGAAGAAGAAGATGGTCCACCTGGAAAAGAGGAGGGATTCCTAACTCAGGGTCCAGACCCAAAGCATCATCCAGATATATGTACATGTCCACCTGGAGAGATTCCATAACATCCTCAGATGCTCAAAGGGTCTGTCACCGAAACAAGTCTAGGAATCACTGCTCCAGAGTCTTCCTAAGGAGCTAAAATTCAGAATCAAGGACCTTGGCATTCCAAAATTGCTGGACGTTTTAAACATTCCTTAGTTACAAGAAGGAATGTACTTGCGAGCAATGGATGTACTATTTCGGCTGACTCTCTGGGCCATGGTGATTATGATTAGTGTGAGGGGAAATGTCCTAGAGCATAACTGTGTGTCAACACAGTGCGAGGGAGGCTCCAGAGGGAGAGGATATATGTATGCATATAGCTGACTCACACTGTTGTACAGCAGAAACTAACACAACATTTTAAAGTAATTTTATTCCAATTGAAAATGTTTTTAAATTTTTTTTTTTTACTAACTGATACACCGATGGCAGTGTCAAAGGGATCCATAGCAGATCCCTTAATCTCACTGGAAACAGAGAATATAGACCACACAAAGTGAGAACTTGAAGCTCCAAAATGGAGGTCAGCCAGTCAATAGGTAGCTAGTGGTATCCATGACAACGAACATGCCAAGGGAAGCTAACCCCAGGAGAAAGGCCTCCCCAAACATGAAGGATTTCAGGGGGCCATATCAGAAGAGCAGACAGATCCACCCAGGTCAGAGAGCTCCTTGGCACAAGGGGAAAGCCTCCGTAAATTCCACAGCCTTCCCTTTCTTCCCATCCATGTCTCTTACCACTCTGACAAAGCTGCTGTGAGACTACCTTGCTCCACAGTGGAGGCCATAAGTAAACTGAGCTTCCCAGCAAGCGTGAGGAGCGCTTCCTGTCTCATTCCCCGAGGGGTCTCTTGTTGATCTGTAATAACCTTCATGTATTGGTTTCCAGGGTTGTTGTAACAAAGCCCCACAAACTGGGTGGCTTAAAACAACAGAAATGTATTCCCTCACAGTTCTGAAGGCCAGATGTTTGAAATCAGTGCTTCATCAAGGCAATGCTCCCTCCAAAAGTTCCTGGAAGGAATCCTTCCTCCCCCTCCTAGCTTCTAGTGGCTGCTGTCAGGCGATCTTTGGCATTCTTCAGTTCATAGATGCCTAACTCCAATCTCTGCCTCCATCTTCACATCATCTTCTCTGTGCACTTGTGTCTCTAGGTACAAATCCCCCTCTTCTTATAGAGACATCAGTCATTGGATTTATGGCTCACATGATCATTTTAACTTGATCATATCTGCAAAGACCCTATTTCCAAATAAGGCCATGTCCTCTGGTACCAGGGGCTATTATAGAACATGTATGTGTATTTTGGAGGGGCTACAGTTCTTCAGTACTTCAAATACAGCCTCTTCTTCTAAACAGTAGCTTGTCATCATTGAACTGGTAGCTTATAGAGAATAAGCAGTAAATTCATCCAAGCAATGTTTATTTAACAACAACTACACACCAGGCCAGTCCCAGGCACCAAGGATACCATAGTGAATAAGATGGACAAGGAGCCTTCCCTCTGGGAACTCACAGTGCTCTAAAGAGACACAGAGTATGAATACATAAACAAGCCAAAGAACTTCAGAGGGTGGTAAGAACTGTCACCCCAGTTGCTCCAAAGTGGCCATTCAGGGGGCAGAGAACTGGGGAGGGGTGGGCGCCAGTGATAGACAGCTTGTGTTTGTAGGGCATGCCATAGCAAAGACCTTGAAGCAGTGGTGCTGATGAATGATACCTACCCTCAGGGTGTAGGTAGATTAATTAATGTTTGTCAAGTGGTTTGAAGATCAGAGTTTTTCACTGCTGTTCCCAAGAAGTCAGTTCCCTTAGAAAAAGAAGCCCTCTCCCAGGGCACTGGCTGCTCTCCTTCTGACGGGATAAGATCTTCCCCATGTTTTCATCTGTCAGAAGGAAAAAAAAAAAAAAAAGGTTTGTTTAATTAGCAGGCAATGTTTTTCGGGAAACAGCTTCTGTGAATTAGCAAAGAGCCTGCAACTCCCAGCATATTATTATCATTTGTCTTCCCCCCCCATCTGACATTTGCAGTCTGTCGCAAGTCACAAATTCCTAAAAGATAGATGTACTGAGGGGGAAAGCTAAGTGGTGAGCATGACACACCACTAAGGATTTCTGTTGCAACTGAAATTTAAAATCTTCAGGAAACATCTGCAAGATTATCGGGGCAAAGGGGCGGCAGAGAGAGTGGAAGCCTGGAGGAACGATGGGTGAATGCCTTGCTATATTTTGCATTTCTGTTTTCTCAGTCTGAAACAGGCTGATAATCCTTCCCTGTCCCTTTGCTCCCCTATCATATTTATCACTGGGGTCAGTCCTGTCACCTGTGTCTCCTGCTTATGCCTGATTCTCAAACAGGCAACAGAAATGGACATCACAGTCTAAGTGAGGATCAGGAATGACAAAAGAGACTCCATGCCATGTTAGGGAGAAGTGGTGGGAACTCCAGCAAGTCCAAGGTTCATGCCCCATACAGGGCAGCCATTTGTGACCGAGAGGTTGTTTTGGTTACTTTGGTCCAATGCACGTGTCTGGTGGTTAACTATTACATTCACTGACTAATTGTGAGGTCTATATGGAGCTTCAAGTTCTGCTTGACTGCACTATGCATTCTGAACAAGCACATCGCTTTTCCTCTCCGTGTTGTTTCTTCAGGAGAAAAATGCCCCCAGTGACATTTGTCTCATCTTTACTTCACAGGGCTAATTGAATATTACTTTGAGTTCCCCAAAGAAATAATATAAAAGTGCTGCTTAGCTCTCTTAAAGACAGCAGTAATGACAGCTTCTTCTCAATACGATTTTATGTCTCCTCTTCCCTTTGAAATAATCCCAGTCTTGACCTGTTGAAAGAAGGGTGAAATACATTTAGCAGCATTTTCTTTTTTTTATTTTGTTTTTATTTAATTTTTAAAAATTTTTTAATTATTATTTTTTTTTTACTTTACAATATTGTGTTGGTTTTGCCAGACATCAACATGCATCCACCACAGATGTACATGTGTTCCCCATCCTGAACCCCCTCCCACTTCCCTCCCCATACCATCCCTCTGGGTCATCCCAGTGCACCAGCCACAAGCTTCCTGTATCCTGCATCGAATCTGGACTGGCGATTTGTTTCTATATGATATTACACATGTTTTAATGCCATTCTCCCAAATCATCCCCCCCTTCCTCTCCCACAGAGTCCAAAAGACTGTTCTATACATCTGTGTCTCTTTTGCTGTCTCACATACAGGGTTGTCGTTACCATCTTTCTAAATTCCATATATATGCCTTAGTATACTGTATTGGTGTTTTTCTTTCTGGCTTACTTCACTCTGTATAATAGGCTCCAGTTTCATCCACCTCATTAGGACTGATTCAAATGTATTCTTTTTAATGGCTGAGTAATACTCCATTGTGTATATGCACCACAGCTTTCTTATCCATTCGTCTGCTGATGGACATCTAGGTTGCTTCCATGTCCTGGCTATTATAAACAGTGCTGCGATGAACATTGGGGTACACGTGTCTCTTTCAATTCTGGTTTCCTTGGTGTGTATGCCCAGCAGTGGGATTGCTGGGTCATATGGCAGTTCTTTTTTTTTATTTTTTTTAAATTTTATTTTATTTAACTTTACAATATTGTATTGGTTTTGCCATATATCAAAATGAATCTGCCACAGGTATACATGTGTTCCCCATCCTGAACCCCCACCCTCCTCCCTCCCCATACCATCCCTCTGGGTCATCCCAGTGCACCAGCCCCAAGCATCCAGTATCGTGCATCTAACCTGGACTGGCAACTCGTTTCATATATGATATTATACATATTTCAATGCCATTCTCCCATATCATCCCACCCTCGTATGGCAGTTCTATTTCCAGTTTTTTAAGGAATCTCCACACTGTTCTCCATAGTGGCTGTACTAGTTTGCATTCCCACCAACAGTGTAAGAGGGTTCCCTTTTCTCCACATCCTCTCCAGCATTTATTGCTTGTAGACTTTTGGATGACAGCCATTCTGACTGGCGTGAAATGGTACCTCATTGTGGTTTTGATTTGCATTTCTTTGATAATGAGTGATGTTGAGCATCTTTTCATGTGTTTGTTAGCATCTGTATGTCTTCTTTGGAGAAATGTCTATTTAGTTCTTTGGCCCATTTTTTGATTGGGTCGTTTATTTTTCTGGAAATTAAGCTGTAGGGATTGCTTGTATATTTTTGAAATTAGTTGTTTGTCAGTTGCTTCATTTGCTATTATTTTCTCCCCTTCTGAAGGCTGTATTTTCACCTTGCTTATAGTTTCTTTTGTTGTGCAGAAGCTTTTAATTTTAATCAGATCCCATTTGTTTATTTTTGCTTTTATTTCCAATATTCTGGGAGGTGGGTCATAGAGGATCCTGCTAGCAGCATTTTCTAATCAGTTGGTAAAACAACCTCAGATATAGTTTCTGCAAGTAGACTATCTAATAAAAAGTAAAAATAAAAAGATGACCGCATATCAATATCCAGTCCCACCAGTGGTTGTAACAATCTTCTAGAAATCCCGTTGGGTGGCAAAAGCCCATAAAGAGTTGGGATGGAGAGAGAAGGAAGAAATGAAACACAGAACATATCAAATCTCTAGAAATAATGAATTTTGTAGACATTGCTTTCTTTAAAATAAAGAAAATATGTGCCTGCTTTCTGCAGTACCCAGAGGACCTGTCTTGGAAAACACTGCTGGGAAGTGTGGTTCATTAAATCTCGTCTTTTTCCCTCTGCCGTCCCTCTCACCCTCCCCTTTACCTCTCCCTGCACAAACAAACACCTCGCACTCTCCTGTTGGTGTGGGAGTCACGAGGATTTTTTTTAATGATTGTTTTAATTGTGGTAAAAGTCACATAATACAAAGCATACTATTTTAACCAATATTTAACTATATGGTTCAGTGGCAGTAAGTACATTCACATTGTTGAGCAACTCTCACTATCATCAATCTCCTGAATTTTTCACCTTTCCAAATTGAACTCTGTCCCCATTAAACACCAAGTACCCCCTTCTCCCTCCCCCACCACTGGCCCCTGGCATCTACCAATGTCCTTTCTGATTGTATAAATTTGACTATTCTAGGTACCTCATATAACAGAATGGGAGGGGGGGAAGAAGGTACAATCTGCTTATGGGACACACAGTAACTTTAAAAATGCATTCCAATATACATTAGGAATTGGGAGGATTTTGACTGAAGAAAGCCATCTTATCTCAGTAACACTGAGACATCCAGCCTGAGAGAAAAGGGAGGGACAAATGAGGTGGGAGTTTCCCCTCCTTGGCCCTGGTTGGACAGAGCAAGTGGGCAAACTCCTGCCTCCTTTCTCCTTTAGGGGCAGGAAACAGTGCTTTTAATCATTGAGGAGTCTGCATGAGGTTGGTTATTTGAGAGGAGTTCATTTGTTTTTCTCTTGGAAGAGATCTGCAAGTGAGATTTATCCATGTTGGTAACAGTGGTTAACCTCACTGGAGTGCTGGCCACGTTTAGGGCCTCATTCTTAGCATTTGCCCGTATTTAGTCCACATAACAGGGCAAAGTCCACCTGAGGCTAGAACTAAGATTGACTCCTACGCCCACCACTTACTATCTGTGTGATACTGTGCCCACACCAGCTACTTGCCCTCTCTGAGCCTGGGTTTGCTCATCTCTGAAATGGAAATAAAAATCGCTTCTTTCATGGGAGGGTCACTGGGAGAATTAGGTGCAGTAACACTTGTCAGTTGCTTTAAGGGCTCAATATGAATTTTGTTGTTAATATCGTCAGATTTCCCTGGTGGTCCAGTGGTTAGGACTCTGCACTCCCAGTGAGGGGGCGAGTGGTTCAATCCCTGGTTGGAGAACTGAGGTCTCACATGCCACATAATGCAACCTAAAATATTGATAATATTGTCAATACATTATTCTCTACTCATTCCTTGGTGTGTCATTACATCCAGCTGATCCCCCACAGGGCTGATTTTCCCCTGTTCCATCCATGTCAGGTGGTCTGGATTCTATCAAAAGTCAGTGAAGTGAAGTCGTTCAGTTGTGTCCGACTCTTTGCAACCCCATGGACTGTAGCCTACTAGGCTCCTCTGTCCATGGGATTTTCCAGGCAATAGTACTGGAGTGGATTGCCATTTCCTTCTCCAGGGGATCTTCCCAACCCAGGGATCGAACCCAGGTCTCCCGCATTGTAGACAGACGCTTTACCATCTGAGCCACCAGGGATCAAATGTCAAGAGTGCAGTATTTTGTACTTACATACCTGATAGGGAGTCTACTAAATGTTTCATTAATTAGTATTATGGTGTCAACATCAGTGCCATCTTAAATGCCCAAAGCATGTCACTGAACAGAGTACTGTCTGCCTGGCACTCTGTTGCATGCCAGCTCTTCTGGGAATGGAGGAGAGGTCCTCTTGCCTGGAATGGGAGTTTGGTAATAACTTCCCATCCTGTATATTCCCAAAGATCCCCATCTAGCCCCTCTCAGAGCACTGAACACAGAAAGTTGCATTGCCTTTCTGTCTCCCTCACATAGGAGTGAGTCTGAGGGAAAGAACTATGTCATAATTATGGTTATATCACCACTGACCAGCAGGCTCCTTGACATGCAATCATGACACACACAAACATTGGGTGGCTCGATGGAGAAAACGAAATAAAGCTGGCAACGTGCCCCATGTAGCTGAATTTTTGGTCTTGTGAATGGCGAGTGATTTTCAATATTTAAAGACGGGGGAATTTTTTTGCCTGTGCAGTTTCAACAACGGGTCATTTCCTCCTCATCTCTAGTGTCAAACTCTCTGACTCCCCAGCCTCAGCATCCCTCAGTGCTGGGTGCCTCAGCGAAGTGTCTACTCAGACACTCAGATACCTAGCACGGAACCTTCTGGCTGTAGCTTTGGGCAAGGGAACTTAGGTATCACCATGTTCCCTCACTGCCTCCTGGCTTTTTTGTGTATATATATAAATTATTTATTGATTTATTTATTGATTTATTTATTGATTTATTTTTGGCTGTGCTGGGTCTTCATTGCTGCTCATAGGCTTTCTCTAGTTGCCACCAGTGGGGGCTACACTTTCTTGTGGTGAGGCAGCTTCTCATTGCGGTGGCTTCTCTTGTTCACCTCAGGAGTTGCAGCTCGTGAGCTTAGTTGCACCTCGACATGTGGAATCTTCCCATACCAGCGATCAGACCTGTGCCCTCTGCATTGGCAGGCAGATTCGTATCCACCGGACCACCAGGGAAGTCCTCACCTGGCTTCTTTCATCAGCCAAAGGTCCCTCCTGGCTGCCACTGGAGTCCTATTGTCCCCACCGCATTCCCAGGCTCTGTATCTTCTCCGGGACCTTCCGCAGAACATGGCCATGGCATCACATTCACTCTACAGGCACGCAGTTAATAGGCACTTTAGCATTACCCCCAGGGAAGCTTTAAACATTGGCTTTATTTTAGCTCTGCCCAAGTGGGAATTCTTCCAATTAAAGAAGGTAATATAAAAGCCTAAAACTGGTACAGACAATAAGTGTTACTAAGTCTCCTTGACCAAAGGACAAACAACACCCTAGGTCTTTATTAGCTTATGGTTCCTGAGTCATGATCCTCACACGTGGTTTTAAACAAACCAGGCAGGAAAGGGAGGAAGTGGCATCCTTCAGTTCTCCTTGGGGCTACACGGACGTCGCCCAGGGCCGATCGTGTACTTACTCTGCGCTAAGCACTGGAGGACAGAGCGGACGGCCAGGTTTTGCTTTCTCATACCGCACAGCAGTACATCAATTCTGGAGACGCCAAGAATGCTTTATAGAGCTGAGCGGAACGGAATCGCCCCAGATGGAGTGTGTTGCTGCTAGAGGCTCTCACCACCCATCAGCCCTGTCAAGATGTACCAACTATCTCTTTGCAAAAATATAATTTTAGAGAGATCAGAGCTCGGTAATATGTGCCCAGTATACTGGGAATAAAACGTGACTTCTACTAGTCAGATGACCAGAAGATGTACTATAACTTGTCTTTGCTGGGGCCCTACGGCTGACGGTGTTTTAAATTTAATTTATTCTCAAAAATTGATTTTCTTTATTTAATTTGCCTTCTCTATCGGGCTTTCTATGAAGACTGCCCATGGTATAGCCATTAATAACCACAGGACTCTCTGAAATTTCCTTGAGTATCACCCCTTGAGGTTATCTGTTTCTGTGAATTCCACTCTTTAATTCTCTAATAAGAGCATTCCAAAAACCAAACAGTATTTTATGTTTAACTTCCCAAGTGTTGAGGGCTTCCCTTGTGGCTCCGCTGGTAAACAATCTGCCTGCAATGCAGGAGACCGGGGTTTGATCCCTGGGTTGGGAAGAGCCCCTGGAGTAGGGAACGGCTACCCACTCCAGTATTCTGGCCCAGAGAATTCCATGGACTGTATAGTCCATGGGGTCACAAGGAGTCGGTCATGACTGAGCGACTTTCACTTTCACTTTCTTTCCCAGGTGCTGAAGGGCTATTGGAAATGGCACTTCCCATCGCCTATCAGCTACTCACTGTTGAGTCACTGTCAAGTGTTGTCATAGAATCCTTAGGGCTGCTCTGGAGTTCATCTCCAAGAGTGTAACTCTTGCCCCAAAGTGGAACGAGCTAGCCTGGCTGCATCTGTCTCGGGCAATGTTTTGCGTGCAGCTTCACAGACAGTGCCAGGGAACTTGCTTAAGACCAGTTAAATCCGTGATAAGCAGCCTGCCAGAAAGAATTGAGATTCGATTTATCTCTGCGATGTGGGTGACCAAAGCCTCTAGAAGGGCTGGCCGGTAGAGGGAAGGCAGGGTTAAAAGAAATCTTCCTGGCTGGTCTTCAGCTGGAGAAACTTCTTTCCTTCAATCCCTTTAGAATGATTCGTTTCCATGGAGTTTTGTTTTAAATTCTGAGTTCATTTATAGTGATACTTGCTAATCAATTTTAAGTGGAAACAGCTGCTGTGTGTCACACACAGTGCCCCTTCAAACCCTGAAAAAATATAATTCAAACCATCCTCTCCCCACCCCCAAGCTGACTCACAGTGAGTACCCCTATGGTTCCATTAGTCAGGTTCCTCGCCTTCACTCCATGGGGCCAGCCCTCTGGGGGCAGGTCAGAGGGAGAAGAGGGGAGAGGTGTGTGAGCAGGAGGAGTGGGGATCCTGACAACCTGTGGCATAGAGCAGCTTGTGACCTCAGCAGTCAGGAAGGTGATGCGCAGGAGGCAGCCAGCCATGCTCCTCCTTCCACTCGTCCATGACATGTTTTATTGAACAGCTACTATGCACTAACAAACTATGCTGCCTGCTTGGGATGGAAATGAGAAGATGCAGACCCTGTTCTGGAGGAGCTCATGGTCCAGTGGGGAGACAGGGGTTAGAAAGTCATAACTCAGAGAGTTGAGTCCCATGATGGAGGTGGCGTAAGGGCAACGGGAGCTCCAGATTGGTCCCTGAACTCACTGACCACCTCTCCTGTGCATGCCCACATCCTCAGTCTTATGAAGAGCCCGGTCTGGCAGTGTGGTCAGCTTCAGGCCTGGGACTGGCATGGTCACTCCCGTGTGGGAGCAAGGCAAAGTGCTCTTCCCTGCCTCCCCGCCCTGTGTTCCTACACTTCCCATGAGTGGCAAGCACATTGTAAAGGCCAGCATCCCTCCCAGGGCCATTCTCCAGGACCATCCAGGAGAAGAGAGATGAGCTGCTTCGCCTCTACCCAAAAGGGGAGAAAGGGGAGACCCAAGTGTGCCCCAAAAGCCAGGAGGTCAAAGACTGTGACTTTGCACTCCTTCATTGCTCTTAGGACATCAGTTCAAATTCAGTTCACGCACTAAGTCAAGTCTGACTCATTGCAACCTCGTGGACTATAGCACACCAGGCTTCCCTTTCCTTCACCATCTCCCATAGATTACTCAAACTCATGCCCATTGAGTCAAATGATGCCATCCAATGATCTTGTCCTCCATCATTCCCTTTTCCTTCTGCTTTCAATCTTTTCTAGTACCAGGGTCTTTTCCAATGAGTTGGCTCTTCACATCAGGTGGCCAAGGTATTGGAGCTTCAGCTTCAGTATCAGTCCTTCCATTGAATATTCAGAGTTGATTTCCTTTAGGATTGACTGGTTTGATCTCCTTGTAGTCCAAGAGACTCTCCAGAGTCTACTTCAACACCACAGTTTGAAAGCATCATACTTAAGCACTCAGCCTTCTTTATGGTTCAATTCTCACATCTGTACATGACCTACTGGAAAAGCCATAGCTTTGACTAGATGGACTTTTGTCAGTAAAGTAACATCTCTGCTTTTTAATACACTGTCAAGGTTTCTCATAGCTTTTCTCCTGAGGAGCAAGCATCTTTTAATTTCAAGTCAGCAGTCTGGAGGTGATGGAATTCCAGTTGAGCTATTTCAAATCCTGAAAGATGATGCTGTGAAAGTGCTACACTCAATATGTCAGCAAATTTGGAAAACTCAGCAGTGGCCACAGGACTGGAAAAGGTCAGTTTTCATTCCAATCCCAAAGAAAGGCAATGCCAAAGAATGTTCAAACTACCACACAATTGCACACATCTCACACCCTAGTAAAGTAATGCTCAGAATTCTCCAAGGCAGGCTTCAGCAGTACATGAACCATGAACTTCCAGATGTTCAAGCTGGTTTTAGAAAAGGCAGAGGAACCAGAGATCAAATTGCCAGCATCTGCTGGATCATCGAAAAAGCAAGAATTCCAGAAAAATATCTATTTCTGCTTTATTGACTATGCCAAAGCCTTTGACTGTGTGGATCACAATAAACTGTGGAAAATTCTGAAAGAGATTGGAATACCAGACCACCTGACCTGCCTCTTGAGAAACCTATATGCAGGTCAGGAAGCAACAGTTAGAACTGGACATGGAACAACAGACTGGTTCCAAATAGGAAAAGGAGTATGTCAAGGCTGTATATTGTCACCCTGCTTATTTAACTTATATGCAGAGTACATCATGAGAAATGCTAGGCTGGAAGAAGCACAAGCTGGAATCAAGATTGCCAGGAGAAATATCAATAACCTCAGATATGCAGATGACACCACCCTTATGGCAGAAAGTGAAGAACTAAAGGGCCTCTTGATGAAAGTGAAAGAGGAGAGTGAAAAAGTTAGCTTAAAGCTCAACATTCAGAAAATGAAGATCATGGCATCTGGTCCCATCAGTTCATGGGAAATAGATGGGGAAACAGTGTCAGACTTTATTTTTGGGGGCTCCAAAATCACTGCAGATGGTGACTGCAGCCATGAAATTAAAAGACGCTTACTCCTTGAAAGGAAAGTTATGACCAACCTAGACCGCGTATTAAAAAGCAGAGACATTACTTTGTCAGCAAAGGTCCATCTAGTCAAGGCTATGGTTTTTCCAGTGGTCATGTATGGATGTGAGAGTTGGACTGTAAAGAAAGCTGAGCACCAAAGAATTGATGCTTTTGAACTGTGGTGTTGGAGGAGACTCTTGAGAGTCCCTTGGACTGCAAGGAGATCCAACTAGTTTATCCTAAAGGAGATCAGTCCTGGGTGTTCATTGGAAGGACAGATGTTGAAGCTGAAACTCCAATACTTTGGTCACCTGATGCAAAGAGGTGACTCATTTGAAAAGACCCTGATGATGCAAAAGATTGAGGGCAGGAGGAGAAGGGGACCACAGAAGATGAGATGGTTGGATGGAATCACCAACTTGATGGATATGGGTTTGGATGGACTCCAGGAGTTGGTGATGGACAGGGAGGCCTGGCTTGCTGTGGTTCATGGGGTCACAAAGAGTCGGACATGACTGAGTGACTGAACTGAGTCACCATCCACAGTGATTTTGAAGACCAAGAAAATGGGTTTCTCTATCTGTAGACTGGGAGTGACACTGGAAACATGTGGGAAAGATCAGGGAGAAAATAGAAGTATGGATGTTCTGGTAAGAGAGTGTGAGGACATCTCATTACAGGCAATAAGCCATGTTCCTGGTGGTTGTAGCTCCCGGACAGAGCAAGACTATAGCCTAGATCACTCTTCCCATCCCCAACCAACTGGACCCTGGCTGTGTTTTGTGAATTACACATGGAGCTAGATTCCCATGGCTTCCAGGGGACCAACAAATGTAAAATGTAAAAAAACAAATGTAAAAAGAGGTAGAGACAGGATTTAACCTGGGGGGAGTGGGGGGTGGTACCATTCCCTATCACTGGGCCCCTGCCCTCTTTTGAGTGTTCGGCCTTAGAATCAATAAGACACTGCACTGCAGCTTGTCTACTCACAGTGGAACTGAGGCTCCATTTCCTCAAATACAAAACCACCAACAGCCAAACCTACCTTGAAGAACCATCCTGAAGTTTAACTCTGAGGGTCCATGTGATCCACAGTAGAAAATTGATTAATTCTAAAGTTTTTTCTTTTAACCTCCTTACTCTTCGTGTTGTTTCTTGTTTAATATTATTAGCTTCCTGAAAGTCTCACAAGATGAATTAGTTAGTTCTGTTGCCCAGAGAATGACCTGAGAAAGATATTTGAAAAAAGAGGAAGTATCATCTTAACATGGAGAAAGGAATGGCAAGCCACTCCAGTATTCTTGCCTGTAGAATTCCATGGACAGAGGAGCCTGGCAAGTTACAGTCCATGGGGTCGCAAAGAGTCAGACATGACAGACACATACACACATCATCTTAACAAGAGCTTGCAAATATCACATATTAAGGGCTTCCCAGGTGGCGTTAGTCGTAAAGAAACTGCCTGCAATGCAGGAGCCACAGGAGATGTGGGTTCGATTCCTAAGTCAGGAAGATCCCCTGGAGAATGAAATGGCAACCCACTCCAGTATTCTTACCTGGAAAATCCCAAGGACAGAAGAGTCTGGCGGGCTATAGCCCATGGGGTCACAAAGAGTCAGCTATGACTGAGTGAGAAAACTTTAATTAATTAATTAAAAATATATGGAATCTAGAAAATGGTACAGATGAACATATTTGCTGGGCAAGAATAGAGACACAGACTTAGAGAACAGACCTATGGACACAGTGAGGAAAGAGAGTGGGACAAACTGGTAGAGTAGAATTAACGTATACACACTATTGTCTGTAAAATAGATGGCTAGTGGGAATCTTGCTGTATAGCACAGGGAGCTGAGTTCTGTGCTCTGTGGTGACCTAGAGGGGGAGGGGAGGTGAGGGAAGCTCGAGAGGGAGGGGATATATGTATACTTACAGCTGATTCACATTGTTGTACAGCAGAAACCAACAACATTTTAAACCAATTATCCTTCAATTTAAAATAATATAAAAGTGTGTTCTCTGAGATGGAGATTGATGGGAGAATTCTTTGAGTCAGGAATGTAAGGCAGGGGTTATGTGGCATGAGAGGCCATCTTGCCCTTGCTCTAGGCAAGGTCAGAGGTGAGAGGGGGACAACATCAGTCCCAGATGTCTCATATTGTTAGAAAACAGTAGCCAGCTGCACTGAAGGAAGACACAGCATGAGGGACTCAGTTTCAAAAGTGAGAAGACCTTCCAGGAAGCTGGGGATGCTACCCCAAGGAATAAGTTGCCCGAAGGTAGGTATGGAATATCACTGCTCAGCCAGCTGTATAAAGCAGAAGAGGTTTTCATCCACTGGACAGAAAGGCAGGATGATGGAACAGATGACTGCACTGGGTCCCGCCTCATCCTCAGGCCTGGTGAGCCAGTGCCTAGTTTGGAAAGGCCATGCTTACCCCTGGTGGACACCAAATGGCTCACCTGCTTCTCTTCTTTGCAACGGATTCAGAGATAGTCAGATGGAGGTTGGAGCAAAGAGTTGAGAGCAGACTTTTTCCAGAGAAATGCTCATGCTTCCAAAACCTGCAAAGTCAGACGTTTTGTAGTGGTGCTTTGGTGGCATTACAATTGAAGGTTAGCTTTTCAGCAACCATTTCTGGGTTTCCACCAAAGTTCATTATGGCTCCTTGGGCTCGATATTGGGTTCAGCCTTGTTGCAATATATTTCCAGCTTTTCACCACTGCCCCCCACCCACATACCCACACATCTATCCTTGTTCAGCAGATGACAGAAGTAGGTTACACCACATCCTCTTTCATAGAGAAAGGGCAATCAGTATTTTCCTGGGGTATTTTGATTTAATTTTGATTTTGATTTAACAAGTCAAATGGTCAGCATACAGCTTTTGTTTCTCCATGAAGATTGGAGCTAAATGCTTTTTTAACCTTCTGGTAGACAAATAGTATAGAATGTCTCTCATCCCTCAAAAGTACTAACTCATTTAATATTTCCTCAAGGTTAGGAAAGTGTCATGTATGTTAAAAACATTTCCTCAGGCTAAACTTAGGAGAATCTCAGAGAAACTAAATCATGGCATGGTTACTTTCGCTCTTCAGTCTCCTCAGGTTTAGGGCTGGAATTCAGTACACAAGGGAGCAAAGTCAGCCAGAGCAACAGCTAGAGACAAAAGAATATTCTCCCCCACCACTGTCAACATAATTAGAAGAGACATTTTTCCCAAATATTTTTATTTTATGTAATAAGATCTGGTATATCATGTGTTTCTCATCCAACTTTACTCATCCTGATTCCACCCACCCCTGCCTCCCACCGCCATTGCTGTTGTTTAGTTCTGCAAGGTATTGAGTTGGCCAAAACATTCATTCATGTTTTCCATAAGGTGTTACAGAAAAGCCCAAACAAACATTTTTGTCAGTCCAATAAAAAGTGTAGCTATTGTTAGTAGAAGCATCTAACCTGCCTGGGAATGAAGTCTGCTTTTGCTGGGGTCCTAGAGAAGAATTTCTCATAACCTGGAAATGCTAAATTGTTTTAAGATGGAATTGAATTGGAATAAGAAGTCCCTGGGTCAAGCCCCACATCTGCCACTTAATTGTCTGCCCTTGAGCAAGTCATTCTTTCCTATGGTTTTAATTTCCTTATCTGTGAAAATGGGAACACGTACGTCACAAACAGATATTTAGAGCAGATGAAATACTGTGTTCTCATTAACTGTTAAGTGTTGTACCAATATATAATAATGCATGATATTTCAATGGTTTGTTCCATTACACTTCCCAACTAACACTAAGAGAAGGTCATAACCAATAGGGAAAGCAGGCATGTTTATTTATTAATGTAGAATATTTCTGAACCCATACCAAAATAAGATGTCATTCACTTCACCAGCCATGTAAGGTTTTTCCTAGATATACCCAAATTATCAAAACCTGGACTATCAATATTGATTTTGATTTTTGGCTCTCAGCAGTGTTTCACTGTCTTTTGGGTTCACCGAGCCATCCTTCCCTTTACTGCTAAGAATAAACCTTGCTAAGAGAGAGGACTTCCCAGGTGTCCATCTTCCTGCCAATGCCAGGGACAATGGATTTGATCCCGGTAGCACCCTAGAGCCTGTGCTCTGCAACAAGAAAAGCCACCAAAATGGCCCATGCACTGCAACAAAGACCCAGCACAGCCAAAGATAGATAGATAAAATCATCTGCAAAAAGAGAGAGAGGCCAGGGCAGGTAAGAGTCCTAGCCACTCTAGACAAGGCAGTTGACCAAGGGCCAATTAAGTCACAAGAGACTTGCTTTTAAAGAAAAGACCACCCTCTCTCCCAGACCGTGTTGGGTAGGTAAGGAGCCAGTTTTTATCCTGGCTGAACTGGACAGGAAAAGTTCTCTGGAAACCAAGTTGTTCACACAGAGAGCTTTTACAACCTAGGGCAACTCCACCTTTCTGGTTGCCCATTTCCTGATCACTAAAATAAGACACCTACGGACAGTTGAAATCCTCCCAAAATAAAAATCCAGTTTGACTGTGGGACATTCTTAGCCCTGAAGGATTTTAGGCCTAGAGTATTTTTCTAGAACTTAAATTTTCTTCTGATTATCTATTCATGAAAATTATGAGTACCCATACTTATTCGTGTTTACAGAATCACATGAGCCTAAGAGACAAATTCTTACAGATACACCAACCCTCTCCTGCACACACAGGAGTTGCCCCCTAGTTTTCCTTCTCCCTCTAGCGGTCCCCAACCTTTTTGGCATCATGGACCAGTTTTGCAGAAGATAATTTTTCCATGGATTGGTGGGAAGGGATGGTTTCCAGATGATTCAAGCATTTTTCATTTCTTGTGCACTTAATTCCTATTTGCACTTCCCAGGTGGTGCTGGTGGTAACGTGCGTGCCTACCAATGCAGGAGATGTAAGAGATGTGGGTTCAATCTCTGGGTGGGGAAGATCCTCTGGAGAAGGAAATGGCAACCCACTCTGGGATTCTTGCCTGGGAAATCCTGTGGACACAGGAACCTGACAGGCTACAGTCCATGGGGTCACAAAGAGTAGGACATAACTGAAGCAATTTAGCACACTTAGCTTTATTTCTATTACTATAACATGAGCTCCCCCTCAGATCATCAGGCATTAGATCCCGGAGGTTGGGGACCACTGAGAATGCTCCATCGACCTGAACAACTATACCTACCCTTGCAGCCCTATAATTTCTACAACTAGGAAGCATCACTGTGTTCGGATGGGGGCAGGAAGCAGAAAGTATCCATTTCTGAAATTGGTGCCAGCCTAGATTCTCAATTGGGATTTATTTTAAGTGCAAGACGTTCTGGGTTTGTTTTGTAAAGGCCACCCCACCCCCACATTTCACTACAAGATTCTCAGCCCTCATGTTGGCCTGATACCAGCCGAAAATTTCATAGCAGCCCCAGATTTCTGTGACTTTCTTCTAGAAAGGAGATCACTACACAGCCTATGGAAAAGGAAGACAGTGTTCCCCGGAAAGTGCTCTTAGTTTACAAACCTCATTCACAGGCTGAGTCATACTGGTTGGCAAATCACAGTTGCTTAGAATGTGAGCCTCTAGGCTTCCTTTCTAAGCTACTTGAAAATGGAGAGAAGGGGCTACTGCCCTATATCTCAGTGAATGTTGAGAGCAGTGCAAAAAACCCTTTCCCATTGACTCAGAAGCATCTGTCAGTTCAGGACCACTGAGGCAACAGAGGGACAGATTAAACTAAAAGCAAAAAATTTAGTCTTCAATCCCCCTGAAACAATACACGCTTGATCAGGCCAGTTTGATGTTTGACCACATGAGCCAGTTCATGTGAAAAGTACAACCTTAAATTTTAAAAGATATGACTCAAAAAGTAAGCTGGATCCTTTGTCCAGCCAGAGCTCTCCCCATAAAAGGACCAGCATGAATAAGGGCAGGCACAATATTAGGGAGTAAGAGCATTTCCAGAGACACAGAGAGGTTTTTTTTTGGTCTCTAATTCTCACCCCTGGGAAAAGTTCAAAAATTTCCAACTACCAGGCACATGACCAGATGCCCCATAGTGAGGTCTGGTGGGAATTCACATGGACCAGACCCAGGGAATGGCTGAGAACATTCCTTCCTTCTTTCAAACTTTTCTTTTAGGGGGATGATTAGATATCCCCCAAAGACCAGTTGAGATAGAGGGAAACAAAAGGTTAAGAAGATGTGCTTTTAAAGGAACATCTGTTTATTCACCCTGGAGTACAGAAACATGAGAAGGAAGGGTCTGGGAATCCTATGCTCAAATAGGGAAAGAGGAAACCGTCTTCCTTACTAAATAGAAATGACTGGAGAAATCGTGAAACCAAGCCTGCATCAGATGTCCTGGGTTGGAGAAATGGGAACATACTTGAAAAAAATATACAGTGAAGCCTGGAGGAAAATTTACCTTTTTTTTTTTTTTTAGCTTTTCTACTTTTTTGTTTTTATGAGAAATTTTTCAGAAAAGAATTATTGCAGGAATTTCCCTGGCAATGCAGTGGTTGAAACTTCACCTTCCAATGCAGGGGATATAGGTTCAACCCCTGATTAGGGAGCTGGGATCCCATCTGTCCTACGGCCAATAAATCAGAATGTAAACAATATGGACCTAGAGTCTGTCCTCCAGAGTGAAGTAAGTCAAAAAGAGGACAACAGATACCACACTATTAATGCATATATATGGAATCTATAAAAATGGTACAGATGAACCTATTTACAATGCAGGAACATAGATGTAGAAAATGGACAGGTGGACATGGGTGTGGAGGGTGTGATGAATCGAGAGAATGGCATTGCCATATCTACACTGCCATGTGTAAAATAGACAGCTAGTGGGAAGATGCTGTGCAACCCAGGGAGCTCAGCTTGGTGCTCTGTGCTGACCTAGAGGGGTGGGATGTAAGGGAAGCTCAAGAGGGAGGGAATGTATGTATACAGATGGCTGAATTCATTCTTGTACAGCAGAAACTAACACTAACATTGTAAAGCAAGTATACTCCAATTAAAAATATTAATAAATGAAAAGAAGTTTAAAAAAACAATATTGTAACAAGTTCAATACTTGTTGAACTTGTAACTTCTTGTAACAACTTGTAACTTCTTTTAACAACTTGTAACATGTTACAACAATATTGGAACAAGAAGCAATATCGGAACAAGTTCAATGAAAATTTTTTAAATGGTTCACATTTTTTAAAAAAATCTTTTGAAAACAAGAATCATTGCAAAGTATGATTATAAAGATGTCTTCTGATGTGTCCTTAGTCGGGAGAGAAACAGTCTCATCGTCTGGAGGGCCAGGGCCCGGTTCCTAACCTCCTCCCTCTCGTTCTGTGGCTCCTGGCGAGGCAGCCAGCCAGCCCAAGCCTCAGACTGCTCACATGGAAAATGGGTTGACCTTTGAATTAGAGGAACTTTAGAAATCAGCTCCGAACCCTTGATTTATGTATTCAGGGTTGGGAAGAGAGATCCGTTAATATGAAAGGAGCTTGAAGGCCAGATAGAATCTCAGCAAACCCAGGGAGGGAGAAAGTTCTTTCAAAAGAACATTAAGACCCTGTATATATAAATGTCATGGAGTTGGTCAAAACAGATTTAGAGCTGGTAAGCCCTTTAGAGATTTCCTGCAATCCCCATGTTTTATAGAGGGAAAAATCTGAGCCTAGAAAAGCTGAAGCGACTTACAAAAAAATCACCCAATTTACATTATGTCAAGGTAAGAAATCAGGACTCTGTTCTGAAAAGAACTGAGCAAGCCAGGGGGAGCCCAGGCCAGATGCCAGAAACAATCACCCACTCCTTCTGGACATCTTCCCTGGGCCAGGCACCATGCTCAGTCCTGTCAATGCTTTGGGTCATTAAGTTGCCTCAACTCTGGATGGTGTTATCTATAACCAGCACCATCTTCATGGGCTTAAGATCAGGGGTGTTGCAAATAAAGCCCCCTCTCCCACTGATTCAGAAGGGCCCTGTGCTCTGTAGTAGTGTCTTGAATTTCTTAATAAGTTTTGAATAAAGGACCCCGCATTTTAATTTCACGCTGAGCCCCACAAATTATGTATCTGGCCCTCATTATCTCCATGTTACGGTGTACCAACAGAGACTTAGAGAAATTAAATGGCTTACTTTTGGTCCTGGTCATTCATGAAGATGGGGGCACAGACAGAGTCAGCAGGCAGTGTGAAGGTGACCAAAGGGATTGGCTACATGGATGCTGTGCTTTCAAAGCCCCTTTGATTTTTCCCTTCCTCTGCTGTCTCTGAGCTCTCTGTGCTCTGAGGAGGGTGACCGACAATTCGAGATTGCATTGGGACTGCAGGGGGTTCCCAAGACACAGGACTTTCAGTGCTAAAATCAGGAAAGTCCAGGGCAAACCAGGATGACTTGGTTACCCTACTGTCCAGTTGCTGGCTTGGGGCTCTGGAGGCTTCCCAGACTTTGTCTCTTGTACCATGCCCTGTGCCCACTGGCCCACACATATCTCCTCTAAAGCAGGCTCATCCAGAGCATAGACTGGAGACCACAACCCGAGCAGAGGTAGGCAGCCAACTGGCTGCTATTATGAGACTGGGGACGAGGCAAGCGAGTCCAGAGAGACCAGTCTGTTTGGGAACAGTCAGGCCTCAATCTATATTCAGAGACCCAAGCCAAGCTAAAGCCAGTGTGGGTGCAGACAGTCAAGAGGAGAAGGCAACAAGCTGGAGCCAAGCCCCGAGGCACAGTCTCAGGGGATCTTCAGTTTACTCACTCTGTGACATTGGGGAAATCACTTACTTTGCTGAGCCTAACTCTCCTTATTTGAAAAACAGGAGACACATTACTAACTTCACGAGGTCATTGTCAAGATGATTGATCTATAGATGTCTATACAGATATAGATAGATAGATGAATGGATGGACAGATAGGTAAATAGATAGATTGATTTATACAGTATGCATTTCAGTATGGTCACCCTGAAAGTCTCAACTTAGACTTATTTAATTCCGTAAGTGGGCTTCCCAGGTGGCTCTGAGGTAGACTCCACCTGCCAATGCAAGAGATGTGGGTTGATCCCTGGGTCGGGAAGATCCCCTAAAGAAGGAAATGGCAACCCACACCAGTGTTCTTACCTGGGAAATCCCATGGACAGAGGAGCCTTGCGGGCTACAGTCCACAGAGTTGCAAGAGTTGGACACGACTTAGCGACTAAACAATAAACAAAATATTCCCACCAAGGCTGATGTCGGGGTGGAAATGTGAGGTCACTGAATACAGAGTTGGCTTGTGCCAAATCTGCTCTAGGGAGCCTACGTCAGCACTTTACTGAGCTCCCCTCTAAGGAAAGAACAAACCTTAACACTGAAAGTGTTACAGAAGAGAAAGGAGAGGGGGAAATGGATCCATGTAATTTCAGACAGAGAGCAGGGAAGACCTCCTTGAAGAATATTTCTACTGAGACCTGGAGGATGCATAGACATGACCAGGGGAAGGAAACAGCATGTTGCCAGGCCAGGAGGAAAGAAAGAGAGGAAGCGAGGAAAGCATGTCTGAGAAAAGCGTAAGGCAGGAAAAGACAAGGCTGGAGGAACAGAAACCAGACAGGGCAGGGGCCGAGTTCACCAGGCTCCCAGGCTGGTTCTATGCTAAAGCAAGCACGGGCATAGCACTTACAGTATTTCAGAACCATCACCCAGGCTAAGTGTGGTCAGTGTTGAAAGACAAGAGGGCAAGCAGGGAGACCAGACAGGCCAGGGCAGCATCCCAGATGGAAGATGCTGGTGTCCTGGCCCAGGCTTTATATATCTGTTTTAACTGGTATTTATTGAGTTTGTCCACGTAGCTATACCTGTGCGAGGTCCCGGTGATTCACCAATGAGAACACTGCCCCAGTGTTCAAGTGTTCAAGCCTTCTCACTTCTCATGCAAGTGAGAAACTGTTTTAAAAGATATAATAATAATGAACTCTGGAGTGTTTACTTCTTGCCAGGCATCGTACTTTATATTCTTCATACATTGTTTCATTTAATTCTCAATTAATTCTAGGGAGTAGGTCTAAATACCCTCAATGCCTAATACCCTTTCTTGACATATTAGGTCATAAACTGGAAGCAGGTGATTCATGGTGCAGGTACCTGGGTTTCTCTGGAAGGCAGATGGATGCTGACATGATGGTCGAATGGGATCAGGTGGTACAGGGAGCCAGCAAACCCCTGCTATCCTGTCCAGCACCCTGCTTCTGCCCTTCCCCACAGCCACCCCGAGGGTGCAATAGAACCTTCCAGGAAGAAGTACAGCTAGTGTGGGACACTAAGGAAGACAATGCCCATGTTTGTCATGCCTCATATTAGAATGTTATGAAACTCCACTTCTGTGATTTTTCAGGTCATTCACACCAAAGAGGATAAAACAAATCTTCATAATCTGATAAAACTACCAAATATACTACAAAGGAGGTTTTGTTAGACTATTTCGCTCATTTGCAAGTAACTATGACTCTGACAAATAGCAAACATTCTTCTCCACCATTTGACAGCTGAGAAATTGAGACAAACCAGGAAAGAAGCTGAGGAGATGATTCTATAACTTAAGCTGTGTTTTTCGCCAAGCCACTTCTGGTTAAAAATATATTTCTTTCGTCTTCAGTCATTTCTTTTTGATGGGGTGATGGGCAGTTAGTTAGAATCAGGGAGCTTAAATAGAATTGACCTTTATTGACCAGGCCCATCAAATCCACCAAAAGATTTCCTTGAGACCACTCCACTCTGCAGTAGTTGTATTTTCATTGGCAGCCTCTTCCTTAGACTTTCTCTTCCTATCAGTTCACTCTCCCCCAGCATCCCTGTCATAACAAGAGCAGAATCCACATAATCATGAACTTTTATGAAAACAACCAAACTGCTTTCAGGACCTTGAGGTCAGATAGACCTGGTGTTATTTCTTTTTTCCAATACGTATGAGCTGTGTGACTTTGGGAAATATACTTAATGTCTCTGAACCTGTTTCCCAACTGTAAAATTGCATTACCTCATATGTATGATTGTCAAGAAGAATAAATGAGGTAAAGAATATAAAGTTCTTAGCACTCAGTACATCTATTACTATTACCATCACTGTCAGGAGCCACAGCTATGTAACAAAATAATTGTGATTCAGTGAGAGGTTTGGAAGAGGAGGCAAGGGTCACCCACCAGAACAGGATGAGAAGCAACAGAAGAAATGCCTGATGGAGTTTCTCAAAAAATTGGCCTCAACTCTCCCTTTCCCAATCTATCCAAATGACCCATATCAGTTGGCATTAGGATTCTTAAGCAGATATTGACATAAAAACTGTGACTGCCTTTTTACTTCCTGAGCAAAGGAAAAGAAAATTTTTTTCTCAATCCCAAAAATCTAATTTTGACATATGGTCCAAGATCAAATATCAAAATATAAAATATTCTTCAAAGTTGTGATCCTTAGACCCAGATCAACTAGTCAACCCTGACTTAGAGCTGAGTGGCCACCAGCAGGAGGAGCTGGAATGCCAGTCTGTGTGTTTCTGTGTGTGTGTGTGTGTGTGTGTGTGTGTGTGTGTGGGAGAGTTGTGACCTACGGATGGCAATTCTCTTCACTGAGCTTGCAAATAGTCAACCCTTAGAAAAAAATCTGTGTGCAAAAAACAAAAAAAAAGGAATTTTTGTCACTGGACTTAAATTTTAATAGGAATACTTGAGAAGAAAGGGAAAGATGTTAAACCAAACTTAAAAAAAAAAAAATACTGATAGATGGATTTTGTATGTCTGAGGAAACATTCTCAGAAGTCATTATTGTTCACTTTATCTTTATTGAGAGAAATCTCAGAAAGACTTCATCTTATCAGCAGTGATAATGCTAATTTATTGGCTTCTCTGAAGCTAGACCTTGGATGTCTCATTCATGAGTCAGCCTTGGCTGGACTCTTATCAAGTCCGTCAACTTGAAACCAAGTTTTTGACTGAGGCCTGAATGCCACCAACATGAAGCATAAATATCCCCTCTAACCCCCAAATGCCTCTGTTGTAGAACTCCAGATGACTAAGAGACTTTGGGTTCCTCTCTTGGTTTCATATCTTAGACACAGGATGCAGTTTTTCACTGCTGGAGAGAAACAAAGGCATTTCCCAGGCACAGCCATTAAGGTGGGTGTTTCCTGGATGGCTCAGCCACAAGTTATTCAGAAGATTAACCCCAGAAATTGGATTTTCAAGGCTCTTTCTCATCTCTCTCCTCCCTGAGGCCATCTCTCTGTTCGGTAGAAATCTCACCTGTGTACAGAAGACAGGAAAAGGAGAAAAATGTTTAAGAAATTCCATTTTCTTCTCATAAGCCGACTTGGAATGAAGTTATGTTGAAGTCCCAGACCAAAACCAGTGGTTACACCATCCAATGGCCACTAAGAGCTGACTGTCTTAGTTGCTGTCTTCCCACGGAGATCTAAGATATCAATGAGTCCTCTTCCCCTCCCCCTAGTTTCCCTCTTGCCCTCTTTTCAGTGGACAATATAAATATTTTCTGGAAATCAGTGCCAATAAATGCCCAACGGAACATTTTTTGGTTTAGCCTCACAAAGACTAACCTGGTATAAATAAAGTCAGTTAAGAAATGAAGCAACTGGATTTTTTAAAGCACCAATATAGGGGCCCAAGGGGCATTCTGTGAACTGACCTGAGCCCAGTCCTTTGCAGCTTTAGAGGGAGGTGAAGAGGCCTAGCCAGTTCTGCAAGGAAAACCTCACAGGTCACTGAGGCCTGAGGTCCAGGTGAAAGCACAACAAAATGGAATCAAGCTACGGTTCTGTCATTAACTATGTGACATGGAGCAGGTCATTTATAAATACCCCTCTGAGGCTGAGTTTGTTCATATATATTAAAAAAAAAAAACAATTCCACATGTCATTCCTGCTTCCCACCAGACATTATTTCCTGTAAGGTGACATCTGCCTCTGAGCCTGGCATTCAGGTTCCTTCATGACCTGGTTCTTCCCACCTGTTCTAACCTCATCTCCACCGCTTGGTCCCCTGTTCACTGCCTTTACACAAAGGCTCTAGCAATACTGTAAATCAGTTTCCCACCTCTGCTCCTCTCACAGGCTATGCCTGCTGCCCTAAGCAGTTCTCTCCCTTCCTTCCACCCACCTTCCCCCACTAAAACCATCTGGAAGAGGGGAAATTGTTCATCTTTGAAAACTCAGCCCAAATATCACTTTTTATGAGCAGATCTCCCCAAACACCTCTGTACACACACCCTTCTTTTCACCACAAACACACACACACACACACACACACACACAGCCTCCTCCTAGAGTCTCTGACTCTGTGACACACGTCTTGTTTTATCCCACCAACACTTTTCTTCAGCTCATCTGCCCAAGACCTCAAGGGCCCCTTTTTCCAGTGTGCACAGCGGCTGCCAATAGGCTGGCAGTGGCCCTGGGGGGTCCCTGGGGACAGGAAGGCGGCTTCAGAGTCTGTGTGTCACACTGACCGGAAGTGTCTGGAAGTCGGAGGGGAAATGCCTGGAGATGCAGCGGAGGCTCCGCGGGGAGGGGCAGGATGCTGTGGCTGGAAAGGGAGGCCCGGGGGGAGGCTGCCAAGGAGTGGCCCGGGGGTTAGTAGGGGTTGTCAGGGGCTTAACTGGAGGTGGATTTGTAAGGTGGGAGGGGCTGGAGAAGGATAATTTAAAATAAAGAGGATTATGTAATTTGAAAATATCCGATTCCAGAAAATGTCCTGAATGCCGACAGTGGCCCACTTCACTCTCACTGGTGTGACTGCCCCAGTCAGACCTTCGCCACTTGTGTCTGTCCTCAGTGAAGGGACCAACTGTCCTAGCTCGTGGGAGGGTCTGTCCTCCGGACGGCTCTCCCGCTCCCCCACCTCCTTCTTCCTACTTTTACTCCCTTCCTCTGTCTTCAACTTCCTTCAGTCTCTAGTCAGTCACTACCTTTATTTCTTTCTCTCTGGTCATTTCCTCCCTTTTCTCTGTTTCAGCCACCCTGCCCCACCCCACCTCATCCCCTTGTCCCACATAAACCTCACCCAGGCCTCCTGGCCTGTTCTGCATCTCCTGATTCCCTCCAATATTTATTAGCATGAATACCTTATTTTTACCTACTTTTCCCCTTCAATATAATTTCCGTTCTGTTTCCTGAAATCCTTTGGCTTTTTTTTTTACTTGTTTCTGCCACTTCATTCATTAGATGGTCACTTCTTAAGCATCTACTCTGCTCCGTGCAGAGTGCTAGGGAAACCAAGATGGATGAGCCTGTTTCATAAAGCTGAAGTACAGACAATCACCCAGAAGTGTGGGCTAGGGGACCAAGTGGGCCATTGGAAAGTTGTGGGATGTTTCCATTGGGGAGGTGGAGAAAAAGCCCGACCCTGCCAAGCCTGCAAAACCACAGCTTTTTAAAACCGTTTCCACCCTCTTGCTGACTTCTCCGAGCCTCTGGGGTGTATTAAGCCTAAATTTTGTATGAATAGAACAGGAAGCAATTGGTACCCTTATGAGAGAGAGATAGAAAACTATTGTTTAAATGTGACAGATTTTCACAACTCACTAGGTGTGTATTATGCACAAAGGTCCAAATGGAGTCAGCAAATCAGAACAGTTCAGGAGAAGTGCACGTGAGTGTCTGTGAAGGCGCAGTGGACCATGTACCAGTCCTGTGGTCACTTTGTAGGATTAGCCAGGTTTCAAAAATGAGAAAATATGGAAACATAAACATAAAAAGATTTTCCAAGGTCGTGCTGAAGGTAGTGATGGAGGGAATTAGGAACTGAATACTCTCCTGAGTCTATTTGTGAGCTACTGTACAAATGCAGCTTCCTGAATACAGATGTTAAACAGGTTTTTGCCTTTAAAATAAGAGTAAAAAAGATTCTTATTTTGGCCATGTTTCAGTGCAGATCTCCTAGGGAAAAGGGGGTCCATTTGAAGGGAAATTAATTGCTTTAAGCTCCTAGAATATGAATCAAATGCAACTTCTCCCTTTGCCTTACTAAAGAGTACTGTGAACCTTAGAGAGTGGTTCTCAAACTTGACTGCTCATTAAAATACCTGGGAGTTTTGAAAACCTTAAGCTCAGGGCTCACCCTGGACCAAGTCAGAATCTCCGGGAGTGAGACCCAAGCATCATTATTTTTTAAAGACTCGATGGAGCCAAATTTAAGCTCCAGTGCTGTTGACACTGTACACATTGGGACAAGCTGAAGCTTCAACTAGGACTGATATTTTCATCCCACCCCTAGAGAGCAGGATTTAATTGGCTTGGAATATGGTCTGGGCTTAGAGGTCGCCAAATGATTCCAAAGTGCAACCAAGTTCAAAAGCAACTGCTGAGGAGACTTGCCATGCAAAGTGTAAGTCCGTGGGCCAGGAGTGTGGTCCACTTGCGCTGCTTAGAAATGCAGGTTCTCAGGCTCTACCCTAGACCTATTGAGTCTGAATCTGCATTTTAATAACATTCCACAGTCATATGGATGCACATTTGAGTTTGAGAAGCATTGTTTTACACCAATGCCCCTGACAAAATTAAAAAAAAAAAAAAAATTACAAGGTAAAAAAGTTTTTACATTTCTAAACAGTGAAGATTTGCCTCCTTCTTCTAATAAGGTCCAGAATAGGCACAAGAATGAACTGCAAAATTTGAGAAATGGAAATAATAATAGATAATGATATGCATGATACCTAATGTTTATTAGCATTCACTCTATGCAAGGTACTTTGCATGCCAGGCCCTCTACATGTACTACTGTGTTTGGTATTTACCACAAACCTATGATATGGATGGGCTTCTCAGGCAGCACTGGTGGTAACAAACCCACCTGCTAATGCAGGAGACATAAGAGACAAGGGTTTGATCCTGGGTTGGGAAGATCTCTGGAGGAGGGCATGGCAACCCACTCCAGTATTCTTGACTGGAGAGTCCCATGGACAGAAGAGCCTGGCAGGTTATAGTTTATAGGGTCGCAAAGAGTCAGACATGACTGAAGAGACTTAGCACACACGTGTGATATAGATACAAGCATTGTGCCCATTTCACAGCTGACCAAACTGAGGCTCAGACCCAGGTGAATAGCTGCAAGACTGCACAGATCAACAGATAGAGGACCTACCCTAGGATCTCCATAACTTGAAAGCACTTGCTCTTAACCACTTAGTCTGACTTTCCCAACCAAACACTCAGGGTAGACTACACATGTGCCGATATAAAGATCCCCTGAGCCCTCCATCAGTCTAGTAGGGCTTGGGTTGGCCACTCACTACAGAAAAAATTATTAGGAAGCTCTGGTCTAAATTATGCTTTTTCCAAATTATGCTTTTTGCCTTGTTGTTGTACAGAGTGGAAGCCCTGTCTCCTAGGGTTTAAGTGACTTGCCTAAAGCCAGGATGGGTCCAGAGCCATGGGGTCCCAATTGCCTGCAGGACTTCCCTGGTGGCTCAGGCATTAAAGCGTCTGTCTACAATGCGGGAGACCTGGGTTCGATCCCTGGGTCGGGAAGATTCCCTGGAGAAGGAAATGGCAACCCACTCCAGTACTCTTGCCTGGAAAATCCCATGGAAGGAACAGCTTGGTGCAGGCTACTGTCCGTGGGGTCGCAAAGAGTCGGGCATGACTGAGCAACTTCACTTTCACTTTCACTCCTCCCACTAAGCAGCATTTCTCCAAGTATGGTCTCCAGACCAGGGGATCAACATCACTTGGGAATTGTGAGAAATGTAAATCTTCAGGACCCACAAGCCCTCCAGGCCGTCCTGATGTTTGCCCCTTTAAGCACCAGCATGCTGAGGCAAGCGGCCCCCTGGCCCTGCAGTGTGCTTGCTCACAACTCCTGTGCTTAAGCCCCTGCCACAGGCTGCAGCTTCTCCACAAAATACAGATGTCTTAAGGGGCTTAGCTTGGACCTAAGCTGAAATTTACATGCTGATTTAATCTTCTTAGGGCCTTCTTTACCTCTCAGGAATGAATCATAATGCTCTAGAAAAGAGAAAGAAAATAATGGATAACAGATAAAATATTAAGCACTCTTTCCATGCCTTCAGCTCACTTTCTGCTAGGGCAGCAAACACGTGGGTATCAGAAAAGGAAAAAAGAACTGCCATTTCCTGAGCACCTAGAATATGCCAGGCATCAGGCACCAGCGATACAGCATATATACTCTGCTCACCTCTCATGTCATTGATAGAGTGATCTCTGTCTGAGAAATAGGGAAACTGAGGTTCAGAGACTTGAAGTAACCTGCCTAAAACCAAAGTGGTGATGGTAGCCCCAGGGTTTTTCTGGCAGCCTGTATTTTATGTTCCTTACTCTCCAGCAGGAGAGGTAAAGAGCTTAGGGCACACTCACTATCTGGAATGATTGGATCTCAGAATTCGCAGAGCAAACTCCCAAAACAGATCCGCCTACTCAGAGCCCCAGGATGCCTCGCTCAACAACCCTCTTCTGTGTTCTGTGTTCTCGCTGCACTGTGGAAGCTGCTCGCAAAGCATAAGAATAGATCAGCCACAAACAGTGAAATAATTCAGCTGTGCCTGAGCACCCTAAACACTTAGAAAGCTATTCTTAACTGGCAGTGTCTGTTTCAAGGCAGCAGGCCCTGTGTTGTCAATGCCCTGCTAAGCAGCCTGAGCTTCACCCTTCAGAAGACCAAGGAACCTCTTTGCCACACCTAGAACTTGGGAAACGAACTCCCAAGAGAAAGGAACACATGAAGATCTTGATAGCAAGCAGGTCTTCCCCACATCCCAGTAGGAGCTGATGTTCATGCCATTAAGCGCAACAGGCTCGGAACTATGACCCAACATTGTTAGTTGCTCACTCATGTCCGTTTCTTTGCAACCCCATGGACTGTAGCCCACCAGGCTTTTCTCTCCATGTGGATTCTCCAGGCAAAAACACTGGAGTGGGTTACCATTCCCTTCTTCAAGGGAACTTCTTAATCCAGGGATTGAACCCAGGACTCTTGTTATTGGCAGATTGTTTACCGTCTGAGCCACCAGGAAAGCCCAATGATCCAACAAATGAAACAAAAAGGAAATTGGCTGATTCAAGCACAGAATCAGATGGACACCTGGTTAAAGGTTAACATTGGCTTGTGGATCCAGACTTCCTTTGGGCTTCCCTGGTGGCCCTAGTAAAAAAACCCATCTGCCAATGCAGGTAGACATAAAGACTTGGGTACCATCCCTGGGTTGGGAAGATCCCAGGAGAAGGGCATGGCAATCCCCTCCAGGCATTGCCTGGAGACTCCCATGAACAGAGGAGCCTGGCAGGCTGCAGTCCGTAGGATCCCACAGAGTCAGACATGACTGACATAAGTGAGCATGCATCCATGCACAAACTTCCTTCATTGTCTGTTTGCCCCAGCACCTGCCCAGCACAACCTCAAAACACTCTCTTTCCAAGCACTATGTTCCTCCGCAGATTAGACACAATGGGTAATCTGAACCCCAAGATGTGGGAAGCCCTTCCAGCACTTGGTCCAAATAGATCAATTCTATGGAGAATTCAGCAGGCAAAACAAAAATTTCAATTCAACCTTTCTCATTCATGCAAGAAGAACGCCATTTTCCACTCTGAGTAATTTTGTTTTGAATTATACGCTTTTGCCAAAATGCAGGTCAGTTATTTCTGTAAGGGCCTCCATGGGCCATTTTCCCTCTTGTTGGAGGTTAAGTCAGGGACTCTTTGAAAACCTGCATCCAGCCCAAGGGTTACCACTTACTTGTCACTACTGGGACTCCAAGTTCCACTTCATATTGTCCTTTCCAGGTAGGTACACCACCACCAAGGCTGACTCTCTGGTTGAAGTCAAGAAAAGGTTATTCAGACATGATGGGCAATACCATATTATTAACAACTGTAGGTCCTTAAAACAGGAGTGATGATAAAGATCCACAATGGTAGTAGCCACATGCCAGAAAGTGTGGGGGCTTCATTTCTTAATGGGCAAAGAAGCATTGCTGTGAGCAAGTGTGGGGGGAGGCAGGAGCTTTTTTGCATGTTTTGATCAATTGTTCCATTTCATATTATGAAAAGATGTTGCTGTGTAATTATAGTAATGCTGGAAATGGTCTGAAGCACAATTATAATCTACTTGAAGAGAAGAGAACAAAAATGGCCTAGAAAAGTGTGATTTGAAAGGTTAGCTAAATGATGGATATGAGAGGCTGTTGGTACATTGTCAGTTTTAGCATCATCTACAGATTGGTGATGGGGGCAAAAATTTTTTAAGGATGTCTTAGAGTCAGTTACATTTACTGAGCATAATCGCATGAACTATTTAACTTCCCCCAAATCATTTATCATTCCCATGTAACAGATGAGAAATCTGAGACTCTGAGTGGTTAATGGGTTAGCCTGAGGTCTTAGAACTGAATAGTGGCATGGTAGACTTTTTTAAAAATATTTATTTGTTTATTTGGCTACACCAGGTCTTAATTGCAGCATGTGGGATCTTCAGTCTTCATTGCAGCATACAGGAATGTTTAGTTACAGCATGTGGGATCCATTTCCCTGACCAGGGCTCGAACAGGGCCCCCTGCATTATGAGTGCAGAGTCTTAGCCACTGGACCACCAGGGAAGTCCCAGCCTGGTAGATTCTTAAATGCAAGTCTCTCTTCTTTTCGCTTCTATTGCTTTCTGTACCAGGACACCCACCTTAAAGTGCCTACAGGGACAAGGCAGGCTGGACAAATAAAAGGAGCTACCAGACTTGAGGGGAATAAAAGAAATAAAAACAACCGATACAGGGTCAGGGAGACATTAGGAATAGGTGAGGACTACAGCAAAGTGGAAAATGACAGACAACATCTAAAGTGAACAGCTGATATTCAGGACCATCTGTCAGCTTTCAGGAGAGCAGATCCAATTGCCAGATCTGCTAATTGTTCAGATTTTTATATAGGGTTTCCTGTTAGTTTGTTTTAATGTTAGTGCACAAAAAAAAAAAAAAAAACCTTAAACATCAGATGTTTACCTATTCCATCAACAGGCGAAACAAAACCTAGCTGCAAACTCATTTTGGTTCATGGGCTTCCAAAGGTAACCAGCTTTTTCTTGACCAATAACAAATTATTAAATTTTATCACAGATAGGATTTCAATCAATGATCTTCTGATCAGCATTTCCATCTTGTACATGAAAAATTTTCCAATGAGTGATACAGATTAATTGAAATTATAAATATTAATCCCCATGATAATGTTGCTTTTGACATAATTCTATTTCCTACATGGGGTGTGCATAGAAAAAACATGTTGTCCAATCAATGTTAGCATCCCAGCAGGAGTGTGACCTTAAAGCAAGTAACTCAGTCTTTCTGAGTATTGTTTCCTCATCTGCAAAATAGAGGCACTGGCATGTGAATTACAAAATTGAAATGAGATTTAAATAAGGCAACTATTAGAAGTTATAGTACTCAAAGCCTATCAGAAAGAGCTTGGGCAAGGCCCTAGGAAAGCTATAACCATTTGAATTCAGAGTTCCAAAGACTAGCACAGAGAGCAAAGAAAGCCTTCTTCAGTGATCAATGCAAAAAAATAGAGGAAAACAACAGAATGGGAAAGACTAGAGATCTCTTCAAGAAAATGAGAGATACCAAGGGATCATTTCATCAAAGATGGGCTCAATAAAGGACAGAAATGGTATGGACCTAACAGAAGTAGAAGATATTAAGAAGAGATGGCAAGAATACACAGAAGAACTGTACAAAAAAGATCTTCACGACCCAGATAACCACAAAGGTATGATCACTGACCTAGAGCCAGACATCCTGGAATGTGAAGTCAAGGGGGCCTTAGGAAGCATCACTACGAGCAAAACAAGTGCAGGTGATGGAATTCAGTTGAGTTATTTAAAATCCTGAAAGATGACACTGTGAAAGCGCTGCACTCAATATGCCAGCAAATTTGGAAAACTCAGCAGTGACCACGGGACTGGAAAAGGTCAGTTTTCATTCCAATCCCAAAGAAAGGCAATGCCAAAGAATGCTCAAACTACCGCACTCATCTCACGTGCTAGCAAAGTAATGCTCAAAATTCTCCAAGCCAGGCTTCAACAGTACATGAAATATGAACTTCCAGATGTTCAAGCTGCCTTTTAGAAAAGGCAGAGGAACCAGAAGTCAAATTGCCAACATCTGCTGGATCATGAAAAAAAAAAAAAAAAAGCAAGAGAGTTTCCAGAAAAACATCTACTTCTGTTTTATTGCCTATGCCCAAGACTTCATGTGGATCATAACAAACTGGAAAATTCTTCAAGGGATGGGAATACCAGACCACCTTACCTGCCTCCCGAGAAATCTGTGTGCAGGTCAAGAAGCACAGTTAGAACTGGACATGGAACAACAGACTGGTTCCAAATAGGGAAAGGAGTGCATCAAGGTTGTATTTTGTCATGCTGATTATTTAACTTATGTACAGAATCTATCATGCAAAATTCTGGGCTGGATGAAGCACAAGCTGGAATCAAGATTGCCAGGAGAAATATCAATAACCTCAGATATGCAGATGACACCACCCTTATGGCAGAAAGTGAAGAAGAACTAAAGAACCTCTTGATGAAAGTGAAAGAGGAGACTGAAAAAGTTGGTTTTTTCATGAAGTCCCATCACTTTGTGACAAATAGATGAGGAAACAATGGAAACAGTGGCAGAATTTATTTTGGGGGGCTCCAAAATCACTGCAGATGGTAACTGCAGCCATGAAATTAAAAGACACTTGCTCCTTGGAAGAAAAGCTATGACCAACCTAGACAGAATTTTAAAAAGCAGAGACGTTACTTTGCCAACAAAGCTCCATCTAGTCAAAGCTATGGTTTTTCCAGTAGTCATGTGTGGATGTGAGAGTTGGACTATAAAAAAGCTGCATGCCTAAGAATTGATGCTTTTGAATGTGGTGTTGGAGAAGACTCTTGAGAGTCCCTTGGACTACAAGGAGATCAAACCAGTCAATCCTGAGGGAAATCAGTCCTGAATATTCATTGGAAGGACTGATGCTGAAGCTGAAACTCCAATATTTTGGCCACCTGATGTGAAGAACTGACTCATTGGAAAATACCCTGATGCGGGGAAATATTGAAGGCAGGAGAAGAAGGGGTTGACAGAGGATGAGATAGTTGGATAGCATCACTGACTCAATGGACATGAGTTTGAGCAAGCTCCAAGAGTTGGTGATGGACAGCGAAGCCTGGCATGCTGCAGTCCATGGGGACACAAGGAGTCGGACATGACTGAGCAACCGAACTGAACTAATTGAAGGCCCTAGGGGTTTCCACTGCCCACCCTCATCCATATACTCTCCCTCTTCTGTAAATTTTCTTTTCTTTCAGCATTTGGACAACCCAATTAGAACATAACTTATATTCTTTAAAAATTAATGTAAAATAGAAACTGGAATGTCTGCTTTTGTCCGAAGCAGGCTCCACCACTAGACCTCTGTGCTTCCTCGTCACACACTTACTGGGCACCTTGTTTGGCAAGAATCTTCCCTTCTTGTTTGATATATGATATACTGGAAAATGCACAGTAAGGATTTGAATCTTACTTAGTTGTTGTTGGTGGCTCAGACGGTAAAGCGTCTGTCTACAGTGCGGGAGACCTGGGTTCGAGCCCTGGGTTGGGAAAATCCCCTGGAGAAGGAAATGGCAATCCACTCCAGTACTATTGCCTGGAAAACCCCATGGACAGAGGAGCCTGGTAGGCTACAGTCTATGGGGTCGCAAAGAGTCAGACACAACTGAGCGACTTCACTTCACTTCACTTCACTTACTTGTTGTTTAGTCCAGTCGCTAAGTCACATCCAACTCTTCGTAACCCCAGGGACTGTAGCCCGCCAGGCTTTTCTGTACACAGCGTTTCCCAGCCACGAATACTGGAGTGGTCTACCATTTCCTTCTCCAGAGAATCTTCCTGATCCAGGGACTGAACCCACGGTTCCTGCCACAATCCAACCCATCTCCTGCAATGGGAGCAGATTGTTTACCACTGAGCCTTACCTTACTCTAGAGGAAAACCCAGATTTTTCCTTCAACAGGAGGGGAGATCCAGTTCTTTTCTGCTGCATTTCTTTCCTGGAAAGTGGAAGTGAAAGTTGCTCAGTCATGTCCAACTCTACAACCCTATGGACTATACAGTCCATGGAATTCTCCAGGCCAGAATACTAGAATGGGTAGCCATTTCCTTCTCCAGGGGATCTTCCCAATGCAGGGATCAAACCCAGGTCTCCTGCTTTTCCAGCAGATTCTTTACCAGCTGACCCACCAGGGAAGCCGTTCTTTCCTGGGAGTCCCCTTTATTACTCACACAGAGCCCTACACTTCTGATACTTCCTGTCAGCAGAGTGGAGGGAGGGTTGTCCGCAACAATGAGCAGGTCTTGGACATCAGCTGGATGTCCTACCGTTTAGCTCTGTCCTGACACTGTCTACCAGGAGATAGCCTCAGATCTCACAGGTAAGGGCTCAGTCCCACAAAACGGCTTCTCTCACCCCCCATTTCACACGCCAACCACAAGTCCAGCTTATCACCTGTGCTGTGGATTGGTGGTTCCAACAGCTTTCTCCTCAGATTTTATTAACTCCCTAGAGAGGCTCCCAGAACTCAGGGAAATACAATAAGTCCCTTACATACAAACTTTCAAGTTGTGAACTTTCAAAGATGCAAACATGTGTTCCATTAGCATCAGGTAGGAGTGAAATTGCAGCTTGCTCTCTGTCTCCCATTGCTGATGATCCTTCAGCTCTACCATCTTCCAGTCAGTATCTTTTCTTGCCTCTTCACTTGATGCCAGCCCCTGTATGCCAGCTGTTATATGGTACTACCATACTTTTCAAGATACTGTACTGTAAGATTAAAATGTTTTCTTTATTTTTTGCTTTTTGTATGTATTATTTGTGCAAAAAGTATTAAAAACCTATTACAGTGCAGTACTATATAGCCAGCTGTGTTAGTTGAGTACCTTGGCTTACTTTGTTGGACTTAACAAATAAAATGAACTCACTCTTGGAATGGAACTCATTTGTATTTAGGGCGCTTACTGTGCTTACTTACATACCAGTTTATTAAAGATTATAAAAGATGGGGCTTCCCTGGTTGCTCAGTGGTAAAGAATCTGCCTGCCAATGCAGGAGATGTGGGTTCAATCTGTAAGTCAGGATGATTTCCTGGAGAGGGAAATGGCAACCCACTCCAGTATTCTTGCCTGAAAAATGCAAGACAGTATTCTTGCCTGAGAAATGCAAGTATTCTTGCCTGAGAAATGCACAGACAGAGGAGCCTGGCCGTCCATGGGGTCTCAAAGAGTCAGACATGACTTAGGTACCAAACCACCACCAGTGCGCTCATCACTTAGGAATTTATAAGGGACTCAGGAGCCCTGTGTCAGAATCCAGGGTCAAAGACCAATATAAATATACATATTTTTTTATACTATCTCACACTTAGTATAGGTATTTGTCAGTTGAAAACAGACAGAAAACCAAAGCTCCTACCTCTTTCCCCTTTCCTGCATCAGTTGCCTAAATTCAGCACTCTCTTTTCCACTGTAAACAGCAACAATTACAGGAGCAGGTGGCAACTGGGGTTTAGTTTTCTTTAGTTTTATTTAAGGTTAAGTGAATCCCACAGCAATGAAAAATCAATATTGTATTTGGTCAGATAGACATTATTAAAGCACCTAGATTAAATGGAACATAAATAATAGTCGATTGATTTTTTTTAATCCAACTTTTTGTAATTTGGTTTACAAGAAACAGTTATTCACAATGCACCATGTGCTTGACTTGACTGAGTATATTCTACGTTTTATATGAATTTACATTTCATCATCTTATCTTATTTGTTCTTTTTATTTTTACAGATGTATGTAAGAAAAGAGGTTTATAATTTTTTTTTTTTAAATCTCTGGTCCCTAATTAAATACTTGATTTTAACAAGAAATACCTCCTACCAGAGTTCAGATACTTTTAAAACATGGACTTGTGCTCAAAGATAGGATTCTTCAGTATTAGTAAATTTTGCAGAATCATATTTTAAAACCTGATCATGGAGATTAAACCACCTTCTGATCTTAAGACTACCCAATTCTCGAGTATCACATTATTCAGGAATTTCCAATTCCAAACCAAAGAAGATATCAGATAAGCTCCTATGATTGACAGTAACATACTAAAATTCACAGCCATCAACCTCAGCCTCAGATCACATTCAACAACAGAAAGTGAACTTGGACAATGACAGGCAGTCCTCAGGTGGGTTCTGCTCTCAAGGTCTTCTCTCCCATAAGCCCTGAAGATCTTGAAGCAATTATCAGGAAAATGCCAATTATTCCAATAACAGAACAGCCATAGAATGATAAACAGCATGAATTAGTCTCCCCGCCTGAGCCATTCCCCAAAGTATCTGTTCATGACAGTTTTCCCATCTAAAGGTGTGATCACCAACCTAACTTTATTCACATACTATTGATTTTTGGCAGAGTGAAGCCAAATAATACAAAAATAGTGTAAAAATTGAAGAATATGTTCAGATGCACATATCTGCCAGACCACTTGTTAAACTCTGCCTGAACCAGAGCATATAAGTAGGTCGTTGAAAGTCAATGCAAACCAGGGCAGCTCCCTTGGCAGGAGACATTAACCTGTAGGAGGAATCTTGCAGACAAGTGATACGTTTTAGCCGAGCAGCTGTATATTTTATTTATGAATTGATATAAGCATACAGATATATGAGGAGAGGGATGCATACTGTATGTATTCTTAAACACATTTCAAAACAAAGATAGATGGGAACAGAGATTTATACCCACACATTCTTCAGTTTAAAGGGTTTCTTTTCCCACCTCTACCCCCATCCCATCCAGAATAATAATAATCAGAGCTCTAATTATAGTCCTGGGGCCTCAGTACACTTGAGTATCTTCCATTTTGTGCCCCCGCAAGTGTAGCTTTGACCAGCCCCAGGCTCCTGGCTCAGAGAAGACCACCCATGCTACAGCCAGAGACAGCAGTGCCTTCTAGGCACAGAGGGCTCAGGGATTCACATGACTCACTTGGTCTAAAAGGCACCGGCTTCCCAGGTGGCACAGTGTTAAAAAAAAAAAAAAAAAATCTGCCTGCCAACGCCAGAGATGCAGGAGACACAGGTTCAATCCCTGATTCACGAAGATCCCCTGGAGGAGGAAATGGCCATCCTCTCTGGTATTCTTGCCTGGAAAATCCCATGGACAGAGGAGCCTGTAGGGCTATAGTTCATGGGGTCACAAAGAGTCGGACAGGACTGAGCACACACACCAAAAGGCACCAGGTTCTTTCATTTTGGGAAAAGAGGTCCTAAAGGGGGCAGATTTCCCTTCCTAGGCATCCACTTGGACGTGAACCCCATTTTAGACAGTGGAACATGTGTTTGCTTCAAGTTATGGAATGAGAGGTCACGAAGGAATCTTCTAGATCATCCAACCCACAGATTTGATTTTACAACTCTGGGCCACATAGATGCAGGGAAGCACAAACAGAGGACCTCCACGTGGCCTGAAGGAGGCAGGATGTAGCAGAAAGAACATGGGTTCTGGAGCTAGGTCAACTTGTGTTCAAATCATAAGTGTAGAAACTGCATCAGATCTCTAACCTTTCTGATCCTCAGGTTGCTCCCCTGTACAATGGAATAATAGCATCAACCCACAAGCTGTCATCAATAGTGCAGAAATCTAAACCGCTCTGAAAAAAAAATTCCTAATTCATTTGGTAGCAGAGTCAGCCCAGACTGAACTTACTTGGAGGTATAAGCTCCCTGAAGGAACAAGGCTACATATGGTCATCCTTTATCCCATGGCAGCCTCTGTGTCTTCATCCTATGTGCTCAATGAAGAGACTGTGGATGCTTCTAGTCCCCCCACCTCCTGCCTGCTGTTCTGGTTAGTAGCAGGTTAGGGCCAAGAGGGAGAAGGCAATGGCACCCCACTCCAGTACTCTTGCCTGGAAAATCCCATGGACGGAGGAGCCTGGTGGGCTGCAGTCCATGGGGTCGCTAAGAGTCGGACATGACTGAGCGACTTCATTTTCACTTTTCACTTTCATACATTGGAGAAGGAAATGGCAACCCACTCCAGTGTTCTTGCCTGGAGAATCCCAGGGACGGGGGAGCCTGGTGGGTTGCCATCTATGGGGTTGCACAGAGTCGGACGTGAATGCAGCAACTTAGCAGCAGCAGCAGGGCCAAGAGAATGGCTCTTATTCCTAGGAGCAAAATCTAAACATCTAAAGCAGTCTTTAGTAAGGCGCAGGGAGAAGTCAGATTGATTTATGTTCTAGAAGCTTAAAGTAATTCATTTCCCAGAGGATGGACCCCCCTCTTCCCTAGAAGAGTCCCCTGGCCCTACCCTCACTGGCTTTGAGCCACAGTATAGGGCACCAGCCCCCCTCCCGACTCCCTTGCAGCACCTATTAGCTCAACTACAGAGCTTCACAATGGCATTCTCTGACTTTTTCCCCCCTTTTAGATTGGAAAAGGGTCTGTGAAAAAGGAGGAGTTTCAGCTTGTAGTTTCATGAAATTTTGTCTGTCTATAATAAATAATTAATTTGAAAGAAGGAATAGTATCTCAGAAGGAAAAAATATATATATACTGCAAAAAATTTTGTTCAAGGCAGACATTTAAACCTGCTCCAAGGGAACAGGGTTTAACTTTTGGGTGCCATCTTTTTTTTCTCCTCCATCAGTGAGTGGTTATAAGTTGGGTGTGTGCTTTTCTTTCCTGATGTCTCAGGAACAGCCTCATCTTCTTCCTTTTTGAACGCTGACCCGTGAGTTTCCCTTTGGGTGATGGACAGAACGTTTGACTTTGGTGCATAGCCAGGCCAGTCTCACAAGTGAGTGCAGACAGAGAGATGATGTACCATAGAGAGGCAGAAAGATCCTGCTCGAAATAAGCCCTGCCGCCCAGCCTTCTATCACTCAAGCTGCCCTCCCTGGAAGCCAGAGGGTGTTAGTTAGCAAGAACCACCTAAGCAAACACCCCTGGGTGAAACTAAGCCTCGTCAATTAGAGCTTTGGTGAACAGACTGTGACAGCCAAACCCCACAGGTGTGAACGCTGAGGAAGTGGGATGGGAACAGGGTGTGAGGTCACGGTGGGCACAGCTCAAAGGGAGTGTGGCCAGGTGTGACAGACAAGCTTCACCAGCCTCGTGGTTTCCTATGTTATTTTCAGGCAAGTCAGCCTCCTCCTAGGCAGCCTGTAGGGCCAGTGTGGCAGGGTGACATGGTTCCCCCAACTCTAAACTCTTTTGTCCTCTGTTTGAGTTTATGCCATTCCAGTCTACATGCAACAGACATTTTTTTGAGTGTCAACTGTGTGCCAACTTGTCTAGGCAATGGGGAAAGATGAGTAAAGTACTGGCCAGGCCTTGAGGGACACAAAGCTTTTATCTACCTAGAGATGCTGGAAAGCACGACTTTATTGGTTCTCAAAGCAGGTTTCATGGAACATGAAAGTTGGGAAATAAGAGAGGCTAAGAGGGATAGATTGTGTATCTAACTAAATTTCAGACACACTGCTTATTTCACAGTATTTAAAAGAGTCTAAGCAATAAAGATATCTGCAAAATTTCCAGCTGGACCCAGTAGCCATTTATCAATTAACAAGTCCTCACATCCTAAGGTGCTTATCCATCAGGAAACACACTTCGGGACCTGACCCATCTATTTCATCTCAGCCAGATGTGTTTTGGAATTCAGTATTTTGAAAGTGTTAGCAAGGCAATATGGTATTTTCTGTGCTATTGTGATGTCTGGGGACTTCTTCAGAGGAGAAACAGAAAACCTAGGTCAAGTAGACATCAAGACCTAACAGCAGGTTTGGGGACAAATGACTTTACATCAGACCCTGGAGTCTGAGACCATGTGACCAGACTCCTGTTTCTTTATCATATTCATCCCTTCTTTTATTTATTTCTAATATGCATTGAGCACCTACTATAGAAGCAACTACATTGAAAACTGGGTATTCTCTGTCATCAGGGACCTTGCGGTCTACCGGCTAGGGCTGGGCTAGGGGAGACCCAGGCAGTTAACAAATAATTTGAAGGTGTGATAAATGCCACGATTAGGGTCATTGAAAAAGACCCTGATGCTGGAAAAGATTGAAGGCAGGAGGAGAAGGGGACAACAGAGGATGAGATGGTTGGATGGCATCACCGACGCAATGGATATGAGTTTGAGCAAGCTCTGGGAATTGGTGATGGACAGGGAGGCCTGGCATGCTGCAGTCCATGGGGTCACAAAGAGTTGGACATGACTGAGTAACTGAACTGAACTGAACTGAGGGTGACCATGCACCCTAGGTTTGCCTGGGTCAGTCCCAGTGTACACCTGTTGTCATCATAATATGTCCAAGTACTCTTTTCACTCCCTTAGTTGTCCCAGTTCTGACATTAGATCACAAGATCCCTGTAGTTACAATGGGTGCAGGTTGCGGAAGTCCAGAGTAGGGAGGGTCAGGGGAAGCTTCTGGGAGGACCTGACCCTTGAGTCCTGAAAACTGAGGAAGAGGAGCCATGGACAGTGGACTCAGCACTCAGGTGGAAGGACTAGCAAGTGTGAAGGCTGAGAAAAGATAGGATTCAGCACATGTGGTTACACTGAAGGAGGCAGGAGCCAGATCTCAGAACCCCAGTTGTATCATGCTAAGAAGGTGAGACTTTTCAGGGCCATGGGAAGCACTTGATGGGCTTGTAGGCAGAGAAGTATCATGGTCAAGTCAACATTGCAGAAGAACCGCTCTGGCTGTGACTGGGAGTGGAAGTGATGCAGTGAGCTGGGGGCAGTCAGCAGAGACCCTAGGGCAGTGAAGTGGCTGTTGAAGCCACCCAGGAGAAAAGTGCTGGCAGCCTGGGTGAGGACCACAGCTATGAGCTGGAAAGAAGTGAAAGGATAAATGGGTGGATGGGTGGATGGATGGATGAATAAATGGATGGATGCATGCATGCATGCATGGAAGGATGGATGGATAGATGAATGGATGGATAGAAAGAAGGCTGGGTGGAAAGGGAGATCTTTGGTAGGCAGAATAGACAGAACCTGGTGATTGACTGATTGACTCTGGTGAGGATGGAAGAAGAGAGATTTGAAGGTCAACCCCATGCTGGCGCATGAAACTGGTTGATGGAGTCTTCTTCAGTGAGACAGAGAGCATACAGGGAGGAACAGGTTTGGGCAGATGAAGCCAAGGAAGTCAATTTTGACCAGGACAAATGTGAAGTGTCCTTGCTGTGTCTTGGCCTTTACTAGAACTTCAGGGCTGAAAGGGTAAAGACAAAGGGGCATTTTAAAAAGTGACTCACAAACATTCTTGAAACTGAATGAAACAAAAAGCCAAGTCAAAGTGTACAGGAGCAGCCTTGTTACTGGCACAACATGTCACTGGCTGCTGTTGTTCGGGAGGCAGTGAATTGAGCCTGTAATGCCAAGCTCCTCTGTTTAGCCCTGCCACAGAGCAGGTATAGACAAGGGCCCTGTGAGCATCCCTCCCACCCACCCAGAGTGCAGAACCTTCTGCTTCCAGCCTGTGCTACCACTGCCAGCCCCACTGAACAGACCAGCAGTTATCAAGTGGTTTCAGCCCTTCCTCAGGCAGAGACAGGTTTACAACTGACAGCAAAGTGCACTTGAAGCCATTAGCCAGCCCCCTGGGCCATCCACCAACACTGTCAGTTCTCTTGCCACTGCTTTCCTCCTCACCCCTGGGGCCGCTGTACAGTTTGGATGAGGGCAGAAGCAAGGGGATTGGGTTTCCTTTTGATCAGAGAAGATCAAAGCTTAAAACTGCCCTGGAAGCTCTTGGATCTTCCAAGGTCATTAGAAGTTCTCTACTTGACTGTCCAATCCATTTTGTCTTTAGGTTCTTGGTGCAGGGTTTATTCATATTATCGATAATGGGCATGGTCTGATGAGTTACAGTGACTGCATGGCTGTAATGGTCCTACTCTTTCCAGGGAAAGAACAGGAAAGATTACTTCCTGGAACACGGCTGTCTATAGAGCTGTGCTTGATAGTGATGCTGTAGCAGGGATAAAATTATCTCACCAAAAACTCTCTGGTCCTGGGACTGGAAGATCCTGTTGTCTGAAACCCTGAGCCCTCAGCAGATGTATTAGTCACCCCCAAAGTCTCCTGTTGTAATTCAGAGGGCCAACCTTCGCATGCAAAGCAAGAAAACTCCAAGTTCAAGTTTCACTTCATAAGCTGTTATAGTGACCCAGGGTCAAGCTAAACCCTTTAAAGAAAGCCTAAAAAGAATTCTTGGCCCTGAAAATGCAAACAAGGAGAACCTGAACAGTGTATTTACATTTTACTTAGCAGTCCCAAGAAACCCACGAGCGTTTGGGTTTTATGAAGTGTGATGTGTTCCTTAGTTTTTGTTATAACAGGAGTCTAGGCTTAGCTTTTTTTTTTCCATGCTCTCTCTGTGTATAGTTGGAATTACAATCATCATAATCAAGCATTTAAGCAAACGAAAATAATCATTTGAAAGCCATTTTCCATAAGCGCTTTAGTTCTCAGTTCACTACAATTCTGTTCAGAGGAAAATGTTCCATTTTTTTTCCTATTGTAGTACTTACTGTCAGCAGTAGAAGCAATGACCAGTTCTCCACATATAAAATTAATTCCATTTCAGCTTTTCTGAATAAAAACAAATCAATCAAAAGCCTAAATGTGTTTTTCTTTGAGGTAGACATTTTTTGGTGTGACAAGCCAGAATCTACTGGAGAATAACATCTTAGTGATACTTAAGTATAAGCACTTGGCATCATTTTGTGCCCTTCTGAAAAAACCAAATTGTTTACCTCTGAACATTTTTTAATCTCTAAAATCCCCCTTGGTATCCACTTCGTGAGAATTCTCCTCACAGCCTACCATTCCTAATTAAAGAAGTGCAAAGATCCATAGATACAATGATTCTATAAACTAACTCACTATTATTCCATCACCACTGAAGGACAAGGTGCTGAGCAGAAAATGGGGAAATGATTGTGCTGGGCTCCTTGAATAGCAGCTATGGGAATTATTCCAAACCCGGGGGAATAGTTGCACATTCAGCTCCTTCATTGTGCCAGCAAAGAGAGTGAGTTTGCAAGGATAACTCAAACCAATGTGTGATCTGCTCCCGGTTCTTCTTTCCACTTCAGTCACCTGTGAATCACAGAAATGAGACACGAAATCACAAGAGGAGCTAGCAATGGCAAGCACAGGAGGAGAAGCTCCTGGAGGATAAAGAAAAGAGAAAAGAATTTTTCCCTCTGGTCCATAGCACCCTTTGATGTCTGCGCCTTAACAGGCTATTTTTTGAGTCATCAAATTATTCACAGTTTGCCTTATTAGCACTTTTCTAAATGGGCAGTGGAAGACTGCTGGCCAAGCCCAAGGTCAAACAGAATATGGCAAATATTATCTGTTTTGCCTCCTTCTCCCAGTCACTCTAATGGCTTCTCTACAACTGCCTTGCCTGGGCCTCCTCTGCTTGCCAGGATTACCTCCCATCCCACACCAGCTCAGCTACTAAAACAGTGTAGGCACTGAGAGATGGAGAATTTTGCTGACACATACTTTGTGAGGTCCAAAAATCCAGGGTGGGACTTCCCTGGTGGCCCAGTGGATGAGAATCTGTCTGCCAATACAGGGGACACGGGTTCGCTCTCTGGTCTGGGAAGATCCCACGTGCCTTGGAACAACTAAGCCAGTTGTCCACAACTACTGAGCCTGAGTACCTAGAGCCTGTGCTCTGCAACGAGAAGCCACTGCAATAAGCCCACGCGCCACAACTAGAGTAAGCTCATGCACAGCAACAAAGACCCAGCATAGCCATAATAAATAAATAAAAATAAATAGGGGAGCCACCTTTTGCTTTAAGACTTCTAATGACTCTGTGGGTCGGGAAGATCCCCTGGAGGAGGGCATGGCAACCCACTCCAATATTCTTGCCTGGAGAATCCCATGGACAGAGGAGCCTGGTGGGCTATGGTCCATAGGGTCACAAAGAATAGGACATGACTGAAGCGACTTAGCATGCACGATGACTGACGTGAGCTATAAGGACTCAAGTGTGGCCTGCCTTGGCACCAGTTTTCACAATCTATCAGACACTATGAAGTTTGATTCTGAAGGATTTGGACTTAATCTGATTTATCTGCCTCCTGGAGGAAACCCTGGGAGATGCTGATGTGCTAGTTATCTGAAGTCACTGAAATCTGGTGTGAATGTTTCCAGTTCCTCTTATATCCAGACTGCATCCCTAAACTGGGAAGAATCAATGAAAGAAAAAGAATGCGAGTCCACTGCACGAAACAATACAGCCTCAGCCTGAGCAGGAACATCCCATTAGGGCCCAGCCGAAGGCAAGTGTGGGGGCTGGAGGGGAGGTCACCGGGCTGTAAACCTCCATAATCGGCTTGACCCCGGGAACCACCTGAACTGAGAATGCCTTGGCCTCCTTTGCAAGTGTCAGATTTAGTCCAAGGGCTCCTGACTCTGCTCAGGAGCTCTGAGCGGCATCAGGAGCCCTGTGGTTCTGCTGACTCCAACCGAAAGAGCTATAAAATGCTTGGCTTGGCCTCCTCCAAATCCTCAAGAAGACTGCAGAATCTCTATGTCCAGCGACACTGTGCTCACGGCCCCAGGCCCTGGCTGTAGCCCTCAGCAGGTTCTGGGAAGGTTTATTGAAACTCCATCCCTTCACTACCACTACCTCCTCTAGAGCACACACTCGTCTTCCTTTGAAAACACTCTCAAAATCAGCCACAAAGAACAAGCCCAGTTAAGAGAAAATAATGACTCCTGTTCAATCAGTGGATGGCTCATGGAAGATGAAAACACCCCGACTTTTAGAGTGACTAACTGTTGAAGGTCCTTGACTTCCCTTTTCTTGGTTGAAAGAGAAGGAAATTTTTCAGTTCTGAGTACAATGTTGTTGTTTAGTCACTAAGTCGTGTCCAATTCGTTTGCAACCCCATGGACTGTAGCCCACCAGGCCCCTCTGTCCATGGGATTTTCCAGGCAAGAATACTGGAGTGGGTTGCCATTTCCTCCTTCAGGGGATCTTCCCCACCCAGGGATCCAACCTCTGTTTCCTACATCGGCAGGCGGATTCTTTCCCACTGACCCACCCGGGAAGCCCATTACTAACCTCTATATTCCAATCTCTCCCAAGTTCTGGTTATAAGTCACATCTTATATTCCCTCACTGTGTATTCAATTCCTCCAAGCCTCAAAACTCTATAGCTCATGAATAGAATCTCAAACATGAGAGAAAAGGGGAGGGGGAGACAGCCCAGCTCCCCTTCCAGGGTGTCTCTGCTTTCCTCTTCTCTTCTTTTCCCTCAAGAAACCAAGGATATGCGGGAAAAATTATTAAAACTCCAACCATTGCAAATGGAAGTCTCTAGTAAACTCCTCCATGGCAAATCCTTTCACACCGATAATTCTGCCCCAAACCCATGAATCATACCACAAAGTTCGTGGGCTGCAGTCACTATTAGGTTGACGGCCTCAGGTATGAATGGTGCAGAAGCAGCCTCAGAGAACACAGAAAAGAGAAGGTCTTTTATAAGACACACCTCTATCACTTCTTTTGTGCTGTTTTGAGTTCCAGAGTCAAGATGAGAGACAGTTAGGCTGGCTGGATAGCAGCCCTAGTGTGCATTCCGGCTTCATCATCTCCTAGCTATGTGGTTTCATCTCCCTGGGCCTCAGTTTCCTCATCCATAAAATGGGGATAGTGATAGAATTTCTTCCTCAGATGAAAGGAGATCATTCATGTGGAGCACTTAACACAGAACTTCCAACATACTTAATGTTTAATAAATGCTGAGCACCATTAATATTGCAGTTCTGAGCCTGAGGGCCAGAGAAGCATGAGCTTGCTGCTTTTGATTCTAACACAGGTCAGAAACTTGACAGTGTTGCACAGAATGTGAAATTGGAGGGCAGGAGTAGCAGGAAATCACCCATACAGTAGGAAGACCCTTTGATCTTTACCTTCTCTATCCTATTTGTAATCAGTTGATAGGGATCTCAAGTCAACAGGGATCTACAACTCACACAGAGCTAAAGGATGCAGCCGATTTTTATCACTCAATTTGTCAGTGTCACTCATTAAGAAGGCTTTATTAGGCTTGACAGATTAAATGATCACTTCCACGTGGGAATGGGGCAACCCCTCAGAGCACAGCCACATAGCAAGGACCCTCCCTTTTTGCAGAGTGGTTCCCATGAACTTAAAATTCTTGTCTAAATACCAAGGTCCTCTTAAATAGGGGAAAATCCCATAAAATCTAATTTCCTTACCAAATTCCAGTTCCTAAGATTCAAGTTGAGCTGGAAATGCCCTCAAAGTAATCATATTTCTGAGACGCTGCCAATATTTCTCACCCATGCCCCTACTGAGTAGGGAAAGTTCTCTGTCCTGCTAAAATATTTATAGAGGAATTCTGACTGAAGGTCACAACCAATTCAGCCTTACCAATTCCTCAGGGTGATTTCAGATTGGGTTTCAAAAAGAGGCCAAGAGCCAAGCCCCACAGAAATTTTTGGAGCTGGCAGTAAACGAATCTTTCACAGAACTCTGAGCCACGGTTGGGTATTAACAAGGAGAAAAGAACAATTATCATTTGGGACTCCAAGTGCCACTTTATGTCACTTTAAAGAATGAATAGACTTCCAGTCCTACTCAGCTGTCTGCTCACAATTACAAAGCAATGGTAAATAATCGTGGCAAATGGAAGGTTTGATTTAGGAGAGTGAAATTGTATAATGACTTGGTGTTTTTTTCTTCCTTTTTCTGTGGCAAGTGGGACAGCTCCTGCCACTAGTTTGGCTTATATCCAGATCTTTGACTCACATATACACACAACAAAAAGACCTTGGAAACTTTTATTAAAACAGACATACAACCACGGAGCAAAGCTACCAAAAACAGTTTTAATTATTTTTACAAAGAGGGAATAATCATATAATGTGGCATGGTTTAATTTGCTCTCCAGTGGTTTTATTTAGCCGAAGGATCATATTTGTCTACGGCAATAAGATTTTTGAGCGGTTTTAACAGAAAGTGCATCTTTCCATTTTCTGTGTGCTGGTTTCTGAGGAGGCCCCCTGAGCTCTGCTCCTGAGAAGATGTGTAGATATAGTGAATATACAGGATTTCTCTCCTTCTGCACCCCGTAATTCACTGAAAGAGCAGCACAGGTTTTACACTCACTCTGAAAGGGGTCCAGAGCCCTGGCAGGGAAGACTTTGATCTAGCGCCGAAAAGCATCTTATCCAAAGATGCATTCATTTAATCTTGCAACTCAAGAGTGACAGACCCTTCCAAAGTGGTTTGGGAGGACCAAGGGGACAGGGCTGGGGCGCACGAGAGGCACTCACAGCTATGCCCAAGGAGCCAGTTATCTGTGATACCCAGTCTCGGGAGAGAAGCTTTGCCTCTCAGAAGGCAGGAGGGTCGAGGTAAGGCATTCCAATGCAGGCAGACTCCTCTAGGGATTTCCAGGTAGCGGCAAGGTTCTGTGTACGGAAAAGCATAACGGCAAACAAGAGCTACCCTGGGGAGATCCAAATCAGCTGAAACCCATGGCTGTGGTTTTTCCCACCTTTCCTTCTGTGGCCAGTCCAGCCCTACTCATCCCTCACACCCTCCTCTCAAAGGCCCTGTCCAGTGTCATTTCCCATGATGTTATTTCTTGCCAGTTAAATCCCGAATAAGGTTCAGGTTTCAGATAATACCCTTTCCAAAAGAATTTGCATGTTAACAGAAAATCCGAAATATGTTTCAAATCTTAATTTAATTCAACAAACATCAATTGAAAGGACTCATTCTGTCTGCTGAGCATTAAACACTGCAGATACAGAAAGGAATGAGACAATGTTCCTCCCTCAAGGAGCTCACAGTCTAACAGAGGAGGAGATATAAAGTCAAATAGTTCTTATATATTATAATAAATATAATCAGAAAGTTGACCGAAGGCCTATGGGAACCACAGCTTAAAAAAAAAAAAATCCCTAGTTAGTATACAGGAATAGATAAAGAAGAACTTTATGATTTGCCGCATGTAACAAAAATCCAAATAACAATAGCTTAATCAAAATAGAGGTTTCATCTCATGTAAAAGAAGTCCAGTATTAATCAACCTACAGCTGGTAACAGACTTATAGAATGTCATCAATATTCCTGTGGTCCTCCTATCTTTCTCTTCGATCATCCTTGGTATACAGCTTCTATCATCAAGCTTATCTCATGGCCCCAGAATGGCTGCTGGAGCTTCAGACGGCACATACAAGTCTCAGGCAAGAAGAGAGAAAGGACAAACTTGATGCTCTTTGGAGAGCTTGCCTAGAAATTCTACCCAACAAACTTCTTCCATTTCATTGGCCACCTAATCTACTGAGGAAATAGAACCTCTTGCGACTGTAAGGGAAAAAGGGAGACTGGATATTGGATAGGCAAAAAGCAATCTATCACTTAGACTTTAAAGAATAAATGGACCTCCTCCAAAGACAAAGTGAAGAAGGACATTCCCGGTAAAGGAAAGAGAACATGCAAAGAAAAAAATCTATATAGTATTTGGTAAATATGGAAACTGTGAGTAGCCTACAAAGCCTTCCAAGTCTTTGTAAACCAACTTTGCTTTTTTAAGTTAGTGAATCTTCTAACTTTGGGGTATGTATTATGCTTATTGTTATTCATAGGAAGCTCTTTATTCAGAAGGAATTTGAGGGGGGACCCCAAGATGAAAAAGCTAAAAGAGAGCAGCTCTGGCCCAAGATGGGAATGGAGGAGGAGAATTGAACTTTAATAATTAAAAGGTAGAGAGCAGAAAGTCCTAGGAAAGGAGTAAATAAAAGATCAACAATTTCAGAGGGGCTTCCCTGGTAGCTCAGTTGGTAAATAATCCATCTGCAATGAAGGAGATCCTGGTTCACAGTGACAGTTGAGTTGTATCTGAAGGAATGTAGGATTTCCAAGTGCCAAAGTGAAAAGAAAAACTGTTCAAATGGAAGGAACATCATATGCAAAGGCCCAGAGGTTCAGTGACACATAAACAGGAATCAGTGCCTCACAAGTATGGGGAATGGAGTTGAGAAGGTGTGTGGTATCAGCAAGGGATAAGGAAGTTCAAGTATCTAACCCAGGACATAGCCATGGTGGAGGCCTCTGATCTCACCCCTTGACAGCACTGTGGTAGCAGTCATGCATTTGTACTCCAACTTCTTTTAATAATAACTGGGATACATTTGTAATTTGGATTCTCAATACACATAAGCTATTGATATTAATAAAATGTAGCATATATGAGGCCTGAATCTGGATCATATCTATCCAAAAAGCAAAAAAAAATCCCCCAGAACACTACTCAGTCACCTTCGGAATTAGTCTGTGGTGCCTCCCCATCAAAATTATTGCATCCTAACTCTCTAAGTCTCAAATCACACAACTACTCAGTCCTTAAGTCACCCAACCCTGGCACTTGAAACCCTGAGGAGAGACTGCACTAGTGTATGCTCACCCTCCTCTATGGGCGTCTCTCTCCATCCAAACTTTGGGGCTGTTAATGTGGCAGATGCTTTGGGAAAATGATTTGCAAACTGTACAAGGCTATCCATAGTAGGTCAGGGAATCATTTCAATAACTCAAGATCAACATTTCTTCAAAAAGAAAGAAAAGAAATATGCAAGAATACCACATTAGAGTAGGACAGACTACTCTGTTGTAACAAACACCTCCCAAATCTCAGTTGCCATCAAACACTTTTATTTTTCTCTTACTTAAAGACTGCTAAGGATGCAGATGACCCTCTAGAGTGGCAGTCCTCCGTGTGGCCACCCAGTGATGCAAGCAACTTTGATCTGTGACTCCACCGCCTCAACCTGAGACCTCCTTGGGTCACCATATCAGGAAGAGAGTCAGCTGGAGGGATGCTGGCTTCCTGTGTTTCAGAGCTGAAATGATACTAGTCACCATGACCAGGGGCTTCCCAGGTGGCACCAGTGGTAAAGAACCCACCTGCTAATGCAGGAGACAAGAGATGCTGGTTCAGTCCTTGGGTTGGGAAGATCCCCTGGAGGAGGGCATGGCAACCCACTCCAGTATTCTTGCCTGGAGAATCCCATGGACAGAGGAGCCTGGCGGGCTATGGTCAATGGGGTTGCTCAAGGTCGAACACAACTGAAGCAACTTAGCACACATGCATGCATCATGACCAGAGCACATTGGTCAGAGTTACTGATATGGCCCTAGTTACTTCAAAGAAGCCCGTGTACCTTCTTCAAAGATGCTGATGTACCAGAAAGACAGGAGACCTGGGTATTGGTGCATTCTAGTAATGCCCAAGATAAGCAAATAGAGGACAGAGAGAATGGGATAGGGTAGGATGGGGGAATAGGACTAGGAATAAAAAAAATAGGAGTAGGAATAGATCCAAGTGGACCACACAACTATCTTTAGTTTTATGACTCTGTAGTTGTTAGGACATGTACTGAGAAGTAATTGTAAAATGCATTTCCAGGTAGGGGTTAGAGGTGGGGAAAAAAGTTTGCAAGTGGCTGCAGCTGAGAGAAAAATGTGCCTGGAGAGGAAAGTGAGATTATTTATGACAAGTGACCCTGTAATAACACAGGGCTCTCCTCTTGTGTCCTCTCAAAGGAAAAAGATTTTCTAATGTCTCCTAAACAGGCTTCATTCCACAGCTCAAAATAACCCAGCATTGTATATCCCGATTCCCAAACGTGCAAAAAACTCTGTGGATTACAGCAGTCAGCATTGCTGGGGAGTGTGTGTGTGGGAGAGAAAGAGAGATTTGTTTTCCTCAAAGAGCCAAGGGATGTGCATTCTACTAGGAGTTCACTAAATGCCCAGGAAGAGGCAGTGTCTTCAGAGTACAGAAAAGTGGGATTCACCTCAAGGACAACCAGGGCTTAGAAGAACACAGTGATGAGAAACGGCTGCTCTAAGGTGACCTTAAAAGCCCGATGCCCAACATGAAAACACCTCCCTTCCGAGCAAGTGTCTTACCCCTGTGGAGGCAGGTCATTCCTACGTCAGGTGCCTCGGAATGTAAGTGCTTCATCTGAAGCCCTGCTGACATGAAACAGTGAGCCAAGCCTCCCTGGGCACTTCTGTGCAGGACACAGCTCCTAGAACACGAGGGAATCTTCTGGGAGTCAGTGTAGCAGCCAGCAGAAGAAACAATAGGAATGCAGGCCATGTTAGCGGGGAGCAAATTGGGGGACATTTTAAATATATCTCTAATACCTACAATTCCTCAAAGGACACAGCGAAAACCAGTAATAATAATGTTAACTAATATTTGTTGAGCACTTATTATGTGCCCAGACCTGCGCTTTTTTATCTCACTTAATCCTCTCCCCTATGAGATCACTATTATAAGCTATTTCCATTTTATGGATGGCAAAAATGAGGCTCAAAGAGCTTAGGAAATTGGCTTACTCACAGATAATAAGAGTTGTGATTCAAACCCAACCTGTCTACTCCCCACAAATAAATAAAAAATACACTGAAGACATGGGATTATTCAGAAGAAGCAGGAAGTTATAAGCTAAATTATATCCCCCTCCCCAAAAGGTATTTGTCATTGTTCAGTCACTAAGTCATGTCCAACTCTTTGCAACCCCGTGGACTGTAGCACACCAGGCTTCGCCATCCTCCACTATCTCCCAGAGTTTGCTCAAGCTCATGTCCACTGAGTTGGTGATACTATCTAACTATATCATCCTCTGCTGCCCCTTTTTCTCCTGCCCTCAATCTTTCCCAGCATCAGACTTTTTTCCAGTGAGTCAGCTCTTCACATCAGGTGGCCCAAGTATTGAAGCTTCAACCTCAGCATCAGTCCTTCCAATGAGTATTCAGTGTTGATTGGTTGACTGGTTTGATCTCCTTGCAGTCCAAGGGACTCTCAAGAGTATTCTCTGGCACCACAGTTTAAAAGCATCAATTCATAGGTGCTCAGCCTTCTTTGTGGTCCAACTCTCACATTCGTACATAACTACTGGAAAAACCATGACTTTGACTATACGCACCTTTGTCTACAAAGTGATGTCTCTGCTTTGTAATATGCTGTCTAGGTTTTTCATAGCTTTTCTTCCAAGGAGCAAGCGTCTTTTAAAGATAGATGGAAGTCCTAACCCCTCATACCTCACAATGTAAGCTTCTTTGGAAATAGGTGCTTTGCAAATATAATTATTTAAATTAAGACTAAGTCATAGTGGAATGGGATGGGGCCCTAATCCAATAACACTGGTTTCCTTATAAAGACAATCCTGTGAAGACCCAGGGGGACAGCATGGGAAGGTGAAGATAGTGATATAGGGATGTACCTACAAGGCAAGGAACACTCAGGAGTTCAGGCTGTGACCAGTATCCAGAAGAGAGGCCGCGGCCAGCTTGGCTCTCAGAGGCCTCAGAAGGAACCAGCCCTGCCATACCTTGATCTCAGACTCCTAGCTTCCAGAACTGTGAGACAGTACATTTCTGTTATTTTAAGCCACCCCGTGTGTAGACTTTGTGATGCAGCCCTGGTAATCAAAGACACAAGGTAATTGCAATCTCTAAATAATTACCTAACCAGACCTACTGGAGCATCGTGAGTCTCCTTAGTAAGGAGAAAATAGAGGCACCAAGAGTTGAAGACATTTGCTCAAACTGAGAGGCAGTCACAAGCCAGAACCTCAGCCATCTGTGTTCGGTGTCTGCTGCCTTCCTCCCCGTGAAAGCATTTGAGAGAGTCAGTTCCTAGGCAGGTTGATAGGGAGTCTAAGGGTCCCCAAGGAGAGAGGGGTCTGGAATTCTCAAGGAGGAAGAAAGGACAAACTTCTTTTTCTTTCTCCACATTCCTTAGGATTATATAACAATAATGTATCCTGCCTAAGGACAGTCTTTGGATTAAACCTTCTGTTATCTTAAAATGTAAATTATGGGAGTAGGTCTGATGAGGTCTTTACAACCTCCAGACATTCTTTGGATTATATAACTTCATTGTTAACACTAGCAAGCGGGTACTCTTTCTGCCCTCTTCTGATGCCTATGTCAGAAGTTTTCTCTATCTCCTTTATACTTTAATAAAACTTTATTACACAAAAGCTCTGAGCGATCAAGCCTCGTCTCTGGCCCCGGATTGAATTCTTCTCCTCCGGGGGCCAAGAATCCCGGTGTATTCGCGTGATTCAACAACAACCTTTCACATTGAAGGTAGTTTCCTCTTTAGCTCTGTGCTCTGAGCATCCTGACCCATGGTCCACGTTCAAGCTGTCAGTAGGGAAGTGACTATTCCTATTTCCCCAAAGCAGAAGATGAGTACATGGGGGCTCCTGCCCATGTCCACAGGAGGACGAGTCCCCCTCAGGCATACATTCTATTCTTATGTCCAGCAAAAGGGCCCAGGCTCATGGATGAGCCAGAGAGGGTTCGGGCAGGCTTAGGCACCTCCATATTAAATATGAACTCTGGGGTAGCTAGCTGAGACTCCAGCACTCACAAGACCACATTCAATCAGTGTTGGGGGGTTGGGGCAGAAATCAAATAAAAATTTCACTCCAAACCAGAGTGGAGACTCAGAATGCTGGTGCAGAGTCACTTCTCACAGCCCAGTTCTTCAAAACACCGCAAGGCAAGTGACCCATAAAGCCTCTGGTTGAAATCACCATGAGCTAACAGAGGGGGTCTGGGTCTTTGGCAGCACTTCCCCTAACGACCAGAAGGCTAGGAAAAGCCAAGATTCACTCTGTGTGAGTAACTGCAGCATTCATCTCCACAACTGTTTTCTGTCAAAACAATGAGCCAAGTGTAACCTTCTCCATGGTGCAAATGGACTAAACTGCAGCTGATAGGCAGCAAAGATTCCTGGAAATCTGTGATCCCATTCTGTGCCCAAAGGGAAAAATCTTCAGGACACAATAGTAGGAGGAGAAGCAATGGTAGTAAAAGTAACATTATGGTCATTGTTATCATTGCACAGTGTAGCCCACAGATGTGGCATGTCCACAACCAGAGTCCTTCAAGAGACGAGATGTCATTCTGCTCCACATCACTTAGACCACTTAGTGGTTTTCAAGGGGTTGTTATTATGCAGATTGCTAGGACCCTACCCAGGGGGTCAGGGTCAATGGGTCGGAAATCTGCATTTTAAGAAGCAAAAAGCCATTGTAATACAAATATCAGGTGACCACACTTGGAGAAACTCCAGGTTTAGACTTTCTTTTGTATTTAGATCCAAGGCTGTGGATCAGATGAGCTCTCAGGTTTCTTTCCCTCCAGCCTCATGATTCCAATATTTCCCTCTGTTTATCTTGTGTCCACTTGCCCTACTTACACCGGCTGCTTTGGTATCCTACAACTGTCTTCTTTCCTTTAACCTTTCCAACAAATTCCACTGCCCTTTCTCTGCCCCTAGATTGTCTATCTGGAGCTGATAGAATTAATATTTAATAGGAAATGGCACCCCACTCTAGTACTCTTGCCTGGAAAATCCCATGGACGGAGGAGCCTGGTAGGCTGCAGTCCATGGGGTCGCTAAGAGTCGGACACGACTGAGCGACTTCACTTTCACTTTTCACTTTCATGCATTGGAGAAGGAAATGGCAACCCACTCCAATGTTCTTGCCTGGAGAATCCCAGGGACAGAGGAGCCTGGTGGGCTGCCGTATATGGGGTTGCACAGAGTCGGACACGACTGAAGTGACTTAGCAGCAGCAGGTAGACCTTATAGATACCAGTGATAGAAACCAACTCCCTCTACAAATAGGATAGCAACCAGGTCATTTTTTCGGTCTTTAGTCTGCCCTAGTCCTTAATACTTAATTGCCAGTTTCCTAGCTCAGGATCTCTAGGGGAGCATGGATACATTTTAAGGTATCTCTAAAATGTCCTGTGAAATTGTATGCAAATGATGAGCACACAGGCATTTTTTTGCTCGCCCAAGACCAGGGGAGGTTAAGAACCATGATTCCAGGTACCACTGGGCTCACCTGGTGTAACATAGGAAGTTCATTCTGGTAAATCAAACCTACAGTGGTTGAATTATGGAAAATTCCAAGTTAGCTTGGGCAATTCAGACAGAGTACAAATGTACTCTAGATTTACAAATCTAGCTAGACCACATCCCCATTCATTAATAATGTGCTGCTGCTGCTAAGTCACTTGTCATGTCTGACTCTGTGCGACCATACTATTAATAATTACCAATGATATAAGATCAAATAAAATACAGTCCTGGAGGGTTCTGGGAAGAAGACAGTGGCAACAGCAGTCTTTCAATTTCTGGAGCAGTCAAGACCCTGAGAGTTCTTAAAATTATGCACAAATGATGAGCACATGGGCATTTTTTTCAGAGGGCTCCCTTCCAGGTCAGTGTGCAGCATTCAGGAGAAAGGACCTTGGAGTGGCATCGAAATTGAGCGGCATAGAGATGCTAGCGATGATTGGAAAGGCAAGGTCCACATCAGCTGGTGGGGGTGTAGGGGGAGGCAGTGGGCATAGGAAACAGGGCAGGAAAGCTCAGAATGCAAGCTGCCATGTTTACCACTATATAAACACAGCAGAAGAGGGATCCCTGTGAAGTCAGGACAGCTTTCCTGAACTTAAAGAACGACTGCCTCATTCTTTAAGTTCAGGAAAACTAATTTTGCATAAAACTGAACAATAGAAAAGAAGTCAAATCCCATAGAGACTTATTATAAGGGAAAAAAAGAGGATAAGGAACAGAATAACATCTCTACAAATAATGAAAAAATGCCAGAAAGATGTACCCATAAATAGATCAAAACTATAACATACTATATTAAAACATACTATATTTTAACTAGGTTAAAAGACATTAAGAAAATGATACAAGCTATGAAAGAACAAAATAAATTAGAATAAGAAAAAACTCCGGAGACAATTTAAAAGTTTAAAAACATATATTTCAGAAATGAATAGCAAATCAGAAGGGCTACACAAGCAAATAAACACAATGGATAATACCTTAGGAGAAATTTCAGGTAAAAGGAAAGTGTTTTAAGTTAAAAAGAAATGAAGAAAAAAGATTTTAAAGGTTTAAGAGAAAGTGAAAAAAAATGAAAACAGGTAAAGAAGACTGAACATTCAGACAAAAAAGAATTCTTGAAAAAGAAAAGAAAAGCAAGGAAACAAGAGAAGTCCTAATTCAAGAGAACTTTCTTGAAACACAACACACTTAACACACTGGGAACTACACACTGAAAGAGCACACGATGTACATGAGACTATCAATTAGGAACAACAAATATCAGGGAAAATTAGTGAAATTAATGAACTTAAAAAAAAAAAGTCCTTTGGGCATCTGAAGAAAAAATACATGGTTTATAAGGGAAAGAAAATTATATTTTCATTAGACTTTTCAGGGGCAATTCCTTACATCAAAAGAAAATAAAAACATATTTAAGTAATCAACTAAAGAAAGCATAGGTCAACAATTTTATTTCCGGAAAACAGACTTGCAATATATAAAGGGCACTATTATCAATATGCACGAACTCAGAGAACGTTCCCATGAATCCTTCCTGAGGAATCTACTAAAGAACAAGCTTCAGACAATCCAAATGACTAGAAAGACATTGACATAAGGCCTGAAGGTGAGCATTAAATATATAGTTACCTGTAGAGCTCAGATTTAATGAGGTCTGAGAGAGAATATAGAATGTAGTGGTTATATGTTCTGACTGTGTAAATATAGCACAATTATGTATAGCTGTACTGTAGATTTTCTTTATTTAATAAGCTAGAATGGCAGACAGAGAAGGCAATGGCACCCCACTCCAGTACTCTTGCCTGGAAAATCCCATGGACGGAGGAGCCTGGTGGGCTGCAGTCCATGGGGTCACTAAGAGTTGGACACGACTGAGCGACTTCACTTTCACTTTTCACTTTCATGCACTGGAGAAGGAAATGGCAACCCACTCCAGTGTTCTTGCCTGGAAAATCCCAGGGACGGGGGAGCCTGGTGGGCTGCCGTCTATGGGGTTGCACAGAGTCAGACACGACTGAAGTGAGTTAGCAGCAGCAGCAGCAGAATGACAGAAGGATAAGCAGAAATGTTTAAATATTATAAAATATCCATATTCTGTAATTATTATGGTGGTATTATTATTATTATGAGATTACTATAATACTATGTATAAAATAAATGAGTCATTATAGGATATTCTAATTTTATCCATTTCCTATATACTTGAGAATCATAAATTCTTGAACTGAATTGGAAGTATCCATAGGAACTCATGAGATATATAACCAGTGGTGTGGTGAAGCTGGTTTACAAGAGCTGGTAAGAACAGGTTGTACACATCTTGCCCAGATCAACATTTAATGACTGCATGTTGATATATTAGAATAAGCCATAGTGGGAGTGTTTACACTGTGGAAATTGGGAAATGCTACAAATCTGCCCTTTTTTTCTAGTGAGTCAGTTGTTACACATTTACCAGCACCCCATTGTATACTGCAACCCTTGATGCCCAGATTGTGGTATTAAAATACCATCTCTCACTGAAAAAAACACCAAGGAATGTTGTAGAAATAGCTGGTTTGAGGTCCAAAACAGGAAATGTACAAGATGAACCTACAACTTGTCATACAGATGACAAGGAAGCTATCAAATATACTAGCATTATGTCAATAGGACTCAGAAGCCAATCTGAAGATTCCCATTGACCAAAAAGCTTCAGTTTGAGCTTCAGGGATGATAATAATGTCAATCAAATTCATTTAAATTCATTACTTCATGATGATATTTAAGCAAAGAAAAAGTCATTTTCAGGGAGTCATAACCAATCATTATCTGGAAAACAAGTAAACAGAGGGAATAAATCAAACATTTATTTTGCCCTTCCTATATTGACTATTCCACCGAACATTCCAACAGGACAAATGAAAAATGTCTCTTTATAAAAGTATTCTACCTAATAAAAGAACAAAAAGATAAAATTAGAATTTCACTGTTTGCACATCCCAGTGAGCAAATAGATGTAGGTATGACACGTCAGTGGCTGCTGAGATCACACAGAGAGAGACAGCCGGATATGCTGTGCCTTCTTGAGTCTTGCTGAAGGGAGAGAATAGAATCTGCGTCTGATCCCATCTCTGGATCCAGCTGGCAATTTGAAGGAAATACAAAGGGCAGAGGAACATGATGGGTTGCACATGAGTTTACAACCAGCAATTCAGACTATGGGAAACTCCACAGGTCAAATGGCCCAAGCTCTTCAGCAGATAAATTATAAAGAAAAGGGTGGAAGAGTAATCTATAGATTAAAAGACATAATACATTTTTTAAATAGGCAAGACCAAACTGTAGTGTGTCAGAATGCACATTTAAGTGACAAAACTATAATAAAAACTCAAAGAAGTGATTAGTGTAACAGTCAGGATACAGTTACTTTTGGGGAAAGGAATAAGTTTTGATTAGGATGACACACCTGGAAAGGGCTTCAAGGGTTAGGCCACATAGTTCTGTTTCCTGCAATCTGGAAGCTTCCACTAAGATACAATACATTAGGCTTTTGAGGTTTGATGTATCCCTTTTTCATTTTACAATAAGAGGTTTTATTTAATAATAAATTTCTTGCCCTCTGGCTTTCCAAGTGATTCAGTGGGCAAGCAATTCAGGAGATGTGGGTTTGATCCCTGGATCAGAAAGATTCCCTGGAGAAAGAAATGGCAATCCACTTCAGTATTCTTGTCTGGAGAATCCCATGGATAGAGGAGGCTGGTGGGTTACAAAGAGTTGGACACGACTGAACAGATTGAGCATGCGCACACACACATCCTTGCCCTCAGGGAGCTTAGAATCTAAAGAGGGAGACAGAGATGTAAACAATTAACTTCAGGACAATGTGATAAATGCTATCAGGCGAGTATGTACACATTGACCTTGAAGGGAGACCAAATAGACACATGAGTGGCAGAACTCAAAGATCAAGCTGAAGGGGGTTACAGTCACTCCTTGCTAGCTTATTCTAGACAGTTCTGCTTACTCATCAGAATGTTTATCCAGACTTCCGTTCTGCCCCAGCAGTTATCTAGGGCCATTTCCTCGAGAATGGTAAAGGTTAGGATTGTCAACCAAAGGTATACATGTTCATCTGTGTGTGTGAATAGCAGGTTTCTACCTTTTCCTTGATTTTAAACCAGAATTTCATGGATAGCCTAGGAGGACAAGGTGCCATCTTGATAGATTGTTCTGGAAATAGAGTGGTTCCTGGGACAGGATCTCATCCCTATGTTCCCTGTGAGTGCCTGGTGCAGAACTGAAGTCAAGCAAGAGAGAAGAGAGTGATGAAACAGCTTAAAGAGGAGGGCTTTGGTTGGACTCTTAAAGCCTTCCTCCAACCTGAACCTCAAGGACAACTTAGCAGAATGGTTGATCACATCCTTAGGCAAGATGGCAAGACAGTGAGTGTCTAATTACAGAATCCAATAAATCCAAAGGAAAGAGGGGGCACACACTCAACTTGTCAGCCCCCATTTCCCGTGAAACAAAGCATAAAGGGTGTGATTTGTACATTGAAATCAAAGAAAGACAGGATGTGTACAATTTGGGGATGTCCTCTGCTAGTTCTGTTCATGGATGCTGAGTAAAGAACCATGTGGGGTCTCAGCAAATGGGACGTAGTTTTATGAAGGTGAAAAGTGAAAGTCACTCAGTCGTGTCTGACTCTTTGAGACCCCAAAGACAATGGGCAAAAAATGATGATTTAAAATAATCAAAACATTTTACAGATGAGCCTGTTTATAGGACAGGAATAGAGACACAGACATAAAGAACGGATGTGTAAACACAGTGAGGAAGGGGAGGGTGGGAAGAATTGAGAGATTGGGATTGACAAATACACACTGCTGCTGCTGCTGCTAAGTCACTTCAGTCGTGTCCAACTCTGTGAGACCCCATAGACGGCAGCCCACCAGGCTCCCCCGCCCCTGGGATTCTCCAGGCAAGAACACTGGAGTGGGTTGCCATTTCCTTCTCCAGTGCATGAAAGTGAAAAGTGAAAGTGAAGTCGCTCAGTCCTGTCCGACTCTTAGCGACCCCATGGACCGCAGCCTACCAGGCTCCTCCCTCCATGGGATTTTCCAGGCGTAAAAAAGCTAGCTAGTGGGAAGCTGCGGTATAGCACAGGGAGCTCAGCTTCGTGCTCTGTGATGACCTAGAGATGTGGGATGTGAGTGGGAGGGGAGAGAGCTTCAAGAAGGAGATATGTGTATACATATGGCTGATTCATCACTTTGTTGTACAGCAGAAACCAACAGAACATTGTAAAACAATAATACTCCAATAAAAATTTTAAATAAATAAAATAATCAAAGCAAAAACGAACAGAAGAGAGAAATCAATGTCACCATGTACTTTGGAAGTTAGTTCAGTTAAGCACTAAATTTAGGTCTGGACCTGCTGATAGCAGATGCATTTTCTCTTTTGGCCTGAGTTAATTGTCTTTCCTATTTCACGCGTGTTAAATTCTGGGTAGAGCTCCAGCTTTTACTTACATCTCCTAAACCAAACTGCTATTCCCAAACTCATGCCCTTTAAAGATGAGAAAAGTCATTGGTTTTTTTCCCCCCCTAGAGCCTAACATTTCATCTCGATGTATTTCTAACTTATTAGAAAAGCAAAACTAGCTGTACCAAAAGTACCCAGTGGGGAATATCTCTCTGTCTCCAAACATATACTAGAACCTGATAAGAAAAATAACCCAGTTTGCAAAATCAGCAGTAGGGGTTTTCTGGAAATCAAAAGAGTTTTCTTACTATTTTAATAATTCCAGTAACCCTGGTGATCTAGCCACTTTCCAGACCCTGCCCAGCAATGAAGAACTCAGAAAGTCACTGCTTCCCCCATTCCAAATCAGTTATCCAATCAGATGAGACCTGTTACTTGGTGTCTCTGTAACAGAAGGAAGATGCTCAATGTGATGGAAATGTCTGGGATCTCAAGCCCAACTGGCTGGATTCCACTGAGCAATTCTTTTATTCTCTTTGAGCTTACTGTCTTCATCAATTCAACAACTATTTCTTGAATATCTAAAATATATCAACCACTGTACCAGGTGAAGGGGACAGCCCTACCCTCAAAGTGACCACCACCTAGAGACAAGAATATATGGCAAAAACACTTTGCAGTCTATACAGTGACAGTCGCTCACTCGTGTCTGACTCTTTGCAACCCCATGGACTGTAGCCCACCAGGCTCCTCTGTCCATGGGATCCTCCAGGCAAGAATACTGGAGTGGGTTGCTATTCCCTTCTCCAGGGGATCTTCCCAACTCAGGGATTGAACCTGGGTCTCCCACACTGTAGGCAGATTCTTCAGCATATGAGCCACCAGACTGTAACTGTTAATTTTCTTATGTGGGTACCCCATTAGCTTTGCACATAAAATAAAAACATGTGAGTCTGTGAAGGAACAAATGAATGATCAAGCAAGTGAAATACGATGGCTGTTTTCTAGCCACTTTATCTTGTGCCATTACCACATGGTCCCATTGGTCTAAGATCTTAGTCCCAAGAAGTCCGTTTTGACTTGACCTTCCTCAGCCTTTTATCCTCAGGAAATCCTCATCTGTTGGCTGTCATCTGCCCCCTTCATTCTTCCCTTGGCATAGTCACCCAGAATCTACCTCCATCACTCAAAGCACCTTTGAATATTTCCCTAGACCACAAATTCAATAAACATCCATTGAACACATAACATTATATATGGCAAGCTCTGGGCAAACTAAGATGTTGGCAAACATAGATCCTGCTCCACGTGGTGTCTGTGGATGGCACTTACACATTCCATTCACTGCCACAGGATGTATGTGTTATTCCTTTGACCTGAAGCTACTGAGACACAGCCAGAATGGCATCATGAGTTTCCTAGAAGAAGAGTTTTATGACAACAAATTATCCTACCTCTCACCTACCACCTGATACCAGCCCCCCATACAATAATGTTTAACCCAGATAGCTATTTTTGGTACAGGAGCAGTTTAAAGTTTCCAACCACTAAGTACTAGCTTGTGACTCCTGATACCACACCAAGGGCTGAGTGCCATTCTCTCATCTCTACCTTAGCATCATTTCTCCTGTGTTATGTGAACAACAATCAACACACCACTTTCTCCAAAAAGTATTACTTAAGAATTTTTTTTTTTTTTATAAAATAGCATTTGAATGGCATGTGAGAGAGTCCAACACCATTTTCCCACATTATATCAGCTAACATTCACAGCAATACTTGAGGCTCACAGGGGTCAGTCACTAGACCATAGGTCATAGAGTCAGTGAAGGGGCAGAGTTACAAGTTGTACGCAAGTCTTCTGAGTTGGGAATCCCAGAGCCTGTCCAGAGGGACCAAATGGTAGCCCATTTGGTCCAGGCCTCACATTCACAGAAAGCCACAAAGAAAGTGATTAAGTGTTAGCTCCAATAATAAGACACAGAGAGTTAAAGAGATACCTCATGGAGGGCAAGAGGAGAAGGGGACAACAGAGGATCCAGAGATGGTGGAATGGTATCACTGATTCCAATGGACATGAGTTTGAGCAAATGGGAGATAGTGAAGAATGGGAAAGCCTGGCATGTCGCAGTCCATGGGGTCACAAAGAGTCGGACACAACTGAGCCACTGAGCAATGACATCAGGATGAAAAGAAGAAAATGTTCATCGTGCAATTTTAAATTTGTGTTTTCCTTTTTTGACATGGTTTTGGAATTTTGATTTTTCAGCATATTGAGAATCTCAAACAATGGAAGTTTCCCAGGCCTCTCCTAGACTTAGAACCTTGACAAACCCCATTTTTACTTACACAGTCTCGCTAAAAATGTTGCTTATTTGCTGTCACTTTTCCATCTGGAAATAAAATTGGCTGGATTTTCTTTGATTTATGTGCTGTGCTTGCTAAGTCACTTCAGTCGTGTCCAACTCTTGCAATCCCATGGACTGTAGCTCCTCTGTAGAACCCCAGGCTCCTCTGCCCATGGGATTCTGCAAGCAAGAATACTGGAGTGGGTTGTCATTTCCTTCTCCAGGGGATCTTCCTGACCCAGGGACCGAACCTGCGTCTCTTGTGTCTCCTGCATTGGCAGATGGGTTATTTACTACTAGCGCCACCTGGGAATCTGTCACTTTTCCATCTGGAAATAAAATTGGCTGAATTTTCCTTGACTTACACTCCACTTATATGTTTGTGTGTGTGTATGTGTGTGTGTGTGTGTGTATCCTCCATCTCAGCTCCCTATTAAAAAAAATTTTTTCCCCTGACCTATGCACACCATAAAGCCTATTAGACCACATGCTCCTGCCTGAGCGGATCCACAGCTCACCAGCAGGGGTGTGGTCTGTGAGCTTTTCTCCATGAAGAACCAACTGGTCACATACTCAATCCCACCCTGAGAAATTCCCTTCTGCTAGCATATGATGTTTGTGGATGCAGATAGCAAAGGGAGCCTCTGGATTACTTAAAATCATCATATATTTAGGCCTCAATGCCTTCATCCATAAAATGAAGGAAATAACACTCTGTAATAAAAATTAATGGAAGATCATCAAGAGCTTTCCAGAGTTGTGGGTAGACTTGCAAGATGTCGCAGGCAATGGCAGGTGCTGAACTGTAATATCTTCCCCATCCTTAACTGAGCACAACAGCTGAGCATCTGAAAGGAGTCATCAAGTTTTCTGCTCACAGTTGCAATCACAGACCCTCTTAAGTATCTCTTCAATCGCTCTCCTCACATCGTAACTAGGCTGTGTTCATGAGCCTCTCCTGCTTTGTCCCCACTGTGGGGGTGAATGATTCAAAGCCAGAGGCCAGTAGATTCCTGGCCTCCGCCAGCCGCATGCCCCTCTGTCCCACACACTCAGGGCATCCTGGAATGATGGAGTGGTGTCATCCACCCGTGGATGGGCTCCAGTAGAGCCTCCACCAAGATCTTCTCTTGAGTGCCTGGGGGTGAGTGTGCATCTTCATGGACCAACATTAAATGCTTTTTTTTCCCCTCTCCCTATTTATTATAGCATTTCAGAAAGTTGACGAGGTGAACTATTCTCCAGCAGAGGAAATAATACAAAGCTTGAAAGTTGTTTCTGATGGAATGATGAAATAATTTCATTACCTTTCTGGGAGGGAAAAAAAAAAAGGCAACGTGAGGCGGCAGCCTCTAGGGATTTCATTATTGCTAGATTGGAGGGAAACCTAAAGGCTTTAGATAAATAGGTTTTTCTTTTAACTCGTTAGAGCACTTTGGGACGAAGATAGGAGAAAGACAGGTATTAGACAGTAGAATAAACCTAGCTCCAGCTTATTTACATAATTTTGTATGGCAATGCATTGATGTATGAAGTATAAAGTGACTGTGTTGAATAGTGAAAATAACTATTTTGGCAAAATCTGTGTTTACTACCCAGTTCTCAAATGAGGGAATGTTTTATGAAATGCCTCTTGCTTTTTTGTGTGAAAATTACTAGTGGTTTAAGCTGTGTGTGCAGTTTTAGGAAAACACAATCTTTTATGCTATTATTTCAAATAATTATTAAGAATATATTCTCTAAGCAGAGGAGACATTGAGTAGGAGAGGCGAGAAGAGGACCACTTACACCTGTCTGACATTGGCTGGTTCGGGTGTCATTTCCCCATGAGTAAAGACTACCAGGAGGGCTGGGAAAGTGTGGGGATCAAAGAACATAAATAGCAAATTTGTGCAGGCCACATTACTTCCTCAGTGAGAGAGTAGGGGATTTGAAGGTAAAAATAACTATCTTTCACTGCATGCAAAGTTTTGTGCTATGTGAGAAACTCAATCCTGACTTCCTCTTGGCAAGTATTCCTTAACAGGCCTCACAGATACCTGAAACCAATTCTAACCCACTCTGGTCCTCCACTGACCACCACGTTACCTGAATGGTGTGGCCCAATTTCCCGACTGCTCACCAGTCCTCAGGCCTATGGGGTGAGTAAACATCTCGTGAGGGACAGGCTTGGTGAATACTGATAAAACCCAGAACCTTGGGGCTATTTCTTCCCTCCTTGAAGAGGAAGCATACAGTTCTTAAAATTCACTGCACCAAGAAGCTTCTCTCTTTTCCATTGCTGCTGATGTGGGCTCATTCTTCTTTTCATAAATGCAATTTTTTACTGTCACCAATATTTTTAACCATAAAATGAATTTAGAAAAATATAGACTAAGTAATGTGAACTCACAAACTGCTGTTTTGAGGCTTTGAATATCAGGCCAGGTGCCTTATAGCTGAAGGGAGTAGAATAAAAAAAAATGCTGAGAAGCAATTAGACTCCCTCCCAGTACATCAGAGTGTCAGAGATGGGAGAGGAGCAGAATCTTGGAGTTTGTGGCACCCTTGGAGGTGGCTGACCCCATGTCTAAACAGAGAAAAGTCATCTCAGATCTCAGATGTGCTCAAAACACAACAGCCTGAGCCGGCGATTCTCAAAGTGTGTCCTTGGACCAGCAGTTTCAGCCTCACTTGGAAATTTGTTTTAAACAAAGATTCTCAGGCCCCACCTCAGAATAGTATCTGGGCTTCAAGGAGTGATTCCTGTACAGGCTGAAGTTCGAAACCACTGACCTAAGATCACCTAACCAGGGCTCATTCTACAGGGAATTCTGTGATGTCTTCCCAAAGCCAATGAAAGAAAACTTGAGATTTTAATTCCTTTTCTTCAAGGGGAGGACAACTTAATTGGCCAGATCTAGTTGGTTTCCACCATTACCCACCATGGAAACTTCCAACCACTTTTAGCCTTGGGATACTCATCCCATTTGAAACTTTTCAAAGAAAATATAGCAGACATTGAGTTAAAATATTAAAACCAATACTGGTGCATTCCAAAACCAATATTGGGAATCATTCTGTACTCTGAGGTCAAACGATTCTAAAAACTCCTCTCATCCAGGTTAGATACCCATTCAAAACATCGATAGCATTTTATTCTAACTCCTCTTTAGCATTTTATTTAACCCACAGACATGCTCAATTGGCACACGTTCTCTTACTGATGAGACTTGGAGACTTCTTATGATTGTGTGATGATGTCCATCTTCAAGGTCATCTTAGAAATGTTTCACAACTCCTGCGGACATGGAAAAGGTTATATGCGGCATACCAGAAACTTCAGCCAAGTCAAGACAGGACAGTGTAAAAACGAAAATGAACATCCTGTTCTCCTATACTGCAGGACTGCCATTGTCTTCTGCTTTTATCAAGTGAACTCTCTCTCTTTCTCTCCAAAATCTAGGAACATCTCAAAGAGGATGATGAATGCATTGTAAACCAGGACGAGCTTGCCATGAATTACCAGGAGCAAGGCACCTCACCCTGCAACCCTCCCAGGGAGGACCAGAAAGCTTCACCCCAGACTCCAAGCAAGGAAAACATTTACGAGGGGGACCTTGGCCTGGGAAGCTATGAACTCAAGCTTGAGAAAACTCCTAGTCAATCCCAGATGAACTGATGGGCGTGAACAGCGCAGACATGATCACAGGTCATGCAGGGCTCACTGAGGAATATAAGCCAAGCTGATGAGGCCAAGTGCATGGAAAGAGGCTGGAAAGTATATGAAGGGCAGAAAGGAGAGATTCAAAACATACATCCTCTGGTGCCCACAGAAATGAGAATTTATTATCATCCCTCTATATTAGGCAACTGATTTAAGTTTTAGACAGTGCCATTTTTTTATTAATGAATTGGGGAAGGTGGGGGGGTGGGGGGTGTGGGGATAGGAGACAGGCGGCTAGTTGCTGGAAGGATGAAACAGTTGTTCTTGTGTCTGCAAGGTATTTCTTTCTGTGTACAGCTCTCCTGACCCTTCCCTCAGATTTGAGATTCTATTCCCTCATTAGGGAGAGGTTTAAAACTCTGTTTAAAAAGAGTTTCTGAGCTTAAACGCGTGGCTCCTAAGCTGAAGGGAATACCCATGTATTCAGGAAGTGACACGTTTTCATGTTTAGAACCTAGGGTCCCACTCGCTCCTAGTGATCCAGGGCTATTTGTGCAGATAAGCGCTCCACACCACTGCTGATGGCCTTGGTGCGTGGGGACCCCTGTCCTCCTGGGCATCATCTTCAAGCGGCTCCTGCTGCTACTTGAAGGGGTGGGTTCCTGATAGCTGGGAAGCACTCCGCACTAAACGCAATGCCGCTTTCCACCTTGGCGGGACCCCTTCCAGGGACAGTGGGGTTCTCTTCCCCGCACCAGGTTTCAGCTTTCCTATCCTTGCTTGCATTCGAGTCACTTCCTGGCTCTGTGGCAGGTCCTTCTGTCTGTGGGGCGATGAGATCCCATAGCCCAGGCTCCTCTCCAATTATAGTTCCACCTGAGAACAGCCGCGCGGTGCGGGAGCTAGAAGAGCAGGACTGCGCATGCGCAGAGCCCCCCCACCCGGCCCCCGCCCTCGCCCCCGGCAGCGCCAAGGACACAGCATCAGCACCCTCCTCACAAGACTGGCTCGTGGCCTGTGGCGGAGAGACCAACACAACAGCTTTTAATTCAGCTGCACGACCTGTGCCTTTATGCCATTAAGATACCTCAAACCCAGCTTCTCTTGAAATAACAGATGTTCATATCAGACCCCAAAAAGGTCAGCCCAAAAAGGGCAGCCCGAGTCATAGGTGCCCAGGTTCTGAAGAGTCTGCATCTGAGGGTGAGCATCTTCGTGGGGCCCAAAGCTTGAAAGTAACATATGCTTTGCTGACGAGTCTTTAGGCTTTCGACACGAACCATGGAGGTGCCGGGTACGCCGCTATGCACAGCAATCCTCTTGCTTTCTAAACGGTAGAATCCAGGGCACAAATTATTTTCTACTCAGCTAAGAATATCCTGGTCATTCCAGATAAATATGGCAAGCGGTAGAGCATGAAGTTTTCTAATTTGACTTAATCCTAATAAAACTTTGTTATAAAGTACAATTGTGTTCGCTAGTACATTATTTTAAAACGTCCTTTACTGTCCTGGGACTTACCTTGTAGCTCAGTCGGTTTACCGACTGCAATGCAAGAGACCCAGGTTCGATTCCTGGATCTCCAGGGAACATCCCCTGGAGAAAGAAATGGAAATCCACTCTAGTATTCTTGCCTGGAGAATCCCCATGGAGAGAGGAGCCTGGCCCACTACAGTCCATGGGGTCATAAGAGCCGGCCACGACTTAGTGACTAAACCACCATCTACTGTCCTTGCTAATTGGCAGTGCTAAGCCCTTACTCTTGAAGTGCCAGGTAAAAGGTGATGCAAGGGAGATGCAGGCATCCTCTGGCCGGGAAGAGTCATGGGAGTTTCTGGCCGAGTCAGTGATGCATGCAGAGAGCAAGAGGCTGGGAGGACATAAGGGAAGGTGGGATCAGACAGAGGAGAGCACCTCCTCCTTTCACAGGACAGGGGACCAGAAACCAAAAAGAGCTCCAAAAATAGGGGAGGAGGGACTAGAGGAGAAAGGACCAAAGGAAGGGCAAAAGAGAAAGGTTCATCTTAACTTCTGCCTTTATCATGTGAAAGGAAGGGACGGGAACTCATATTTTGTTTCTTTCCTTTTGCACGGAAAAAGACACACCAAGGAAAGAGAAGATCCCCCTGAAACAGACAAATGTGAGTGGGGGCAGAAGTGGAAAGGAGGGAGAGAAATATGACATGCTGGATAAAAATGAGGTGGGGTGAAGAGGGAAAGATACACAGTCTAACCCAGCACCAACTTGCTAAGATGGCAGAGTAAAAATAGCCTCCTAGCCACAGGCAAAGCTCTCTTCTGCTTGGAAAAAGAATCTTTTTTCCAGCTAAACATCCTGAACCGTTACCCACAGGAGATTGTGCATGTGTGCTCAGTCGTGTCTGACTCTTTGCAACCCCATGGACTGTAGCCCCACCAGGCTCCTCTAACCATGGAATTTCCCATGTAAGAATACTGGAGTGGGTTGCCATTTCCTTCTCCAGGGGATCTTCCCAACCCAGGGATTGAACCTGTGTCTCCTGCATTGGCAGGTAGATTCTTTACCTACTGTGCCACCTGGGAAGCCCCACAAGAAGACTGAGGGCTTCTTAATCTGGGTTGGACCACTTATCCCAGTGACTCCAGGTAGGTATGATATTGGGAGTTTGAGGAAATTGTGTCCCACCCCATAAGACAGAATTCTAGCTTCAAGATGTAATAACCAGCCTCCTTCCCTCTGAGTCAGCCCAAGACCAGAACAGAGGCTAACTGGTGAACCAGCTAGCAATGTATAAACCCCAAATTCCCTTTTTTCCCCTGTTGTGAAGAAAAATAATTTATGATCTTAAGAAATGCTCCGTGCTTTGATTATAGCATCTGGGTTATGCAATTCAAGCCTATTATTTACTTCCAGTTTCTAGTGAATAATAAAGGCAAAGGAGCTTTATTCAAACCACTAATGCTTGCATTCACTATTAGAGCTTTAAACAGCACCCTAATTAATTGGTTTATGGTTCTTCTTTGAACTTCTTACCATATATACGTCACACATACACACACGCGCGCACACACACACACACAGTAGCTCTCACTGTCAGGGTCCCAGCTAACACCTCTGTAGTTTTCTGCCTGGTACTCAGCACATGTCTGAACGAGTTTGAAGCCCGGTGGCAAATGCTGTCATGGTCTTCATTCATAAAGTTTCTAGAAACTTCTTGGAGGACAACTTAATGGTATAAATCAAAGCTGAAAATTCAAATACTCTTTGACCCACCAGTTTTATGGGCAAAATTTTGATTCCAGATATTTGAGGATTTTGTACATACAAAGGATATTTATTAAAACAAATGAATTGCTACCCTGGTTAAATAAAACATGCCACAGGCATCTCATGAAACAGCATCATATGTACTGATATGGAATCATCTCCAAGATATATTGCTAAAGAAGAAGACCAAAGAAGAAGAAGAAGAAGCCAGTATGACTGGCTCTTAAGAATTGAAGAGAGACCTAATAGTTTTGTATCTTTTGGGTTTTGTACACTGTTCAGTTCAGTTCAGTTCAGTCACTCAGTCGTGTCCAACTCTTTGCAACTGCATGAATCGCAGCACGCCAGGCTTCCCTGTCCATCACCAACTCCCGGAGTTCACTCAGACTCACGTCCATCGAGTCAGTGATGCCACCCAGCCATCTCATCTTCTGTCGTCCCCTTCTCCTCCTGCCCCCAATCCCTCCCAGAATCAGACTCTTTTCCAATGAGTCAACTCTTCGCATGAGGTGGCCAAAGTACTGGAGTTTCAGCTTTAGCATCATTCCTTCCAAAGAAATCCCAGGGCTGATCTCTTTCAGAATGGACTGGTTGGATCTCCTTGCAGTCCAAAGGACTCTCAAGAGTCTTCTCCAACACCATAGTTCAAAAGCACCAAATCTTCGGCGCTCAGCCTTCTTCACAGTCCAACTCTCACATCCATACCTGACCACAGGAAAAACCATAGCCTTGACTAGACGGACCTTTGTTGGCGAAGTAATGTCTCTGCTTTTGAATATACTATCTAGGTTGGTCATAACTTTCCTCCAAGGAGTAAGCGTCTTTTAATTTCATGGCTGTGGTCACCATCTGCAGTGATTTTGGAGCCCAGAAAAATAAAGTCTGCCACTGTTTCCACTGTTTCCCCATCTATTTCCCATGAAGTGATAGGACTGGATGCCATGACCTTGTACACTGTAGATGCATTATTTATTCAAAATAATAATGAGAAGAAGAAAATTCCTATGAAATAACACATTGAGGTGCTGAGCTAAAATAGGAAGTACGGACTGGAAAAGCTATTTTACAACACAGTCTTTGAGACCTTGAGAATACCAAGTATAGCATCAATAGTACCAAGAGCTTCTGGTTTATTCATTTGTATCACTCAACACATATGGATGCAAACTATATTAAAGGTCTTTAAAATTCAAAGACATGTGACTCAGTCTCATCAAATATCTAGAAAAAGACAGACACTATAAGGTATCTAGACATATGATAAAGGTACAGTAACCAAAACACTGTAGTATTGGCTCAGAAATAAGCAAAGAGAACAAGAAAATCTGCTACAAAGGACAGAAACAAATTCATGACCTGTATTTAGAAACTTAGTTCATAAAAAATGTCATTTCAACTTGGGAGAATAGATGAACAGACTATTAACCAATAAACAGTATAGACCAATTTGACATTCAGTATGGAAAAAATAAGAAAATTAGGTAATACTCTGAACGTACACAAAATTAAATTCCAAGTAACTTTAAGAGTTAAATGGAAAAAGTAAACCTGCAGGATAACAAAAATATAAAATAAAATATGGATATGCATACGGATGGTCTTCCTGAGAAAGATACAAACGAAAAACAAAGAATGATACATTTGACTACACAAAAATATAAAATTTCTTATAATTAAAAACACAACAAGCAAAATTTTTAAATGAAGCAGAGAAAACTATACATATTCGTTGTTTGTGTGACTAAGGATTATTCTTCAAATTATACAAAGAACTCTTACTGATGCATGAGGAAAAAAAAATTTCTGAATACAAAAATATGTCAAGAGTATGTAGAATCAGATATCCAGACTTCTTCTTTTATGCTTCCCTGTAGAAAAGAAATGCTTGGCATTTATGCATGAGGAGGTATACAAAATGATATTCATTGTGACACAGTTATTACAAAATACTGGCAGAGATGGGGAATATCCATCAATAGCAGGGGTTAACTAAACTGTATTATACCCGTATTCTGCAGCAGTTATACTCTCTGTAGAGATGGACCTATACACATAAACTCACATGGAAATATTTTCAAGATAAATTGTTAGTGAAAAAGTCTGGACTGACTCCCAGCAGACTGATAACAAGATGAGGAATGAGAATAGGAGAGCTGAATCAAGAGAGCCTTTTGGTTTATCTGCATTACTTTTAATTTTCACAATGATATTATTTTCATATATAATCAGCTCTTGCAGCTTTGGCTTCAAGATGGGGGAAGGCGGTGAAGGTGTGGTCAAGAAAGTTGTCATGGAGGAACTTACATCTGAGGGAGGTCTTGAAAGATGAGAGTGTTTGACCAAGCAGACATGATAGATGCTGAACTATGGGGCAAGAGGTGGGGTGGATCCTGTATTAATATTTCCAGTATTAATAGAATATGGAAAAGGCATTCCAATCAAAGGAGAGAACCTGGGCAAGAGGCAGAAGGGTGTGAAGCAGAGGGGTGTGAAGCATTAGAGGAACTATACATCATTCCACATGGTACTATTCATGTGTTTGAACACAGAAAAATGGAAGAATAAAAGATAATTCTGGAAATGTAAATCAGATAAAGTAGTCTGAGCCATGATCCTTTGAGAATGGGGAGCTATTGAAATATTGTAAACAGGGAAGAAAATTACATGCATTGTGAGGAGATGGAATACCAGGAAGACTGCGTATTGGTACAATAGCTCAGTTAGGACGTTATTATTTCACTGGCCCAGGAGAGAGACGATGAGAGGCTCAACTAAGGCAGAATCCAGGAGGACAGAGAGGAGGCAGCTTCTAGACGGGTTTCAGAACTAGAGTCAACAAAGCTGGTAACTGGATATGGAAGGTGAGGAAGCTGGGGGAGCGCAAAAGGACCCCATATTTAAGGTTTAGGTGACAATAGGTTGATGACTCCATTCACCAAGGGTTTTAGAAGGAGGAACAAAGAAAAGCTGATGAATTCAGCTCTGGATATGCTGAGTCTGAGGTTCTTAGGCAGAGCTTCATGGAGCCATCCAGAGGTTTACAAGAATCTGAAGTTTAAGGAAAAGGTCCAGGCTGGAAGTATGTGTTTGGAAGGAGAAGGTGTGCATCGGAGCCTCACTGAAAAGTTTCTCAACTGCCGCATGATTTTCCTCACCTCTCTCTAAGAAAGAGATTCTGATATGCCCTCCTCACCAAAGGACCATGTCAGAGTCTCCAAGAGGACAAGCAGATCTTTCCTCAAAAGGCCCCATAGATGATCCTTACTCAATCCTTGGGGAGAACCAGTGACGGTAAGAAGAAAGGGAATCAGACAGAGGCTGAAAGGTGCTCCATTCAGTGGATGGACAGAGCATGCACCTGTGAAAAGAGCCCTGGACAAGCCCTCACTGAGAATTCAGGAAGCGCTGCATGCCCATGGAACAGGGAACTAGCTTGGACAGACATTCATCTCTACTGCTACTGTGTTCGTGGTCTTGTACCATGACCCTGCCTCTCCTCAGCTATGATAGTTTCACGTGTCAATGTGGCTAGGACATAATCCCCATTCAATCAAACATTAATCTAGATCTTGCTGTGGATGCATATTTTCAGATGTAATTAACATCTGCCCTCAGTTAGGCCAGCTAATCTGGGTGGGCCTGCTTCAGTCAGTCAAAGGCCTCATGAGTGGCAAGAAGGTTTCTGAGAAGTTCTGCCTATGACCCCAGTGCCAGCTCATAGCAGAGACTCCCAGACTGGGTACCCTGATAGCTGACTTGCCAAGCTATGTCCCCCTTCACCTGGTCTCTCCACCCTCGTTTTCCCCTCCCCCCTCCTTCCAGATTGGAACAGAAGGACAAAGAAGGCTAGAAGAGGAATGTATTTCACAAAATAAATGAAACAGATAGATTACCTGATCAATTCAAATGTTTTTGAAAGCAGCACTTCAGAGATTTGTTTCTTATAAGAAACCATACAATATTCTGATTTACACATGATGTTGCCCCGATTTCTTACCCCTTCTCCATACATAGCACAGTTCAAGGATAGCTGATGTTTATAGCATGGTCCTGAAGTACAATCTCAAAGTACTTGTGTGATTAGCCAAGAAGCCTTCAAGTGTGTGTTTGTCCTTCAGAGCAGGCTTGGTGTGGAGGAGGTTGCCAGGAATAAGACGCCTACCTGTGGAAGCTTCCATATGCTTCCCAAATATTGGCCATCAACCTTTCATTCATTCAGTTTAACAAACATTTATCAGATACTTATAATATACGGCTGATAATCAAAGTTAGGAATTGCCAGTGTCAGCATCATTAATGGGATCAGTAAAGATGGGACAGATAAGCAATGGTGAGTCCCAGAAAGCACATTAATTCAAAGACATCTTGGCCCATTGCATCACCCCATCATGCAGATTGATTCGTTTTAGCAAAGAGTGAGGAGGAAAGAGAAGCTCCAACAAGTCAGGCTGGAGATAAAGGAGGGAACTGGGCCATACAGGGGTCAGTGTCTCTGCATCTCAGCATCCTCCTCTCTGCCCCCTCTCCCCTGGGAACAGATCAGTGGGAAGCAAACAGCTCAGCAAGGACCAAGTGCAAGAGACCAATTCGAATGCCCCCAACCTCAAGATGTGGCCTAAGCAATGCAGTTATATGGTGGAACTTACCCTTCAGCAACTGAAGGTCTCCAGGGAACCCTCGGTTAACCAAAGTCACCAGGCCACCCTCCCTGAAACCCTGCTGTCCACTCACCATCTTGCAGATGGCCAGCATTCAGGAGTGCTGATTTATCAGAACTGAACTGAATTCAGTCCTGGGTTGGTTGTACCTGGCATCATGCCATCATTTTCCTAGAAAAAGGAAAAGTGTCAAAAGGAAGAAAAGGAAACAAATATTAGTTGATTTTTTGCTATAGGCCTCACTTTTCCATATACAATATCTCATCTCAACCTATAACCACTCTGGGAGCATCACATTTAAACCCCACTTGATGTGCATGGACCTGGGAAACAGGAATGTTAAGTCCTGGCCTTAGATCATGTAGTTGACTCATGGCAGAGGGGAGTTTTGAACCCAGAACCCTATAGTTTCAAAGATCCTGACTTCTTCCCCAATCATACTGGACTGCAGGCTGACACAGCACAAGACTGTCAATAGACACTAAGAACCCTTGATGTCCCAGCATCAGGGGTAGAAAACCAAACAGATGTATCTCAGCTTCATGGAGTTTACAGTGATCAGACAAGTATATTTTTAGTGGTTTTATTTTAAGTTTGTTTATTTATTTTTGGCTGCAGTGGGTCTTCAGTGCTATGCATGGGCTTTTCCTAGTTGTGTTGAGTGAGGGTTTCTCTTGTTGCAGAACACAGGCTCTAGGCAGCACGTGGGCTCAGTAGTCACAGCTTGAGGACTCTAGAGTGCAAACTCAGTAGTTGTGGAGCAGGGGTTTAGCTGCTCCTCAGCACGTGGGATCTTCCCAGACCAGGAATGGAACCCATGTCCTCTGCATGGGCAGGCAGATTCTTAATCACGGGACCACCAGGGAAGTCCCAGACAAGAATTATGGTACTGGTTGGACACCGGATGGACCAGGAGAGCTTACAAACTCCTAATGCCTGGATCTACCCACTGGATCCTGACTTGACTGGTCTGGGCTGTAGCCTGAACATCAGGATGTCTTAAATCTTCCCAGATGATTCTGATGTGCAGCCAAGGTTGCAAACCACTAGATGAAAGGGACTTTGGAAGTGGTTAGAGATGTCATCCAGTTGCAGAAAATCATCAAAGGGGAAGTGGTGGTTGAGATGGGCAGTAAAAGCTGGCAGTGTGGGGGAGACCATCTAGGGAAAGGGAGGAACAGGGCAAGATGTGACAGCAGGGGGCATGGACCCATCCATGGCATCCCACGTACTGGGGTAACAAGGAAGCACACACTGGCTGAGAGGCAGTTGAGAGGTGGTGGGGTACTGCTCTCATTTTGTGTCTAATTCTGAACCCGGGCTATAACTACGCGCATAGCCAAGACCACTGTCCAGTTAGAAAAGCACCAACTCACAAAACCTGTGAATCATCAAGTTCTAAATCCCTAGCAGGCAACACATTTGGGAGCCACAGCTGCTGCCTGAACAAAAGAAAGAAAAAATAACTGCTCCCTTCAAGCCTCCGTGACCGTGCAACGTCATCCACCAAATCATTTCAAATTGTCTCCTTTTCATAACACTGGGTCCAAAGATATGAGCTGCATCCAAGCTGGCCTTGGTCCCCAAGTGCATCCTTTTGCTGGTAAAACCTTGAGCCAAGGTTTTTTTTTTTTTGCTTGGTAAGACCAAGAGCCAACCTGGCCCTCACTGTCCCCCACAATCTGTGCCAGCTAGAAGTGAAGAGATGACTCTATTCAGTCAGCACAGCAAACGCTTCCTTCCCTCCCTTCTAGGCTCTCTGGCTGGTCTAATAATTAAAGTGACATAAAACAGATACACAGGAGAAAAACAAATTTTGTACAGTGGGAGCCTTGTAAAAATATGAGATTCCCAGCAGTCAGGTAATTGAGGTTTAAACACCTTCCTGAGCTAAGGAGAAGGGAGGAGGGACCTGGGCTTCAAAGGGGGAAGAAGATAATTCTCAGGAAGATGGGAAGAACCAAGGCTTGGGAACAAATGTTTTGCCACACCATACAGATGAGTCTTTTGAATATAAAATTCCTCTCTGCTAATAGCTCTCTTCCTGGTACGGGCCTCTATCTAAATTCTTTTAAGCAGCTTAAAGGGGAGGTAAAAAGCTCTTCCTGAGTCTGTGTGCATGCATGGTAAGTCGCTTCAGTCATGTCCGAATTGGTGGGACCCCATGGACTGTAGCCCGCCAGGCTCCTCTGTCCATGGGATTCTCCAGGCAAGAATATTGGAGTGGGTTGCCATTTCCTCCTCCAGGGGATCTTTCCAACCCAGGCTTTGAAACTGCATCTCTTATGTCTCCTGCATTGGCAGGCGGGTTCTTTACCACTAGTGCCACCTGGGAAGCCCCTTCCTGAGTCTGCTGAGTCCCATTGTCTTTAGCTGAAAATACTCCACATGGCAAAGTGGCACCTTCCAGGCGGCTTATTCTGTCCCCCCATTTCCTGTTCAGCTGGTGTGGCTGCCACCCTTAAAAGCCTGCAAGGCTGCTGTTCTTTATTAGGAGAGGAAGAACACCCTCCTGACATCCATCTTAGGAAGGGGTGTCTAGAGCATCACCTCTCAAACTTTCATGTACATTTGAATGCCCTGATGGTGGTGGTTTAGTCACTATGTTCTGTCCAACTCTTGCAACCCCATGGGCTGAGCCCTCCAGGTTCTTCTGTCCATGGGATTCTCCAGGCAAGAATACTGGAGTGGATTTCCTTCTTCATGGGGATCTTCCTGACCCAGGAATCAAACCCAGGTCTCCTGCATTGCAGGCATATTCTTTACCAAATGGGCTACCAGGGAATGTCCTGAGGACTTGGTTAAATGCAGATTCAGATTCCGAAGGTCTCAGATGGGACCTGAGTTTCTACATCTCCAGCCAGCTCCTGGTTGATGCTAATCTGCCAGTCCCTGGACCACACTTTGAGTAGCTGGGGGCCGAAGCAGTGTTTCTCAGGCTTGGACTCAGTTAACAGGCAGTCTTTATCTGTCAAAGGGTCTGCAAGCAGTTTGGCGATTTTCAGAAATAAAGTGACAGAACGATTCGATTCATATGAACTGTGATATTAACTGATTTTCACAAAAATCCTTCTATTTTTCAAGTTTGTCCATGTCTCGTAAGGGTGGTATTGCTTTTTTCCCCCTAGTTACTCCTCACTTCACTTTTCAATTATCTAACCCTCAGTTTGGAAGGCACAGCTCAACTTGACTAACATCTTTTCTCACGTGGGAAAAATGGCTATGTTTGTCATATACGCATTTCGGTCATCAGTACTGTGTCACCATATTCCCAAAAATGGATCGCGACTCCAAAGTAGTTCATTGGAGCATAAAAGTAGGGATAGAAATAGTTATGTAAATACTGTGATTCAAAATGTTATATATATATATATATATATAGGTAGCAAACAAGACTCAAACGAGAGCTTGGTTCTGTGGTTCCAGCAGCTAACCAGGCAGGTGAACCCATAAGATGACGACTGCAAGTAAGCAGCACAAACAGAAAACATCTGAAATTCAGCTATCAGGTCACCCTTCCCTCAGAAGACATCATCTTTTACAAAATTTGTCAGAGGAGAACATAAAGCTTTACCTTTACTTCAGAGCACAGAGGGAAACTCCTTTTGCCTTCTATGGTAAAACCCTTGTATCTTTTTTAAATACAAATATACAAAATAATACATTTCAACACAAAATGTGTACTGGAATGCACAATTTTTTGTACACAATGTACTAAATGTGTACTGGAATGCACAATTAACAAATGTGGCCCAAAGCTGAAGACGAGTTAGAGTTATAAGCCACAGAATCACGATTCAAAGTTGTATGCCCCATAGCAAAAAATGGATCAAACTATACTTTCACCAAAATGTGTATTAAACCAGTTTAATTATAAATACTCTGCTTAGAGGGAAAACAAGAGTAAACATCAGGACGTGATTCTTGAGGTGAAAAGCCTACATGATCTTTGAGTTTGTAAGTGGGCATCTTCAGTTGGGCAATACCACCAGTGAAAAGAATATGAATCAGCTCTATGCTTATGTGAAATAAAGTTTTTTTTAAAAAAAATGCCCTGTACGTTTTTATTCTCTTTGTTACTAAAAACCTCTGCTACAGAAAAGACTCAATTTTGAAATGATTATTTTGCTCCTGGTGAGGTAGACCAAGAAAGGTTTGCTTGAGTCATGCTGACAAAACAGCTATGTGGCCAGGGAGGCCTTTGCCGGGCAAATAGAAATGTGCATATACACACTGCATCATTCAGAGAGAAACTCAATGGTCACCAACTTTTATTCTACAAATATTTAACGAGTACCTACACTATGTCAGGCACGGTGGCAGGTGCATAGGATCATGAGCAAACAAAGCAAAGTTTCCTATCCTACTAAAGCTTACCTTCTAGCAGAAAAAGACAAATTTTAACAGTGACTGTCTGGAAGATGACCAAGCAATAGCATCATTATGGGGAGGAAATAGAGCAGTGCAAGGCAGGTCAAGAACACAAGGGGGCTTCCCTGATGGCCCAGGGGCTAAGACTCCACGCTCCCAATGCAGGGGGTTCAGGTTTGATCTCTGGTCAGGAAACTGGATCCCCCGTGCCGCAACTAAGGATCTTGTGTGCCACAACGAAGATCGAAGATCCTGAGTCCTGCAACTAAGACCTGGCACAGCCAAATAAATAAATAAAATTTTTAAGAAAAGGATGAGGAGAAGCATGGAAGTTGGGGTTTTAAATAGGATGATCAGAGTCAGCCTCTCTGAGAAGGTGGCATTTGAGCAAAGACCATGGAGAGATACCTGAAGGAAGAGAGTTCTAGACTTGTTTAGAATGTTCAAGGACAGCAGTGAAGTATGTGTAGCTAGAGGAGAGCTAGTGAGGAGGCTTATGGAAGTCGAAGTCAGGGAGGAGATGAGTAGGGAGAAGTAGTTCATATGTGTTCCTATAAAAATTTCTGGTTGACCCTTAGTGAAATGAGAACCAATGGCAGGGGCAACACATAACTGGCAAAATCTGGCTGCTAAAATGACCATTCCATCTGCTGTGATGAAAACAGACTTTAGGGAGGTAATGACACAAATAAGGTATTTTGGTCAGCTGTTGCTGCATAACAAACAAGTTCAAAAATCTCAGCTATACAAACGGTATGCATGTATTTAGCTCATGTGTCATGAGTCATTGTTGGGGAGATCTGTTAATCCAGATTGGATCCAGCTGGGGTGGCTCCACTGGTCTAGCCTGCTGTACCTCCCATCCTTGTCTGGGACCAGCAGGCTAGACCTGGAATTTTCTTTTCATGAGAATCATTGGCATGTAGATGGTATTGTAAGCCATAATAGTGATGTAACAAAAAAGTTACATATCAAAATTGTGGCCACCAAGTGTAGAGTTTCTCAGTGTGACATGTTAAGCATGAACAGTAAATACTCTGACTCATCAAAACACTCTGACCGTCAAGGAGAAAGGAGCTCACAGGGTTTTGCTTTTTTTTTTAACGGATGATACGATTTTTTTCACTTTATGACTCTGGATTCCAGTAGAAACGTTTCTATAACTAATCACTTCAACTGTGTTGCTCAAGGTATTATCACAGGTGCACCTTCCATGTCTTGAACATCCTGAAGCTATCACTTCAGAGCTGAAATGCCATAATTCTTAATATTGGAAATGAAACATCAGATTTTTAAGAAACAAAGAGTTGTGAGGACAACTCCATCCCTGCAAGTAACTATTTGTCTAAACAATTTCTCTAGTCTTCTGATAGAAACATATGGCTTATTAATAGATATTAAAAACCCTATCTGAATATTACAAAAGAATGTGAAGAAAACTGACAAATAAAACCAAAGAATACATGAGGAATCCATTCCCCATCATCCTCCTTGTTGAAACATCCCTGTTTTCACAGTAGGACTAATTGACAAGCGGGCTGATGGGCCCAAGATGATAATGAGAAAAAGCCCTTTAACTTGGGGTTCTTGTCCTTCCTTTTCAGATATTCAGAACTATCTGACAGAGTCACCCTACACATCCCTCCATTACCAAACACATAATTATGAGTAAGGGTTTTCAAATTTAGTAGAAACACAAACCCAAAAGCAGTAGATTACAGGGGATTTCATTTGTGCCCCAAACTCTCCCCCACTGAATAGATACATTATACATGTCTGTATATGTATATGGACATACATTAGTGACGGATGGTAGACTATATCATGTCTCTTGCCAAGACAAAACTATTGTTTCACATTTCAAATGCATTTTCACTTTCCTTTTTTAAAAAAATTGTGTTACCCCTTTTTTCTATGAAAATAGTGGCCCATAGACACATCAAATGGCTTCTAGGTTGTCGAATACTAAAAAATACATGCCAAGAAGCTGAAAATAAACCCAATTCAGTCACTCACCTACCACCTACCTACCACTCACCTACCAGTCAGGTTATACTAAGTACTTTTGACAGATAGGCCCAGAAGAAGTAGGAGAGGCTTTCCATTTGAAGGGAAAAAAAGTTATTCCCAATAATTTTCAGTCCACAATACCCGACGGTGCCAATAAGCCAAGCTAGTTATAAGAAAGATGAAATAAGTACAGCCATAAAAACAGTGACCCATCCACATTAAAAAGAAAACACACACACACAACTCCATTTAACAGCTCAATTGAGATGACCTCTGGCCATCACACTTGTTCCAATGACAGCTCCTGCCTCCAACACCCACTAGACTTGGCCTTCTCCCGTGGCCTGGAAATGACAAGGGAATGGTGAGCTTTCTCTCTCAAGGCATCAGCATTTCATAAGCACTTATGGTGCCTCTCACCTCAAAAGAGCTCCTGCTCTGAGGGGTGAACTTTTCTCCAGCATATGTAATTAGCCCAATGATGCATCTCCCACAGTGTTCTGATCCTCTGGAGGGAAGCATTAGGAGGTCAAGTTCAAGCGAGGAAGGCAGGTAGCACAGCTGCCAAGGAAGAGAACAAGCCCTCTGTGGAGAGGGGGCTGGACCCCTGAGGGTCTCTGAACAAACACTGATGCCCTGGGAGACAGGACCATCGTTCGAACCTGATGGGCTGTGACTAAAGCGTTGACAGGGGTGGGGTGGAGGACAGAGAGTGCATGATTAGGCAGACTCCTCCCCTTCTGCCTTTCCCAGGAATTCTGAGCCAGATGAGGGCAGAGCCGGTGGTGATGGGAGAGAAAACAGGGGAGAGGAAAACCCAAAGCTCTGATAGGACCCGCCCCTGAAGGATGTCAGAGTCATTGAGGGTATGGGGGGGTGCTGTTGTTTCAACATAGTAAATGTTAATTAAACACAATTACAAGAAGCCATACCCAACCACACCTGAAATCTCAGTTGATTGAAGATGAGCAAGAAATCTTCTTGCTCAGCTAAGCAAGGGCTTCCCAGGTGGTGCTAGTGGTAAAGAACCCACGTGCCAATACAGGAGACATAAGAGAGCCTGGGTCCACTTGAAGAGGGCATGGCAACCCACTCCAGTGTTCTTGCCTGGAGAATCCCATGGACAGAGGAGCCTGGTGGGCTGCAGACCATGGGGTCGCAGAGAGTCGGACACGACTGAAGCAATATAGCACATAGCCAAGCAAAGTTGAGTTAACACAGAGGAGAGGGATGCTGGGACTGAGTGCCTTCACCAGTTGAGCTGTTCCCGAGTGTTCCATGTGTTTCTCTGTTCTAGATAGCTCAGAAACAGGAGGATTTAGCATTGCTGCAGAACACAGAGGACAATAACTTGAGTTTCTCAAGTTTTGAAGCTGAATTTTTATGCTTTTGAGAGTTCTGATCCAATTTCAGCACTTCAGTCCCTTCCCTGTTCAGGAATTTGGGGAAGAAGATGAATACACATCCTGAGTCCCTCACAGACACCCTGACTGTGCTCACGGGTCAGTTTCCTGTGAGGAGAGTAGACAGCCCCACTCCAGGGAAAGACAGAACCACGTATGTGTATAAGACATGGGAGTGACCATAGGACCCAGCAAACATTCAAGAATAGACTTGCCCTCTGAGACACCACCTGTGAAACCCATACATAATGCATGAGTTCAGCCATCTGTGGAAAGAAACCCAGAGACTGTAAATGCGTGACTAAAAAGATTGGGAATATTCAAAACTCCAATCAAGGGGACCAGAGTATAATTTTCAAGAAACAAAACCAAACTGTAATTGTAATTTAGAAAAATCAATCCTAATCAATGGTATTGTACCCATTTAAGCACAGTCTCTGGAACATACAGGGAATGCTTGGCCTGGAGCACATAGAGGGGAAGCCCAGAGGCCCCCATCACTGACTGTTTATTCAGCCCCATCGGGCTTGATGAGAAAGATCCCAAAGCCAGTATCAGCAAGGAGATGTGTCCTGCTATGGTACAGGGTTGACACACCAGGCCTGTCCCTAGAGGAGCCACTGTGGGTTTCTGAGGGCCTTTAGGGGACACCACAGGTGGGGAGGAGCCCCATCCCTGATCCACCCAGAAGGGCTCTCCCTTGATAACGCCCACAAACTAGACTTCCCCAAACATTTTTAAAATTTTGTTTGTTTTTAAAATATTTATCTGTTTATTTTTGGCTGTGCTGGGTCTTCATTGCCCTGCACAGGTTCTCTCTAGTGGCAGCAAGGGGGCGCTTCTCTCTAGTTGCAGAGTGGCTTCTCATTGCGGTGGCTTCTCTTGTAGTGAGTGCAGCACAGGCTCTAGGGCACCCGCTCTTCAGTAGCTGCAGCCCAAGGGCTCCAGAACACGGGCTCAGTAGCTGTGGTACACAGGCTCACTTGCCCCATGGTATCTTCCCGGACCAGGGATCAAACCAGGTCCCCTGCATTGCAAGGTGGATTCTTAAGCACTGAACCACCAGAGAAGCCCACATTTTAAAAAATTTTTATTGGAGTGTTGATTTACAGTATTGTAAATAGTTGATTTACAATAGTATGTTAATTTCTACTGTACAGCAAAGTGATTCAGTTATACATGTACATATACCCACTTTTTTTTATATATTCTTTTCCCATATAGATCACGACAGAGTATTAAGTAGATATCCCTGTTTTATACAACAGGTTCTTGTTGGTTATCTATTTTTATATACACTAGTATGGAGCATAGCCACTGTAACAAATTACCACCAATTTAGTTGCTTAAGTGAACACAAATTTGTTATCTTATAGTGCTGCATACGTGCATGCTAAGTTACTTCAGTCATGTCCAACTCTTTGCGACCCCATGGACTATAACACACAAGGCTCTTCTGTCCATGGGATTTTTCAGGCAAGAACACTGGAGAGGGTCTTCCTGACCCAGGGATCGAACCCGTATCTCATATTTCCTGCATTGGCAGGCGGGCTCTTTACCACTAGGACCACCTGGGAAGCCCCATATTATAGTGCTAAAGAAGTCCAAAATCACTCTCACTGGCCTAAAGCCAAGGTGCTGGCAGAGTTGATTGCTTCTGGAGGATCAGGAGGAGAGTCTCTGCCATTTTCTGCTTCTTGAAGCAGCCACGCTCCTTGGTTCATCACCCCCTCCCTGCATCCCTCCAACCTCTTGCTTCTATGATCTTATTTTCTTCTGCTGACTCTGAGCCTCCTGATGATTCCTCTTAGAAGGACCTTGTATTTACATTGAGCCCACAGGATAATCCAGGATCATCTCTCCATCTTGAAATCCTTAATCATATCTGCAGAGTCAAAAGGTAACATCCACGGGTTTCAGGGATGAGGGCCTGGGTATCTGTGGGAGCCATTGTCAACCAAAACAGCATCACAGCTGTGGGTGATGAGAAAGATAAACTGAGGCATATTAAAATTTTAAGAGTATTTGAGTGTGTATGCATGCTAAGTTGCTTCAGTCCTATCTGACACTTTGCAACCCCTATGGGCTTGGAAGGTTCCTCCATCCATGGGCTTCTCCAGGCAAGAATACTGGAATGGGTTGCCATACCCTCCTCCAGGGGATCTTCCTGACCCAGGGATTGAATTTGCCTCTCTTATGTCTCCTGCATTGGCAGGCCAGGTTCTTTACCACTAGTGCCACTGGGGAAGCCCCTCATTTGAGCAAAAATCTCTTTTATTTGGGCAGCACCAAACCAAAAGTGGTTAAGTGCTTGGCAGACAAGAGCCTAAGGAAAGACTTACACCAAGAAGGTGCAAAAGCAAAGAAAGGAGACTATTTGATTGGCTATAGCATAAAGTCTGGTTGGTGCTTTGTGACTGACTGTCCCTACTGTTTCAGTTTTGTAACCAGGAGGTACTTACGGGCTCAGGTCTTGGTTGGCTTACACTGGCTGTCAAGATGTTGGCGCCAGTCTGAAGGCCTCCTTATTTGATTAATGTAACAGCTGGAACAGGAGTAAATGGCACAACTGAAATGCAGTTGATAACCTTAAAGACTGAGCTCCAAAGGTCTGCATTCTAGAAGCCAGAGAACTCTTTGTACCTTAAACCTTGTTTCTGATTCAGAAAGAAGGTGCACGTCTGAGGAGCGCTGGCATGAATCCATGTGAGACACAAGTCACCACAGGACTTTAGCACAGACCAGCAGAACTCCCAGGACTGGCACAACCTAGGAGAAAATATGAACAGCACCAACAGACATGCCAAGCCCCAGCCAGCTCCACATTTATTAACTAGTCATTACTCCAGTACTCTTGCCTGGAAAATCCCATGGACGGAGGAGCGTGGTAGGCTACAGTCCATGGGGTTGCAAAGAGTCGGACACAACTGAGCCACTTCACTTTCACTTTCGTTACACTAGATGCTCAAATTAAGGAGCATCCAGTATGTTTAGGGTCTGTGTGGATTTATTTTACAATATATAGGCTGGATGAAAAGCTGTGCTCTACACTGTATTCTTAATTATTCCTTCTCATAACTTTTACAAAGTTACAAGTAAAGATGCCTTTAGATCTTTTTTAAATTAATTTTTATTGGAATATAGTTTCTTTACAATGCTGTGTTAGTTTCTGCTGTACAGAAAAATGAATCAGCTATATATATATATATATATATATATATATATATATATCCCTTTCCTTTTGGACTTCCTTCCCATTCAGGTCGCCATAGTGAGAAAACTCCTTTCAATCTTATCAAGCAAGTAACCTGACCAGAGGTCCCAACTAAAGCTGCTGGCCACTATGCCAGGGCTTGAGCTCAGGTCAACATGACATTTGATCTATTCTTGTTGACTGTGACTTACTTTTTGATGTCAGCCATGCTTAGAGTACCTCCATAGCCCAAAATATCTCCCCAATATCTTCACAAGCCTATGATGAAGACCTGCTTCTATCGAGCTTGGCTTCCAAACTGGGTCTGTCTAGATACAGATTTTCACTCTTTTTAGCTGCATGAAGGTGAACTTAACCTTTCTGAATGTTGGCTTCATCATATATAATATATGGGCTGTAATCTCGACCTTGCAGGTTATTGTGATTGTAATGAATAAAGTAGAAGTACAGCTAACATGGGAATATAACACTCTATACATAGGAGCTATTTGTTATTGTTATTCTTTTCTGAGTTGTGAAACAAGGATAATCACATGCACACAAATGTGTAAGAATGAGGTAACATGTGTTAACACCTGACACAGCACCTGGAGCATAGAGGATGTTCAGTGATAATTCATTTCCAATGTCCTCCTTCCCCATGTTCTTCACAATCACCTAAAGAATAGCTGCTGGCTCCAGAAATATTATACCAAATGGAAACACTTTGGTGGGAATGTAAGCTGGTGCAGCCACTATGGAACACAGTATGGCAGTCCCTCAAAAAACTAAAAATAGAACTACCATATAATCCAGTAATCCCACTCCTAGGCAGATATCCAGACAAAACTGGAATTCAAAAAGACACATGCACCCCAATGCTCATTGCAGCATTGCTTACAGTAGCCAAGACATAGAAACACCCTAAAGGTCCATCAACAGGTTAATGGATAAAGAAGATATGGTATATATGATTAGATCAATACATATAATGAATATTCCTCAGCCATAAAAAAGAATGAAATAATGCCATTTGCAGCAGCATGCATGGACCTAGAGATGATCATATTAAATGAAGTAAGACAGAAAGAGAAGGATAAATGCCATATGATATCACTTACATGTGGAATCTAAAGTAGGACACTAACTTATCTAGAAGACAGACTCACAGACTTAAAGTATAGACTCACGGTTGCCAAGTGGGAGAGTGGTGGGGGAAGGGATGAATTGGGACTTTGAGATTAGCAGATGCAAACTATTATACATACGATGGATAAACAACAAGGTCTTACTGGATAGCACAGGGAACTATATTGAATATCCTGTGATAAACTATAATGTAAAAGAATACGAAAAGAATGTATATATACATGTAACTGGAGCACTTTGCTGTACAGAAGAAATGAACATAACATTGTAAATCAACTACACTTTAATAAAATAAGTTTTTAAACTCTGTAAATCTTTTACCTGAGACCACCCTCTGGTTGGCTCATCAACACAGATTCACTTTTCAGATGAGCTCGTCATCAGCACTGCCTGGAGAGCCTGTCCCTAAGGACACAGGAAAGACTAGGTTTAATGGGCTAGGCCAGGAAGGTATGCAAGAAAGTATTCGCTAAGGACCTCTTATTAAAGGATCCTGTGAGTAGCAGAAACACAGCATTAAGAAGCTTAAGAAAAGACAGGTAGGATGAAAAATCTGTTGACTCATATAACAGAAAAGCCCAGTGGGTGTATCTGGTAAATATGTCTCGAGCCAGATTCTCCAAAGATGTCGTCGAGAAGTCATGCTCCACCTCTTGGTTTTGCTTTCTTCCAATTTTCTTTTCCTTGTCTGAAGAAGCTACCCTCTTCTGCTTCTACCCTAGTCCCCAGGTCAGCAAAATGGACAGAGGGAGCCCCTTTCTCAAGAGTTCCAACAAAATGCCTAATTTGGGATTCTCTAGACCTCGGTGGTTCAGTGGTAAAGAATCTGCCTGCAATTCAGGAGCCACAGGAGACACAGGTTCGATCCCTGGGTCAGAAAGTTCCCCTGGAGAAAGACAGGGCAACCCTCTCCAGTATTCTTGCCTGAAGAATCCCATGGACAGAGAAACCTGATGGGCTATGGCCCATAGGGCCGCAAGAGTCAGACATTACTGAAGCAACTTGGTATGCACACACACATCAACTTGGCTAGGGTGACCAGCCCTATACAAGACACTGAGGTTGAAGCAATAGAATATGCTGTTGGCCAGGCCGAGGGGACATGCTCACCTTGGCTCTAAAACGCATGGATGCTGAGAAGGCAGGTGAGTTTACACTTCCCATCTGAGCTCCATAGATTGAGTGGATAATGAGTAGCTTACCAAAGAGAGAGAACAGTGCTAAGATTACAAGAAGCAGAAGTAGATGCTGATGAAGCAAAACTTTCCAGAGGACTTGAGACATTGGCAGCCTAGGTTAACTGAGCAACACAAGGTCTCTGGCTGATACAGCAGACCCTAGATATGGGAGGAGAGACTCATGACTTCCAAGCAGCTCTTCTGCTTACAGGTCTTGCCCTGTCTGCCTTTGATTGAGTGGATTACCACATCCCATCAGTCTTTCCAAACAGTCTCTGAACTACCCATGACTCATTTTCTTTACAACACTCTAGAAGATCTTACATTTTCAGAGTGTGAATCAAGATCTGTCTGGGGTCAAATTCAGATGAACAGCCACTCAACCTTGCCACCCTGTCCTGGACAAGCTGTCATGGGCAAGGAGGAGGGCAGAGAGCTGGTCACTGACCCCTTTACGTGAGAAGCCTTGTCTCTCAAGGCTTTAAAATTGGGTAATAAAAATGAAATAATCTTAAAAGTCAGCTTGTTGATCAGATCCTTGTGTGGGTCCCCACTAAAGCTTGCTACAGTGAAAAATGCCCATTTGTTCCTGACTCCAGGCATCCTGGCTCTTAATCAGCCCTAATCTCCCACAGTTCTGCAGTTTTCCTCCCCTGTTACTAAAGTCCCTTCTCATGAAGAACTTTGTCAAACACTTCTGGAAAGACTAAATAAATTAAAGCCACTAGTCCCTTTTATCCATGGCTTTATTTCAAGTACTTCTGACATGTTCAAGAGGCATAATTCTACTCACTCCAAAGGCATGCCAGCTTGTTCCATTCAATCAGGTACTTCAGAAGACTTTTGAGTGATTCAGTTTGCCTTATCCATCTCAGCCTCATTACAGAGAAGTTATATAATCCATTTTTAATTCCCAAGGATGAGATGCCTTCTTCAGCATCTTCAGAATACAATCAGTGCGTTCTTAGTCGCTTCAGTCATGTCCAACTCTTTGTGACCCTACGGACTATAGCCTGCCAAGCTCCTCTGTCCGTGGGATTATCCTGACAAGAATACTGGAGTGGGTTGCCATTCTCTTCTCCAGGGGATCTTCCTGACCCAGAGATCAAACCCATGTCTCCTGCATCTCCTGCTTTGGCAGGCAGATTCTTTACTACTGAGACATGTGGGAAGCCCACAGAATACAATCAGATCAAATCAGTCACTCAGTCGTGTCCGACTCTTTGCGACCCCATGAATTGCAGCATGCCAGGCCTCCCTGTCCATCACCAACTTCCAGGGTTCACTCAGACTCACATCCATCAAGTCAGTGATGCCATCCAGCCATCTCATCCTCTGTCGTCCCCTTCTCCTCTTGCCCCCAATCCCTCCCAGCATCAGAGTCTTTTCCAATGAGTCAACTCTTTGCATGAGGTGGCCAAAGTATTGGAGTTTCAGCTTTACCATCATTTCTTTCAAAGAAATCCCAGGGCTGATCTCCTTCAGAATGGACTGGTTGGATCTCCTTGCAGTCCAAAGGACTCTCAAGAGTCTTCTCCAACACCACAGTTCAAAAGCATCAATTCTTCAGCGCTCAGCCTTCTTCACAGTCCAACTCTCACATCCATACATGACCACAGGAAAAACCATAGCCTTGACTAGACGAAACTTTGTTGGCAAAGGAATGTCTCTGCTTTTGAATATGCTATCGAGGTTAGTCATAACTTTCCTTCCAAGGAGTAAGTGTCTTTTAATTTCATGGCTGCAGTCACCATCTGTTAGAGATTTTGGAGCCCAGAAAAATAAAGTCTGACACTGTTTCCACTGTTTCCCCATCTATTTCCCATGAAGTTGTGGGACCGGATGCCATGATCTTCGTTTTCTGAATGTTGAGCTTTAAGCCAACTTTTTCACTCTCCACTTTCACTTTCATCAAGAGGCTTTTGAGTTTCTCTTCACTTTCTGCCATAAGGGTGGTGTCATCTGCATATCTGAGGTTATTGATATTTCTCCCGGCAATCTTGATTCCAGCTTGTGTTTCTTCCAGTCCAGCGTTTCTCATGATGTACTCTGCACAGAAGTTAAATAAACAGGGTGACAATATACAGCCTTGACGAACTCCTTTTCCTATTTGGAACCAGTCTGTTGTTCCATGTCCAGTTCTAACTGTTGCTTCCTGACCTGCATATAGGTTTCTCAAGAGGCAGGGCAGGTGGTCTGGTATGCCCATCTCTTTCAGAATTTCCCACAGTTTATTGTGATCCACACAGTCAAAGGCTTTGGCATAGTCAATAAAGCAGAAATAGATGTTTTTCTAGAACTCTCTTGCTTTTTCTATGATCCAGCAGATGTTGGCAATTTGATCTCTGGTTCCTCTGCCTTTTCTAAAACCAACTTGAACATCAGAAAGTTCACGGTTCACATATTGCTGAAGCCTGGCTTGGAGAATTTTGAGCATTACTTTACTAGCGTGTGAGATGAGTGCAGTTGTGCAGTAGTTTGAGCATTCTTTGGCATTGCCTTTCTTTGGGATTGGAATGAAAACTGATCTTTTCCAGTCCTGTGGCCACTGCTGAGTTTTCCAAATGTGCTGGCATATTGAGTGTAGCACTTTCACAGCATCATCTTTCAGGATTTGGAATAGCTCAACTGGAATTCCATCACCTCCACTAGCTTTGTTCGGAGTGATGCTTTCTAAGAGGCCCACTTGACTTCACATTCCAGGATGTCTGGCTCTAGGTGAGTGATCACACCATCGTGATTATCTGGGTCATGAAGATCTTTTTTGTACAGTTCTTCTGTGTATTCTTGCCACCTCTTCTTAATATCTTCTGCTTCTGTTAGGTCCATACTATTTCTGTCCTTTATCGAGCTCATCTTTGCATGGAATGTTCCTTTGGTATCTCTGATTTTCTTGAAGAGATCCCTAGTCTTTCCCATTCTGTTGTTTTCCTCTATTTCTTTGCACTGATCGCTGAAGAAGGCTTTCTTATCTCTTCTTGCTATTCTTTGGAACTCTGCATTCAGATGTTTATATCTTTCCTTTTCTCCTTTGCTTTTCGCTTCTCTTCTTTTCATAGCTATTTGTAAGGCCTCCCCAGGCAGCCATTTTGCTTTTTTGCATTTCTTTTCCATGGGGATGGTCTTGATCCCTGTCTCCTGTACAATGTCACGAATCTCATTCCATAGTTCATCAGGCACTCTATCTATCAGATCTAGGCCCTTAAATCTATTTCTCACTTCCACTGTAGAATCAGAATACAATAAATGTGGCTTAAAGTAAAAATAGAGCAAGGTCCTTACCTGTTTAGCCATGACTCTACAGAGCCTGCATTTAAGGATAAAATAGGTCCATACCAAATTGGCAAGATAGCCAAGAATATTGGTTCTTCGCCCTAGTTATAAATAAAATCATTTAAGGAGAATTTTTAAAAAATAACCACTCCAAGGTTCACCCCAAACCATTTAAACACAAATCTCTGAGGTTGGGGCCTAAATTCTGGAATTTTCTTTTAAATGTCCAGCTAAGCTAAGAACTGCTGCTTAGAAGACATTGGGGTTCTCAAGATGTGGGTCCAGGTCATCACTTCTGATTCATCCTCAAGCTGGTGTAACCTGGAAAGAGTCTGCAAACGTCCTAGGAGCTGTGAGCCCCATTCACTGGGTCTTGAGCACCTGAGGGTGATGAACCTATGAATTAAAGGATCCCAAGGTCAGCTTTAAAGGAGGTCATATATATGGGATCTAGAAAAATAGTGCTGATGAACCTACGTGCAGGGCAGGAATGCAGATGTAGAGAACGCACATGCAGGTCCAGAGGGGACAGAGAGGGTGAGATGAATTTAAAGAGTAGTATTGACATCTATACACTAGCATGTGTAGAATAGATGGCTAGTGGGAAGCTGCCGTGTAACCCAGGGAACTCAGCTCCCTGTGGTGCCTTGTGATGACATAGAGGGGTGGGAGGAAGGTCAAAAGGGAGGGGGTGTAGTTATACATACAGCTGATTCACTTTGTTGTACAGCAGAAACCAGCACAACATTGTAAAGCAATTATAGTCCAATGATAAAATAAAATAAAAATTTTTAATGAATTTGTTGTTGCTGTTGTTCAGTTATTAAATCATGTCTGACTCTTTGCAACTCCATGGACTACAGCATACCAGACTCCCTTGTCCTTCACTACTGTCTCTCAGAGTTTGTTCAAATTCAGGTCCATTGAGTCGGTGATGTTATCTAAACATCTCATTCTCTGCTGCCCCCTTCTCCTTTTGCCTTCAGTCTTTGCCAGCATCAGGATCTTTTCCAGTGAGTCAGCTTCACATCAGGTGGCCAAAGTATTGGAGCTTCAGAATCAGTCCTTCCAACAAATATTCAGGACTGATTGATTTCCTTTAAGATTGATTAGTTTGATCTCCTTGCAGTCAAAGGAACTCTCAAGAGTCCTCTCCAGCACCATAGTTCGAAAGCATCAGTTCTTCAGTGCTCAGGCTTCTTTATGGTCCAACTCTCACATCAGTACAGGACTACTGGAAAAAACCATAGCTTTGACTATTCAGATCTTTGTCAGAAAAATGATGTCTCTACTTTTTAATATGCTATATAGGTTTGTCATAACTTTCCCTCCAAGGAGCAAGTGTCTTTTATTTTCACGGCTTCAGTTACCATCTGCAGTGATTTTACAGCCCAAGAAAATAAAATCTGTCACCGCGTCCACCTTTTAACCTCCTATTTGCCATGAAGTGTTGCAACCCAATGCTATGATCTTAGTTTTATTGAATGTTGATTTATAAGCCAGCTTTTTCCCTTTCCTCTTCCACCCTGATCAAGAGGTTTTTTAGTTCCTCTTCACTTTCTGCCATTAGAGTGGTATCATCTGCATATCTGAGGCTGTTAATATTTCTCTCAGCAATCTTGATTCCAGTTTGTGATTCATCCAGCCCAGCATTTCGCATGATGTACTCTGCACAGAAGTTAAATAAGCAGGGTGACAATATCTAGCCTTTCTTAATTTTGAACCAGTCAGTTGTTCCATGTCCGGTTCTAACTGTTGCTTCTTGTCTAGTATACAGGTTTCTCAGGAGACAGGTAAGGTAGTCTTGTATTCCCATATCTTTGAGAATTTTTCACATTTTGTTGCAGTCCACACAGTCAAAATATTTAGCATAGTGAATGAAACAAAAGTAGATGTTTCTGGAATTCCCTTGCTTTCTCTAGAATTCAGAAAATTTTGGCAATTTGATCTCTGATTTCTCTGCTTTTTCTAAACCCAACTTGTACATCTGGAAGTTCTTGGTTCACATACTACTGGAGTCTAGCTTGAAGGATTTTAAGCTTATTTTGATAACCTTACTAACATGTGAAATGAGCGTAGCTATATGGTAGTTTGAATGTTCTTAGGCATTGCCCTTTTTTGGGATTGGAATTAAAACTGACTTTTCCAGTCCTGTGGCCATTGCTGAGTTTTCCAGATTTGCTGACATATTGAGTGCAACACTTTAATAGCATCATCTTTTAGGATTTGAAATAACTCAGCTGGAATTCCGTCACCTCCATTAACTTTGTTTGTATTGATGCTTCCTAAGGCCCACTTGACTTCACACTCCAGGATGTCTGGCTCTAGGAATGGCTATATCATTGTGGTTATCTGGGTCATTAAGACCTTTTTAAAGGAGGGCAAATCTCCTGTACATATGAGAAAAAAACTATTCACAAAGAAAGATAGTGACAGGTAAAGGATGTCTGTTCGTGAAGCTATAAAAGACACAGGAAAGTCTCAGAGTGACACCATGTCTAGGCCTGGATGCTTGTTCTTCCCAGACTCTGACACTTATTTGCTATATGACCTGCCTTGTCATGTTCACCCACTTGAGGAATGGGCATGGCCTTCCTGGCCCTTTAAAGATCCTTTAAAGAGGGACTTGCCTGGTGGTCCAGTGGTTAAGAATCCACCTGCCAATGCAGGGGACATGGGTTCCATCCCTGCTCAGGGAACTAACATTTCACATGGCACAACTACTGAAGCCCTCGCACCCTAGAGCCTGTGCTCCCCAACAAGCGAAGCCACCACAGTGAGAAGCCCCTGAACCACAACTAGAGAGTGGCCCTGACTCACTGCAACCAGAGAAAAGCCCGCACAAAGCAACAGAGACCCAGCACAGCCAAAAATTAATTAATTAAAATTTCTTTAAAGAAATCCTTTAAAGAAACAAGAGGCATTAGCTCTCATCTAAAAATAATTTTTGACCTATAGTAATTATTTTTCTGGGCTCCAAAAGCACTGCAGATGATGACTGCAGCCATGAAATTAAAAGACGCTTGCTCCTTAGAAGAAAAGCTATGACCAAACTAGACAGCATTTTAAAAAGCAGAGACATTACTTTGCCAACAAAGGTCCATCTAGTCAAAGCTGTGGTTTTTCCAGTAGTCATGTATGGATGTGAGACTTGGACTGTGAAGAAAGCTGAGCGCCAAAGAATTGATGCTTTTGGACTGCAAGGAGATCCAACCAGTCCATCCTAAAGGAAATCAGTCCTGAATATTCATTAGAAGGACTGATACTGAAGCTAAAACTCCAATACTTTGGCCACCTGTTCCAAAGAACTGACTCATTGGAAAAGACCCTGATGCTGGGAAAAATTGAAGGCAGGAGGATAAGGGGACGGCAGAGGATGAGATGGTTGGATGGCATCACTGACTCAATGGACATGAATTTGAGCAAGCTCCAGGAGTTGGTGATGGGAAGCCTGGTGTGCTGCAGTCCATGGGGTCGCAAAGAGTTGGACACAACTGAGCAACTGAACTGAACTGAATGAGAAAACAGGCTGTGGATGTTGTTAATGGGAGAGTGGGGCAAGTCCTCCTGGTAAATGCTACCTTTGTCCCCTCCCCATTACTCTACTTTCCTATTTACAGAAACAGAGACAAAACTACTGGAAATGTATCAAAATAGATTATGGACAAATTAAAACTCTCTAAGTGTGCTGAAAATAAGTGCTTTGAAAGTTAAGTTGATCACAGCTACTCAGAGTTGAAATATGTTCAGGGTAAAGCAGAGAGAAGTCTCCACAATTTGTTTAAAAAGCACAAAACCTCACAAGCTTTCAAAGAGCACCCCACATCTACAGATGAATTCATGCCTTGTCAAAATTCCCTTTTTGTTACAAAGAAGCAGGCAATATATTATAAAGTCATTAACCATGACAAGGCCTCTTGACAATAAAAAACTGGTACAGAAACGAAATGCTATCCAGTGAGAAAGACCAGAGTCAGAACTGACTTATACACGCATCTTGGCTTTCATGCTTTCAGAGTCTTCAGTACTCAGAGGTCAAGTAGCTGAGAAAGTAGACTTCAGCTCTTTATATGATCGCTGTTTTCAGGACAGAACTTGGGAAGCAGGCTGGTTAATTCCTCCCATGCCCGGGAACCTGGCCCTAGTGGGCAATGTTATTTGATTCTGCAGAACACAGGAAGTAAATGGGTTTCTCTCCATGTGCAGGTAACCAACCAGCCAAGATGGAACACCAGCAGTTTGTCTCACAATGTCATCCCCTGCGGCAAGCACTTAGATGCAGACATCATATCTTGAAGAACCATCTACCTTCTTGATTTATTACCATCAAAATGATTCATTTCTTCCTTCCTTCTTCTAGTGACTCTTTCAGGAAACATATTGTATTTGTATGGTATGTCAAACTTAATGCTCTGTATGGTGAGTAAGAGCTTTTGAAAAAAAAATCCCTTCATTCAAGGAGTGGGGTAATCTAACTGAAAGTGGGATCTGGCTGCCCACTGCTCAAAAGCCATTAAAGAAGTAAGGTTAGTGAAAAGGAAAGTTTGCTTTAGTTTGGATACGCAACTGGGTGGCAGGGGTCGGGGAGAGTGGAGTCCTGTTTAAAGGTCGATCCCCCGGCCCCTACCCCACTGACAATCAGAGAATAAGAGCTTCTATAGATGGAGAGAGGGCCTATATGCAGAAACAGCACAGTCAGCTTTGACAGTCATCTTGGAATTGGTTGTACAGTGGTTTGGTCAGCGTCATCTTGATTTTTTTGTTGCTGTTGTTGTTCAGTCACTAAGTCATATCCAACTCTTTGCAACCCCCTGGACTGCAGCACGCCAGATTCTTTTGTCCTGCACTATCTCCCAGAGTTTGCTCAAATTCATGTCAAAAACAAAAGGATGTCCTTTTTATCGTAGGGGATTGGAATGCAAAAGTAAGAAGTCAAGAGATACCTGGAATAACAGGCAAGTTTGGACTTGGAGTACAAAATGAAGCAGGGCAAAGGCTAACAGAGCTTTGTCAAGAGGACACACTGGTCATAGCAAATACCCTTTTCCAACAACACAAGAGATGACTCTACACATGGATATCACCAAATAGTCAATACTGAAATCAGATTGATTATATACTTTGCTGTTAAGGATGAAGAAGTTCTATACAGTCAGCAAAAATAAGACTGGGAGCTGACTATGGTTCAGATCATGAGCTCCTTATTGCAAAATTCAGGCTTAAATTGAAGAAAATAGGGAAAACCACTAGACCATTCTGGTATGACCTAAATCAAATTGATCATTTTAAGTACAATTAGTCTTCAGTTCTAGGGTTGATTTGTTTCCATTTCTTTGAGGCTAGCTCTAAGAATTGTGGCAGCTTACGTCATGGCAACAATCTGGTCATCATGTAGTTAACTTCTTCCAGCTGATGAGAGTTTCAGTATCTACAAGACAGCTCACAGGATATGGCTCTGAATATTATCTAGAGTCCTTGAAGAGGAAATAAAGGTCTTTGACTGTGCTTACTGACTAAACTATTACTATTTAGTCTTGTTTGACATTTTTCCTCTATTTCTGCATTTTTTCACTTCTGTGGTTAAAATTATTCTTTGGCTAAAGTTTTTCTACAAACAAAAGGTAGCCTGAGGACATGGGGACAGGGACCACAGGATCCTGCTCTGTTTCAGTAAGAGCTGTGATGAAGGAATCCCTAAGATGCGATGTGTGATGAGGGGGAACCAAAGCCAGGTTTGAGACATATAGTTGGGAAAGGCTTATGGGAGTATCAACTGAGCTGAAAAGAATAGCCCAAAGAAAAACAGTGAAAATGGCATTCCAGGCAGAGGGAAGAGGTTATGCAAAGCCCAAGAGATGTCCATGGATCAAGAAGTGCGTTTCAAGCCATCCAGTACATGTGGAGCATGAGGAATTTGAAGAGAAGGAAAAGAGATGGAACAAGCAGGAGGGGTGGACCGAACCAGAAAGGGCTTTGAGGATCTCATTAACGGGGCTGGATTTTAAAGAAGGTAACGTGGACCCACAAAAGATTTTAAACAGGAAGGCATGGCAACCTACTCCAGTATTCTTGCCTGGAGAATCCCATGGACAGACGAGCCTGGCAGGCTACCGTCCATGGGGTCCCAAAGAATCAGACGTGACTGAAGTGATTTAGCACACATGCATGAATGGGTAAGAGCAACACGGTGAAGGATGGATTAGAAGATGGAGAAAATGGAAATGAGGAAACCAGCTGGAAATGCTCATTGCATAAAACGGTAGAAATCAAGGGGCACCAGGACAGGAGGCAGGAGGAGAGAGTCAGAGAGAAAGCGGGGATGGGGATGAGTCTGCTACTGTATTGGGTGACTGGGGGATGGTGGTGAGAAAGAAACCTCAGAAGAAAGCGCATTTGGGGAAAGGACAGTGAGTTTGGTTTCAGTCTTAGTCATAAGCTGGGCCCCGTCAACTGTACGCATGTACGCATGTTCAGTTGCTTAGTCGTGTCCGACTCTTTGCGACCCCATGGACTGTAGCCCGCCAGGCTCCTCTGTCCATCGAATTTCCCAGGCAAGAATACTGGAGTGAGTTGCCATTTCCTTCTCCGGGGAATCTTCCCCACCCAGGGATTGGACCCATATCTCCTGTGTCTCCTGCATTGGCAGGCAGATTCTTTACCACTGAGCCACCTGGCAAGTTAATGTGTCAATGTGGGATTGGGAAGAGAGGCTTGATCACTGTAGAAATACAAAACTAGGGGTACAGGATAGAGGGAGATGTGATTCCCTGCAGAAAACGCTTATGAGATGAGAATATGGTCCAGCAAGAATCCTGCCTCCCAGAACCTAAGGGTTGATAGTGATGGACTCTGTAATTATTAATAAGGAACTTAAAACCCCTTAAATGCATAAAAACAATGTACCAGTGCTGGCTACCATTCATGGGACAACTAGCAGTTTTCCAGGCAGGGCATGAGTAATCTCATGTCATTCCCAAACAATCAGAGACATGTCTCCCATTTTTATGCTCATTTTTCAATAAGCAAACCTAGATCTGTAGAGGTGAGGGGACTTGCCCCGGGTTATACAGTCTAAGGGTAGGAGGAGAAGGGGGCAACAGAGGATAAGATGGTTGGATGGCATCACCGACTCAATGGACAGAGTTTGAGCAAGCTCAGGGAGACAGTGAAGGACAGGGAAACTTGGCGTGCTGCAGTCCATGGGGCCATAAAGAGTTGGACATGACTGAGCGACTGAACAACATACATTTGAAGTGAAGGAGCCAGGTTTTGCCCCTAGTTCTATAGTTAAGTCATGTCCAACTCTTTTGCAAGCCCATGGACTGTAGCCCACCAGGCTCCTCTGTCCATAGGAGCACAGAGCACAAACCTTCCACATGCAAAGCAAATGCCACATGCTATTGGCAAAGAGAAAAGAACTTTTTTTTCCCTCTGCTTCTTACCAAGACAAGAAGTAAAATGTTACAAATGCAAATTTAGAAGAAAAAAAAACAATGATTTGGGGGCTAGAAGAGCCAAGAAAAAAGGCATGGTTTACTAAAACAGAAACTGCCTCTGCAACCAGCCTGCTGGTGCTGGGGGCAAAAAGAGTGCAGTGTGGAACAGGCCTCCATCCGGTCCTCCCTTTCTAAATCTGACAAGTGCATGCTGACATGTTAGGATGCTTCGCACCACATAACAAAGAACAGGATGCAGGGCGGGTGGGCCAGGGACTGAGATGATGAAAAACACATACTTCAAGCAGAGTGGAGCTTGGCTGAAAGGGCACTTTTTTTTCAGCAAAGCATCTGAACTGAGAGCATCTTTTCACTTACTTGACATCAGACAAGATGGTTCTCACACATTTTTTCCTTTTTTTTCCTCCCCCTGGAAAAAATGTATCTCCACAGGGCAGTCTCATCTTGAGCCTGGTTTTGCTTTCCACGATGTGTAGCATCCAGACCGAATCATAGCAGGAGCCTGATCTTGTCTCAGAGAGGGAGGCCTGGAGGCCCATTGTGCCCATCAACCCCTTCAGCAGAATCCCACCCAGGGTTTTCCTCTTTGATTTCACGCTGGGTCCCATCATTTCCAGATATGATTTTTTTTAAGGTGAGTGTTTTCCTTACTAACTCAAGACTGGCAAACCGGCTCCCACTCTCTATCTCCTCCACATCTCTCTCTCCCTCTCTCTCTCTCACATACACACACACACAGACACACACCCATCTTCCTTTCCAGCCACATCTTATTGCCTTGGCGAAGAGTGCAGTGAAGCAGAAAACAAATGTAGGAAGTGACAGACGACACAAGCATTTGTCCAATTAGCAATAAGAAAATCACAAGCACCAGTGGTGACCATTCATGTCGAACAGCCAACTCAGCAAAGAGCCCCGCTCCATGTCTCTCTGATCTAATTAGAACCACTGGGGCTGTGACTGCCCAGCCTGTCCCTGCATTTTTAGCCCACGCAGGGCAGGTGCCCGAGCTGGCTGATAATGAGAGATGTGAAACTATCAGTAGTTTTGATTAAGCCACAGACTACCAATTTAGATGTACCATACTTCACAGAGTCCAAGACAGGCTTCCCCACCCCCTACATCAAAACATCTTTAAAATCAACATGTGACTTAGAATGAAGGCAATCATGGGATAGTCCTCATGGTTTCTGTGTGATGAACTTAGTCCCAGCTGTTCATATTGTCATCATTTCAGCTGAGTTCAAAGCATGGTTGTAAGGACAGGTAAGGAGGTTCAGTGCTGTTTAAAATGCCCTCCAAAGAGTATCCTATATTTTGGCATTTTCACAATGACCTATTGTGGATGCAAAAAGAAACAGACAAGGGGGCTGTAAATTTGACATTTGTGAAGCAAATATTTGTTGCTACAGGAAAAACTGCCATTTTATACTTTCTCACAAAGCAACAATCAACTGCTTTGAAGACCTCAAAAAAGACGAAATTTACAAGAAATGAAGCAGTTCTATTTGCCCCATATCCTGCAAAGCAACAGAAAGCAGGAGAAATTGACAAATCCCTTGGAAAAGATAAAAGAGATTTCACAGCAGCCAGGCTAGTATGACTAACTCAAGAGCCATGCAGTACTGTTAAGACATTATGTGAGAGTTTAAAATAAATTTTTATCTTAGACGTTCACAAGGTAATGGTGAATCTGGTACTCCATGATTTCTTAGGTATGATGAAATATAGTCTGTTCAGAATAACTTTGACCCCCAAGAAAACACATAACTATCCTCTAAAGTGCTTGACAATTTGAAAAGGGTAAGTTCACAGTTCAGGAGAGTGGCCACTGTAGACGATGAGAGACACAGACAGGGCTGAGCACCCAAAAGCATCACCCTCGCTACAGAGGATGCTGTTGGTTGTCATCCACTACCCTATCTTCCTTGCTAGCACGATCCAGGGTTGATTCCAGGCTGAAGGGGCCTTGTGCTTCAGAAAAGATTTGGTCCTTCCCTACTCCAGAGAAGCTTCATAAACCAATTCCAACATGATGTTTCCTTCTCTTTCTCATTCGTTGTTTTAAGGGTGACATGTGACCCAGTTCTGATCAATAAGATGTGAAAAGATGGGAGTGGAAGTGTAGGGAAAACTTCTAGGATTAAAAAAAAGATACATGAGAAGAAAAGAAAGGTATCTTTTCTACCTCTGGGCTTAGTGATGGCTAGAGCTACTGCAGTCAATTTGCAAGCACGAGGAAAGCTAACTGAAGGACAAAGACACACACTGAAGACCTAAGTCCTTAGTGACATCATTGAACCCCTTTCTTAACCAAGACTAAACACTGGCTTCTGGTTATGTGAGATATTAAACATCTGTAGTGTTCAATCCATTGTTAGTAGTTGAGTTTTCTGTTCCTTTCACCCAAAGTCATATAATTGGTACACTCCTGCCTCCCCACTACTGTGGTGATGCCACCTTCCCTTCTAGGCTTCTTGAAACTCCCACTTGGGATGAACCAAGAGAAGTGTGGACTCTGAAATGAGCGAGGTGACAGTCCTGCTCAACTCTAAGCTGGGCTAGTCAGTCAACATAAGATATACTCATTTATTGGTGGAAGTGTGTGTGCGTGCATGTTAAGTTGCTTCAGTCATGTGCAACCCCATGGACTGCAGCCTGCCAGGCTTCTCTGTCCATGGGATTCTCCAAGCAAGAATACTGGAGTGGGTTGTCATGCCCTCCTCCAAGGGATATTCCAGATCCAGGGATCGAACCCAAGTCTCCTGCAGCTCCCACATTGCAGGTGGATTCCTTACTACTGAACCATCAGGGAAGCCCACCGGTAGAAGGAGAACACATATTAAGAAGAACCTGACAAAACAGAGCTGAGGCCTGCCCAAAGGAAAGTAACTAATATTTGTTATTTTACTGAATAGATTTGTCAAATGAATAACAAAGATTATGAAGTAACATCAAAATCACATGAGAAAGGGAAAGCTGGAGAATATTTTATCCTGGGGAAAAGAAGCCTTGTTTGGGATGAGGAAGAAGGAGCCAGTCTTCAAGGAACTGAAGGGATAAAGTATATGAAAGAGATGACGTTATTTAAGAATAGAATACACCATTGTCATTCATTCTGACACTGTTTAAGAATAGAATACACTATTGTCATTCATTCATTCATTCATTTGTTCAACAAAGATGACCCAAGTTGCTGCCCAACAGCCAGAACTCGCCTTCATGAAACTTATGGTCTATGGGGCAGATGGATGATAAGCAAACTAATCATTACAAAATCAAAATGTGCAAAGAAGGAAATGAAGTAAGGTGCTGAATTAGAAAAGAAGAGCAGAATTCTAAAGTAAACAGAACAGTAAGAAATGATGTTGCTAAGGCCATGATGTTTAAAGTGAAGCCAAAACACTGAAAGGAAGACCGTTCAGAGAGCAGGGGGAAGGATATTTAAGGTGAGATAACAACAGGAGGGAAAGACCAGGAAAATGATGGGAGGACCCATAGCATATAGGGCTTTAGGCCATGTAAATGTCTGACTTTTATGTTGCTGAATACAAAGAAAAGCCATTTAAAGGTTTTTAAAAGAAGAGAGGCCTAAGTCAAGTTAAAATTTCAAAAGATCATTGGCTGGGGCCTGAAGAATTATTTGAAGAGCAGACAGCAGTTGGAGAATATTGTCCCTGTTCAAGGGGTTGCTGCTGGGGGCTTGTACAGAGAGTGCTGGCAGTACAGAGGGGAGACACATTCAAGACAAACTGTTCAATTCTAATAAATAGGACTTGTTGATGGGGGAGGGGGCAGGAAGAATGACTCAAAGCAAGAAATCAAGGGTCATTCTAGTTGAAACAAATTGGTGGATGGTGATACCATTTATCAGGATAAGGAAGAAAGCAGGTCAATAGGTCCAGGAGGGTGAGGAATGGAACATTCAGTTTTGGTTTGGGGAATTTTTTTTTTCTTTTTTTAAATTAAAGTATAATTAATTTACAATGTTGTGTTAGTTTTGATGTATAGCAAAGTGATTCAGTTATACGTATTTTTTTTCAGATTCTTTTCCCTTATAGGTTATTACAAAATATTGAATATAGTTCCTTGTGCTATACAGTAGGTCCTTATTTTTTATTTTATGTATCAGTTCAATTCAGTCGCTCAGTCATGTCCAACTCTTTGCAACCCCATGAATCGCAGCACGCCAGGCCTCCCTGTCCATCACCAACTCCCGGAGTTCACTCAGACTCACGTCCATCAAGTCAGTGATGCCATCCAGCCATCTCATCCTCTGTCGTCCCCTTCTCCTCCTGCCCCCAATCCCTCCCAGCATCAGAGTCTTTTCCAATGAGTCAACTCTTCACATGAGGTGGCCAAAGTACTGGAGTTTCAGCTTTAGCATCAGTCCTTCCAAAGAAATCCCAGGGCTGATCTTCAGAATGGACTGGTTGGATCTCCTTGCAGTCCAAGGGACTCTCAAGAGTCTTCTCCAACACCACAGTTCAAAAGCATCAATTCTTCGGCGCTCAGCTTTCTTCACAGTCCAACTCTCACATCCATACATGACCACTGGAAAAACCATGGCCTTGACTAGATGGACCTTTGTTGGCAAAGTAATGTCTCTGCTTTTCAATATGCTATCTAGGTTGGTCATGGCGTATATATCTTAATCCCAACCTCCTAATTTATCCTTCCTCACATCTTTCCACTTCCAGCTTTCTATGTCCATGGGTCTATCTATGTTATGTATACACGTTCGTTGTATTGCTTTTTTTAGATTTCACATATAAGTGGTATTATATGGTATTTGTCTTTCTTTGTCTGACTTACTTCACTTAGTATGATAATCTCTGGATCCATGCATGTTGCTGCAAATGGCATTATTTCATTCTTTTTATGACTGAGTAATAATCCATTGTATAAATATACCACATAGTCTTTATTAGATGGTCAAAAGGCACATGAAAAGATGCTCAACGTTGCTTATTATTGGAGAAATGTAAATCAAAACTACAAGGTATCACCTTACACCAATCAGAATGGCCATCATCAGAAAGTCTACAGATAACAAATCCTAGAGAGGGTTTGGAGAAAAAAGAACCTTCCCACAGTGTTGGTGGGAATGTAAATTGGTACAGACACTATGAAGAACTGTATGGAGGTTCCTTAAAAAACTAGAAGTAGAGCTGCCATATGATCCTGCAATACCACTCCTGGGCATATATACAGAGAAAAACATGGTTCAAAAGGACACATGCACCCAAATGTTCATGCCTCACTGTTTACAAAAGCCAAGACATAGAAGGAACCTAAATGTCCATCAACAGATAACTGGATAAAGAAGATGAAACATTCAGCTTGGGACATGTTAATCTGAGATGCCTGTGAGGTAGCCAAATGGAGGAGTCAAGATGGCAGTTGGATGTATGAGTCTAGAGCTCAGAGAATTAGAGTGAGAAGGAACTACAAATTTGAGAGCCTGCAGATGGTATTGGAAACCATGGGAGAAAGATAGATGAACTCATATAAGGCAGCAGTATACAAGGAAAAGGAGGGCTTAACACCGTGCTGTATGAAACTTAGAGATGGCATAGAGGTGGGGTAGAGGCGACAAACCTAGACAGCGTGTTGAGCACAGAGACCTCACTCTTCCAACAAAGGTCCATCTATTCAAGGCTATGGTCTTCCCAGGGGTCATGTACGGTTGTGAGAGCTGGACCATAAAGAAGGCAAAACACCAAAAAATTGATGCCTTCTAACTGTGGTGCTGGAGAAGACACCTGAGAATCCTTCGGACTGAAAGGAGATCAAACCAGTCAATCTTAAGGGAAATCAACCCTGAAAATTCTTTGGAAGGACTGATAAGCTGAAACCAGTATTTTGGTCATCTGATGCAAACAGCCGACTCACTGGAAAAGTCCCTGATGCTGGGAAAGATTGAGGGCATCAGAGGATGAGATGGCTGGATGGCATCACTGATGCAATGGACATGAACTTGGGCAAATTTCAGGAGATGGTGAGGGGCAGAGAGGCCTGGTGTGTTGCAATCCATGGGGTCGCAAAGAGTTGGACACTATTGGGCAACTGAACAACAACAAGAGGTGGGTTATCCAATAAGTAGGGGAAAAATCATCTAAGAGAAGAGCCGGAAGAGTATTCTATCATGGATGTCAACAGGGTATCTCAAGAAGGAGTGAGCAGTCAGTTATTAAGAAAATCATCTGAGGGGTCAGTAAATCTATGACAGAATATAGGAGACATTGAATTTATAAACTAGAGGTTGCTGGTAATTTTGACAATGGAGTGATGCAGACAAAAACTAATGGGAGAAGGCTGACCAGTGAATGAGAGGAAAGGAAGTGGAGATGACTTTCAAGGACAACTCTCATAAAGCCGGCTATGAAAAGCCTCAAGAGATACAAGCCAAAAATAACAATGATTACAATGAGAAAAGCTGATTGATGGAGCACCCACTATCAGCAAGCAAATTGTCCCTAGTCTTTACAAGGACCCTACATAGTAGATACTATTATGTTTTACAGAAAATCAATGAAGTTAAGAACCAAGCCCAAGATTATATAATACATTATTCATTTTCTTTGCTGTGTAAAAAAATTATAAAACTAGCAGCTTAAAGTAACGCATTGATTATTGTACAGTTTCTGAGAGTCAGGAGGTCAGAAATGGCTTAGCTGGGTCCCCTACAGAGCTGATATCAAGATGCTTGTCCAAGATGAGTTCTCATCTGGAGGCTTGATTGGAGAAGGTTCCACTTCTAAGCTTTCTCAGGCTGATGGCAGAATCTACTTCCTTGCGGCTGTATACAATTCATTACAGCCTAATTTTTCAAAGCCAGCATTGCAGATAGAGAGATGATCTGCTACAAACATGGAGTCTCATATATCATAGACATTACATAATTATGGGAGTGACATCATCTTGGTTACATGCTGCTGCTAAGTCGCTTCAGTCGTCTCCGACTCTGTGTGACCCCATAGACGGCAGCCCACCAGGCATCCCCATCCCTGGGATTCTCCAGGCAAGAACACTGGAGTGGGTTGCCATTTCCTACATAACATAATGTAATTACCCATGTAACAGGAGTGACAATCCATTACTTTTACCATATTCTGTTGGTTAGAAGTAAGTCACAGGACTCCCCTATACTCAAGGAAAGAGACTTACACAAAGCCATGAACGCCAGGAGACAGGGCTCAAAGACTCATCTTGGAATGTCTTCAACTCATACAGTTAGTAACTGTCATGGAACTAGAGACCAGCTCTATCTTGTTCCAATATCCATTCTCTTTTACTTTAGCTATGAAGCCTCAAAAATATAAAGTAAGTTTCTAAAAAGGTAGAGCCTTCTGCAAATGGAATAGACTGACTGCAGAGGACCTAGCTTCTCTGTCACTAGAGATGTCCATGTTCAGGACCAACACTATATGTAAATGTAGCTGAAGGGGCTTCTGCTTTAGCAAGGATATCAGGGGGCAAGATGGGGAGGAAGCTGTAGAGTCAGGTGACTTCCAAGGTGTTTCTCAACCTTGCAGCTCTGATTCTTTCAAGCACATCATAGAATCACAGAATCTTATGGCTGAACAGAGTCTTTGAAATGAAGCCTCTGCATTTTACAGATCAGGAAACTGAGGTTAGAAAAGCCAAAACTTGTTTCAGGCTCAGCAAACACTGTTGGTGATAGAAAATAAATGGACTTAATACTTGTTTTCAAGAAGCCTATAATCTAATTGGAAGAAAATAGCAATATGTATGTGTGTGTGTGTATATATATATATATATATATATATATATAACACATGATAGACAATAAACAAGTCCTGTGATGGAATATAATTTCAGGTACTCCAAAAACCCAGAGGAAGAGAGGAAGCTCAGGAGGAGGCAAGTTTGTGGGGGCAGATGATAAGTTTAGATTCACACCTGTGGACACTGCATACTTAAAGGACATCTAGATGGTGATGTCTGGTACTGGGCTTCTCAAACCTTAATGTTCACACAGATTCACCCAGAGACTGTGTTAAAAAGCAACTTCTGATTCTGCAGGTCTGGGGTGGAACCTGAGATTCTGCATTTCCAACCAGCTCCCAGGGAGTACAGATGCTACTTGTCCTCAGACCATAGTCTGCGTAGCAGTCTAAGAAGGTGGTTAGTAAACGTTCTTGAATATTCATTCTCCATTCCTTCCCCCCTCATCCCATTCTCCTCTCTCTGAAAAAGGGATAAGACCAGAGGTTTCTGCCAAAATGAGAAAGAGAGACACAGAATGCAGGGATTCCCAGGTAGAAGCACCTCCACGAGCAGCCACTGGAGATAGCCACATTACCTGGGAATGCCTTTTAGTCAATGCCAAGACTTCATCTACTATTCTTACCTTCTAGTACATTTACTGACTTTCCTCTCTAAAGAAATACAAAAATGAATAAGTCCACTGATGCAAGAACTTAGTAATGCAGATCAGCAAGCCTGATTAGCCAGGAACTCTGGGCTTGGTGGTATAATACATTTCAGTGTAGAGGGAGAAAACCAAAAGTAGGTAGGTAGGAGTGACACAGTAAAAGGAGAATCAGGGCTGGATGGAGAAGAGGCTAGAGCTAAAGGACAGTCTCCTAAGATGTCCTTTTCCATTTTCAAGATAGCCCATGACCTGATCGAAATGTACACCCTGCAATATTTAAAATGGATAAGCAACAAGGACCTACTGTATAGCACAGGGAACTCTGCTCAATGTTAGGTGGCAGCCTGGATGGGGAGGAAGTTTGGGAGAGAATGGATCCATGTATATGTGTGGCTGAGTCCCTTTGCTGTCCATCTGAAACTATCACAACATTCTTAATCAGCTATACATCAATAAAAAATTAAAAGTTAAAAAAAAAAAAGCCCATGACCCACTCCATATAAGAATAAGTTACAAATGCGCTGAGTCTACCACCCTATGGAACTATTTTCTCCGTCAGACACTCTCGGCCCAGTGCTCATGTCATATGAACTCTTCAGGGACCTACAAAAATGTTTGAGGCCAGGATATAAAATCATTGACTCCCAGATGTGAAAAGAAAGCAACAAAATACAAATTAATAAATGTTTATTGCCAAAATATGACATTATTTTAACCTCATTAATTGTTCAGTTTAGTATTCATAAAAGTCCCATTACAGCTGAAAAACATTTATAACAGATTTGCTCACTTTGTAAAAACACCTGAGTAGGCATGAGGATTGCAAAAAAAATCCTAGCAAATTGTCAGTTAAGTAAGTTTCCAGAAGCCAGTAATTTCTAAAGAAGTCTTTGGCCTATTTTACAGCAAAAAAATATATATTTTTTTAATGCAAGGTTTGGGTGTGTATCGATACCATTATGTCTGAATGCAGTCTGAAACCTAGAACTGATGTTAGAATGTGACAGTCCTTTGTGAAAAACTATAAACCAAAAAAGAAAGATGGATCTCCACCTGAGAATAATTGTGCAAGTAATAGAATCTTTAGGGTTTCATTCAAAGCCATCTAAGGATAAAAGAGACAAATTCATTCAGTCATTGAGCACGTACTATGCGTCAGTCACAATCCTAAGGCAAAGCAATACAACAGTAAAGAAGTTAGATAAAGCACCAGGTAGCAATATAAGGTGAGTTTCCCTGGTGGCTCAGCGGTAAAAAATCAGCCTGCCAATACAGAAGGCGCAGGGTCGGGAAGGTCTCCTGGGAAGGAAATGGCAACCCACTCCAGCATTCTTGCCTGGGAACTCCCATGGATAGAGGAGCCTGTTGGGCTACAGTCCATAGGGTCTCAAAAATGTCGGACACGTCTGAGAGACTAAATAACTAGCAATGAAATGCAAGAGTACCCGGAGATGGATCTCACTGAACCACGCCCAACCCATCCACCTGAGGCAGGGCTAGGTAAGCCCAACAGGACGCCTGCAGTGGAAGGCCACCTTGTTTCCTCAGAGAGAAGAAAGAAAATTTACATTAAGTGCCCACTTTGTGCCACGACGCTAAGTGCTGTGTCATTCTTTCCGGTTGACCCCCCCTGCCCTCGGCTCAGTGTGGTCTCTTAATTCACATACCAACAGTAAGGGAAGTGAACCCCGCGCCAGATCAGACAGCTAGTTCCCAAGTGGGTTACTCAGGACTCAAGCCCAGGCCTCTCTAACCCCGAAACCACACTTCTTCGCTCAGACACCCCTGCTCGGGAAATTCCCAGAGCTGGTGTCCGGTAGGTGAAAGCCAGAGACAGGGAGGAAGTGGGGTCTTTGTCACTTCCGGGGGACATGGGCCCCATCCAGGCCCCCGGCTCTGTCAGAGAACCCCTGAAGGAAGCCTTGAAGGTTCTGGATATGCTCGGTCTCTGCACTTAAATAAACACCTCTCTGGCCCCAGGCAGGTAATCTGGCATCAGGGGAGACTGTCGCCCCTGCCCTCGACAGCACCTCTAGTCTGGTGGATGGTTACCTGTGGCGCCAACGATGCTCTGCCTTGGGATCTGAGCTGTGTTCTCCGCAGCTTCTTTCCTCTCTGGGGGTCCTCGGCTCCCCCAGCCACCCCCAGGCCTGAAGGGACAGTGGACAGGCCTCTGCCAGGCTCTCTGCGCAGCCGGCCTTTAATCTCTCCTCCCCGCGCCCACCGCTCATCAGGTGATGCGGGGCCTGCTATCTCCCAGGAGCAGACTCCAGAAGCACCAGGAATAGGACTTCTATCCAGAGCAGCTGGCCCTTCACAGCTCTCACTTCCAGGCATCCCCGCTCAAGGGTCCTCCTGTGCAGGCTGCTAGAAATGGTTAATGACCCCACAACTGTCTCGGGTAGCCCTTAAAAGTGGGTAGAAAAAAAGAAGTCAGGCTTCTGCTTAGTTTCCTGGTTTTTCTTCCAAGTACTTCAGTGTAAAGAAGTGTTAGTCCTTCAGTCATGCCCTACTCTTTTGACCCCATGGACTGCAGCCCACCAGGCTCCTCTGTCCATGGGATTTTTCAGGCAACGATACTGGATCGGTTTGCCATTTCCTTCTCCAGGGTGAAGGAAGAGGCAGCAGTATTTACTTCCACACTCCCCCCGACCCACCCCACCCACGGTCCTGTGAAAGTGCAGTTCTAGAGAGTTGGGGGTAGGGGGTGTCCTAGACTTGATATTTGGGCTCTTTCCCACTTCCTACCTGATAGAAATCAGTCTTCCTGTCCTTCTAGGGGCTGCAGGTGCTGCAGTAAAGACCTGGTCAGAAGCTGCTGCTGCTGCTGCTAAGTTACTTCAGTTGTGTCCGACTCTGTGCAACCCCATAGATGGCAGCCCACCAGGCTCCCCGTCCCTGGGATTCTCCAGGCAAGAACACTGGAGTGGGTTGCCATTTCCTTCTCCAATGCATTAAAGTGAAAAGTGAAAGTGAAGTCGCTCAGTCGTGTCCGACTCTTCGAGACCCCATAGACTGCAGCCTACCAGGCTCTTCCATCCATGGGATTTTCCAGGCAAGAGTGCTGGAGTGGGGTGCCATTGCCTTCTCTGGGCCAGAAGCTAAAGCTAATCAAAGCAAGGGAAAAACCATCCTGTCTTATAGCCATAGCAATGGAGCCCAACTGATGTCAAAATACCCCCACAGAAACTCTCTCTCCCTCTCTCTGTCTCCAGCCAGCTTTTTTTAGCAGACACCACCAGTCACCTACTCAGCATGGCTACTCCTTCTCTTCCTTCATTGTGTTTAAAGCCTCCTCTCTTTTGCAGCTAGGCAGATGGGAAGATGACAGCTCCCCTTCACTCTATGAGGACTTTGGAGAGGGTGACTGCAGATATGGTGGCCAAAGTAGAGTTTCCAAATAGGTCCATCCATTGAAAGAGACCCTACAAGTCTCATTCCTTTAATCTACTTGGGATTTATTTTTATAAATGATAGTAGATATGAACCCTTTTTAATTTTCTTCCAGATGGATAGCCTGTTGCACTTGCATCATTTATTAAATAATGCATTCTTCTACTGAATCAAAATACCACATGTTCATATGTAAAATCCTCCTAACAGAGGCAAACTATTATATACAGGATGAATAAACACAGTCCTATAGCACAGCAAACTATATTTAACATTCTGTGATATATCATAATGGAAAATAATATAAAAAGAATATCAATGTATGTATGCATGTATAACTGAGTTGGGCTTCCCAGGTGGCGCTAATGGTAAACAACCCGCCTGCCAATGCAGGAGATGTAAGAGACTTGGGTTCAATCCCTGGGTCAGGAAAATCCCCTGGAGGAGGGCCTGGTAACCCACTCCAGTACTCTTGTCTGGAGAATCTCATGGACAGAGGAGCCTGGCAGGCTACAGTCCATAGGGTCGCACAGAGTCAGATACAACTAAACGACTTAGCACACATGTATAACTGAGTCACTTTGCTGTACAGAGGAAATTAACAGAACTATAGTTGTAAATCAACTGTACTTCAATATTTTTTTTTAAATCCTCCTATAAAATGGGACCTATTTCTGAATTCTCCATCTGTGTTCTGATCTAGATAGCTATCCCTCTGCCTGTATCATACTGATTTATTACAGTGGCTTTTTAGTTAAACAGATGCCCCCTTATTCTTCTTTCTACAATTTTGTTGGCTCTTCATAGGCATTTTTTTCCTCTGTATGAAATTTAATGTCATGATCTGTTATCCCCCCAAAAGCCCGCATTGGAATTCTAATTGAAATTGCATTGACATATTAATTGTGACATAATTGATTTTATTTGATATCAATGCTTCCATCCAAGAGCATAAGTTTTTCCATTTATTCAGATGTCGATCCTTCTATCTTATATTATTTATTTTACAGGTTCTGTATCATTCTTACCTATATTTTAATTTTTTTGTTTATTAGTTATCAATGAAATGTTTTCCCATTTCCATGTCTTACTTCTAGAATAAAGAAAAGCTTGTATCCCACATCACCAAATTCTTTTATTTCCTCTTAATTCTCTATGAAAATTTTTTATTTTACAAAATTTTTAAACTAGAATTTCTTTGTTTTTCTAGGTGTAGAATCATATGATCGTTTACCTCTTTTTTTCTCCAATGTTTATACATACTATTTTATAATTTTGTCTTTGTATATACAATAGAATCTCTAAAAATAGTGATAAAGGTAATCATTGGCACCTCTTTTTTATTTCATTGATTTTCTTTCATCATTTCAGTACATGGAGTGATGATTTTGTTTTCAGAGATAGTCTTTTGTTTTAACTGAGGTTCAGTTGACATATAACTATGTTAATATCAGGTACACAACATAATGATTCAATATTTGTATATACTGCAAAATGATCACCACAGAAAGTCTAATTAATATTTGTCCCCACACATAGTTACAACTTTCTTTTCTTTTGATGAAAACTCAAGATCTACTCTCTTAGCAACTTTCAAATAGGAAATACAGTATTATTAACTATAGTCACCATGCTGTACATTACATCCCCAGGACTTATTCATTTTATAACTGGAAGTTTGTACCTTTTGACCTTCATTCATTAATCATATTTAAATAGCTTTTATTAATTGCTATTTACTTAGGGGTTTTTTTTTTTTTTTAGGAATAACTTCTGGGCTTATTTTCAGTCAATTTTTTTTCAATATCTATTGCTCTGATCATATGGGTTTTCTTTTATTTGCTGATATGATTAATTATTGATAAATGGGCTTCCCTGGTGGCTCAAATGATAAAGAATCTACCTGCTAATGCAGGAGAGCTGGGTTCAATCCCTGGGTCGGGAAGATCCCCTGGAGAAGGAAATAGCAACTCACTCCAGTATTCTTGCCTGGAGAATTCCATGGACAAAGGAGCCTGACAGAATACAGCCCATAGGGTCACAAAGAATCGGATGCAACTGAGCGACTAACACACACACACACACACACACACACACACACACACCCTGGCCTTTCCTCCTTGGTTATAATATACCATTCACTTGATACTTTGCTGTATTTATTTGTATATATTAGGTAGGTCAGTTATATCTCTCAATCTTTGAGAAGTGGCCTTATATAGGAGACACCCTATGGGGCCCAGCACCATACTCCCCTCTGGTTGCCAGAGCTTTACCTTCTAGGGGTGCCCCTTATCTGGGTTTCGTGGACTTTTCTGTTGTGATGAGGTTGACTTCTGGGGGCCCATGGGTCATTGAAGCTGGCACCCAGCCCAGTTGGCTCCCAGGTCCTGCCTCATGTGGTGGTTGTCAGCCAGGTCAGGTCCCAGTGCAACTGGCTGCACAGCCCAAAGTGTCTAGAGCTGGAGATGGCCCATGGCTGAGTGGGCTGGGGATGGCCCATGGGTCTATGGGGCTGAGTCCCAAGGCTGGCGCCAACCTGCTGGTGGGCAGGTAAAGCCCCTGGCATTGATAAGCCAGAGCGAAGACTCCAAAATGCCACCTGTCAGCACCAGTGTCCTCAGGATAGAATGAGCTCTCAAAAATGACTGCTGCTAGCATCTTTAATCCAAACTGCCTCCTGTCTCTCTAGGAGGCTTTCCAACATTGGCAAGTGGGTCTGACCCAGGCTTCAGAGCAGCGCCTCTGCACGGGGACTTGGAGCATGGGATATCCCTATGTGCATCCTTTAAAAACGGAGTCTCCGTTTCCTACATCCCTGTCCCCACTTTAGGCCCCAGTGGCCTTAGAAGCCAGACATTTGGGGCATTCATCTTCCCGGTGCAGGGCTCCCAGGCTGGGGAGCCTAATGCGGGGCTCAGACCCCTCATTCCTTGGGGAGAACCTCCAATTGTGATAGTTCTCCTGTTTGCCTGCCCAGGGTGTGGATCTTGACTATACTGTCTCCACTCTGCTTACCCATCTCTCTGTGGTTCCTTCTTTATATCTTTCAGTTCAGTTCAGTCCAGTCACTCAGTCGTGTCCGACTCTGTGCGACCCCATGAATCGCATCACGCCAGGCCTCCCTGTCCATCACCAACTCTCGGAGTTCACTCAGACTCACATCCATCTAGTCAGTGATGCCATCCAGCCATCTCATCCTCTGTCGTCCCCTTCTCTTCCTGCCCCCAATCCCTCCCAGCATCAGAGTCTTTTCCAATGAGTCAACTCTTCGCATGAGGTGGCCAAAGTACTGGAGCTTCAGCTTTAGCATCATTCTTTCCAAAGAAATCCCAGAGCTAATCTCCTTCAGAATGGACTTGTTGGATCTCCTTGCAGTTCAAGGGACTCTCGAGAGTCTTCTCCAATACCACAGTTCAAAAGCATCAATTCTTCAGATCTCAGCTTTCTTCACAGTCCAACTTTCACATCCATACATGACCACTGGAAAAACCATAGCCTTGACTAGATGGACCTTTGTTGGCAAAGTAATGTCTCTGCTTTTCAATAGGCTATCTAGGCTGGTCATAACTTTCCTTCCAAGGAGTAAGTGTCTTTTAATTTCATGGCTGTATTCACCCATCTGCAGTGATTTTGGAGCCCAGAAAAATAAAGTCTGACACTGTTTCCACTGTTTCCCCATCTATTTCCCATGAAGTGATGGGAATGATCCATGGCAGATGCCATGATCTTCGTTTTCTGAATGTTGAGCTTTAAGCCAACTTTTTCACTCCCATCTTTCACTTTCATCAAGAGGCTTTTGAGTTCCTCTTCACTTTCTGCCATAAGGGTGGTGTCATCTGCATATCTGAGGTTATTGATATTTCTCTCAGCAATCTTGATTCCAGCTTGTGTTTCTTCCAGTCCAGCCTTTCTCATGATGTACTCTGCATATAAGTTAAATAAGCAGGGTGACAATATACAGCCTTGATGAACTCCTTTTCCTATTTGGAACCAGTCTGTTGTTCCATGTCCAATTCTAACTGTTGCTTCCTGACCTGCATATAGGTTTCTCAGGAGGCAGGTCAGGTGGTCTGGTATTCCCATCTCTTGAAGAATTTTCTGCAGTTTATTGTGATCCACACAGTCAAAGGCTTTGGCATAGTCAATAAAGCAGAAATAGATGTTTTTTCTGGAACTCTCTTGCTTTTTCCATGATCCAGCAGATGTTGGCAATTTGACCTCTGGTTCCTCTGCCTTTTCTAAAACCAGCTTGAACATCTGGAAGTTCACAGTTCACGTATTTCTGAAGCCTGGCTTGGAGAGTTTTGAGTATTACTTTACTAGCATGTGAGATGAGTGCAGTTGTGCAGTAGTTTGAGCATTCTTTGGCATTGCCTTTCTTTGGGATTGGAATGAAAACTGACCTTTTCCAGTCCTGTGGCCACTGCTGAGTTTTCCAAATGTGCTGGCATATTGAGTGTAGCACTTTCACAGCATCATCTTTCAGGATTTGGAATAGCTCAACTGGAATTCCATCACCTCCACTAGCTTTGTTCATAGTGATGCTTTCTAAGGCCCACTTGACTTCACATTCCAGGATGTCTGGCTCTAGGTCAGTGATCACACCATCGTGATTATCTGGGTTGTGAAGATCTTTTTTGTACAGTTCTTCTGGGTATTCCTGCCACCTCTTCTTAATATCTTCTGCTTCTGTTAGGTCCATACCATTTCTGTCCTTTATTGAGCCCATCTTTGCATGAAATATTCCCTTGGTATCTCTAATTTTCTTGAAGAGATCTCTAGTCTTTCCCATTCTGTTGTTTTCCTCTATTTCTTTGCATTGATCACTGAAGAAGGCTTTCTTATCTCTTCTTGCTATTCTTTGGAACTCTGAATTCAGATGCTTATATCTTTCCTTTTCTCCTTTGCTTTTCGCTTCTCTTCTTTTCACAGCTATTTGTAAGGCCTCCCCAGACAGCCATTTTGCTTTTTTCATTTCTTTCTCTTGGGGATGGTCTTGATCCCTGTCTCCTATACAATGTCACGAACCTCATTCCATAGTTCATCAGGCACTCTATCTATCAGATCTAGGCCCTTAAATCTATTTCTCACTTCCACTGTATAATCATAAGGGATTTGATTTAGGTCATACCTGAATGGTCTAGTGGTTTTCCCTACTTTCTTCAATTTAAGTCTGAATTTGGCAATAAGGAGTTCATGATCTGAGCCACAGTCAGCTGCTGGTCTTGTTTTTGTTGACTGTATAGAGCTTCTCCATCTTTGGCTGCAAAGAATATAATCAATCTGATTTCGGTATTGACCATCTGGTGATGTCCATGTGTAGAGTCATCTCTTGGGTTGTTGGAAGAGGGTGTTTGCTATGACCAGTGCATTTTCTTGGCAAAACTCTATTCGTCTTTGCCTTGCTTCATTCCGTATTCCAAGGCCAAATTTGCCTGTTGCTCCAGGTGTTTCTTGACTTCCTACTTTTGCATTCCAGTCACCTATAATGAAAAGGACATCTTTCTTGGATGTTCGTTCTAAAAGGTCTTGTAGGTCTTCATAGAATCGTTTAACTTCAGCTTCTTCAGCATTACTGGTTGGGGCATAGACTCGGATTACTGTGATATTGAGTGGTTTGCCTTGGAAACAAACAGAGATCATTCTGTCGTTTTTGAGATTGCATCTAAGTACTGCATTTTGGACTCTTTTGTTGACCATAATGGCTACTCCATTTCTTCTGAGGGATTCCTGCCAGCAGTAGTAGATATAATGGTCATCTGAGAAATTCACCCATTCCAGTCCATTTTAGTTCTCTGATTCCTAGAATGTTGAAGTTCACTCTTGCCATCTCTTGTTTGACCACTTCCAATTTGCCTTGATTCATGGACCTGACATTCCAGGTTCCTATGCAATATTGCTCTTTACAGCATCAGACCTTGCTTCTATCACCAGTCACATCCACAACTGGGTATTGTTTTTGCTTTGGCTCCATCCCTTCATTCTTTCTGGAGTTATTTCTCCACTGATCTCCAGTAGCATATTGGGCACCTACTGACCTGGGGAGTTCCTCTTTCACTATCCTATCATTTTGCCTTTTCATACTGTTCATGGGGTTCTCAAGGCAAGAATACTGAAGTGGTTTGCCATTCCCTTCTCCAGTGGACCTCTCCACCATGACCCGCCCGTCTTGGTTGGCCCCACAGGCATGGCTTAGTTTCATTGAGTTAGACAAGGCTGTGGTCCTAGTGTGATTAGTTTGACTAGTTTTCTGTGAGTATGGTTTCAGTGTGTCTGCCCTCTGATGCCCTCTTGCAACACCTACCATCTTACTTGGGTTTCTCTTACCTTGGACGTGGGGTATCTCTTCACGGCTGTTCCAGCAAAGCACAGCTGCTGCTCCTTACCTTTCACGAGGTGGGTATCTCCTCACCACCGCCCCTCCTGACCTTGAACGTGGAATAGCTCCTCTAGGCCCTCCTGTGCCCCTGCAGCCACTGCTCTTTGGATGTGGCGTTGCTGCTCCAGCCGCAGCCCCTGGCCTCGGACGTGGGGTAGCTCCTCTCAGCTCCTCCTGAGCTGTCGCAGCCTGGCAGTCTCGGCTGTAGCCCCTGACCTCGGATGTGGGTAGCTCCTCTCAGCCATTCCTGCGCCGTCACAGTCTGGCACTCTCGGCTGCTGCCCCTGACCTCGGACGTGGGGTAACTTCTCTTGGCCGCGCTATGTGCGCCGTCGCAGCTGACAGCGCTCTATCTTTAGTTGTGGAAAATCTTTTCTGCTAGCTTTCAGGTCATTTTCATCAATGGTTGCTCTGTAAACAATTGTAATTTTGGTGTGCCCATGCAAGGAGATGAGCTTAAGGTCTTCCTGCTCTACCATCTTGGCCACATCTTTCTCTATAAATACTAAAATGGTTATTTAAATATCTACATAAGAGCCTCAATTTACCTCTCACAAAGCCTAAAATATGTACTACCCAGCCTTCTACCAAAAAAAGTTTGCCCTGTTCTTGATTTTCAAATAGGTTACTGAATAGTTGCATGTGCAACATAATGATATTCTCTTACTAGATTTTTTTTGGTGTGAACCATTTTTAAACTCTTTATTGAATTTGTTACAATATTGCTTCTGTTTTATGTTTTGGTTTTTTATCCATGAGGCATGTGGGACCTAGTTCCCTGACAAGGAATCAAACCTGCACTCCCCACATTAGCAGGCAAAGTCCTAATCACTGGATCACCAGAGAAGTCCTTCTCTCGCTATTTTAACCCACATTCTCTGTTAGTTCTGTCTCTTTTCTTACTCCTGTGAAGTGAAAGTGGCTCAGTCATGTCCGACTCTTTGCGACCCCATGGACTATACAGTCCATGGAATTCTCCAGGCCAGAATACTGGAGTGGGTAGCCTATCTTTTCTCCAGGGGATCTTCCCAACCCAGGTATCGAACCCAGGTCTCCCACACTGCAGGCGGATTCTTTACCAGCTGAGCCACAAGGGAAGTCCTTTTTTACTCCCAATCTTGTATATTTTGTTCTCCCACTTTTGTTCTGAATCAATCTCATGAAGAGATTATGTATACATTACCAATCTTTGCAAAAACCTAGTTTTGCATTTATTTATACATTCTACTCTTTCAGTTTTCTATTTCATAACTTTCCATTTTGGCTGGGCTGCCACATTTCATCATTTTTCGGGACACCACTAAGAAAAATAAAACACTTCCACACTATCTAGAACATAAGGCTTTCTTATCACTTAGAATGTTTATTTTGTACTTATAGGAAGAGCTCTTTTAGAGTCATTAGGCATAAATTTTAATCATATTTCTCCTATGCTTCCATAAAAGAAAATATAAAATCACTGAAGATACTTCTGAGATGTCTTCTGATTGAGAGTCCAGCTCTTTTAAATCACCACCCACTCAATCATCAATGTTCCAAATTTTCTGCACAATTTTGTCCTCCGTGGGGGTGACACAACATTTCCTAAAGGAATGTTCCACTACTGTTTCCAAGATTTTTCTTCCAAATTGCTGATACTAGCTCTCTCTTACTGGAAGTGTCATTCAAAGTATTTAAGGTACCAACCAGTATTCACAGCCCTTCTTCAAACAGCCCTTAAATGGTTTTTTGACTGACATCCCAAGGGATTTCAATCATGCCACCAGAAAGAACGGCCAAGTTCTTACAGGCACAGGTAATAAGAGGTCACATGGCTACTGGTCAACAGAAATTGAAGACACATTCTGATTTAAGAGATGTCAAAATAAAAAGGGAAGCAGGCCTTAGAACTGATAAAATATGGTAATCTTCACTTTCTGATTATTTTGAGTTATTGTATCTTTTTCTAAGATAGGCAATGTTATTTTCAGCTCTTCTATCTCCAGGCAAGACTAATGGAATGGGTAGCCATTCCCTTCTCCGGGCTATAATAATAAAGATATTTAAGGCTATGAATTTTTGTATGACAGTAGTTTTTGCAGTGACTACTAGGTTTTAAGGTAAAGTATTATATTCATGTGTTTAAATAGATTGTAACTTCAGTTTTTATTTTGGATGGTACCAGGTGTCTTCTGTTTATTTTTATTCTCCATGTAGTGGTATTTTGATTATTTTCCAATCTTTGCTTTTAACCGTTTTGAATTAGGACAATACAATTTGCCTGTAAAATCTCTACCTCTTAAAATGTATTAAGATGAGCTTTTTTGGTAACACATAACTAGTTTTGGGCTTCCCCAGTAGCTCAATGGTAATGAATCCTCCTACAGTGCAGGAGCCATAGAAGATTTGGGTTCAATCCCTGGGTCAGGAAGATCTCCTAGAGAAGGGCATGGCAACCCACTCCCATATTCTTGCCTGGGGAATCCCATGGACAGAGGAGCCTGGCAGACTACAGTCCATGGGGTTGCAAAGAGTCGAACACAGCTGAAGAGACTTAGCATGCATGCAACTAATTTTATAAATTTTTATGGGCATATACACTTATGATTTTACCCCAAAGAAATAAAATTAAAGTTAATTAAAATAAAATCCACTAAGAATTAAAATCAGTTAGATAATTTTCATTCAATTCCTCATTGTCTTAATTTTTTTTCCTACTAGTTATGAAAACAAATAATTAAGAAATCTGGAGAAGTTTGGAGCTTCTGGGTAATAGGAAACTTAAGTGTGTCTGGGGAGTAAGGTTCTGTTTTAACCACACAGGTGCAGCCACAATATTAGAAGTCAGAACAGAGCTATTTCTCTGGGCTCCTGACTGACAGGTTCCTGAAAAGAGCTTCCAGGATCCTGGTAATACTCTGAGTTAGTTTTTATTATTATCATTTATGTGCCAGTTCCATGGATATAGTCAATCTATCAAAATTCTACCATTTTTATAAATTTATTTCTATATGTTATTCTTTTTTAGAATTTTTTTAATATAGCACCACAAGGTAAAATTATTTAATGCCATTTCTTCTTTTTTTCCCTATTCCCCATTCTCTTCAACAAATATTGATGCAAGGGAAATACTAATTTCACCTTTAGACCTGTTTTGGGAAAACTGCTTTGTGTTTTGGCTCCTTCATTTTTCCCTAGGTCTTTTCCCATATATCAGTGAAGACAGTTTTAGTTCAGTTCAGTTCAGTCACTCAGTCGTGTCCGACTCTTTGTGACCCCATGAATCGAAGCACGCCAGGCCTCCCTGTCCATCACCAACTCCCGGAGTTCACTCAGACTCACATCCATTGAGTCAGTGATGCCATCCAGCCATCTCATCCTCTGTCGTCCCCTTCTCCTCCTGCCCCTAATCCCTCCCAGCATCAGAGTCTTTTCCAATGAGTCAACTCTTCGCATGAGGTGGCCAAAGGACTGGAGTTTCAGCTTTAGCATCATTCCTTCCAAAGAAATCCCAGGGCTGATCTCCTTTAGAATGGACTGGTTGGATCTCCTTGCAGTCCAAGGGACTCTCAAGAGTCTTCTCCAACACCACAGTTCAAAAGCATCAATTCTTCGGCGCTCAGCTTTCTTCACAGTCCAACTCTCACATCCATACATGACTATTGGAAAAACCATAGCCTTGACTAGACAGACCTTTGTTGGCCAAGTAATGTCTCTGCTTTTGCATTTGCTATCTAGGTTGGTCATAACTTTCCTTCCAAGGAGTAAGCATCTTTTAATTTCATGGCTGCAGTCACCATCTGCAGTGATTTTGGAGCCCCAAAAAATAAAGTCTGACACTGTTTCCACTGTTTCCCGATCTATTTGCCATGAAGTGATGGGACCAGATGCCATGATCTTCGTTTTCTGAATGTTGAGTTTTAAGCCAACTTTTTCAGTCTCCTCTTTCACCTTCATCAAGAGGCTTTTTAGTTCCTCTCCGCTTTAATCTACAGTTAATGCACTATTTCTCTGACTGAACTTGCTCACCAAAGCCTTATACAGGTCAGGAGAGCTTTCTCCATCTTGTCTTCACGTAAACTTCAGAGTAGCAGAGAAAGAGTAATGCCGAGGGTCCACCTGGCTTTTAAGCCACTTCCACCCTCATTGGATGTCCTGAACCTAACAACCATAAGGGGTCCAGAGGAAAGGAGCTATCATTCCGTGCCTGGTGACACGCCTTAATGAACTGCAAGAGCATGTTTCATGTGTCAACCCTGCAGTCTTCCCAGCTGTTCAAAAATCTTTCTTAATCCTGCAAACCAGCTCTTAAACTCATGAAACTGATATATTAATCCTTTTTCCTTTGTCATAAAACCAAACAATGTAAGTAAACATTTTGCTTTGTTAAGAAAAGACTTGTGGTTACCAAAGGAGAAAAGAAGGGGAGGGATAAATATGGGATTTAGGATTAACAGATACATGCTAATATGTATAAAATAGATAAACAACAAGGATCTGCTGCATAGCACAGGGAACTATACTCAATATCCTGTAATAACTTATAATGGAAAAGAATCTGAAAAAGAGTAGCTAAATATACATAAGGGCTTCCCTGGTGGCTCAGCAGTAAAGAATTCACCTGCCAATGCAGGATATGTGGGTTTGATTCCTGAGTAGGGAAGGTCCCCTGGAGAAGGAGATGGCCTGTATTCTTGCCCAGAGAATCTCATGGACAGAAGTGTCTGGTGGGCTGTATAGTCCATGGGGTCACAAAGAGCTGGACATGACTAAAGCAGCTTATCACACATGCACGCACAGCATATAGCTGAGTCACTCTGCTGTACACCTGAGTTGTTGTAAATCAACTATACTTCAACAAAAATTTTAAATTTAAAATTAAAAAGAAGGCAAAAAATTCCGGTGCTTGTTTCTAGTTAGGTTTGAAGTGGGAAAGAGAGAGTTTTGATCACCTATGCTTACTTATTTAACATCTCTCATTTTTCTATGACATTCCTTAACACTTGTCCAATTGTACCTCTGATATTCTCATGGAATCCATTTAAGAAAAGAATCAGACTCATGAGTGGCTTGATCAGTTTCTATTCAAACCCATCCTGTGGGGCCTAATTTTCCCCCGTTCACTAGATGAAATTTAAGACAAGTCTCATGGTTTTATGTTCAATTATCACCAATTTTTTTAAAAAAAGTTTTCCAGCTACATATAGTTCATGAAAATAGTCTCAGTTCAATAATTAAAATATCTAGTCTTACAGAATAGTCACAAGATTCAGTTCTATTTATAATGACATCTTTTTCCTAATAGACATGCTTTGAGAAGGAAACAGGTGTGGTCAATTCTTTTCTGTTTCTTCATCTTGAGTTTCTGTTCCCCACCACTCTCTAGGTTGTGTTCACCTCTTCCAGGCTTAGAGAGCAGGGAGAAGCCAGGGCAGAAATGTTCTTATTAGACAGATACTATCATGGGCTGCTGCATGGGGAACATACAGCAAGCCTGGAATAAACCTGAGCTATTTTACTCAAAAACGAAATGCATCAGCGTGGCACTGATATGCCATGGTGTGATTAATAGTGTCACTTCACAACCATGTGTCTGAGGAGTTCGGGGTGTTTTGTACCAGCTTGTCAGCATTGTTTATTGATAACAGTGAGGTTGGTGAGTTGCACCTGGTCTTGGTGAAAGCCCCCAAAAGTCTTAGCCATCAGGGCTGATTGCATAGCAAAAATATACCCATGTGACCAGCAGAGTATGAGAAACCCTGGTTCAGACTCTTCTGGGCTCCATCCTTCCGCAGTATTTTGCACACACATCAGTGGTTCCTGAGCTGGGGTGGGGGTGGGGGATGAAACAGAGCTGATGTTCTGTTTCATCCTTTTCCTGAGCGAGCTATAGATTGTTAAGTGCTGACTATGTGAGTCCTGTGAGTCTTTAGCAATCCCAAGGAAATCAACCCTAAATATTTATTAGAAGGACTGATGCTGAAGCTGAAGCTCCAGTACTGTGGCCACCTAACGCAAAGAGCCAACTCATTGGAAAAGACCTTGATGAAGGCAAAAGGAGAAGGGGACAACAGAGGATGAGATGAATAGATAGCATCACCAACTCAATGGACATAAATTTGAGCAAACTCTAGGAGATAGTGAGGGACAGGGAAGCCTGGCATGCTGCAATCCATGGGGTAGCAACTGACAAAACAAAGTGTTTTGAGGGGTGCTTTTGTGGGTATTTCACAGGGTCCTCCCCAGACTGGGTTTCTCCCACAAGCCTTACCCCGCAGGACCCAACAGCACCCTCTCTGGACTTCACCTTGCCCTTCCAGGCAACCTTCCTGGTTGGCATCTAAGTCAGCCCTCCCGGGCAACATCTGGTCAGAAGGAAACATACTTTCTTTGCTCCAGTCAGCTTTGGGAGTGGAAATCATCCCGTCTGCAGCAACTTCTTTTCATTCCTCTCTCAATAAAGCAAAGCAACAATAGTCTCTTACCTTTTGATGACTCACACATCAATCCATCAGGACACATTGTCAAATTCACTGGTGGGCCTTTTGAAGACCTTCTCTCTGAGCTTGAGGTCAGAGAAAAATGTCCCCCTTTCCAAATAAAAATTTCTTCTAATCTCTATTCAACCCTTCTATATTCTTGATGCTGAGAGGATACACGTTTCTAAATAGTACTGGAAACTTCCTGCAAGTCCTGCATGGTGGTGTCATTCCCCATTTTGTAATGTATATTAATTTCAAGTCTTGAAGTCCTGGCCAAATCTGATAGCCATAAAAAAAAATGTTTTATTTCAACATCCTGTGACACTGCTCTAAGTGGAAAATCAAGATTTGAACCCCCAATTAGTTGATTCCAAGTGCCTTATTCTTTGTACTGGGCCAGACATTTAAGTCAATTTAAGGATGCTATTTAGAATTTACTTAGAACCTTTTGGATTGTCTTCATTTTGGTCTTGGAAAAGATGTCCTTTCAAATGTGTCTGTGCCACATCCTTCCTTTCTCAGTGCATTTTGTCCACTTTATTCAGAGATGGAAAACCAAAGGAAGTTTTTAGGTTCCCTTTCCTTGGTCAAGTGGAAAAATTTAATTAGCTCCTCTGTTCAATGAATAGTGTGTTTAGCTGTTGTCAAACATAGTTTTGTGGTATGAATCCTTCCTTAGAGAAATGGTGAGGTAGAGTGGAGCACAAAAATTAAAAAAAAAAATACTTTCTCAACGATGCTTCAGAAAAGCATTTGAAAGCGTTTGCCACTGGTTACTGATTCTAAAGTCTAAGATTCCCAAATTTTCATTTCCAATTGGTGTCATATCAATAAATGTGCTAATCTCCCTGTGTTCTATGGTTGATATTGCTATATTCATTGTGGACAGTAAACTCAAGGCTCTCTGGCACCTCTTCTCAGTTTGAGTTTTGGCCATGTGGTCAGCCGGTCAGAAGTCATTAGAGAGGCATCTTCCCACGTTTAATTACTCCCCCAACCCATTCCACCCAGCTCATCCCACAGTTTCTTCATAATAGAAGTAAATAGAGAGATGCATGCGTGTTCCTACTTAGTCGTATCTGACTCTTTGTGACCCTGTGGACTGTAACCCGCCAGGCTCCTCTGTCCATGGAATTCTCCAGGCAAGAATACCAGAGTGAGTTGACATTTCTTCCTCCAGGGGATCTTCCCGACCCAAGGATGAAACCCAAGTCTCCTTCGTCTCCTGCGTTAGCAGACAGATTCTTTACCACTGAGCCACCTGGGAAGCCCCAAATGGAGAGATAATATTGTGCAAAACACAACACTTCCTCTTTTTTCAATACAAAATAATCAGTCTTCCCAGTAGTCTTTATGCAATGACATAAAAGAAACATCAGGAGTTCTATCCAGAAACAAGTTTGTAAGGATAGCCCCACAAGATCTTTTGTGGTGGTCAGTGGTTGAGACTCACACTTCCATTGCAGGAGGCATGGGTTCAATCCTTGGTTGGGGAACTAAGATTCTGCATGCTGCATAGGACAACCAGAAAATAAAATAAAAGTGTATTTTTTGAAAAAAGAAAAAGCTCTGTGGTAAACAGATCTCTTTGGGCCTAAAGAAGGCAGTTAGGGCTTCCTTGGGGGCCCAGTGGTTGAGTCTGCCTTGCAGTGCAGGAGACATGGGTTCCATCCCTGGTCCAGGAAGATCCAACAGGCCTCAGAGCACCTAAGCCCATGAGCCACAGCTACTGAGCCCACCTGCTGCAGCTTCTGAGACCCATGTGCCTAGAGCCTGTGCTCTGCAACAAGAGAAGCCACCACAATGGGAAACCCGCTCGCTGCTACTAGAGAGCAGCCCTTGCTCACCTCAGCTAGAGAAAGCCCCTGTGCAGTAACAAAGCCCCAGTACAGCCAAAAAAAAAAAAAACACCAAAACAGTATAAATAATTTTTTGAAAAGGAAGGTAGTTTTAAAAAAAAAGAATAGCCCAAAACATAAATCTCAGGCAGATATAGAGTCCTGCCATGGCAAAATAACAGGCTGGGTTTCTGCTCCTGAACTTTTACCCTAAAAGCTTTCAATTGCATTGTTTAAGTAAAACCTTCATGTTAGCTACTCCTATTTCAGAAAGGCTTGAAGTAATTTTTTCTATAAATTAAAAAAATTTTTGATTGTTATAAGTTCAAAAAATTATGTTAAAAGTGTGAACACTTCCTCTCCACCCCACCTCTTAAGAAATCAAAGTTAGAAGTTTGGCCATATACTTTCACACCTTTCTTCATGATCATTTAAACATCGTCAAGGCAGATCAGATTCTTTCACAGTCAGTCTAGTCGCTCAGTCGTGTCCATTTTTGAACCCATGGACTGCAGCACTCCAGGCTTCCCTGTCCATCACCAACTCCCAGAGCTCGCTCAAACTCATGCCCATCGAGTCAGTGATGCCATCCACCCGTCTCATCCTCTGTCGTCCCCTTCTCTTCCTGCCTTCAATCTTTCCCAGCATCAGGGTCTTTTTCAGTGAATTAGTTCTTCGCATCAGGTGGCCAAAGTATTGAAGCTTCAGCTCCAATAGTATTCTCCAGTCAATGGCTGTTCAGGAGTTAGTTGCAGTTTTTGAGTTCTCACAAGAGAAGATGAGCGCAAGTCCTTCTACTCCACTGTCTTGTAAGAACAGATATTCTTTCACATATACTTAAAAATCATATCATCCTATACGCATTACAACCGAAATTTTTTTTTTTTTACTTATGTAAGGTGTTAATAAGCCTGGCTGCAGATAACAGAGATCCATGTTAAGAAGACAGAAGTTTCTGTCTGACTTATCGATTTCTAGGTAGAGGGTCAAGGGGCCTTGTGGAACTCTGCTCCAGACTATGGGCCAGGCAGCCAAGGTTTTCCATCTTGTTACCCATGCGGCCCAAGCAGTACTGCTATTCCACACGGCCTCAGTTTGCCATCACGGTCATGTTCAGGAAAGAAGATGGAGGAAAGAAGGCAGAAAGGAAATGCCCCCACCCCTGTAATTTCAGAACACAGCACAGAAGTTGCCCATCTCACTTCCTCGTATTTCATTAACTAGGATCTGGTCATGCTGACTACACTTTGCTGCAAGGAAAGCTGGGAAATGTAGTCTTTTCCCCTGGCAGCAATGTGGCCAGCTAAAAATCCTGGAAAGGGTTAGACTTACCAGAGGAGTGGGGGTGGGGTAACGCATAGCCTTTGCTCTTACTGTAATACATATCACTAACCATATCAAAAGTCAATGTTTTTACTAACTCAGTGCTGTGCCTTAGTTGCCACATGTGGATCCAGTTCCCTGACCAGAGATTGAACCTGCATTAGGAGCTCGGAGTCTTAGCCACTGAACCACCAGGAAAGTCCCTAACCATTCTTTTAATAACTATTCTTTTCAATAATCATTCAATTCTGTAAAGTGTGAGTGATCATACTTTATCCAACAATCTTCCTATTTCTGAAAATGTGCCCTATTTCCAGGCTTTTGTTTTCTCTTGGCCATAACAGGCAAGACTATTGAATTGAGTGAATATTTATCAAATATATTTAAACAAACATGTCTAATTCTTACCTCTCCTGGACTGACAGGTGGAGGGACTGTCAAGTCTCTCTTCTTCTCTATTAAAGAACCTTGAGAAAAGATGAAGAAACTCATGTGAAAGGCCCTCTTGTTGTCCTTTGTCTCTGCTGCTGCTGCTGCTGCTGCTAAGTCGCTTCAGTCGTGTCCGACTCTGTGTGACCTCATGGACCGCAGCCCACCAGGCTCCTCCGTCCCTGGGATTCTCCAGGCAAGAACACTGGACTGGGTTGCCATTTCCTCCTCCAATGGATGAAAGTGAAAGTGAAGTTGCTCAGTTGTGTCTGACTCCTAGTGACCACATGGACTGCAGCGCACCAGGCCCCTCCGTCCATGGGATTCTCCAGGTACTGGAGTGGCTGCCAGTCCCTTGTCTGTAGGTGTTTGTTATTCCTTTCTCAGTGAAAAGAGCTGTTGAAGATCACGAAAAAGGAACTAGACACATGTCCTTAACTAAGAGGAGACTGCCTTTAGGGAAGAACAATGATTTTGCTTAGTTTCTTCAGATAATATGTTGTGTGCTATACTCTGGAAGGTATACCCTTCAACTTAATTTAGCCTTCAAAGCTGAGAGTTTGTAGCTTTGGGATTCCTGGCAAGAAAACAGCTTTAGGTTTGAACAGGGATTCTCTGTAACCTGAATACACGGCCATAAAGCAGTCTTGGGGGATAAATTAAAAACAAAAAAGGAAACGAAAGAGAGGGAGAGAAGGGAGGAAGGGAAAAAATCAAGAAGCAACATCCAGGCACCAGAAGTCCATTTGGGAAAATGGGTCTCTGCTAGTTAAATCTCTTTGGTTTTAAGTCACAGACAATAACTCAAGTCAATGTAAAGATATAAGATATAGGAGACTTCCCTGGGGGACCACTGGTTGGGAGTCCACCTGCCAATACAGGGAGCACGAGTTCAATCCCTGGTACAGGACGATCCCACATGCCGTGGAGCAGCTGAGCCCAGGCACCACAACCACTGAGCCCACATGCCTAAGGCTCAGGCTCTGCAGCAAGAGAAGCCACCACAGTGAGAAGCCAGTGCACCTCAACTAGCGTAGTCCCCGCTCGCTGCAGCTTGAGAAAGCCCTCGCACAGCAAGGAAGACCAGAGCAGTCGATTAAATTAACCAATAAGTTAATTAACTCATCCTTTAAGACATGGGAATAAGGATATAAGATATAAGAATTCTTATAAAGATATAAGAATATTTAGGAAGCAAAAGGAAGATCGATCTGGAAGCCAAAAAGAGGACAGCTCTATGGAATCTGCTTCTATTTTCCCACTGAAGACCAGTCTTTAATGCTTCTCTGTGATAAAGTGAGCAGAAGGGGAATGTGTCCCAGCTTCTGAGACCCTGTCCTCTAGCTTCAAAAGACCAGAAAAGACTGATGAGGTCATAGTCTCAATTCAAAGTTCCCAGGACAAAGAATACGGTTGATGCGATGTGGGTCAGGTGCCCATCCTAGCTCCAATCAACCATGGTCAGAAATGCAGCATCAGGAGAATAAATATGGCAGGCAGGATGAGACCCCTGTGAGGATAGGAGTCTTTATCCATGAAGCATGAGCTGGGAAGGTGACCAGGTACCTACTCAGATTAAAGGTCAAGCCAACCACCTACTCAGCTGTTTCAATAAGGGAAAGATAAAATACTCTGTGTGCATGCATGCTAAGTCTCTTCAGTCGTGTTCAACTCTTTGCAACCCTACAGACTATAGCCCACCAGGCTCCTCTGTCCATGGGATTTCCCAGGCAAGAATACTGGAGTGGGTTCCCATTTCCTTCCCCAGGGGATCTTCCCAACCCTGGAATTGAACCCACATCTCTTATGTCTTCTGCAGTGGCAGGCAGGTTCTTTACCACTGGCACCACCTGGAAAGCCCAAGATATTCTACCTCAAATAATTATAAATTGCAGTGTGACCCAGGCCATCTCTGGACATGTTTCTTGGATTCAAAGTTCAAATGACATGGTTAAGGATGAAATAAAATGGATGCATCAGTTCTTGTCCACAATCTGTGCAAACCTTAGCGTTCAAACCAATAGATCAGAAAAAGGTCATTAGTGATGGCACAATCACCTGAACATTAGTCCATTCTCCAGGAAGGGAGGCTTGCCCTTGTCTCACCACACTCAGACCCAACCATCAGGAAAGTCATTTCAACCTTAGGAATATAATGACCTACTTCTCCTAGGGAGGTATAAGCCAGTACAAAAAGGACAGAGACATCCAATTTAGGAATGATCCTTCCCACACAGAGCATGGAGGGGAGCTGCCTGGACCAGGGAAATGAACTGTTCTCCAGGACCCATAAGCTATCCCTTGTGGCCATTCCTGTAGGTCCACCCATATGCCTCTGTCACCTGGGGAAAAAAATCACAATGTGAGAGTTATGAGTTAAGTTTTATTGGGGGCAAAATGAGGACTATAGCCCAGGAGACAGCCTTTGAGAAACTGCTCCCAAGAGGTAGGGGGAAAGGTCAATATATATGTGATTTTGGTGAAGTGGGGTACATGCAGTCAAGCACACGTTTCTGCAGGTTTCCCCTATCACAAGGACCAGATGTCACTATGAATGATTTTACTGCTTTTCTAGATATAAGGAGATGCAAAAATAGGGCTCATAAAATCTGCTCCTGAAAATATCTGACTCTCTGTTGGCTTGTTCTGCCAGTTTTTCCCAGAGCACACAGAGTGCTTCATTCCTGATCTCCACCCTAAACTCTTTTTCAGTGGGTGTTGAAGGTCTGCGGTTGCAATGGCTTAATCCTTATAGAGGCAGTGGCAGCTGCCAATTTTTAGTTGGCCCCTCTTTCTTAGACTTCTTTGTCCCAAGTCTGCTAATCTTTCTCCTGCTGGGCCTCTGACCGATCAGTCAGGTCGTTTGCCACTGCCTAGGAGTCCATTCGTATTCTGACCTTGAACCATTTCTCCTTCCATAAAAGTACAGACTGGACACATCACTCAAAATTCTGCCCTTTGAGGGGGTTTGGGTCTTTATCAATTATTCTTTTTTCTGCCATTCCTCCCAAGATGTTATAGTTTTCATTTACAGTTGTTTAAGGTATTTGGGCTAGCCTTGGGGCTCAGATGGTAAAGAATCTGCTTGCAATGCAGGAGATGTAAGAGATGTGGGTTTGATCCTTGGGTTGGGAAGATCCCCTGGAGTAGGGCATGGCAACCCACTCCATTATTCTTGCCTGGAGAATTCCATGGACAGAGGGGCCTGGCAGGCTACAGTCCATGGGGTCGCAAAGAGCTGGACATGACTGAAGCGACTAATACTTTCACTTCCAGGTGGCTCAGTGGGTAAAGAATTCATCTGCAGTGCAGGAGATGCAGGAGACATGGGTATGATCCCTGGGTAGGGATGATCCCTGGAAGAGGGCATGGCAACCCACTCCAGTATTCTTGCCTGGAGAATCCCATGGACAAAAGGACCCTGGCAGACTACAATCCATGGGGTTGCAAAGAGTTGGACATGACTGAAGCGATTGTGAATGCCAATGTTTAACTCACACGTGTTGAAGTTAAGACAAAGGATGAGATGGTTGGATGGCAATCACTGACTTGATGGACATGAGTTTCAGTAAGCTCCAGGAGTCAGTGAAGGACAGGGAGGCCTGGCGTGCTGCAGTCCTTGGGGTCACAAAGAGTCAGACACGACTGAGAGACTGAACTGATGCTTAAGTTATCTGTTGTTGAATAATGTTACCACAAAATATGGGATTTAAAACAGCAACTAGTTTATTACTTAACACAACTCTGTGAGTTAACATGGGCCTAACCGGATCATTCCTCTGTTGATCTTGCTTGGAGTCTCTCATGCAGATGCAGCCAGATGTCAGCTGGGGTTGGAATGTCCAGGATGGCTGCATTCATGTGGCTGGCATCTTAGCAAAGAGGGCTGCCAGCCTGGGACCCCCTCATTCCATGTTTCCTCTTCATGTAGCTTCTTTATATGGCAGCTGATCCCAAGAGCAAGCATTCCAAGAAGACAAGTCCCTATGTGCAAACTCATATCAAGCCTTTGCATGCATCATGCCTACTCATCACCATTTTCCCAAGCTCAGATTCAGTGTTAGAGGAGACAACGACCTCAAAGCTGGTGCATTCAGGGCCACCAAAGCTACTGCTCAATTGACCATTAGGAGTACAGCAGCTGCCCCAAAGGCTTCCACTTTGCCTTTTCCACTACAAGAGCTCTAAACTTAGAGCCAAGGCATAAATATGGTGGTTCTGCAAACTATCAAGTATGTTTGTTCCAAGGAAATAACTTCTGGATGAGTCCATGGACTCAATGTACTCTATGAGTCAGACCTACACTATTAAAGAGGAAGGGACCCCAGGTATAATTTCTAAGACTGTTGGACTCTGGTGCCAACAGTCTTAGAAACGTTTGGGTATCCCCCTTTATCCTATGCAGTTAACTGAGTAAACAATTAGAGGCTCTCTGGGGAACCATTACCCAGAGGAATTATATCGTATTCCCCTGATGTGGTGTTGCAGAGCCATTCCTCCTAGGAACTTTGCCTATCCTGCATTTGACAAATTCTAAGTCCAAAAACTGGCTGAGGGGCTTCCCTGGAAGTCCAGTGGCTAAGACACCACACTCCCAATGCAGGGGGCCCCGGTTCAATCCCTGGTCAGAGAACTAGATCCCACATGACAAAACCAAAAGATCTTGCTTGCCACGACTTAGACCCAGAGCAGCAGAATAAACAAATATCTTTTAAAACAAAAACTGACTCAGGCCTGGAAACTAGACAAGGGATATTGTGAATTTTTATTAAATTAGTTCCTTCAACCTCCTGATAATCTAGCCTTGATTTCTTTTGATCCTATGGATTGAGCAATCCTTTGTGGCTGCCCATCTATTTCACCTGCAAGGTTGCTACAAGTTCAGTTCAGTCACTCAGTCATGTCCCCCTCTTTTCGACCCCATGAATTGCAGCATTCCAGGCCTCCCTGTCCATCACCAACTCCCAGAGTTCACCCAAACTCATGTGCATGGAGTCGGTGATACCATCCAGCCATCTCATCCTCTGTCGTCCCCTTCTCCTCCTGCCCCCAATCCCTCCCAGCGTCAGAGTCTTTTCCAATGAGTCAACTCTTCTCATCAGGTGGCCAAATTAATGGAGTTGCAGCTTCAGCATCAGTCCTTCCAATGAATACCCAGGACTGATCTCCTTTAGGATGGACTGGTTGGATTTCCTTGCAGTCCAAGGGACTCTCAAGAGTCTTCTCCAACACCACAGTTCAAAAGCATCAATTCTTCGGCACTCAGCTTTCTTCACAGTCCAACTCTCACATACATACATGACCACTGGAAAAACCACAGCCTTGACTAGACTGACCTTTGTTGGCCAAGTAATGTCTCTGCTTTTGAATATGCTGTCTAGGTTGGTCGTAACTTTCCTTCCAAGGAGTAAGCGTCTTTTAATTTCATGGCTGCAGTCACAATCTGCCGTGATTTTGGAGCCCCAAAAAATAAAGTCTGACACTATTTCCACTGTTTCCCCATCTATTTCCCATGAAGTGATGGGACCTGATGCCATGATCTTCATTTTCTGTATGTTGAGCTTTAGGCCAACTTTTTCACTCTCCTCTTTCACTTTCATCAAGAGGCTTTTTAGTTCCTCTTCACTTTCTGCTATAAGTTACTATCTCCATCGCTCTCAGTAGGTCAGGGCTTCTGACTGCCATTTTGATCTTACCATTAACTATGATTTTTGTTCCCTCCTCACAGCTTCCCCAGTGGCTCAGAGGTAAAGAATCTGCCTGCAATGCAGGAGCTGCAGGAGATGCAGGTTTGATCCTTGGGTCAGGAAGATCCCATGGAGGAGGGCATACTAACCCACTCCAGTATTCTTGCCTGGAGAATCCCATGGACAGAGGATCCTGGTGGGCTACAGTCCAGTCCACAGGATCGCAAAGAGTCGGACACAAATGAAGCGACTTAGTATGCACGCATTTCTGATGGTGAAGTACTGTGGATCCTATCAGCCCCTTTGTTAGCGCTGAACTAGGTGCTCCAACAGCACCACCTTCTATTAACATCAGCACTGGCCTTCAGAATACAGCCACCACTGAACTTCTCAGTGATGTTCATGTCCTTCTGACCAGCTCAATCTTTATTCTTCTGGCTTTCTCATGGGATGTAGTCCACTAGTACTTTTTTAAATCCTTACTTAGTTTATTCTCTCTAGCGCGCTCAATTCTCTGAGCCTTTGATCCCTTCCACCATCTGCCACAGAGTTCTGGAATTTCTATTCCATGTAGTTAGACCATCACTTTCTCCAAGCTTCTAAGAGCATTCTAAGAGCTTATCAGTCTCACTCCCCAGGGTCCTTGCCAAGGTGTTAAATCATGTAATCCTGTGAGGTGTTTCCCTACCTATAAACTCCCCTTTAACCAACCTTGTACTTCCTCCTCACCTTCATCCCCACTTGATCCAGCCTCCCATGCATACTCTTCCAACTCTCGGTACCACATGCTGACCAGGTACAGCTGCTCCCTCTCCTCCCCCAGCAAGCACATCTCTTCTTTGGTCAGGTGATACTGTGACCTAACTCTAGCTATTGGTCTAAAGAAGAGGTAGAAATAGATCCTGGGAGTGGCTGGGGTATGTTGCTTTTCAAGGCAGAGACTTCCTCCTTGTCTTCAAGAAAGGGGCCACATTAGTCTTTAATAGTGAGGACTTTGACCGTGTCTATAGGCTCAGAGACTCAGGAGATTCTGGAGATTAAGAGTCTAATTACATCAACCCAGGTGACCCCATTCCAAGTCGCAGAGTCCCACCTTTCTCATCAGGACCCCAAGGTAGCTGTCATGCCGTGTTTAAGAATTCAACCTCTTCTGGATCACCATCACTCTTAAAATTAGGTGTTAGATTTGATGATGCTGAGTGTTTTCTGCCCTTTGGCTACAGGAAGTGAGAATCTTTCCATATGCTGCCAAGGAGGCCCTCTGCTTTTCACCCTTCATCTGAAATGGGTGATGAATCACCCTAAGCCTTTCCTGCTTTCAGTGCCTTGATATCTCCAACCACCCACTATTCAATTCTATAATCCTAAAAGAATATTTGCTTTCCCTGAACCGCTTGACTGCTGAGCTATTGCAACTGCTAGTGAATTCCCTTCCACCAGTATCCCATCCCAGTTCCCCACCAGCAACTGCACCACATAATAGGGGGCTACTAGCAGTGATGGGGTCCTCCTTGCCACCTAGCAAGTGATCCAGCTCCAAAATCGTGTTTTTCTTTTGGGCAGTTCTTTTTTAAAATATTTATTTAGTCTCATCCGATCTTAGTTGTGGCATCTGGGATCTTCTGTTGTGGCACACAGGCTTCTCTCTAGTGGCAGTGCCAGAGAGCATGGGGGCTCCAGCGTGCAGGCTCAGAAATTGCAGGGCACAGGCTGTGTTGCCCCAGGACATGTAGGATCTTAGTTCCCCAGCCAGGGATTGAACCTATGACCCCTGCATCGGAAGGTGGATTCTTAACCACTAGACCACAGGGAAGCCCCCAGAAACCTTTCTTTTGGATTCCACTTGCTAGGACTATGTCTGATACCAACCTTTGTAGGTGAGCTTCCTGGAAAAAGACTCTGAAATTGAGGTTGATTAGGGTGTCTTGTTGGAAACAACTCCTATAAGCAAGTAAGGAAAGCAGAATGGTGCAGGGTGAGAGAGGGGGTGGGGTGGGTATTTGAATTGTGATTCAAGGCAGGAAGACCTAAACCAATCCATGGGGAGCTGTGGAACTAGAATAGCTCCTATATCGAAGATTTTCAATATTGAAGCAAGGGGATCAACCTTTGTACCTCTGCACCGACCTCCCTTTGTCCAAGGACAGTTTCTGCTGAGCCATCAACAGGCAACACACCTACCTGCTGAGGAATGTGTTCCCCAGTTCCTAAGGGAGGAGCTGGAAAGCATATCACAGCATCCACCACACAGCCTAAAGAGAACTCACTACACAAACCTGATCTTGTAAATGCACTTATTAATAAAAATGAGATTCTAGGAAAGCATAACTATGTTTTAATAAGACTTAAAGATCTGGTCAGTAAACAATGATGGCAGGGCAGTGAGAAAGACAACAAATATCAGAAGCCTAAAAACATCATGAACCTAAAATCTCATGACTAGCAAGATGAACAGTTAAAAAGTGGACCAGCCAGAGCCATTGACCAGGGTTCTGGTTTAAATCATCTTGAACTTAAAAAACAGGTCCTGTATCCAGACCAAGAACCAATGGTCCATCCCAGAGCCTGCCCTCTAAGTTGGTCTGATGAAGTTATTGTTACCTTGGGAAGGTATAAGAACACAAGTGAGAATGAAGATACAGATTTGGGTAGAAAACACTGAAATCAATACTGTAAGTAGAAAAATAGGCCTGCGATCATTGTGATATTCTCTGTGTTTTATCTACCTCTTGGATGTTTAGAGCATTTAGGAGAATCCTAATACAAGGACCTGTGAAGATTTACTGTGTGAAAGCATTTAATCAAATAAATTTCTAAGTTTCAGGGGGGGATATCTTCTCAAATTCATCAATTTTGATGTATTAGTTGTATCAAATAGCATGCAACTCTTTAGAATCAGGAGGAAATGGCAAACCACTCCAGTATTCTTGCCTGGAAAATTCCACGGAAAGAGGAGCCTGGTGAGCTATAGTCCATGGGGTCACAAAATAGTCAAACATGACTGGAGCGTGCACACACACACGTATTTAGAATGTTAATTATTTAATCACTTCTAATGGTTATTGTTTTATAAAATCCAAAAAGTTCATAAATTGAGCATGAAAGGAAAGATAGGTAGTAGCAAGTATTCCTCTCCAAACATAAAAAGCCCTTCAGATAGTAAATAATAAAATCAATAGAGACAATATAACGAGTCGTGTCCCCAGGGTTGACATAGAATGTATAATTCGATATATATTGGTTTTGCTGTAACCACAAAATTCATTCTCTATATTTAAAAGACACCACTCAAGGGACATGCCTGGTGAAGCAGTGGTTGAGTCCATCTTGCAGTGCAGGGAACACAAGATTGATCCCTGTTTGGGGACTAAGATCCCACATGCCATGGAGCAACCAAGACCACTCGCCACAATGGAAATCCTGCTTGCTGCAACCAAGACCTGCCACAGCCAAATAAATAAAATAAAAAATTTTAAAAAGCACAACCCAACGAAAGGCAGTTCAAAGCTAAATATAAGTAATTGGATATCATCCACGACTTCTACCTCTTTCTGTGTGTCATTCCCATTTGCCAGACAATTGTGAGCTGACTCTACACGCAAACACTGATGGAATTCTCTTGGTTGGCTGTGATCCAGGAGGAGCTTTTTATCTGCCTCTCAGTCAACCCCTTCCATCCTTTGCTCTTCCTGGAAGGCAGCAGAGAGTGTGCCAGCATCCCAGCAAATGTCAGCTGGAATTGGTTATTGTTGGTGACTCTATCCAAAGTCATTTCCACTGATAAGCTTGCTTGACTCCCCAGGGTGGAAGAAAACCAGAAAAATCAACACAAATTCAGAATGATTTTTGTATGATACAATAAATAGAAAATGCAAAACTACTGACACTTCAGAGAAGCCAAGATCCAGGCAAAGATTCAGATTTGAAAACCGGTTCCCTGTTTTTAAGTACTCTGGCTTAAAAGCACTGTCTCCTAAATACTCAAGTTTCCAAAATGCACACTGCACGCTTAAAATGAGTCTCCTGGATGTATTCAAACAAACCCCAATGAGCTTATTCCCTTTCCTCTGTAAAGCATTTTAGCTCTGCACCTGCAATGGGAACTTCCTGTCCTTGGACTCATAACCTCTCACGGAAGTTTTTAATCCTCATGTAGAATGTAGGTGTGAGAGCTTCCTGCTGACCTGACTCAAAGCCACTTTGACGTCCAAAAAAGTGAGCACACAGTGCCCACTCTGTTCTCACGGATTTGTTTGTGTTTTGGGGTTTTCTGTTTTGCTTTGTTTTCAACTCTTGATTTCCTTTTGATTTTATGTTGAGTTTTACTTACTTTTTAAGTCCCTTTCCTGAACCAGCTCGTCATCAAATATCAGCCAAGTTGGCCTGGAGTTGCCCTAGTAGGGGGGACAGGGTAGCCGGGGGGTGGTGAGCAGGATGTGTGGTTGATGCCAAGCCTGACTACCATCCTTCAGCACTCCTTCTTCCCAACAGATCCACAAAACATGGAGACTATTGTCCCCTGGAGAAAGAATTTCCTTGTTCTCCAAGGAAACTTTCCCCAAAGCGCTGTGAAGGAGAGGAAAAATCTCTGATCTCCAGGGGCCTCGATCCCAACCCCAGCACTGCCACTAGCTGGCTGAAGACCTTAGGCAAGTCACCTCCCCTTTCTGTGTCTGGGTGCTCCTTGGTAAAATGAAGGCACAAGATTAGATCATGTAATAAGAAGTCTGGCTCTTTTATGATCAGCAGTTGGAATTGGCAGTTTGGTTTTCTTTTAGCCTTATATCTTTTTTTAAAATATTTATTTATTTATTTTTGGCTGTGCTGGGTTTCTCTCGTTGTGGTTCGTGGGGGCTACTCTTCATAGTGGTGCGTGCGCTCCTTGCGGCGGTGGCTCCTCGCAGCGGTGGCTTCTCTTGCTGTGGAGCACAGGCTCTAGGCCCATGGGCTTCAGTAGTTGCAGCATGTGGGCCCTAGAGCACAGGCTTCGATAACTGTGGCACATGGGGTTAGTTGCTCCTTAGCATGTGGGATCTTCCCGGATCAGGGATTGAACTCACGTCCCCTACATTGGCAGGTGGATTCTTATCCACAGCGCCACCAGGGAAGTCCTGGAATTGACAGCTTTTAACTTTCCCTTTCCCTCTTCCCCTTCTGCCCCACATCTGGAAAAGCTGAAAAGAAATCCCAGATGTTCCCTCCAAGGACTTTCAAGTCACTCAAGCTTCTGCCAGCACATGGGAACCCAGTTCTATCCCCAAATGGCTACAAAAACCACAACCAGTCTCCCATTCCTCAGCTCTCAGGCTATTTTTGGAACCACCCAGGACTGACGCTGCTCTCCCCGGAGTGCCTCATTATGTGACTAGCAAAGTTTTTCGTCCCCTCTTGAGATGTGGCTTAATCAGTCTCAACATTTGAACCAAATTTAGTACTGAAGTGTATCCATTTCTACAGGGTGGTCACAGCAGATGGCTTCCAAGACCTTTGTTCTAAAACAACACTTCCAGGAGAAAAGAAAAGTTGTCTGCATGTGGAAATTAACAGTTTCTAGTGACCTTGAAAAATAAAAAGATGAAATCAACTTTAATAATACAGTCTACTTAATCCAATATAGCCAAAGTATTAGCATTTTCAACACATAATCAACAAAAAAGTATTAAGGAGATATTTTAGCATTATTTATTTTCATATAGAAGTTTCCAGCCTCTGGTGACTTTTTCGTGCTACTGCACATCATCATTTGTACCAGCCACACTTCAAGTGCTCAAAATTCACAGTCTTGGCTACAGTTTTGGACGGTACAGTTCTAAGAGATCCTAATGAACCATTGTTGTTAATAAAAGTGTTACTATATTCATCAAAACTAAGATGCCACAATTATGAAATATGTTCATATTCATGTCATATAAAATTGTAATTATAAGGCCATAAATTGTCAAATGAATTCAAAATTCAGAGATATTAAAAAGTGTACCTTAGATATTTAAAGTGTACCTCCAAATTGATTTAAAAATATATATTAAATGTATATACATAATACATATATATATAATATGCATAGTATACTCATATACTATACGTATTATATATATATACCTTAGAAGGGATTAAAATATATATTTAACATATATACATTATATATATTACATTGTATATAATGTGTGTGTGTATATATATATATATATATATATACACACACATATATGGTTGGTCAAAAGTTTCATTAGGATTTTTCCTTAAGATCTTATAGAAAAACCCAAAAAAACTTTTTGGCCAACTCTATGTATACTAGTTTTCCATAAAAGGCCAGACATCTGGGTAAGCTGTGAGGTGAGAAAATCAGTGTCTTTGGTGTTCTTACCCATTTCTACCAGATTCTCTCTCTCCCCTTTGACCCTCTCCACTTAGTTCCTGCCAATCCTTGCTTTAATTATCATTTAGTGATGAGTGAGCACTCACTGATAAGGACTCTTTGTATTACAGAAATCCTTGATATGGCACTTATATTTTCAGAGAGGACATTTTATTGAGCCCTGTGCCATGCAATGAGCTCATTTAATCCTTCCAGCAACCCTGATTTAAGCATTATTTTCATTTCCATGGGGGGGGGATGGGGAAGAGCAGACTCAGGGACCCAAGATCAAACAGTATCTAGATGGCAAGTTTGGCTTCAAACCTAGGTGTATCTAACAGCTCAGGTATTTTCTCTGTAACCAAAAAAGGTGACTCAGACAGTAAAGAATCCACCTTCAATGCATGAGACCTGGGTTCAATCCTTGGGTTAGAAAGATCCTCTGGAGGAGGAAATGGCAACCCACTCCAGTAGTCTTGCCTGGGAAATCCCATGGACAGAGGAACTTAGAGGGCTACAGTCCATGGGGTCACAAAAGAGTCAGACACAAGTTAGTGACTAAACAACCACCACCAGGATGACAAGTAGGGTCCCAGAAGGCAACACTCCTTCCTAATAAGACCTCCTTATCCCTTCACAGATGCCTGAGGCTGGCACTGTTGACGGCCTCTCAATCACAAACCCCATCAGATGTCAGCTCTGGCCCCAGCATTTGGCCACCTGTGGTGATTCAGCAGGTTTCCTCTGCAAGTCTGCAAGAAGCATTGAAACCAAAAATTCCTCTTTAAAAATAATGCACTATCCTGAGCACCACGGAAATGCCTCAGTGAGCAAATGCAAATGCACACACATAAAGAAAGGACTGAACTGTGCATTTCTGGACATGAGACTACACAGTTGAGTGGCCATGGCCCATCACTCAGGACACAGGGTCTACACAGCTGCCGTTCTCAGGAGTCCGTCGGTCACAGCTGGGTAGATGTGACTTGTTTTTCTTTTCTATACTTGACAGCAGCATCCCAAAGACCTCAGTCAGGACTGAAGGGCTACCTGGCAAGCCAGCCGGATTGAATTCCAACCCAGCTCAGCCAGCTGAAATGTGAGAAGTGGGTATTCTTCGGGATAACCAGGATCAAGGCAGCACATGGCATAAACAATGCTTTGAAACACACAAGCAAAGAACTCGTCAACCAAGGCTCTCAGCTGAAGGTGTGGGTAGGTATCAAAACTGCTCATCATTCTTACAGATAATTTAGAAAGGTACAGAAAGAATGACTATTATGTTTTGCAATGTCTGGGGTTTCTGATGTGACCATGGGAATGTGTGGAGTAGTGGGGTGGAGGGGAATCAGCATAATTATCTGAAGTTTTTTTCAGTCAAATAATCTGGTTCCTGGGTGGGAATGACTTAAAGGCTGAGCTCAGCTGGGATGGTTAACCAAAATGCCTATGCATAGCCCCACAGAGTGACTTGGGTTTCCTCACAGCATGGTGGGCTCATAATAGCTGGACTTCTTTCATTGGGCTCCCAACGTAAATGTTTCAATGAACAGGGGGGAAGCTGTATCACCTTTTATGAATCAGCCTAGGAAGCCATCTAGCACAATTTCCACAATAGTCTATGGGTTGAATCAGTCATAAGCCCACCCAGACTCAAGGAGAGATTAAAAAAACTCTCTCTCTCAATGGAAGGAGTATCAGAAAAAAAAAAAAAGACCAATTTTTTAAAGCCAGTACTGTTGGCAAAAAAAAAAAAAAAGCAGGGACAAGTAACAGTAACAACCTTCGGATCAGAAATGAATTTCATTTTCAAAAAACAATCCCAGAATAACTGCAATTTTAGAAAACTAACAACATTTTGCAAACCTTGCTAGAGTGGATTTTCTTTTCAGCCTTGAGGTTGCAAGACAGACCACCTACCCACTGACTTCATCTATAATTTAGCAGTCAGGCAAGTACTTTTCAAAACATATGAAGAACACATTCTCTACTCCCTAGGAGTTGAAAAGTTTAATGAGAAAAAATGAGCTGGTTTACAGATTCTTTTCTTTAGCCTTTTCCATTGGTTGGAAGTTCTGCATGCTTCCTAGCTAGTTCTGCCACTCATGTAAAATGAGCCCAAGTTCATTTTACTGTGTTTGCTCTAGCTTAGCCACCTGTAAAATGGAGCTAGCCATCCCTGGAGAGTGGGTTCTTGTGGCTCCTTTTCTCTATTTACAACAGACTGTCAGGTCCGTGGAGACTGTGCTGTTTAAATGCAAAATGTTGCGACTATCATTTCATTACTTGAAAAACTAAATAGCACAAGGATGCTTCTGTTGCCACGTTGCTAGGTAACCAACAGATCTCCCTGTCCGCACTTAAATGTCGAGACTCACTGCAGTTTTGCACCAGGGCAGCCCTTCTCAAGCTGAGATGAAGGTGAGAGAGAGAGGTGGCTGACCTAGAGTCAAATTGCTATGGACATCACTGGGAAGAGAGGGGATTTAGCTCCCAAGTACTGTGGCAGGCTCCACTTGATCTTTGAATCTCACAACTCAGCTCATAGTATCAATGCTAGAGATGGGCTCAACAACAAGACAGGCTTAGTGCTGACAAAGTTGAGATTGCTTCTCTGAAGGAGCCAAGCCCACATCCACTTCATTTTCTGGAGAGTAAGGGTTGTGATAATCAAATTAAGAAGCAGACAATAATACCTGGAATGTCTTTCATATACTCAAGGCATGGCATTGCCTATCTGACACATGTGACCACATTTTTTAAAGGGAGGAGAAAACAATCATATGCTATTAATTGTTGTTTAGTCACTACATCATGTCTGATTCTTTTCCAACCCCATGGACTGTAGCCCACCAGGCTCCTCTGTGCATGGGACTTCTCAAGCAAGAATACTGGAGTGGGTTGCCCTTTTCTTCTCCAGGGGATCTTCCTGACCCAGGGATCGAACGCAAATCTCCTGCATTGGCAGGTGAGTTCTTTACCACTGAGCCATCAAGAAAGCCCATTAATTCTATTTATATGAGCCATTAAAATATTCTTTCTGGGGCTGAGTAATCTTCTATTGGCAGTCCCAAGGCAGATGCTATTGGAAATGCCTAAAGGAAGATAATTTCTCCCAGATATGACATTTAGACACAATGACAAGTAACCACACACACACACACACACACAGAAGGAGTTCTCGCCCAGCATAACTCCAGGTAAATGCTATTTACTGAATATACTCTATGGCTAAAGAAAACTTTCCAGAAGCTTTACCCTGGTGAGTCTTTGTCTCTTTAATAACAATTTAAATCTGGCAGCAGCACCCCCCACTCTCAAAAACCCAGGGATATTTTCTCCCTGGCCATGCAACCGTGAAGAGTAATTTTAGAAAAGTCTGAAATGATCTCATCAATGGGGATGTGATATTCAGTATTCATCTGAAATCCTCTACCCATCTGTTTCCTTCTAGAGCAACATGGGAGAAAAAAACAAGGAAACCAATAAAGTTGTTACAAATGAATAGGGGAAGGAGGGAAGGACAGAGGAGGGGAGTGAGAAAGTAAAATGGAGACAGATGGAAATCAAGCTGTTGTAGAATTCTGCTGGGGCAAGGCAGAGATGGGAGTGGCGATGATTCTTCCTCAGAAAACCAAGAAGTTCGCTAATCTGTCACCAAGGATGCACTGGGCACTTGTTCCAGGTACTGGGGAGCCACAGCAGAGCCCTGGCAGGGAGGTACAGTCAGGACAGGAAAACCAGTAAGCACGCAAGTCAGTGCATACTTACAGACGGCATGGGAGCCAGGAAGGAAACCCCCAGGATGCCCTGAGCAAATACAGCTGAGAGAACTGATTTAGACCTGCAAGAAGTGGAAGACCAACCTCAGTTGGTGACATTTGCTCTTGAGAAACACTGGGAGCCTGTGGAAGGCAGTCAGGAAAGAGGCGGAGCTCTCAGGCTGCTCAGCATCAGGACCAGACCTCAAAGGCAACCGGAAGCGAAAGCGGAGCTGGTCTACTGCTCTCACTCTATCTGGACCAGGAAATTCACAGGAGCTGCAACCTGTGGGCTGGCTCTGCACTCCCCCGCCCCCATCCTTTCCCAGGGCTCCCAGGGAAAAGAAACCTTCTGTTTGCAGAAACTCCCTCTTTCTTCCATCTAGAATGAAGTCAAAGAAATGTGTCTGTTTGCCTTTCTAATTTGACATATTATCCTCTCTTTTACTCCTTGTCACTTTTCATAGCATTTTCATCATTCTTTCATGCACATGAATCCCCCTCCCCTTAGTGCGTAATTAAAAGCTTCCCCAGAATCCAGTTGTAAAGAAGGCTTCACAGTAAGCTGTTTTGCACAATGAAATGGGACAGGATCTCGGTGTGTACAGACGGGGTGAATTTATTCTTTTAAAAAACAGAACAAAGGAAAAGAAAAGGAAGGTTCTGGAGTTGGGAGAAAGCATTTATTTCTCTTGATGTTGAAAGAGTCCCTTAAGAGGACTCCGAGAAACCTCAAACAGGACTACATCAATTAGCTGCAAATTAAGTCAAAATGATATAAACTTTGTGGGAAAGATTTAACAGTGTATCTTAATCCCTTGAATCATTTTTCTTAATGCAGCATGGCCACAACTTCCAGATGCTGGTAGCCTGGACAGAGACGAGAGGCAACATGCACAAGGACTGGCAGCGTTTATTCAGTCACAGCTGCCATCCTGCAATAAACATTCTATATGCAAATTGCCTCAAGTGACTCTCCAGAAATTGACTAGTTTCTTATGATGTAGCTTAGCACCAAAAGAAATTGAAAACATTTTTATGGCTTATGTCCATAATACATTCCTTCAGTATGTGCTGTGTTTTTATCTGCCAATATATTAAACTCTTCTCCTGCTTGCTTAGGCATCACCAGTTCATTTTTTTGTGTGATAATGGGGAAAAAAAAAAAAAAAAACAGCTTGCCAAAATATCCATCTAAATGAGAGCTATTAATGGCCATCACCAAACTGCGGTCAAGCTTCCTTTGTTCTTGAAACTGAATTGCTTTCAAAAGCAATAAGAAAAGTTGTGCAGATTCAAACCATTTATGACGTAGAAATTAAGCCCCATTTTTCCAGGGATGAAAGGTCTTGAGTGGACCCAATGCTTTGCTCTGAGTTATTTTGTCCTGGCCATAAAGCTTTGGTCACTTCTTTGCAACAGAATTTCCATCGAAGCTTTATAATCCAATTAATGAGATCAAGCAAAGCCACTGTCCTTCGTGTTTTCTTTTTAATGGTGAAGTGAAGATGATTGTGTTTTTGTTTTGTGAGTTCCAAGGGGGTATTAAATGCTTGGTCATGCTCTTAGAAGCCTCATTTTCCTTCTAATCCTGTTGCTCTTAAGAAAAGTTTGGCAGGGACCTTCAAAGCAGCTCCATTTCTTTTGTTTCGCTTCCCTGGAGCTTTGCAAAATGGTAACAGTGCCCACGGCTCCATGCCTCCAACATGAGGCCCACCTCCTCCCACTGAAAGCTCACATCTCACCCCTGCTTCAGAACGGCAACAATGGCATGATGGGGTGGTTTTAAATTTGTTTATCACAGCACTGAGCGCTAGAAAAGGTAAGAAATGAAACTAATTCCATAGTGCGCACAGTTCTTCTGTTTCTTACTGACTTTCATCTAAGGAGCAGTAGGTGGATGCGTTCAATCACAGTTCTGTGCGTGCCCGTGGACGCCAGTGCTGGGAGCTAGAGTTAACATTCTCTTCCTGGAAGGGACCACTTGCTGTACAAATTTTGCAACACGATTCATGCAGTTATGCACTGCTGTTGCTGGAGAGGTCTTAGAGAAGTCTTCATCAAATCTTCCTCACTTTACAGGTGAAAACACTGAGACCTAAAAATGCTCATCATTCAAGTTCATACGGTCAATTGGTGACAGAGCTGGAGCAAGGATCCATTTCCTGATTGCTGGTTCAGGACTGCTTGGGTCGAATCACACTTCTGCATGATTTTATAGGTTTTTCAAAGATATTATGTTGTAGATATTTTACTGAATATATAGCAAGTTAGCTATTTGAGTACACAGGAAAATAAACCATGTTGGAAAAAGAAGCCTAGATAGTGAAAGATGCTATATATGTGTGCTCAATCACTTTCAGTCACGTCCGACTCTTCGTGACCCTATGGACTGTAACCTGCCAGGCTCCTCTGTCCTTGGAATTCTCCAGGCAAGAATACTGGAGTGGGTTGCCACGCCCTTCTCCAGGGGATCTTCCTAACCCAAGGATCCAACCGGTGCCTCCTGCATTGCAGACAGATTCTTTAACCACTGAGCCACCTGGGAAGCCTGAAAAGATGCTACTTGTCTTGAAATTAATTTGCAGGCTTAATATATTGGGGCTTAGAAGTGTGCAGGCTTCAGCAGTTGCAGCACATGGGTTCAACAGTTGTGCCTTCTGGGCTCTAGAGCACAGGCTCAATACTTGCGGCACATGGGCTTAGCTGCTCCATGATCAGGGATCAAACTCGTATCTCCTGCATTTGCAGGCACATTCTTAACCACTGAGCTACCAGGGAAGCCATGGAGAGAATTCTTAATCCATAAAAGTCACATATAATAAAAGAGAGACATATCAACAGAAAAATGGCAAAAAGACATGAGCAAGAAAAATTACAAAAGAAGACGTGCAAATAGGATAGATAGACAAATATTTAGTTTCAATATCAATAACCTCAGATAATATCCATATCTCCATAGCAATAACCTCAGATATGCAGATGACACCACCCTTCCAGCAGGAAGTGAAGAGGAACTGAAGAGCCTCTAGATGAAAGTGAAAAAGGAGAGTGAAAAAGCTGGCTTAAAACTCTACATTCAAAAAATTAAGAGCATAGCATCCAGTCCCATCACTTCATAGCAAATGGATGGGGAAACAGTGGAAACAGTGACAGACTTTATGCAGATGGTGACTGCAGCCATGAAATTAAAAGACACTTACTCCCTGGAAACGGAGAAGGCAATGGCAACCCACTCCAGTACTCTTACCTGGAAAATCCCATGGGCAGAGGAGCCTGGTAGGCTGCAGTCCACAGGGTCGAGAAGAGTCGGACAGGACTGAGCGACTTCACTTTCACTTTTCACTTTCATGCATTGGAGAAGGAGATGGCAACCCACTCCAGTGTTCTTGCCTGGAGAATCCAGGGACGGGGGAGCCTGGTGGGCTGCCGTCTATGGGGTCGCACAGAGTCGGACACAACTGAAGTAACTTAGCAGCAGCAGCAGCACTCCTTGGAAGAAAAGTTATGACCAATCTAGACAGCATATTAAAAAGCAGAGACATTACTTTGCTGACAAAAGTCCGTCTAGTCAAAGCTATAGGTTTTCCAGTAGTCATGTATGGATATGAGAGTTGGACCATAAAGAAAGCTGAGTGCGGAAGAACTGATGCTTTTGAATTGTGGTGTTGGAGAAGACTCTGTTGAGAGTCCCTTGGACTGCAAGGAGATCAAACCATTTCAATCCTAGAGAAAATCAACCCTGAATGTTCACTGGAAGGACTGATGCTGAAGCTGAAGCTCCAATACTTTGGCCACCTGATACAAAGAACTGACTCATTGGAAAATATCCTGATGCTGGGAAAGATTGAAGGCAGGAGAAGGGAATGACAGAGGATGAGATGGTTGGATGGCATCACTAACTCAATGAACATGAGTTTGTGCAAGCTCTGGGGGTTGGTGGTGGACAGGGAAGCTTTGCATGCTGCAGTCCAGGGGGTCACAAAGAGTCGGACATGACTGAGCGACTTCACTTAGTCTCCATAAGAATAAAGAATAAAAAACACAAAAGAAAAACATTGAAAAACATGTTCTCTTGTCATGTGGATAGAAAATCTTTTCTCCTACTCTTTTTTTAAAGATAATATCAAGTGTAGATGTTAGTTCAGTCAAAAGGGAATTCTTACACAATAACAACAACAACAAAATGTATTCCTTGATACAACCTCAACAAATGGACAATTTGGCAGCATGTATCATAAACTTTAAAATGTTTTGAAACACTTTGGTCTTATCTGCCATTCTAAGAATTAATCCAGGAATAAGAGGTGGGGGGGCAGGAGGAGGTGGGGGCTTTATGAATGAGGATGTTTCTCATAGTATGATTTATAGTACAAAAACTAGAAATGTTCCAAAAATCAAAAGTATAAAATAGTCAAATAAATGGTACTGTAGCTATATAGTAAATATGATGCAACATCAGTAATCATATTTTGAAGAATATTTAAAGACATGAGCTATAAATTTTTCTAAAGACAAATAAAAACTATACACACTCAGTTCAGTTCAGTTCAGTCACTCAGTTGTGTCCGGCTCTTTGCGACCCCATTAACTGCAACACGCCAGGCCTCCCTGTCCATACACACTATATGCTACCTATTTCTTCTCGAAAAGCTGGAAAGATATACATCTAAATTGTAACCTTTTCTCTAGTTGATAGAATATTGTGTGATAATTTAATATTTTAAATTCTGAATTTTTCAAGTTTTTCACAGTGATCTTATATCACAAGATAAAAAATGTTATTAGTAAAATAACACAAAATACCAAGTTAGGAAGAGACCAGAGCTGGTCCCAGGTAGCATACCCAGCCCCTTTTCTAGACAATATAGATTTAAACATTGCTTTCTATTCTTGAGTCCAGGAGGTGTGCCATGCTGCTAATGGTTGTGGCTGGCCAGTGACTTTGTAGATGCCCAGGGATTGGAGGAGATGGTTTTAATCTCCTGACCACTCTCCTGACCACTGAGTTTTAAGAGGGAGAGAAAAAACTCACCATCATCAAAAATCCTATAAATGGAAGAAAGCAAGATGTCCTTCAATAGGTGAATGTATAAATTAACTACAGTATATGCAGACAAGGAATATTATTCAGCCCTAAAAAAGGATGAGCTGTCAAGCCATGAAGAGCTATGGAGGAAACTTAAATGTATATTCCTAAGTAAAAGGAGCCAATCTGGAATGGCTCCATAATATATGATTCCAAAAATATAACATTCTGGGAAATGCAAAACTATAGAGACAATGAAAAGATCAGTATTTGCCAGAGCTTTCCTAGGAGGCTTGGTGGTAAAGAATCTACTTGCCAATGCAGGGACTCAGGAGACGTGGGTTGGGAAGATCCCCTGGAGGAGGAAATGGCAACCCACACCAGTATTCTTGCCTGGAAAATTCCATGGACAGAGGAGCCTGGCATGCTGCAGTCCATGAGGTCAAAAAGAGTAGGACATGACTGAGTGTGCACGCACATTGCCAGAGGTTGAAAAGAGGGAGTGATGAATATGTGGAGCACAGAAGATTTTTAGGGCAGAGAAAACACTCTACGTGATATTAGAATAATTCAGACATTTGTCCAGACCTGTAGACTGTACACCACAAAGAGCAAACCATAATGTAAACTATGGACTTCAGGTGATAATGATGTGTCAGTGTAAATTCATCAGTTGTAAAAAATGTACCTGTCTGGTGGGAGATGTGGATAGTGGGGGGTGGAGGGCTGCTACATATATAAGGAGAGAGGGGATGTGTGGGAGACCTCTGTAACTTACCTTCGATTTTGCTATGAACCTTGAACTGCTCTAAAAATTTTTCTTTAGAAACAACAACAAAAAACCCTTTAGGGTGGCCTTGTACACAATCAACCACATTAAATACTAACCCATGCCCGAACCACCACTTAAAGACAGACTTCCCTTCTTCACATCTATCCTGCAAGCCACACATTGACTTTTTATAATGTCTTTTTCCCTTAAGCCTTCCCACAAGACTCACTTTATTCTGGCTTCACTTGGATAAAAATACAAAGGGTTATATAAGAAGAGCAAGCAGTGTGAGCTGCCCCCGGAGTATGAGTAGCTGAGACATCTTTCTGAAAGGGAAGGGTGGTGGGATCTGCTGTAGGAACAGATTTACTCAGCTCCAGAAGAAACTTACACTAATGTCCCATAGTAGAAAATCTAGTCCTCTCATTACAAATAGCAACAAGCAGTCAAAGCTCAACAAACAGATGAGGAAATAAACAACATGAGAGAAATTCTATGGCAAACAGAGCAACTGATTATCAAGGATGCATGGACAGATTAAAGAAGACGCCACATCTATCAAAATCAAAAAGGACACTTGAATGTGTGCAGAGACAACTACAACCTTTTGGGAATTATATAATTGTCAAAAGAAAAATCATAGGAGGACTAGAAGACAAAGTCAGGCTAGATTGTAGATTAGAAAGAAAGAAGGAGAGGTTTATAAAGGACAGAAAGAAAAAAACTAAAGCAATATGGTAAAACTAAATTCACTCTGAGAATTACAACACCAGTCCAGCAGGAACTCCAGAAGGAAAGGGGAGGAAAAAAGAACAGGAAGGAAGAAAGTCATCAAATAAATCATAGATGAAAATTTCCCAGTGTACAAACAGAGGTCTGGGATATACCAATTACTGAGCAAAAATACCCACACTTAAACATATTCTTAGGAAATTTGAAGCATCAAAGATAAAAACTTCCAGAGGGAAGAAAATATCTACAAAAGAATTGGCATCACCGACTCTACTAGGTGCTGGAAGATAGCAGAGCAACACTGGCGAAGTTCTCATAGTTCTCTCACCTATATTTACAGCCACTCAAAATCAAGTGTGAGGGCAATATAATGCAAGAACTTAAATAAACAAAGACTCAGAAATTTTACTTTCCACTTACCCATTCTGAAAAACTTACTTGTGGTTGAACACCAACAAAAACTCGTAAAAGAGAAAGACATGGACCAAACCAGAATTTCAATACAATGTCAAGATGATAGTAATAAACTGTATTACTGACATAGTATTACCACTATGCAGCAGTAATAAACTTGAAAGTTTAAATTGAAGCAGGAAGTCAGAAACCCTCACACAAAACATCCTCAATTTAGAAAAAAATAGATTTACTTCAATAATAATGCAATTAAGAAATTTCATATGCTTACTAATCAGGCAAAGACATCACAAAGTGATTAAAGTCTCAGTTTCCAAAATTAGACTGCTTGGTTCAAATTACAAACTATGTGTGTGACCTTGAGAAGTTACTTAAATTCTCTTTGGTTCAGTTTTCTTGCTTCAAAAATGAGTATAAAAACAATTTCTACTTCATGGGATTGTTGTGGATATTTAATGAAATAATACATGCAAAATATTTAGCACATGAACCCTCAGTAACTTCACTAAAAAGATTTTATTTTATTGTTATAATTTGCATATCAACAAGAAAAAAAGAGGCAAATAGAGATTTGGGGAAAGAAAAAACAAAATGGTCAAAAAAACCATATGTCAAAGCAAATTAAACCACAGGGTGACTTTAGCAAGTAAAGGAGTATGGAGTGGAAAACAGAATTAATTTGACCTTGAAGACTGGATTTTTCTCCTTTGAGTGCCATGGGTTTGGTGATTTGGGATTATTTTTCCTTCTCTACAAGTCTAATCAAACTACTTGGTTCTACACTGAATAATATTTACATAATCATCGTTTGCAATTGCCATTTAATAGTATTCGATTTTAAGAAACTAACCTATCGTCAAAGCACAGAAGACTTAATTATAGTTGCAGATCAGAATATAAATGTAATAAACCTTGATCATGTAAAAGTAATGACTGAAGCTGAGAGGGGAGGGGCCAGATAAAAGAGGAAGGAAGTGTTGGTGTAAATTTCCTCTTCTTCCATAATGGGGAGTCAAGAAGTAGCAGTTTACATGTACTATTTATGGTTTAAAAGGTAACTAAAGGAAGACGTTTTAAACAATAATGCAACTTTTTAAAATGGACAAAGAGGGGTGAAGTGATGGTAATATGGTAAACTCCACAAACACCCGATACAAAGAGCCAACTCACTGTAAGGACCCTGATGCTAGGAAAGATTGAAGGCAGGCGGAGAAGATGACAGAAGATGAGATGGTTGGATGGCATCACCAATTCAATGGACATGAGTTTAAGCCAACTCCAGAAGATAGTGAAGGACAGGGAAGCCTGGCATGCTGCAGTCTACGGGGTCGCAAAGAGTTGAATATGACTGAGCTACTGAACAATATGGAGACGGAAATGGCAACCCACTCCAGTATTCTTGCCTGGAGAATCCCATGGACAAAGGAGCCTGGTGGGCTACAGTCCACGGGGTCGCAAAGAGTCGGACACGACTGAGCGACTTCATTCACTCACTCACTCACTGAACAATAATAACAAACTTCAAAACCAACTTACTTCTTGGGAGTGAGATCCAGATGGGGAGCGGGCAGAGGTGGGGATAAACAGGGAATGGGGAGAGGGAGGGAGGTCCTGAGCACAGGCAGGATAATTTTACTTGTTTTATGCCTTGATGCTATTTAAAAATTTTCTCATGTGCTTGAATTACTCGTATAATTCAATAAATGAAAAAGAACTAGTCCATTGCTCTGGTGGCTGGCTCAGACCGTGAAAAGTCTGCCTGCAATGTGAAAGACCTGGCTTCAATACTTGGGTCAGGAAGATCCCCCTGGAGAAGGGAACCCACTCCAGTATTCTTGCTTGAAGAATTCCATGGACAGAGGAGCCTGGCAGGCTGCATCCATGGGGTCACAAACAGTCAGAGACGACTGAGCAACTAACACTTTCACTTTTCACTTTTTTCCAGTTAGTTAAGAAATATTTACAGGTACATCCTCTGTGTCAATCCTTGTCTATAATCACAAGAGAAAGTCCTTGCTCTCAAAAAGCTAACACTCTGGTGAGGAAGAGTAACAGTAAACATGGAATTTTATGAATATGCACATTTTAGACAGTGATGCTAAGAAGAAAATGGAGTAATGTGATACAGAGTCTACAAGGGGCCACGTGAAATCTCCTTTATTTACTGTAAACAAAGAAGATCTCTAGGAGGAGGTGAGTTGAACTGAATTGTGAATGATGCCCTCAGAGCAGCCACACAGATGTCTGAAGAAGTATCACATTCAAAGGGCTGGGACTGGAAAGAGAATGTTCTCAGGCTAGAAAGGCCAGTTGGAATGAGTGGGTAGAGGGGAGGCTGAGTATAGGAGGTAAGTTTAGAAATTTGGCAGGAGCCTTTTCAGCCATGATCAACCATTTGATTTTGTTCCATCGCAATGCAAAATCATTAAAGGGATTTAAGAAAAAGAGTAAAATGGCCTGATATTCACCTTAATAAGTTGTTATGCATGAATGCTCAGTCGTTTGTGTCTGACTCTTTGTGACCCCCATGCACTGTAGCCCACCAGGCTCCTCTGTCCATGGGATTCTTTATCCAGGCAAGAATACTGGAGCTGGTCACCATTTCCTTCTATAGGGCCGGGGATCGAATCCGTGTCTCTTGAGTCTCCTGCATTGGCAGGCAGATTCTTTGCCACCGAGCCACCCAGGAAGCTCCTTAATAAGTTGCCTGTCATTTTAATTAAGTTGTCATTTGAACCAGGCAGTCTGATGCCGTAAATTTTAACCAAACAGTGATGCCTTTACTCAACTAGTAATAAAGTAAGTTGAAAAATGAAGGCAGGGTGAGCAACTACAAGATGTTATTGTGGCTTCAGCTGAGGTGATAGCAGTGGAAATGGTAAAGCAGGCAAATTCAAAATATTTGAAAGTACAGTGGAAGGACTCATGGATGGATTGATGGATGGATGAATGGATAGAGAAAATTAAGGAATCTATTAGGACTGTGGGATGTCTATCATGAGAAATAGAATGAATGGTGATGGCCTTTGCCCCAGTGGGAAGTTGAGGAACAGCAGTTGAGACTGGGAGGAAGGGGTTAAACCCATTATTCTGTACAGCTAATTTTGAAACCCCTATTAGACATTCAAGTAGGCAGCAGGATATACAAGCCCTAGCTAGAGATAGAATTTAGGATTCATCAGAGGATGGACTGTATTAAGACCAAGAGATTATTTGTGATCACCAAGAGAGAGTACAAATAGAGACAAGAAGGCATCCCCAGAGATCAAGAAGTTGATGTTAGAGACAGGAAGGAGAGATACAGGAAAGAAGAATGTAATGAGGTGAAAAAGGATGGAATAGGCACAAGTGGAAGGGTTTGCTTTGGATGGGATCAGGGATTCTGTCTCCACTTCAACAGAATGGAAAGCAAGGACTATGAGTTCCAATTCTTATAAACTGATGGATGTGATGGTAGGAAAATGAGGTACTTGTCATCTGATTGCACATCAAAATTGTAAGGTGATGCTAACCCCAGGGTGGGCTAGAGGAATAGAGTGATGTTGGAGATTTAAGGAAGGAGAAGAGGTGTGAAATGGTCTTGCTGGAGGGTGGGAGGGTGAATATCAGGAAACTGTGTTGAGATTGTCTAGAAGTCTTCAGAGATGATTTGAGACTCATGATAATAATAAAAAAGTGAGAATAGTTAGAAGGTTGTGTGATCTTTCTTCAGAACATTCAGATATTCAGGTGCAGACATGGAGTCAGTTGATGGGTGGGCTTGACCAGCTCAGGAATATTACCATGCAAGAAGAAAGGGAGAGAGGATACAAGAGGTATCAATACAAACCCTTCCAAAGGAGAAATTGTAATGCTGTGTCATAATTAAATTGTGTCCAAAGATAGCATCAACAATCCTCCCCCACCCTTTCCACGTGCTCTTTTGCACTGTAATCCTGCCCCTCAGAGATCAAGTTTATTTCTGCTCCCTCTGGATCTGAGTTCACCATATGTTTTGTTACAAGTAATGGAAAGCAGCAGAAGTGACGCTGTGTAACTTCTGATGCTGTGTGACTTCTGCAGCTTCTAGCTTTGCTAATTAGGATATTCACTCTTGAGATTCCAACTGCTGTGTAAAGAAGTCCAAGGTGGACACCTTCAGTGCAGCATGAATTGACAGAGACGGAGAGAATTATCCTACCATCACCACCAAGGTTCCAGACCTGAGACGGAAGCCATTAGGGACACTCCAATCTCAGTTACCATTTGACTACAACCTCATGAGAGATTCCAGCTGATGCCACTGTGAGCAGAAGAACCATCCAGTCAAGCCCTGCTCAAATTTCTGACCCTCAGGATTGTGAGCAAATAAAATGCTTGTTGTTTTGAACCACTAAGCTCTGGGGTGATTTCTTACACGGCATTACCTAACAGAATCAGAAAGTGTTCCCCCAGTTTGCTGCCAACTCCACTGAAAGGAAAGGAGGATTTCGAGGGATGTTACTATAAGTGGAATAATAGGGTCAATAAAGTTGTTGGATTTGAGGCTTCCATAGTCAGAGGAATTTCTGAAGTGGGATTACTACAATAGAGAGTTGGAGGGACTTCCCTAGTGGTACAGTAGCTAAGACTCCAAGCTCCCAGGGCAGGGGCCCCAGGTTCTATCCCTGGTTGGGGAACTAGACCCCACGTGCCACAGCTAATAGCTCACGTGATGCAACTGAAGATTCCAAGTGCTGTGACTAAGGCCTGGTGCAACCAAATACAGAAAGAAAATTCTAAAAAATGCAAAAGAGGATTGGAAAAACAGGAGCTGACACCAGAGAGGGAAGAACTTAAAATCCACATTTGGAGATAATGCTGTTGTAACCACAGCAAAGACCTCAGGAGTGAGTACCCGTGGTAGGACAGGGGAACCAAGGAGAGGAAGGATCAGAATGGCCAGAGTGTTGAGTGTCTGCGGAGACATTAAGGTTGCCAGGAATGTTAACAGGGAAACAGCTTACTACACTGTTTAAGGGTGTTTGCTCTGGAGCCCAGCTGTACTTCCAGCCCTGACTCTGTCACTAACTGCGTGTGATCTTAGGCAAAATAGATTTCTCTCTGTGTCCCAGCTTACTCATCTATATAATGAAGATGACGATAGTATTCCTCTCATAGTTTTACAGGATTCAAATAAAATAATACTTTTAGAGAGCTTAAAAGAGTTCCAGGAGAAAAAAGAGCACTGGATAAATACTGTCACTGTCGTTATCATCAGCAGGAGAGATAAAGACAGCAAAGCCGGTGCTGGAGGCACCCAGGACTGAGGTCAGTTAATGACAGCAGCAAGGTGGGGTAGCAGGTGGTAACATCTGATGCTGCGCTTCAAAGGGTCTTTGAAGTTGGAAGCAAGAGCCATGATTAATTAGAAGCAGTAAAGGGGGGTAAGGAAGAGACTTACCCTTTTTCCAGGCTTTCAGATCCATGGGGTATGAAATCAAAGTGTCTCCTTGAGAGGACTGCAAAGGAGACAGAGTCCCCACGGGGAGCCAGGTTTTAGTTAGAGTGAGAAGGTAAAGGGAACATTCAGGGGAAAAGATGAGAATTTATGTCTGATAAAGGCAGAGCTCCAAAGGGCATGGTGGAAGGATTGGGACAGACATCAAGGCATGGAAGGGTCAGATTTTAAATGTGTGGAATAGTGTGGGGATAAGGGAACATGCAGGTGAGGGAAGGGTTATCATATGGGAAGTAAGGAGTAACGAAAAAATATTTGTAACCCACAGGGGACTGATCCAAGAAGTCTCTAAAAAGAAGTATGGAAAGATCCAGAACCAGCTGGCCATCTTTGTGGCTCAAAGTGGTGTGTGGGTCTAGGGGATGGGAGGGCTCCTCAGAGCTGTTCTGCTGGGCAATTCAATTTCTATGCAAGATTTTAAAGGTATGGGTGGGGGGAGGGGTGGTGAAGAGACTGTTCTTCCCATCTCTCCCTGGTGGGAAGGGCAAACAACCAGAGCATCCATCTGTGATCCATTCTTGGAAGCCCAAAGGGTTTTTATTCTCTTCCTGGCCATAGGGGCTAGGCCACATGATCCTGGATGATTGAATGGTATCAGGTGCTTAACATGTCCTATGGCAAAAGAGGAACTAATATTGCCCTTTACTGTATGTCTCAGTCTGTCTGGGCTGCTAAAACAAAATACTATAATTTGGGTGGCTTATAAACAACAGGAATTTATTTCTTGCAGTTCTAGAGGCTGGGAAGTCCAAGGTCAAGGCACCAGTAGCATCAGAGTCTGATGAGGGCTCACTTCCAGCTGTCTTTTCACTGTGTCCTCACATAGCAAAAAAAAAAAAAAAAAAACCCACAGGAAGCTCTCAGAGGTCTCTTCCATAAGGCCACCAATTCCACTGATGAGCGCTCCACCCTCATAATCTATTCATCTCCCAAAGTGCCATCTCCTAAAACCAGAGATTAGGAAATTAGGTTTCAACATATAAATGTTAGGGGCACACAGACATTGTCCATGGTTCAGGATCTTTTTTTTTTTCTTTCTTTTTTTAAATGTATTTATTTTTAATTGAAGGATAATTGTTTTACAATAATGTATTAGTTTCTGTCATACATCAACATAAATCAGCTGCAGGTATACTTATGTATTCTTCCTCTAGAACCCCTTACCCACCTCCCACCCATCCCACCCCTCTAGGTTGTCAAAGAGCACTGCTTTGAGCTCCCTGAGTCATACAGCAAATTCCTACTATTTTATGTACAGTAATGTGTATGTTTCCACGCTCCTCTCTCAATTCATCCCACCCTGTCCTTCCCCCACAGTGCCCACAAGTCTATTCTCTATGTCTGTTTCTCCACTGCTGCCTTGAAGGTAGGTTCATCAGTATATAGTTCAAGTGAAAAGTGAAAGTGTTAATCACTCAGTCATGTCTGACTCTTTGCAACCCCATGGACTATAGCCCGCCAGACTCCATTGTCTATGGAATTCTCCAGGCAAGAATACTGGAGTGGGTTACCATTCACTTCTCCAAGGGAATCTTCCTGACCCAGGGATCAAATCCAGGTCTCTGCATTGCAGGCAGATTCTTTACAGTCTGAGCTACAGGGTAGTCCCATGTACCACACTAATATACGATTCAGTATCTTAATGCAAATCAGGGAGAGATACTCTCCCCTGGCAGACGCAGCCTCCAAGGTACATGGCTTGACCAGCACACAGTGCTTTATAGGAAGAAAAAGCCTCTGCTTCCTGCAAGTAGGCACAGCCTATAGCAAGGACATCAAACCTAATACAGGCTTGGCCAGGCGTCCCCTTTATAATGTACAACCTGCACATAATATTTTGTGACACTGGTTGGAATCTGACTAAATGTCAACTGCACAGGGTTCTTGTGTTGTTTCTAATTATGCAAACTTGAGTCAATCGCTGTCCTTTTCCAAGCACGGTTAGGGATCTTATTTGGCTCATATGACAAATGCATAGGCTGGACTAATTCAATTCACATATATTTAAATGCTATAATGTGTTTGGCTTGTACCAGGCACCAAAGATGCCAAGATGAATTAGATGCCCACGGTCTTGGGGGGAGAACAGACACACAAACATCTAGTTTCACACTGCAATTCAGGTGCTATGACAAAAGTGTGCACGGGTATCCATGGAAGCAAAGAGGAGTCCCTGTGTCTCCTGTCAGACATGTGACAAGTCATGGCCAATGAAATATGGAGTAGAAATGAAATCACTTCAAGCAAAGGTGGTGAAAATCTTCCCCCAACCCACTCCCACCAATTCTCCAGTCTCTTTCTATCCTGGTACAATGCTCTTGGGGAGGCCTCTTGTTGAGATGGCGGAACCATATAAGACCAAACATCCCGGATCCCTGAGAAACCACATGACAGATGGCTGCCTGGGACACACAAAGGACTTTGTACAAGCAATCATTAAGCTTACACCATTGAGATTTGGGTGGTTATTTGTAACAATGACAAAATCTAGACTATCCTGACTGATGTTGGAAAGAGGTAATTAACAATGGATGATGCCTAAATTGCTCTCCAAGATGGATGGGTCTGATGAACTGCTGGGCTTTTGTTCAGCTGAACATCTATGCAAAACTATTCAACCAATATTGAATTATTCAGGAAAACAGAGGATGGCTGGACACACTGTCCCTATACCCCTTGATTTCGTCACTCAGATCTCCTCCAAATAAATGCAGTACAAAATATTTAATTTTTTTCCTCTGGGGACCTGTCCTCCCATACTCCCTGTTCTTGTGAACTAACTCCAGGATGTGGGGCGGGGGTATACCTGGCCAGTTGTGGTCCCACATCTTCTTGGCCACAATGGGAATATGAACCAAGCCAGGCCATAGAGAGGAACCCAAGGTATCTGTCTGGAGAACCGCCAGAGGAAAAGATTTCTTTCCTAAGGGGTGGTTACATGAATGGGTTTAAGGCTGGAATTGTTAGACTGACTTTATCATGGCATAAGGAGAATCTTCCTCAAAATGAAGACAACTCAGAGGAGAGCAGAGTCAGAAATGAAGAGAGACAGTGGCTAACTGATACTGTTTCTCATGTCAAGATACCCACACGTAATAGTCCAGTCTCAGCACAGGAGCCACCAACCCCAGCTTGTGATCCGTGATGCTAAGCACAAACTCTGGCACAGACTTCCTCACCTCCATCCTCAAGGATAGAAATGAGGCCAGAAGCTCATGTGCTCTGGATATGTCCACCCTCCCCTAGTCTCCACACTCTCATTTGGCAGGAAACAAGAGGGGGCTCCAAAGCTCTGCATGATCCTGGGAAGACCCCATACATCTTCCCTGCCCACTCCCACCACCAACACTCACAGCTTCAACATCACTATCTGCTGTAGAGACCATCGGGTTTAATTCCATCATACCTCTCATCCCTGTCTAACAGCCTCTACAGATGTGTGACTCCAGACCATCCCTTACACCCCAGCCCTCATCCCAGGAATCCTCTACTCAAATTCTCCCTCCCACCCCTGCCTAACTCCTGCAACTTCCACACTGTGTCCTCTGAAACTCACTAAACATCAACAAAATCCCACATCTCAACATCTTCTGAACATCTCTATCACCTCCCTGCTCCGATTGAAACCACCGTTCATCTGAAGACAATGCCCCCACTTCAACCCTCATGCGTTGTGGGCTGTTTTCTTTCTCACAGTCCTGGGGTTGTCACAGTCACAGGGCCTGGAGATGGACTGGGTGACCTGCTTGCTCCTCACTGACATCTCACTTCTTCTAAAAATCTTTCATTTTTGCACGACCAGCCTGCAGCCTAGGTGTCCACTACTTCTCCTGTTGAGGTACTCTCCAGACCTTCATCACACTCCCTCATTCTTCAGTACTCTTAGCTACAAGTTCACAAACAACCTGGCCATCTTAACACTTGTTGATTTCAAGATCCGTGTAAATGAACCCTTCAATATTCTGGCTTCCCAATTCCTAGACCTGCCCTTCTTCCCATGATCTTTTCCTTCTCTGCCACTGCTGACCTACTTCAACTGCCCAGTCACACGGTCACCCCCTAAATCTTGTCAGTGTCAATAACTACATGCTCTTTGTAATCTTAGTTTAAATCTCCTGCTGCCCATCCACCAATTACACCACTCGCTCTGGCACCCCAACTGCCACAACTCCTTGACCCACCAGGATAAAAGCATCGATCCTACTATTTTCGTTGCTTATTTTCTTGCTTCCCTCTCTACAAAGCTTAGCAGCAATGAGTCACCCCTGTAAGCATTTCCTTACCTTTTCTTCACTTCTTCTCATTCATCTGGGGAAACCACAGCCTCAATTAAACCCCACACCCTCATGGATAAAGACTGGATGTGATTGGACAAAAGCACATAACCAGGCTTGATCTTAAGTTCAAGATCATTATCTACAGCCCTTCATGCTCCTAGATTTCTCCTGTCTCCTCTCTTACAACTTCCAATATCTACCCCCCATCCTCCCTCTTGGTTAATGACTTGACTTCCAATTTCTCTGAGAATATAGAATCAATTGGAGAAGAATTTTCACATGCTCCTACCATACCCTACATGATCCAATATTTTGTGCCTCTTTTCTCCCAGAGTGCATAAACCATCCATGCTTCTACAACCAATTTCTTCCCCCTCCCTTCTTAAGGCCCACCCAAAGATATTACTCCAAGATTTACCCCATCTTTTCTGCATCATTTTTTTTTTCTTTCTTTGCTAGAGTGTTCATATCTGCATATACACTTGCCCTAATACTAAGCATCTTTTAAAGACAAATCCTTAATAGGACTCTGTGCTGTCACTGCTGAGGACCAGGGTTGAATCCCCATCAGGGATCTAAGATCCTGCAAGCTGCATGGTGCAGCCAAAAAAATAAACACATAAAGATAAATCCAACACTATACATGGAATCTAGAAAGATAGTACTGGTGAACATATTTGCAGGGCAGCAATGGAGGCGCAGACGTAAGGAACTTGTGGACACAGCTTAGGAAGGAGACAGTGGGGCGAACTGAGAGAGTGGTAGCATGGAAACACACACATCACCAGATGTTATATAGCCAGTGGGAACTTGCTGTATGACTCAGAGAACTCAAACCAGTGCTCTGTGACAACTGAGGGGGTGGGAGGGGGTGGGAGATGGGAGGAAGGGTCAAGACGGAGGGGACATATGTATAGCTATGGCTGATTCATGTTGATGTGTGGCAGAAACTAACACAATATTGTAAAGCAATCACTCTCCAATTAAAAATAAATAAATAAATCCTTTAACTCAGCTCCCCATGCCATCCCAATACTCTGCTTCACAGCAGAATTTCTCAAAGGAGTTTTAGGGGGTTTGGGGGTGAGGCATTGTTTGTTTTTATACCCACTGCCTCCAGATCCTCTTGTTGCCACCTCTCTTGGGCATGCTAAGTCACGGCAGTCGTGTCCAACTCTTTGCACCCCCATGGACTATGGCCTTGCGCCTCCTCCAAACTTTCAGCCTCTCTACTTCACCAAAACAGGTCCTCTTCTCTGAAGTTATACATCTACTGTTGTTGAATAAATGAGTCCAGGGGTCAATTCCTAGTTCTCATCTCAACAAAACTGTCAGCAGCATTTTTTCACAGACGGTCACAGTCTCTTTCTTGATACATGTTTGCCCTTGGTTTCCAGCATACCACCCTCCCTTGGCTCTTCTCTTTCTCCTGTATTCATGATCATCTCATGTCCCTAGCTTGGGGCTCAGATCTGAGACCTCTTTTCTCCTCTCTTTACACTCAGCCCTTTGTGATCTCAACTGATTCATGGTTTAAAATACAGTAAGAATCTCAGATCTGTGATCTCCAACTCATCCCTCTGCCCTGAACTCCAGATTTACACGCACACCAACCTACTCAGTCTCACCACTGGAGTGTCTGCTAGGCCTCTCCAACTTAACTTGTCCGAAACCAAGTTCTTGATCTGCCCTCCCCAAACCTCCCCAACCTTCTCCTCCTACCACCTTCCTATCTCAGTATATGACAATTGCATCCTCTTGGTTTCCCAGCACAAACACCTCAGCATCATCCTTGACTCCAAGATTTTCCCACATTCTGTATCCAAGCCATCACCAAGTCCCGTAACCTTCAAACACTTCTCCTTACCTCCATGGCCACAACCCAGCCTCATCCACCATCATCTAATGCTTGGATTATTACAAGAACTCATAGTGGTACTTTTACCTTCTGCCCTTGCCTCCTTACAGGTATACTCAACACACCAGCTCTGTAAAATGTAAGGCCTCTGACCCCAGAGACAACACTATACTGCATTTGTAAAGAAATACAATAGTCCCTTTGTCACTTTGATTTCTTTCCTGAAGGACTTTTATGATATTTTATAATAACTATCAACTATTGTGAAAAAGAAAAGATATTAAGAATTAGGCAAAATATATTTGGTATGTTTTAACAATTTTTCACAGTTTTGAAACAGAAATTTATGAATTATCCTCCTCTATTACATTATTGGGAATCTCTGATGGCTAATTGGTAAATTACATTTACAAAACTAGTATGTAATACAAAACAAAGTATGTAATGTAGAAATAAATTACTGTTGGACTAAACTGACTTTTATTATATTATGAAAATAAATAAAATGTAAGGCCTCAATACCATGTCTCTGCTAGACCGCTCCAGTGGCTTTCAGAGGGCGTACCAAAGCCCTAACAGTGTCCAGCAAGCCCTTACATGACCTGGCAACTTGTCTGACCCATACCCCCCTCACTCTTTCTGCTCCCATCACACTACTCTTCTCTGTCCTCGACCAGGCCAAGCACACATCCACCACAGGCCTTTTGTACCTGCTGTTTCTTTGTCTCTGAAATACGTACCTGACTTGCTTCCACATTTTCTTTATTTGTCCTTAAATGTCTCCTTGTTAGAAAGAATGTCCCTGATGCCTTGCCACATGAAACAGTCGTCCACCCAAATGCTTTCTACATGCTCATCCTGCTGTTTTTCTCCATTCCTCTTCTTGTCACCTAATAGATATATTCACTTTTTGGATTCTGTTCCCTGCTATATTCCTGGCATTTAGACCAATTCCTAGAACATCAATATTTGTTAAATAAATGAATACATTTGAACCCTCACTCCATTGTATTCTATGTGCATGAACTTAAGTATATGGCTTAACCCTCTAAAGTTTAATCTCTTCATCCATAAAATGATATCAAAACCTATCTCACACTGGTGTTGCTAAAGTGACTGACATAATGCATGTGAAATAGCCTCTGTTGAGCCAGTACTTAATAGGAGTCACATGAGGAGTTTCTACCATCATTGTGGTCATCATAAGTGATGTTGCTGCTGCAATCCGTGGTCAAGAATTCCATTTTAAACATCATATATAAATGCACACGTGTGGAATCTAGAAAGATGGTTACTGATGAACCTATTTGCAGGGCAGCAGTGAGATGTAGACATAGAGAACAGAATCATGGACATGGTGGTGGGGCAGCGGGTGGGACAAATAGAGAGGGTAGTCTTGAAATATATACGTTATGGTATATAAAATGGATAGCCAGTGGGAATTTGCTGTATGATGCAAGGAATTCAAAGCCGATGCTCTGTGACCACCTAGAGGTGGGGGATGGGTTGTGAGGTGGGAGGGAGGTTCAAGAGGAGGGGACATGCGTGTACCTATGACTGATTCATGTTGCTGCATGGCAGAAGCCAGCACAATATTGTAAAGCACTTATCCTTCAATTAAAAATAAATGTTTTTTTTAAAAGAATTTCATTCTAAGAGTCTCCAGAAAACCCTCCTGACCAGTTCTAGAAACTTTGGGGGCCAAACACAATCCCAACCCGTGCCCATTCCCAGCCAACCCTCAGAAAAATGTCCTTCAGTCCACCTACAAGACACATGCTTGGGACTTCACTGGCAGTCCAGTGGTTAGGACTCTGCGCTTCCAATGCAGACGGCTCAGGTCCCATGCCTGGTCAGGAACTAAGATCTCACATACCAGTGGTAAAAAAAAAAAAAAAAAGGCTCAGGCTCATGAGTCCCCTAGAGCCCACTGTGTAGAAATACTTTAGCTCAGAGAGAAAATAACTCACCTCTATGACACCAGTTCCATCTTCCAGGACACAGGGTGGTATTCTGTGCAATGAAAGCCATTTACTAAATAGTCCTCTGGTGCCGTGGAAGAGTGAATTCATTTTGCACGGGTCACAAGTTCACTTCCAGAGAGCAGTTTCCTCCCTGCCTGAGCAGAGCCAAGTCTAATGAAAAATTGAAAGGCAGCACTGAGAGTGCCTGCAGACAGCGGTCCCCACCGTCCTGGGCTTTGGGAACCCAGTTGAGGGAGACAAACAGAAGCAATAATGACCATGAGAAAGCGGAGTTGTTCTCTGTGCTGCTCTTGAGACTGTTGGGACCAAAAGATTGGGGGTGGCATGATTACCACCAGGCTGGGGTAAGAAGAGAAGACAAAGCCAGAGGTGCAATAATACCATAGTCAGAACCAGGTGTCCAAAATGCAGTGAACTTAGACCTGACTGTATTGAGAGAGAGAGAGAGAGAGTGTATGTGTGTGTGTGTGTGTGTGTGTATGAAAGAGAGTGAATACAGTGTTCTTAACTGCATTCTTACAACAGGGTTGGGAATTCCAGCCCCCAGATGTAGACAAATTAGAGGACGAAGTGATACGATGACTACAGAGCCTTCAATAAATAACAAATCTCCATATCAAGTCCCCCCCCCACATCTGTCATATTTCTGTGTTTTAAAAAGATCTCCTTTTCACATATGTGTGCACACTTCATAGCTGCTCTTCTCAGATAAGTAACAGAGTTTCTCACCAGATCTGGATTTAGAATCTGCCCTTTTTGAGCATTTAGAAATCACTCTAAAATGTCAAACAAAGGAGGCATTTGAGGAGACATCGGCAGCACACTCGGGGAGAGCAAGGGAGCTTCATCACAGGCTTCCCAGGTTCTCATCTGAAAGTGAAAGCGAAGTCGCTCAGTCGTGTCGGACTCTTTGTGACCCCATGGATTGTAACCTACCAGGTTTCTCCATCCATGGGATTTCCCAGGCAAGAGTACTGGAGTGGGTTGCCATTTTCCAGTGGTCATGTATGGATGTGAGAGTTGGACTGTGAAGAAGGCTGAGCGCCGAAGAATTGATACTTTTGAAGTGTGGTGTTGGAGAAGACTCTTGAGAGTGCCTTGGACTGCAAGGAGATCCAACCAGTCCATTTTGAAGGAGATCAGCCCTGGGATTTCTTTGGAGGGAATGATGCTGAAGCTGAAACTCCAGTACTTTGGCCACCTCATGCAAAGAGCTGACTCATTGGAAAAGACTCTGATGCTGGGAGGGATTGGGGGCAGGAGGAGAAGGGGACGACAGAGGATGAGATGGCTGGATGGCATCACTGACTTAATGGACGTGAGTCTGAGTGAACTCCAGGAGTTGGTGATGGACAGGGAGGCCTGGCGTGCTGCGATTCATGGGGTCGCGAAGAGTCAGACACGACTGAGCGACTGAACTGAACTCAACTGAACTGAAGATCGGGAAGAAATCCAACGGTGTTATCCACAAAGGGAAATGTCAATTTAGGAGATTATTAGAGACCTTAGAAGGTGACTTTAGACAGTGCAAGCTAAAAGACAATCCTCTGTATCATTGTTTCACTTCTCAGTCATTTTTTTCAGCCTCTATTTGCTTGCCTTCTAGAAATCTCAGTCAATGCTTTCATTTTAAGGAACCCGATTAAAATTGTACAACACTGTTTCTACAGGATGTTACTAAGTATTTTGTGGAAAAAAATTATCCTTTGGTCAATTTAACTTTGTAAATTCTAGGTTGAAAAAGGTTAAGGATATGTCTTCCCTGCATATTTTTTGGTACTTTTAACATGTGTACTGTATATCTCAAATAATGGATATAGCACGTGAAGTTCTCCAAACTTACTTGATGATGGAAGCCTCTTTACAGGGAACATCCTATAAGGACACGTGCAAGGAACACATTTTGAGAAATGCTAGTTTGATCTTTCCCTTTTATTGGCTCAAAGAAGCATTAATGGATTCTCTTGTGGCAAAATTCTGATCAACAGTCTTTTGAGAGTTGAACACTTAAGTACTGGCCACTTTTGAAAAATCTTACTTTAATTGTTTGGTAAACATTTCAATTCATGAATATGGAAATATGAACCCCACAGTAATGAAATTACTCAAGCCTGCATTGAATGCACACAGCCTGGCCTAGTGGTTCAGGCCACAGACTCTGCAGGCAGAGTTCCTGGGTTAGAATTCCAATTTTAATCTCATTTATTAACTGTGCAGCCTCGTGTTAGGTACTCAGCCTCTCTGCCACAATCCACACCTGCCCCACGTGTATAATGAAGATGATACTAACAATGGTATCTACTGACAGCGCTGCTGGAAATTTAATGAGTTAAAAATTTTATAGAGTACTTAGAATGGTAAACACCAAGCTTTTGAAAAGTAATATGTGATATCAATCATTTCAAACTCTCAGGAACAAAATGGTACACGTACCCTTTGAAACCGTAAGACTTATCCATTTCCCCTCTCCACCTAAGAACTGTCCCATTTTCTTGTCTTATATATGTTTATTTTTATTTACTTAGTCTGTGGTGGATCTTGGTTGTGGCATGTGGGATCTTAGTTCCTGGGTCCCACTGCGCTGGAAGCTCAGTCTTAACCACTGGACACCAGAGAAGTCCCAGAACTGTTCTATTTTCAACATGAAAAAGAAACAATGGAAATTTAAGTTAGACATTTAAAAAATGTTGACTGGAAAGCTATACAGTATTCAGTTGTAGAATGAGAGACTGTTCAGTTTGAGCTATTTTAGAGAAAAATACCGAATTTGAATTAAACACAACTTAGCCTACTATCTGATCTTTCGGCCTGGAACCATTGAAATTTTGTGGAATCGGGTGTGCAGACAAGTTTGTATGGGTGCTTTTGTATACACTGGGCAATAACATTTTTAAGACTCTGGTATTCGAAACTGCTAAATTGCTGAATCGAAAAAATAACTACTGTGCCATGAAACCATAGTCATATCAATGTCATAAACCCTTCATGAGCAAGCAGATTTTCAGGACATGACTAGACTCAGTGTTTTTTGGCATGTTGATGATTACACATCGAGAAATCCATGTCCCACCACCAGCCCCTTCTTCCCTCACTTAGGTCTGAACCTTTGTGCCCTCTCTACCCTCGTCTATCTTGTCCCTCATCAGCACAAATGCAAACTCTGCATTAAAATAATCCTTCAAAATGCCACAGAGCACGCCAATCTCATAGACTCATATTCTCCCAAGCTGATTTCTTCAAAATAATTTTCTGTTTTTAAAGACATGACTGAAAGTTTTTTGGCAACCCACTCCAGCGTTCTTGCCTGGAGAATCCCAGGGACGGGGGAGCCTGGTGGGCTGCCGTCTATGGGGTCCACACAGAGTCAGACATGACTGAAGCAACTTAGCAGCAGCAGCAGCACCCTTGATTTGGGAAAGGTATTAAAAAATTTTTTTTTAATTGAAATAGAGCTGTTTTATGATGTTGTGCCAATCTCTGCTGTATAGCAAAGTGACTCAGTTATACACATATAGATGTTCTTTTCTTACATTCTTTTGCATTGGGGTTTATCACAGGATATTGAATATAGCTCCCTGTGCTATATAGTAGGACCTTGTTTTTTATCCATTCTATATATAAAAGCTTACATCTGCTGACCCCGCCTCCCACTCTGCCCCTCCCCAGCCCCCTCCCCCTTGGCAGACACCAGTCTGTTCTCTGTCTGTGAGTCTATTTCTGTTTTGTAGATAGGCTCATTTGCGTCATATTTCAGATACCACGTATAAGTGATATCCTGTGATATTTGTCTTTCTTTTTCCAACTCACTTCACTTGGTATGATAATCTCTAGTTGCAGCTCTTATGCTGCACATTATATTATTTAGTTCTTTTGACAGCTGAGTAGTATTCCATTGTACAAATATAACCACTTTATATTTTGCAAATCTAGTAGGCTGAAGTGCCAAATGAAGCCTATAAACTTCCTTGAAATTCATTATTGCTTGCAAAAGTGAGTGTATGTGTGTTGTGTGTGTTGTGGTTGGTTGCCTGCCTTCCCCCAGGTCCATCCTGACCCTTCTGTCTACAGCAGTTACAGCTCTGAGCCCTGGGGACCAACACCCAGGGCTGCATCAACCAGGCTTCGCTGCCAGCTGGCTCCTGGGTGGGTTTGGCCAAGAGAGACAACTTAAAAGAAGGCCACATCCCTCCCTGACTCCAGCGTGCGCTGGCATGACGTAATGCACTCCATGATGCTCTGTGTCCCTGGGGCAGCAATGGCTCTGCTGTTTGTCTCTGGGGGTCTCACCATCCATGCTTGTTCCCTTAGCCCCGTTCACACCTTTGTAGGCAGCATCTTCTTTTTGTCTGTTTATCAAAGTTTTAAAATTTTTATGTTAAGTTATATTTGATTTACAGAGGTTTTCCAGGTGGCACAGTGGTAAAGAATCTGCCTGCCAATTCAGGAGACAGGGGTTCAATTCCCGGGTTGGGAAGATCCCCTGGAGAAGAAAATGGTAACCCACTCCAGTATTCTTGCCTGGAGAATTCCACAGACAGAGGAGCTTGGTGGGCTACAGTCCGTGGGGTCACAAAGACTCAGACGTGACTGAGTGACTGAGCAGGTGATAGTTGACTTACAATGTTGTATTTTCAGTGTACACCAAAGTGACTCAATTATATATATATGTATATTTTTTTTCTTCTTTTTCAGATTCTTTTCCCATTTAGGTTGTTACAGTATATTGAGTAGAGTTCCCTCTGGTATATAGTAAGTCCTTGTTGGTTATCTGTTTTGAAAATAGTAGTGTGTGTACAATAATCCTAACTTCCTAATTTACTCCCCCCTTTCCCTTTTGGTAACTTTAAGTTTGTTTTCTAAGACTGTGAGTCTGTTCCTGTTTTATAAATATGTTCATTTGTATTATTTTTTAGTTTCCACAGACAAATGATATTATATATTTGTCTTTATCTAACTTATTTCACTTAGTATGATAATCTCTAGGCCCATCCATGTTGCTGTAAATGGCATCATTTCATTCCTTTTCATTATAAGCAGCCTCTTCTTTGCAGTCTCTTGAACTACATGAATGGAATTCTATTTATTGCTTGGATCCTGACTGATACAGAGTCTTACTAAAAATATAATATTTTTATGCAAATTATAATTTTTAATGTGATTATTAAACAAAAATAGTATCTTTGCATATACATATAGCCTCAAAGGTAAGAAAAAAACAATTATTGTTTCTATTAAGCTCTACCACCCTGGTGAGCAAGAGACCCTCCTACAGGGAGTTATACTTATTTACAGATGTCTTAACTTTCACTAGAGTCGGACACAACTGAGCAACTTCACTCTCACTTTTCACTTTCATGCATTGGAGAAGGAAATGGCAACCCACTCCAGTGTTCTTGCCTGGAGAATCCCAGGGACGGGGGAGCCTGGTGGGCTGCCGTCTATGGGGTCGCACAGAGTCGAACACGACTGAAGCGACTTAGCAGTAGCAGCAACTTCTAAAAACTCAAGTAACATTCCTGACTCCTAAATGAGTTAAAGCTACCTCATAAATAGCATATACTTACAACTCAGAGACAGTTTTTTAGCAAAAATTAAAAATGTTTCAAAATGTATAAATTAATGTTCTCCAAAAATAAATAAATAAAAAGCTCAGGTTGAAACTTTTAACTTAAAATCACACAAAAGTTATCAACTTTAGGAAATAACCTGTGTCCCTCCCTCACCCTTGCTTTCTCTCTCTGCCTGCAGTTCTCCAGATCTCTTTACGGCTGGCTTCTACTTATCATTTAGATCTCAACTTGATAGTGACCCACCTTCTGCCTCAGTAGCTCAGTTGGTAAAGAATCCACCTGCAATGCAGGAGACCTGGGTTTGATCCCTGGGTCAGGAAGAGTGGAGTGTAACCCACTTCAGTATTCTTTTTTTTTTTTAATTAATTAATTTTCAGTTCAGTTCAGTTGCTCAGTTGTGTCCAACTCTTTGCGACTCCATGAACCACAGCATGCCAGGCCTCCCTGTCCATCACCAACTCCCAGAGTTTACCCAAACTCAGGTCTATTGAGTTGGTGACGCCATCTAACCATCTCATCCTCTGTCGTCCCCTTCTCCTCCTGCCTTCAATCTTTCCCAACATCAGGGTCTTATCAAATGAGTCAATTAATTTTAATTGGAGACTAATTACTTTACAATATTGTGGTGGCTTTTGCCATACATTGATATGAGTCAGCCATGGGTGTACATTTGTCATCCCATCCCAAACCCCTCCCACCTCCCTCCTTATCCCTTCCCTCTGGGTTGTCCCAGTGCACCAGCTTTGAATGCCCTGTTTCGTGCATCGAACTTGAACTGGTGATCTATTTCACATATGGTAATATATATGTTTCAATGCTATTCTCTCAAATCATCCCACCTTTGCCTTCTCCCACTGAGTCCAAAAGTCTGTTCTTTATATCTGTGTCTCTTTTGCTGTCTCGCATATAGGGTTGTCATTACCATCTTTCTAAATTCCATATATATGCATTAATATGCTGTATTGGTGTTTTTCTTTCTGACTTACTTTGCTCTGTATAATAGGCTGCAGTTTCATCCACTTCATTAGAACTGACTCAAAAGTGTTATTTTTAATAGCTGAGTAATTGTGTATAGGTACCACAACTTTCTTATCCATTCATCTGCCAATGGACATCTAGGTTGCTTCCATGTCCTAGCTATTGTAACCAGTGCTGCGATGAACTTTGGGGTACACGTGTCTCTTTCAATTCTGGTTTCCTCGGTGTGTATGCCCAGCGGTGGGGTTGCTGGGTCATATGGCAGTTCTATTTTCAGGTTTTTAAGGAATCTCCACACTGTTCTCCATAGTGGCTGTGCTAGTTTGCATTCCCACCAACACCCACTGCAGAATTCTTGCCTGGAGAATTCCATGGACAGAGGAGCCTGGCAGGCTACAGTCCACAGGGTCGCAAGAGTCAGACATGACTTAAGGGACTAAACCACCACCACCGCATGCCACCTCAGCATTCTAATTTAATCCTGTACATCGTTCACTGTTTGGTTTTGGGAAAAGCAAGTAATTTTTTTTGCTATTTATTTGTTTGTTTGTGTACCTTCCCCCCACTAGAACATGAGCTCCCCAACAGCTGAGACCTTATCTATTTTATTCACTAATATATCCTCAGCATTTGTCCTATAGTAGATGCTCAAAAACAAAATTGTTAAATGAATTAATGAATGAATTGGCATTTTATAAAAGATAAGTGAAAGAAAATACTGTTCCTGCTCTCAAGGAAGTCATAAATGGGACAAAGAAACACATCTGGAGATTTATAGCAGAAGAGCATGCTGCAATAACAGAATACACAGAGTCCCACTGCCAACTACAGCAGCAATCAGCCCACTGAACAAACTACAAAAGTGTGATAAAATGAGAAAAAAAAAAAAAAAACCTGTTTGAAGACATTGGAAACTCTTAAGCCAGGATTTGCAGGAACCCAGAAAGAGGAGAAACTCACTGAGATGGGTCCAACACTCCATACCACTTTTTTCCTTAGGGTATTTTCTGGTACATACACATTGTGTGTAAGGGCTAAAAAGCCAAGCAGAAAACAACTGCTGAGAGACAAAAAGCTGAGCAGCGCTTTTATCATCTCACAGAAATGGGAAGACAAAAATTGGAATTCAGAGCCAGCAAGACAGCCAGGACTTAAGGGGCCAAGATTCAGGAGGGAAGGGAAGCCAAATGGTGAACCCAACAAGCTGAGCCGCATTTCTCCCAGAGGCATTTACGATTCACACAAAGCAATCAAGGAGTGGCGGGTAGTGGTTTCTAAGACTATAAGAAGCTGGACAGAGCTCTCAGTGGCCCCAAAGTGCTGGAAGATTTTTTTAATTTTCTCTGGAGGAAGAAAGTATTATTTAGCAGGAACAATATTTCCTTTCACTTATCTTTTATAAAATGCCAATTCATTTATAATCTCTGCATTGTTTATGCACATATCTAGCATTCAATAAAATATAACCAGACATCCAAGAGAGATAACCTAGAGGCAGAAAAGACAACAGAAACAGACACCCTCCTCCCAACAATCCAAGGAGTTATTTGAATACTTTAAAAACTCCTGTGATTTATAGGTTAATAAAAATAGATGGCAAGATTGAGAAATTCACCAGAGAACTCAGTTCAGTTCAGTTGAGTTCAGTCACTCAGTCGTGTCCAACTCTTTCGGACCCCATGAACCGCAGCACTCCAGGCCTCCCTGTCCATCACCAACTCCCGGAGTTTACTCAAACTAATGTCCGTCAAGTCATTCAACCATCTCATCCTCTGTCGTCCCCTTCTCCTCCTGCCCTCAATCTTTCCCAGCATCAGGGTCTTTTCCAATGAGTCAGCTCTTCACATGAGGTGGCCAGGGTATTGGAGTTGCAGCTTTAGCATCAATCCTTCCAATGAATACCCAGGACTGATCTCCTTTAGGATGGACTGGTTGGATCTCCTTGCAGTCCAAGGGACTCTCAAGAATCTTCTCCAACACCACAGTTCAAAAGCATCAATTCTTCAGTGCTCAGCTTTCTTCACAGTCCAACTCTCACATCCATACATGACCACTGGAAAAAAAACATAGCCTTGACTAGATAGACCTTTGTTGGCAAAGTAATGTCTCTGCTTTTTAATTAGAACCTACAAAAAATTATCAAATGGAAGTTCTGAAACTGATATCAGAAATTGAGAACTCAATAAATAGATTTAGTAGATTAGACACAGCTGGAAAAGGGACTAATAATTTGGAAGATAGGACAATGGAAATTATCCAGAATGAAGTACAGAGGGAAAAAAAAAGATGCAAAATATTGAAAGAGATATAGGGGACCCAGTAGAAAAAAATCTAATATAAGGAATTAGAGTCTCAGTGAGAAGAAGGCAGAGCAATATTTGAACAAAAAATAAACAAGAATTTTCCAAAGCTGACAAAAGACATCAAGCCACAGATTCAAGTAGCCCCTCAAACTCGAAGCAGGATAAATACAAGAAAAATACACTGCGAAAAACCAATTGCAAAGAGAAAAAACTTGGAGGAATATGCAAAATATTATGTTATATTATATAAAAGGAAAAAAAAATGATTTTGCTTCAGAGGATCAGATATTCACAAAGGAGGTAACAATTGATTTATTAATTAATTAATCCAACAAAAGATTCATTGAGTCATTAGCATATATCTATCGCTAAGTTGAATCTTGAAAAAAATGAAAAATAAAAATGACAGAGTCCTTTGTCTCTTGGAGATCAGGTCTGGCATACAAAAGAGACAGAAACGGCAAACAGAATCTCCAGAAAGCCTTCCAAAAAAGGTTGTTTTTAAAACAGAAGACAAATGTTTGGGGCAGGCAGGAGCGAGGGGCTAGGGGAAGATACAGGACATTTGCATGTTGCTTTCATGGAGACTCTAAAGGTGAAAACAAGCGAAGCAAAGTCACAGTGAGCATCTCTTTGAGCAAAGTGGGTTGTCTTTGGGCATTCAATGTGGGGAGATGGTGGGGAGTTGCAGAAAACGAGGCTGGAAAGTTTTGTTGGAAACAGATTCAATAGGAAGTGGGGGGACCCACCACAAGTTTTCAGCTGGAGAAAGGCATCATCTGAGTCATTCTTTAGGAAGAGAGCCTTGGGAACGTTATGAGGGTGTTTTTGAGAGGAAATCAATGACAGCCTATGTGACCAGTTAGGACAATTCTTTGTTGTCATGACCCAGGCAAGCAAGAACTATGGTGGGAAGTAGAAATGGAAACCTAAAAGCATCTTCTGTAGACATTTCAAAGTCAGAATCAACAAGACTCAGCCACCACGGATAGGAGGAGACAGAAAAATAAGACAAAGTTGATTCAGGCATGTGGAGGACGTCACGCAAGGGTTGCTTGCGGAGAATACCATGAAGTCACTGTTAGCATGTTGAGTTAGAAATTTCAACAAGACTTTTCTGAAATATTCATTAGGAAGGTAAAAAGTTCAGTCTAGAGTCCAGAAGCAAGATCAGGAGCTGACACCAAGCTCTCAGAGACCAGAAGGGGAAGATGGCATAGCAAGAGCTGTGTAAAGACCAGTAACTCCAAACCAAACACTGAAGTACAGACGATCCTAACAATATATTCTTGCGTTTCTTATTCTGAGATATGTGAAACTATGTTAAGTGAAAGAAAATCATTAATATGCTCATTACATAGGAAAACACTTTGAGAAACAAATCTATTACCCTTCCAATTTTGTTTTCCACAGCCTTTTGCTACGCCGCATCCCAGTTTTTTCTGCTTACACAGCAGAAACACTAATGATGTGAACTGTACTTAAAAATGCTTTCCAAGTCAGCTGGTTGAAAGCTTCGGTATGAATAATGCCAGAGGCACCAGGGATTTAAAGACTACATTTCTGCCACCTTTTTAAAATAATGCACATCAAATTAAGAAAAACACCGCTTAAAACCAAGATGAAGTTTTCATAATATTAAGCAACTACTTTGATTTAGGTATATACACACATATACCTACGCTGTTTACAGTCACTGGAGATATTTTTTTCTCTGCTATCAGTCATTTGGTTTCTCTCATTTCAGATTTTATTTGTGGGTAAGAATATAACTTTATTAGTGAGATTAGAAAGATTTTTGCAGCCTCCACATTATTGCAGAAGACTGAAGTTCAGGTCAAGAATAACAGACTTCCTTTGCTGTAGAAATTCTCTCACAGGGTTACACCGGATGCAACTTGAACTTTTGCGTTTTTCAGCTACTTGTGGTTTATTTCTTGAAAAGTCTGTTGATCTGCTTTAAGTCCCCTGAGGACTACAGAGAAGCAAACTCAGTTAATACTCACACATTTGGTCTTTGGAGATGATTCCCCCAAATTACTTGCCTACACCCCTAAAACCCAGCACTCTCTGGTAACTGCCCCATAGCTAGTCTAATTAGAGAGTAAAAACAATTAGTAGTTAGCGACGTGCTCGACATTGCTTCATGTGACAGGAAGTGAGGGAGCAGTGGAAGAAATGAGCTTTGAAGCAAATGAAAGACAGACGTTATTAAAGAAACAAACTAAAAATAGCTATAATCAAGGGCTGGAGAAGCAGCAAGTATTAAATGCTGTAAGATCTTCTGTAAAGGACTAATGTGTGTGGACTGCACAAACCTGAAGGCTTCATGAAGAAGAGCGAATTTAACCCTGGAAACATTCGTGTGTCTCTCGCATACTCTTTGGTCTGAGTATAATACGTGTGCTGCATCTTAGCCAACCAGCCAGGGGAGAATGAAGTATCACAGGCCTGGTGTTTAGAGCAGGCTGAAAATGCAAACCCTCTGCCTCACATATTCAAGTAAATGGTTGAAACTCTTTCTTCCCTCATTCCCAAGCCCGCATGTGTGCAGCCCACCGCACTTCACACACACACACACACACCCCCCAACATGAGTGCCTGAGAAGGCATAAAGAGATGAAGCCACGAGAAAGGTATAAAGTTCCTTGTAGGCCGGATATCTGCAGCCTTTTACATTAACAGGGAAGTTGCAGTCTGATTCCAGACAATCTCAGACAAGATGGTGGCATGATGGAGCTGTCCAAAACCTCGTTCTATACCTCCTCCAACAGCTCTCCTCTCATTCTCTTTTAGCTTCTCTCTGAAATTTTTCCCCTGCAGATTCAGATCTCATGAGTTATCATTCACCAAATATTTACTAAGCACCTATAAAGTCTTCCACATGAAGTGGATGGAATGTGTGTACCCCATAAAGGATGAACGGACTGCCAAGAAGTATACGATCTATAAGGGAAGCAGACAAAAAATTCTAAGGCTGGCAGGGAGTACTGGGTAATAGAATTGTGTGCAGAACCAGCTATAGGGTGATGTAGACATGGGGACTACAAGTACAGGAATTTTGCGAAGCCTTGAGGTACTCAGATCTGCAGGGAAGGGAGGAGGGGAGTGCTCATCAGCCAGTTAACACAGAATCTGCAAGAGAACCACTTTGAGAACTGCCTTGTGGTCAGCAGGGGGAGGGCACCCAGATGACACTCAGGGGAGAGATCTCATTAGACTGCATATGAGAGAGAAAGGTAAATCTTAGAACTGTTAAAAAAATAAATAAATAAAAAAGGTGGGGATGGTGGGGAAAGAGGAAAGGGAGCCACTGATGATACACTTGGAAAAAATTCAGTGTTTGTCCAATAAAATTTTCGTGAGCTTTCATTCTGCTGAAACTTTACCTCTCTTCCTCTAACTCCTGATGTGTGATGTTGTCAAAGTAGGGACTGGTTTCTATCTGAACAATCCCTAACGGAGAGAGGAATGAATTGGGAGGCTCAAGGAAGACTTTATGTAGGAGGCAGCATCCCAACCCAGCCCAATGGGTCGACTTTTAAAAGATAGTGATGAAAAAAAAAAAAAAAAAGATAGTGATGGGAGGACAGCCAGAAAGCAATCCATGGCAAAGGTGAGTAGCACATTCAAGAAGATGCATGGACTCCAGAAGAGCTATAATATCCACATGAAGGGTAGGATGGGAAAATTTAGGAGTCTAGTCTGGAAGACTAGCCTGGCACTATTTCCTGGAGCCTCTGTGTACCAGCCTAGACTGTTCACATGGGCACTGGGAAGTTGCTGAAGGTATCTGAGCAGGAATGGGGACTTGATGCCACCAAAAATTCCCCAAAGCTACTGATAAATACTGCCTCAGGTCCTGCCCTCCTAGAAATATTTATATTTCAATTTAAAACTTCCTGGATCTCCTGTGTAGCACAGAGAGCTCTGTTTAATAGTCTATAATAACCTAGATAAGAAAAGAATTTTAAAAAGAATAGGTACATGTACATGTGAAACCGAATCACTTTGCTACATACCTGAAATTAAAACAACATTGTTAACCAGCTAAACGCCATATAAAATAAAATTTAAAAAATTTTAAATAAACTCTCTGAAGGCAAAAAAAAAAAAAAAAATGTGTTCATTTATCCAAAAATATAGATGTCAAGTGAGAGAATATCTCCAAAGTATGTATCTTGGGACAGGGTCCCCAGGTGGTCCTCAAGTCACTGCTTCCACACCAGGATGGTCTTCCTTGAGGCCGTGAGATAAAGACAGTCTAGCTGTAAGTCTCCCTACCCTTTTTTCCCCTGAGACACCCAGGTCAGGTGACAGTTATAGACAGCCTACTCCCATGGGTGCATCTAGGCTCACGTGAGAAACCAGCTCATCAAACAGCCTGAAGCAAGCAGGGTTCAAACAGAAAGCAGCTTTGTTTTTTCCTCCAGCCACTGCACTCAGATCTGCCTGATCAGACCGCCCTCCTTTACGCCTTGACATACTTGAATGATGCTATATCTTTCCCGTCACTGCCAGTTCTAAGAACAAGCCTCATTTGGTCATTAAGACTCACTCTCAAGCCTGGTCCAGTCAAAATTGAAATATCAGCCCCATGCCATCCACTGCCCTTTCACACCGCCTCCACCTCCACGCTGTCCTCTTCTGAGGCGGGAGCAGGGAAAGGGGATGGTGCTAAGTGGACAAAGGGGCTACCAGATCGGTGCTTTTGTGATGCAGTGTTGATGCCTCCGGGGAGCCCCCATCCCGGGCTTGGAAGGAAAAGCCAAAGCCACATGCTCATTTCATGATCCCTTTGAAATTCTCTTCTTCTCCTCCTAGAGACTGGAAGTGGTTGTTGGTTGAAGCTCACAAGGCTGGTTTGGCCCCTCTTAGTAGGTGCTGCAGGGACCTTGCTAGCAGCAACTCCCTAGGAATTTATCATCCATTCATTATTGGCTCTGGGCCTTTAGCTGAATTTTTCAAGACAGCAGAAGTGTCATTTAGCATCCGATGGGTACTCAAGTTACCACTCACTAATTGTTAAAAAATTTTCCCTCCCACTCATTCATGGACCATACCAAATGTAAGTCAGTGAGAATGAAATGATTAGACAGAAACGCCTGAATCTACTCTAATTTATTTTTTAAATATATTGCTAGCAAACTTGGATGCTATAAGCATGACTAATAAGTTTGTTTTGACACACCTCGTGACTGATGTTTTGCAACATAAATGGAAACTTCCCTTGCTGGGGACAACTATAATTTTATTTCAAGTGAGGGACTCAGTAGAGAGAGGCTCATTTATGCAGATATGTAAGTTCTAAGATTCCAGTGTTAAGTATTCCTTGGTATTGCTAACTCTCATGTCATGTGGGCAGGTAAAGGAATCCTGGATGATTGTACCTTGGATTTATTTATTTATTTATTTATGCCAAACTGAGGCATGTGGGATCTTAGTTCCCTGAGTAGGGATCAAACCTATACCCCCTGTGCTGGAAGCAGAGTCTTAACCACTGGACCACCAGGGAAGTTCTGTACCTTGCATTTCTGACTCACCTCTCTGACTGAGATGGGGAGGAAAGTGATAGAGAATCACAAGAGTGGACAAGGACCATGGCAGAGAGCACTGGAAAAGACCCTGAGGCTGGGAAAGATTGACAGCAGGAGGAGAAGCGGGCAACAGAGAATGAGATGGTTAGATGACATCACCAACTCAATGGATGTGATTGGAGCAAACTCTGAGAGATAGTGAAGGCCAGGGAAGCCCGGTGTACTGCAGCCCATGGTGTAACAGAGTCGGATGCGACTTAGCAACTGAAAAGCAACAACAGAAAGCACGTGGCATAGAAGCAGTATTGATGGTTTCAAATATGCAGCCTTCACAGTCCACTCTGTAGCATTTTCCAGCCACTGATTTATGAATTCCTTTTGTCTCTGTGGTCTAATGTGTGGTGAACCAGCATTATAGGAACTGCCTGTAAGACCCAAATGCACCAGTGTTTAGACCCCAGTACCCATTCTCACACTTTGGTCCTTTTCCTGATTAGGGCCTTAAGCGTCACAGAGATTTATTGGATCACTACTGCATCCATTAACCTCTGCTTCTGTGAGCAGGCAGAGGTTGGTAAAGGATGGCCAATTTTTCTTAATTTCTCATCTGCTTCTCTCTTATCAAAAATATTTACAGTCACTGGCAAATCAATCAAGCAACAAATATCTAAGAAGTACCCACTAGGCACAAAGCCCTGTAGGGCTGTCCTGCCCCTACCCCCATCCTCCCAGTCCTAAGGAAAAGTACAAGCTAGTCTACCTCTAAGACTAGGGAGACAGGATTCATCCAATGATACTTTAGCTAACAGTATATTCCCTTTAGGAATGAACTTCAGGGTTTGATGTGGGTCAGGAGGGAAGGAAAGAAAAGAGAAAGCTCATCAAGAGGTAGAAGAGATCACAAATTTCTAGTGGAAAAATGTTCAATTGATAGTTAGAAAGTAGAGATGATGAAGGATTAAGGTTCTTAAGAAAAGACAGGTCAATGATAAAGTCAGTTCTAAAATCATAAAGTATGACTCATGCACAAATCAGATTCGTCCATTCAGTAGATTGGGTCGAGTGACTTCTAAGTCCTCATTATTGAAAGCATGGTCTTAGGCCGGCAGCAGCAGCATCACCTAGGAACTTGTTAGAAATGCAGGCTCTCAGCTTCCATCCCACAAACAGTGAATCCAAACCCACACTTTAGTAACATCCACAGGTGACTCACAGGCTTGTTACAGTTTGAGGAATTCTGGTCTGAGTGCCAAGCATTGGCTATACATGTATCTACAAACGGAGGCCAGGAAATCTGTTTCAACAGATCATTCTGAGCTACCGAGAAAGAACAAGTCCTAAGATTGTCCTCCTCTACAAATCTAGAGAATTCTCAAGCGGCTGGTGCCTCCCATCTGGTACCTAATTCCTTCAGTGGGAGACTGCTATGGTATGGCTGCTTTAAAATTCAGAAGAGCCCCCTTTTCAACCACTGGGACAGCAGAAGAAATGCTGAATGAGAACTCAGAATGCATTTTCCTTGTTGAACAGTGTTTGTTACTTGTCGTTATTTGTTCACATGATTTATACTTCTCAATTAATTTATATAAAGTATTTATACTTTCAAAAATTATCTGTAACAACTTATATATTCAATAAGGCTATTCAAATACAAAGAAAAATCAGACATTAGACAGGAAGAAGAAGCAAAAGGAAATGCTTCAAGCACCTTGAATATCATGATTATTTAAACTAAGCAGTAGTTATAGTTTGAGATTGCTGGTAGCCAAACCAAAAAGAGAAACATGATGAGTTCTGAAACTATCATTATCTGAAAATTACTACCCAAAGGAGGTAAGAGATATTTTTGAGAGATCAGTGTTAGGAGGAAGAAGTTAAATATGTGAAAAAAGAAAGATTAAAGACACAAGTCTGACTCCAAAATCTTTAGACAAAAAGACTTCAGATGGGTGTCAAGAGTAAATGTTTTGTATTTTATGTACATCCTTCAAACTCTGCCTAAAACTCTTCAGGATAAGAAATATGTTTCCTAACACTTTTGTCCCCCTACTGAGGTATTGAATACAACCTGCAAATTCAATACTAGTGAAAATATATTTCCTTCATTCCCTCTCCATTACAGACTGAGAATTTAAATCACTGAGACTTTCAAAACTTTTTCAAGTGTTACATTTTGTTTGACTTTCACAACCTTCTGAGATTATTTCCTCTGTTGAAGAAAGCAGACCCAGGAACTTCACAGCACTTGCCTAACATGACATAGTGGGTCAGCTCTGGAAGTTAATCTGAAATCTATATCTGCCAACACCCAGTCTGGTGTACTTGACTCTACAAGTTGCCCATTCTTGGAAGTCAAGATTTAATTCCAGTGAGCAGCCCCCAAATCATTTCCAACTACCAAACAGCATATTCTTCAGGGAAGGAACTCTTCAAGACAAGAAGAAGATAGATCTGTAATACATTGCAAGGCCAGTGACTTCCTGCACTTAGGAAGCTCGTTCTTAAAAGAGTCAATGGGAGAGGGCTCTCCAGCTAAAACATTCCTGCATTCATGCACTTGATAGCTCAGCTGAAACCCTAAGAGGAGGTTTTTAAAGTCTAAAAATAACTGCTAGAGGAAGGGAAAAGTAAGTCCACCATAATTAAAGAAACACAGCCAATGAAAGAGACGTCTGCTGGGGTGGGCCATTCAGCAACAAGCTGGTTCTGCCAGAATATAGTTCAAGAAAAGGTGTCCACATCAAAACTGAAACTGCAGAAAAACAGCGTGAGGATGAGCTGTGCAGGAGGGCAGGCTGGTCACAGAGAGGATGACCACAGAGATTCAGAATACAAATAATGTGATATCCACTGCAGGGAGAACCCACGCCACTCCAGGAGAAAGCCTTCAGAGTCTCCTTGCCAGGAAAACCAAGCCAAGAGCAAAAACATCTCTAGTTCCTCCTCTCCTCACCACTAATCCACCACTCAGGCAAACAAATTGGACACCTGGGACTCTGAATAACAGATACCAGCTCATGATGCTGCTTGAGTGCATCTGTGAATTTACCCTGGGGGCTGTTTAGTGACTAACCATGTTTCGCTTTTTGTTGCTGTGGCTAGGAAGCTCAGAGCCTGCCTGAGGTTCAGGATCAAATAGTGTCTATTTCTTTGTGGCTTTGAATTTACACTTATTTCCTACACCATTTTATCTGATTCAGTTCAGTTGCTCAGTTGTGTCTGACTCTTTGCGACCCCATGAACCACAGCACACCAGGCCTCACTGTCCATCACCAACTCCCGGAGTTTACTCAAACTCCTGTCCACTGAGTCAGTGATGCCATCCAACCATCTTATCCTCTGTCATCCCCTTCTCTTCTCCTTTATCTGGTAGGTGACCATTTTTATAACTGTGTTAAATTTACTTTGGAATGAGGTGGGATAAAGATGAGAAATGAATAGGAAGGAAGAAAAAAGGAAGGATCCATGACTCTGTGTGTGTGTGTGTGTGTGTGAGGGAGAGAGTGGGGGTGCGGGAGAGAGAAAGAGAAGAGGAGAAAGAAAGAGGATATGTGTGAGTTAAGAATTCAGGTGCAAATAAACAAACAGGACCTAATTAAACTTAAAAGCTTTTGCACAGCAAAGGAAACCATAAACAAAACGAAAAGACAACCTATGGACTGGGAAAAAATATTTGCAAACCATGCTGCTGACAAGAGATTAATTTCCAAAATATAAACAGTTCATACAACTTAATATCAAAAAAACAAACAACTCAGTTAAAAAATGGGCTGCTGCTAAGTCGCTTCAGTCATGTCCGACTCTGTGCGACCCCATAGATGGCAGCCCACCAGGCTCCCCTGTCCCTGGGATTCTCCAGGCAAGAACACTGGAGTGGGTTGCCATTTCCTTCCCCAATGCATGAAAGTGAAAAGTGAAAGTGAAGTCGCTCAGTCATGTCCAACTCTTAGCGACCTCATGGACTGCAGTCCACCAGGCTCCTCCGTCCATGGGATTTTCCAGGCAAGAGTACTGGAGTAGGCTGCCATTGCCTTCTCCAGAAAAAATGGGCAGAAGATCTAAATAGGCATTTCTCTAAAGAAGATTCACAGGTGGTGAACAGGCACCTGAAAAGATGCTCAATATCATTAATTAGTTCAGTTCAGTTGCTCAGTTGTGTCTGACTCTTTGCGACCCCATGAACTGCAGCACGCCAGGCCTCACTGTCCATCACCAACTCCCGGAGTTCACTCAAACTCACGTCCATCAAGTTGGTGATGCCATCCAGCCATCTCATCCTCTGTCGTCCCCTTCTCCTCCTGCCTCCAATCCCGCCCAGCATCAGAGTCTTTTCTAATGAGTCAACTCTTCGCCTGAGAAAGTATTGGAGTTTCAGCTTTAGCATCATTCCTTCCAAAGAACACCCAGGACTGATGTCTTTTAGAATGGACTGGTAGGATCTCCTAGCAGTCCAAGGGACCCTCAACAGTCTTCTCCAACACCACACTTCAAAAGCATCAATTCTTCGGCGTTCAGCTTTCTTCACAGTCCAACTCTCACATCCATACATGACCACTGGAAAAACCACAGCCTTGACTAGACAGACCTTTGTTGGCAAAGTAATATCTCTGCTTTTTAATATTCTATCTAGGTTGGTCATAACTTTTCTTCCAAGGAGTAAGTGTCTTTTAATTTCATGGCTGCAATCACCATCAGCAGTGATTTTGGGCCCCAAAAAATAAAGTCTGACACTGTTTCCACTGTTTCCCCATCTATTTCCCATGAAGTGATGGGACCAGATGCCATGATCTTAGTTTTCTGAATGTTGAGCTTTAGGCCAACTTTTTCACTCTCCATTTTCACTTTCATCAAGAGGCTTTTTAGTTCCTCTTCACTTTCTGCCATAAGGGTGGTGTCATCTGCATATCTGAGGTCATTAATAATTAGAGAAATGCAAACCCAAACTACAATGAGGTATCACCTCACACTAGTCAGAATGGCCACCATTAAAAAGTCTGCAAATAAGAAATGCCAGAGAGAATGTGGAGACAGGGGAACCCTCCTACACAGTTGATGGGAATTAAATTGGTGCAGCCACTGGGGAGAACAGAATGGAGAGTCCTTAAAAACTAAAAATATAATCTTGCAATTCCACTCCTGGGCATATATCCAGAGAAAACTTAAATTCAAAAAGATACATGCACCCCAATGTTCATAGCAGCACTATTTACAATAATGAAGACATGGAAGCAACTTTAATGTCCATCAACAGATGAATGGATAAAGAAGATGTGAGATATATACATATATATATATATACACACACACAGTGGAATATTAGCCACACACAAAAAAAATGAAATAATGTCATTTGCAGCAACATTGATTAACCTAGAGGTTATCATATTAAGTGAAGTAAGTCAAACAAAGACCAATATCATATCATATCACATATTATGTGGAATCTAAAAAAAATATACAAATGAACTTGCAAAACAGAGACTCACAGACATAGAAAACAAACTGATGGCTACCAAAGGGAATAGAAGGGTGGGAGGGAGATAAAATTAAGAGTCTGGGATTAACATGTACACACTGCTGGGGACAGCACAAACCTGGGCACCCAGAGCTCAATGCCCCTACCCTGGCTTATGAACTCAAGACCCAGACATTTCCCCAGTCAACAAAACTTATTCCCTGCCTCCTTCTACTCACCCCAGGCTTGGCTAGGATACTCTGGGCCTTTCTTTCCTTTACCTAAAAAGGTAATTCATTATTCCTTAGGAGTAATATATCATAGCGTTTGGTTTGAGAGGTTTATTTATTTATTTGGATTTAAGACAAATGAAAAGGAGTCTGCTTCAACTTGGCTGAATGGACCAAAATGGAAACAAAGGCATCAGAATTCTCTCTCCCTCCCCAGTCCTGATCTGCTGATTCACCAGACATCAGAATTCTCTCTCCCTCCCCAGTCCTGATCTGCTGATTCACCAGACATCAGAATTCTCTCTCCCTCCCCAGTCCTGATCTGCTGATTCACCAGACATCAGAATTCTCTCTCCCTCCCCAGTCCTGATCTGCTGATTCACCAGACATCAGAATTCTCTCTCCCTCCCCAGTCCTGATCTGCTGATTCACCAGACATCAGAATTCTCTCTCCCTCCCCAGTCCTGATCTGCTGATTCACCAGACATCAGAATTCTCTCTCCTCCCCAGTCCTGATCTGCTGATTCACCAGACATCAGAATTCTCTCTCCCTCCCCAGTCCTGATCTGCTGATTCACCAGACATCAGAATTCTCTCTCCTCCCCAGTCCTGATCTGCTGATTCACCAGACATCAGAATTCTCTCTCCCTCCCAGTCCTGATCTGCTGATTCACCAGACATCAGAATTCTCTCTCCCTCCCCAGTCCTGATCTGCTGATTCACCAGACATCAGAATTCTCTCTCCCTCCCCAGTCCTGATCTGCTGATTCACCAGACATCAGAATTCTCTCTCCCTCCCCAGTCCTGATCTGCTGATTCACCAGACATCAGAATTCTCTCTCCCTCCCCAGTCCTGATCTGCTGATTCACCAGACATCAGAATTCTCTCTCCCTCCCCAGTCCTGATCTGCTGATTCACCAGACATCAGAATTCTCTCTCCCTCCCCAGTCCTGATCTGCTGATTCACCAGACATCAGAATTCTCTCTCCCTCCCCAGTCCTGATCTGCTGATTCACCAGACATCAGAATTCTCTCTGCCTCCCCAGTCCTGATCTGCTGATTCACCAGCGCACAAGCCTCCGTGCAGAGGCAATGTGCCTTAAAAATGATACAAACGAATTTATATACAAAACAGAAAAAGACTCATAGACACAGAAAACAAATTTATGGTTACCGAGGGGGAAGGGGGAATAAATTTGGAGTTTAGGATTAAAATATACACACTACTCTATATAAAATAGATAACCAACAAAGACCCACTATATAGCACAGGCAACTAGACTCAGTATCTTACAATAATCCATAATGAAAGAGAATATAAAAAAGAATATATATGTATAATTGAATCACTTTGTTGCACATCTGAGATTAACACAACATTGTAAATCAAGTATATTTCAATTAAAAAAAAACTCAGATACTGAAAAAAATTTTTTAAACGTATACACACTACTATGTATAAAACAGATAGACAGTAAGGACCCACTGTTATAGAACAGGGAATTATACTCAATATCTTATAACAACTTATAATGGAAAAGAATCTGAAAAAAGGCAGATTTTATATACATCTGAATCACTTTGCCATACACTTGAAACTAACACAACATTGTAAATTAACTATTGTTGTTGTTCAGTCGCTAAGTCGTATCTGATTCTTTGTGACCCCATGGACCACAGCATGCCAGGCTCCTCTGTCCTCTACTATCTCCCAGAGTTTCTCCTGGAACTATACCTTAATGAAAAATCATGCCTTAATAAATATATATATGTACATATATATATCTGATGCTGGGAGGGGTTGGGGGCAGGAGGAGAAGGGGACGACAGAGGATGAGATGGCTGGAGGGCATCACCAACTTGATGGACATGAGTTTGAGTGAACTCCGGGATTTGGTGATGGACAGGGAGGCCTGGCGTGCTGCGATTCATGGGGTCACAAAGAGTCGGACACGACTGAGCGACTGAACTGAACTGAACTGAACTGATATCTTAAAAAAAAAGAGTTCAAGTGCATCATTGTGAGTAACGATAATAAAATCAAAACATCTCCTAAAAGTCCCCCGTGAGTCCATAGGAGCCTCTAGGTAAAGATGGTTGACAGAGCTACCAACTTATTGAGGAAGCAGATCAAAACTAAAACTACTGATATTGTTGTCCATGCCTGTAATACCCACAGCCACCATTTCTGAGTAGTTACCCTGTACTGTGCCCTTTGCCACACTGTCCTTTTTTATTTAGCAATAATTTACATACAGTAAAATACACGTGTCTTAAGTGTTCAACTCGAGTTCTGACAATTCTATACACTCTTGTAACCACCAGTCCTGTAAAGATAGAAATGAGCTCCCCTCCCCAGGCTTGCTTGTTACTTTGCGTAACTTTAAAGTCAGTTCCCTCCCGGGAAGACAACCAACATTTGATCTCTATCGCTATAGATTCATTTTGTTCTGTCCTAGAATTTAGCATAAATGGAATCATGCTATTTGTTCCTCTGCTTTCTTTCACTCAACATAATGAGATTCGCCCATGTTATGTATCAGTAACTTGTTCTTTTGTATTGCTTTATAGTATTCAATTACATGGATATACCAACCTACTCCAATATTCTTGCCTAGAAAATTCCACGGACAGAGGAGCCTGGAGGGCTACAGTCCATGGTGTCAAAAAGAGTCGGACACAACTGAGTGACTGAACACATTGCTGCATTGTATTCAATTACATGGATATACCATGATTTGCTTATCTTTTCACCTATTGATGGACATGCAGATTGTTTCTGGTTTCTAGATATTAAGAATGAGACTGCCATGAACATTGTTGCACAAATCTTTCAGGAACATATCTCTTGGATAGGTTTTCATATCTCTTGGATAAATATCTATAAGTTTAATTATAGAGTTATAGGGTGGATTATGCTTAACTTCCTAAGAAATTGAAAAACAATTCTCCATAATGTTTGCACCATTTAAATGTCGACCAGCAGCATATGAATGTTTCAGGTGTTCTACAACTTGGTGTTATCTGTTGTTTTAATTTTAGTCATTATAATGTATATCTAGTGGCATTTCATTATGATTTTAGTTTGCCTTTCCCTGATGAATAAAGATATTGAATATCTTTTCACCTATTTATTGTTCATTCATATATCTTCCTTTATGAGTTTCTCTTCTCAGATCTTTTATCCATGTTTTTATGGGGCTGTTTGTCTTCTTATTGGTGAGTTTTGAGAGTTCTTGGTATGTTTTGGATACAAATTCTTTGTGAGATCTATGCTTCCCTAGTTGCTCAGATGGTAAAGAATCTGCCTGCAATCCAGGATCGCTGGGTTCCCAGAGGAGGAGATGGCAACCCACTCCAGTATTCTTGCTTGGAGAATTCCATGGACAGAGAAGCCTGGCGGACTACATGAGGTCTCAAAGAGTAGGGCAAACTGAGCGACTAATACACACACACCATGCAGATATATGTATTACAAATATTTTCTTATTTTCTCCTAGTCTATGTCCGACCTTTTTATTTTCTTAACAGTATCTTTTGATGAGCAGAAAATTTTATGGTTAATGCTTTCCATGTCCCAACAAACAAGTCTTTGCCTATCCCAACATAACTAAGATATTCTCCTATGCTTTCTTTTAGAAGATTTATGGCTCTGATTTTATATTATGTCTATAATCCATCTCAAATTAATTTTGAATGTGAACTTGTAGGAGTCGAGGATCATTTCCCCTTGTAGGGCTATCCAGTTGTTCCAGAATACTTTGTCGAAAAGGTTTTCTTGTCTTGCATTGAAATAACTTGGCACCTCCGTCAATTACCATGTTACATATTTAATCTTCACAAGCCTGAGGTGTATTTTCCCCATTTTAGAGATTAGGAAAATGGAATACTATTCAGACATTAAAAAGGAATGAAATTCTGCCATTTGCAACAACATGGATGTACCTGCAGAGTATTATGGTTAGTGAAATATCAGATCAAGAAAGACAAATACTCTGTAATGACTTATTTGTGGAGTTTATAAATAAAACAACTTAGTGAATATAATGAAACAGAAACAGACCCACAGATATAGATAACAAACTAGTAATCACCACTGGGGAGAGGATGGGGGAGGGGTATTATGGGGGTAGAGAATTAAGAGATACAGACTACTATGTATAAAATAGATAAGCAACAAGGATATATTGCATTGCACAGGTAAAGATAGATTTTATAATAACTTTGACTAGAGTGTAATTTGTAAAAGTATTGAATCACTATGTTATACACCTAAAGCTAATATACTCTTGTAAATCAATTATGCTTCAATAAGAAAAAGAAAGTCATAAACTCCCTTCAAACATAGTTGTCTCCAGAAAACTGTAGTTTTGTCATAAATATGAAACATGTATGTTCTGCTAGGACACAGAGAGATTACAAAAGAGACTGAAGCCTGAATTATGGGGCACTGTCAGAAAAGGAGACTTCCAAGGTTATTGAGCTGCTGTGAGATGTAAGGTTACTGAACCGAGCTGCTGGCCACAGATGCCCACACTGGAAGTTCAAAGGGCACCAAGAAATGCAGCTAAGAAGCAGCACCCTTGCAGGGCAGGTTATCTGGGGGTAAGAGAAGCCACAGCCCACGCAGAGGGTGATGTGGTTACCAAGTTAATTCTTCAAAAGAGCCTGCCCCTCAGAAGAGATGATGGAGCAATTTCCATCTCAAAGACACTGTCAGCAGGAAATCATGGGGTGACCCGAGCTAGAGGCTAAGCTCTCCAGGGAAGAGGGAAGGCAGTCTCTAGAGAAACACAGAGGTGATCCATCATGAAGACAGAAGGTCAGTGTCCACAAATTCAGGAGGGATTAAAAACAAAAGGGCAAAGCTCCTGATGAAAAGTGAAATCTAAGCAGTAGGAAGAGAAACTCCAGATATAGAAGCCAATGAGGAGTTTCACTTTAAAATCTCTTTGGCGGGGTCTGAGGAACCACCCTTCCTATCAGGACACAGTCAAACATTCTTATCTCTACAATCAAAGTGGATAATTCAGCACATCTCTGGGAAACAGAGAACAACGGATTTGGGCTTTTTAAGAAAGAGCTGTCTGTTGCTCTAGTCCTCTAAGTTATTAGAATATATCTTCAGTCCTACCTTCAGAGTTCTACAAATAGAACCTTGCAGTTAATGACAAGGCTCACCATTTCAGTAGCTCGTGAGAAAGTTAGATTGGTGAATCAAATCAGTGAAATGTCTCTTCAGGTCTTTGTAATCTTTTATTATTCTCTGAAGAAAATAGAAACAACATGGATTTTCTCACCAGATAAGAGGCAATTTGGTTAAAATACATGTGCAAACACAGGAACTCAATTACCCACACAAATGAAAGGAAGGACAGGTAATTCACAAACAGCCATTAAGCCACGTAGTATCAACAGCCACCCTTTATTAACGTGGTAGGTTTAATGTGGTAGGGCAGGCCCTATATTCAGCACCTCACATACAGGAATTTAATCCTCGGGAAATTCTGTGATTGGGACTTCCCTGGCAGTCCAGTGGCTAGGAGTCCATGCTTTCACTGCAGGAGGCCCAGGTTCAATTCCTGGTCAGGAAACTAAGATCCCACACACCACACAGCAAGGACAAGAAAAGAAAAATTCTGTGATAATAACAACAATGGCAACTGATATAAATACTATTTCATTTGTTTCTCAGACCAAGAGTGGGAGGGAGACACTATCATTATCCCATTTAATAGATAAGGAAAGAATTTAAATACACAAAATAAATGTAAAGACACTAAATATAGTTCCTGTGGTCATATAGCTAGGGATTGTGGACCATGGAATCAATCCAAGTGTCTGATCCTGTTATCTGTATCTTTAACTACAAGACACTCCCCACATTTAACAAATGAGGTGACTGAGCCCTAGAGAAGATAGAGCTCTGGTCCTCCTAATTTCAAGTCTCCATGCTCAAATGGATTTTCACACCCAACCTAACTTCTATTTGCATTTTTTTGAGGATTTCGTAAAACAGGAAATCCCAGGGCTTCAAACCAACACCCAAGCTCCACGGTAAAGGACCATCTCAAGAGAAGCCGGATGGGTATCTGAGTGATGCACCCCGACCTACACACCACCCTGAAGATGGCCCTGAGCACCTTTTGGACAACAATGTCAACCATGTATCATCATTCGACTCCCACTTACCCTGGCAGGGAGAGGAGAACTATTTAGGACTTACAGTGAATACATGTAGGGAACATAGGGAAAGATAGTCTATCGCTCCATATTTTTTTTAACAATAAATTAACTTAAAGCTCAGAGCTGATGGAAGAAAGTTGAGTAATGGAAGAGAGTAGTGGACACCAGCTGTTGGCAGTTTACCTCCTTCTCCCCATTTGTGGGTTTTTATTCAAAGTGTTCTGCCTTTCCACCACCCAGTGATGGCATGTGACTCAGGTTAGACCAATAGATCAATCCCAGAAATTCAGTTTTAACTGGAGACATGCAAAGAGAGGTTTCTTTTTTGAATTGAGTCACACTGGATAGAGTGACCATTGGTTCCTACTATGAGGTCTCCCAGAGCTTCTAAATCCCTATTCCTCTGTAACAGGGTCCAGCAGCTTTCTCTTCCGTTCTGTGAGCAGCCTCCAATACATTCCTTTTCAGCTAAGGTAGCTAGGGTTCTTTTCGGTTGCCTGCAACCAAAAACCCTTAAATGAATCTCAAGTTGGCCAAGAGGAGGCATCCCTTGACATGGTGAATCTCAGCATCAGAATCTACTGCAGACATCAGAAAGTGACTGACTGACTGATACAGGGAAAATGAATGGAGAAGTGGGGCTGTTTCCAGAGACAAGAAGATGAAAGAATAGGCTCTAGTTTTGTTGGTTTCTAATTACAGAGTTTTTCACCCCCTGGAATTCTCTGTCCCTTGCATGATTCACACCTTCTATGGTTACTCATCACTTAAGCCCATATATTTTTCATCCTGTGAGAAGTAACTCAGCTGTCTAGAGCATGATGCTAATGAGGGCCGCACTTCTGACTTGACTTTTGTGGGCTGGTTACCTTAGTTCTGAGTCACAGACAAGAATGACACTTGAAACCCAATCAAAGTTCTTTTAACATTTCATGGGGCTGGAGTAATGAAGTTGACGGACAACACTAATCGCTGTCACAAATTCAGGTTCAGCTCATGTTTCTTAAAACTCAGAGCCATGCCAGGTAGTGCATTAGGCACTTCACAGGCATTATCTCATTGACCGTCAAGCAGGCACTCGTAACAAATGCATCCAAGTGGATTACAAATGAATGACATAACCATGTTGAAGACCAGTGAGGAAGGAAGGAACTGAGCTAAGCAACTTTTTTAGCTAAGCTAAAAACAGTGTCTTAACTGGATACTACAAGGCTAAAGACATAAAAAGTTTCTCTAGTTGGTAACTGTGCTACTCACAGGAGTACTGGGTTAGCAATTCTAAAACCACGTTGTGTGTATGCTAGGAACACATAAGAAATTATATTGCTGATCATAAGAACCAAATTTCCTACTGCTAGAGGAAGAAGTGACAAATAAGGAAAGAAGGAGGTGAGAATAATCTGTCATGCTAGATGACCGTGGGAGGTTAGCAACATGAATTTATTGCTAAATTTTTGTGGTTAAAATATACACAACAGACAATTCAGTGGCATTAACTACATTCACATTGTTTTGCAACCATCAACATTATCCATCTCCAGAGCTTTACTTAATATCATCCCAAAATGAAACTCTGTAACTTCTCAGGGTCTCATTGTTCGGTTCTTGTAGTGTCTTTGGTTTTGCTACCATGGCTCATGGTTAATTGGAATACATATACAGCTACAAAAATATAAAAAGAAATATAGATATATCTGTGTGCATATGTTAGAATACACACACATGTGTCCTAGCTCAGACTATCTTCTGAGAGATCCTAGAAATAGTAATAACTAGTAGCAATGAGCACAACTGCTACCCTGTTCTTGGTCTCTAATACCATGCTACCATAAAAGGAACTCTCGCCCCTTGGAGAAGAGGTTGATTCCAGGACTGCAGCAGGAAAAATATAAAATGAACTTGGAGCATTTCACAATGGCAGAAAGTTAAAAAGTGAGTTTTTTACCAAAAAATAAGAAGACTGTAAGGGAATATTAAAAAGCACAGGCACCAACCTGAAAGAGCAAAAGCTGGAACAATTGGTGCAACAAGATAAATAACAATAGTATTGGATCATAACTGAAAGGTTAAAATAAATGTTCTCTGAGTCTATAGTGTAATAAATAAATGGTTGAATGAATAAGTAATAGATAGGAAAGGACAATACTTCCTTACAGAAGAATTGCAATAAATAAGTGTAAGAGGAGTTAGAGAAATAGTAAATCACTATCAGAACACCACTGTAGTACCCACTGGAGGCAAAACCCACTGATGGTTATTAAAATTAGTGAGTTAAAATTTAAGGAGAAACATGTGTATACCTGTGGCGGATTCATGTTGATATATGGCAAAACCAATACAATATTGTAAAGTTAAAAAATAAAATAAAAAAAAATTTAAGGAGAAACAGGATATTTTTATAATTTCAAACTATCTCCCCCAAAATAAATATTTATTCATTTCAAAGTTAAATGCAGTCATTTTAAAGCAGAGAAAGCACCTTAGCCAAATGATAAAGGCTAACATCAGTAGTGATGTCATTATGACATCATGCACCCTCCAATATGACCCACAGACAAGGGCACATCACCCCAGTGGTATTCATCCCAATAATCCACAACTCCAGTCTAATCAGAAGAAAATATCAGACAAACCCAAACACAGATATATTCTACAAAATCTCTGATCTGTATTTTTCAAAAATATCAAAGTCATGAAAAACAAGGAGAGATTGAAATATTGTCACAGATCCAAGGAGACTAAAGAGGCATTATACTTAAGTGCATCCTGGACTGAATTCTGGAACAGACAAAAGGTGTTAGAAAAACAGGAAATTCTACAATCATCTGTAGTTTAGTTGGTAATATTATGCCAATGTTAACGTCTGAGTTTTCATAATTATGCTACAGTTCTGTAAGATTTTAACATTTGAGATAGCCTGATAAAGGATATACAGAAGCTCTCTGTACTACATTTGCAACTTCCCTGAAAGTCTAAAATTATCTCAAAATTAAATATTTAATATCTCAAAATTAAAGATATTAAAAATATCTTTAGATATTTTTAAATATCTAAAAGAAAAAAACAGACACACGGAATGAAAATTATGAGAGTCCTGAGACATGACCTTTCCAGGCAACAAGGGAACACTCATTTTTCATGAATTAGGAACTCACAGTGGGAGTTCACCGTTTCTCCCCACCAGAAGTATAAAGCCCTCAGGGTCCGTTGATGAGGCAACGGATTTAGGAAGCACTATGGCATTGGCCTGAGGCAGATCTGAGTTTGAATTTGGGGAATTTGTCAGGGAAAAGTTGTTCCACATCTCTGAAATGTAACGTTTCCAGATTTGTTGTGAATATTAAATATGAGGTCATATTTCAGAAAGCACTTTTCCACAGTAGGTATTCACTGAATATCATTTTAGGGACTTCCCTGGTGGCCCAGTGGTTAAGAGTCTGCCTTGCAGTGCAGGGGAAGTAGGTTCGATCCCTGGTGGGGAAACCAGGATCCCACATGCCTGCGAAGAAACTAGGCTGGTGTGAGTCAGCGCACCACAGCAAAGACCCTGAATGATGCGACCAAGACCCAGCACAGCCCAAATGGATAGTGAAAATCCTTTCTTTCCTTTGCTTCTGCTTTAAGCGTGTTAGAATATGAAAAGAAAACAAGACGTGTTCCCTGTTATGTCAGGGCCTTATAATCCAGATTGGGACAAAATGTACACGGGTGTAAAATAATGACCAAAGAACGGTTTCACACTCTGATACCAATGCTGCATTCACCTGGGAGCGGGACCGTGTGTACCAGAGCACAGTCCACACGAAAGGAGAGACGAGAGAAATGTGAGCCAGCGTCTCCCAGGCCGCCTTCGAGAGCAGCGGGACTGCCCTGAGCCTAGCGTCAGCAGACGAGGACTGGGTGGGGCTGGGGTGAAACTGAGCCCCCTTCTGGAGAGGGAAAGCAGCAAAGGCGAGAAGACAAGTACGCGTGCGTGGATGCAGCTATTTCCACTTACTTTCCCATTATTTTTGCAGATAAAACAGACCACTGGGAGATATGTTCATTTGGAGCACAGGATGAATGTGAGGAAACAACAAACCCTCTTGACTAATTTAGGAGGAAGCAGAATTCTGGAGAGCTGAAATGCAGCCCAAGTTCTTCTGGATGCTGGAGGCAGAAGAGACTGTGGCCGGTTAGTGAAGAAAAGTAGGGCTCAAGGGAAGCACGATTTAGTTTGAACTGTATTTGCTATACAGAAGTGAGTTTCTTTTGTTTTATTGTGTTTGTTTTAATCGAAATATAATTGATTTACAATGCTATGGTAGTTTTAAGTATACAGCCAAGTGATGTGTGTGTGTGTGTGTGTGTGTGTGTGTATTCTTAGTGAATATATGTCTATCTAAGAACTGATACTGGTATAAAGTAGATAACTAATGAGAACCTACTGTGTAGCACAGGGAACTCTATGCAATGCTCTGTGGTGACCTAAATGGGAAGAAAATTCAAAATAGAAGAGATAAATTTACACACATAGCGGATTCACTTTGCTATACAGTAGAAACTAACACAATATCCTAAAGCAACTATACTCCAATACTCCAGTACTTTTGCCTAGAAAATCCCATGGACGGAAGAGCCTGGTAGGCTGCAGTCCATGGGGTCGCGAAGAGTCGGACATGACTGAGCGACTTCCCTTTCACTTTTCACTTTCATGCATTGGAGAAGGAAATGGCAACCCACTCCAGTGTTCTTGCCTGGAGAATCCCAGGGACGGGGGAGACTGGTGGGCTGCCGTCTTTGGGGTCGCACAGAGTCGGACACGACTGAAGCGACTTAGCAGCAGCAGCAGCATACTCCAATAAAAATTAATTTTTAATATATATATATTCTGTTTTCCAGATTCATTTCCCTCATGGGTTATTACAAGATATTGAATACAGTTCCCTGTGTTATGCAGTTGTTGTTGTTGTTTAGTTGCTAAGTTGTGTCCAACTCTTTCGTGGCCCAAGGACTATAGCCTGCTATGCTCCTCTGTCCATGGGATTTCCCAGGCATGAATACTGGAGCGGATTGCCATTTCCTTCTCCAGGGCATCTTCCAGACCCAGGGATCGAACCCAGGTCTCCCACATTGTGGGTGAATTCTTTACCAGCTGAGCCACAAGGGAAGGCCAAGAATACTGGAGTGGGTAGCCTATCCCTTCTCTTCCCAACCCAGGAATCAAACCGGGGTCTCCTGCATTGCAGGCAGATTCTTTACCAACTGAGCATATAGTAGGTCCTTATTATTTACTTATTTTAAATAAGCACCGAAGAATTGATGCTTTTGAACTGTGGTGTTGGAGAAGACTCTTGAGAGTCTCTTGGACTGCAAGGAAATCCAACCAGTCCATCCTAAAGTAGATCAGTCCTGGGTGTTCATTGGAAAGATTGATGTTGAGGCTGAAACTCCAGTACTTTGGCCACCTGATGTGAAGAGCTGACTCATTTGAAAAGACCCTGATGCTGGGAAAGATTGAGGGCAGGAGGAGAAGGGGACAACAGAGGATGAGATGGATGGCATCATCAACTCGGTGGACATGGGTTTGGGTGGACTCCAGGAGTTGGTGATGGACAGGGAGGCCTGGCGTGCTGCGATTCATGGGGTCGCAGAGTCGGACACGACTGAGCGACTGAACTGAACTGAAACATAGTAGTGTGCATATGTTAATCCCAGACTCCTAATTTATCCCTCCCCTCACCTTCTCCGTATTGTAACCACAGTTTGTTTTCTATGTCTGTCTCTTTCTGTTTTGTAAATAAGTTTACTTGTATCCTATTTTTTTTTAGATACCATGTATAGGTGACATCATATGAGATTTGTCTTTGTCTGGCTTACTTCACTTAGTGTGATAATCTCTAGGTCAATCTGTATTGCTGCAAAAGGCATTATTTCATTCTTTCTTATGGCTGAGTAATATTGCATTGTATCCAAGTACCACATCTTCTTTATCCATTCATCTGTCGATGGAAATTTAAGTTGTTTCCATGTCTTGGCTATTAGAAATAGTGCTGCAATGAACATTGGAACGCCTGTATTTTTTAAATTAGTTTTCCCAGATATGTGCCCAGGAGTGGGATTACTGCATCATATGCTGCTGCTGTTGTTGTTTTTCAGTCGCTCAGTCATGTCTGACTCTTTGTGACTCCATGGACAGCAGCACGCCTGGCTTCCCTGTCCTTCACCATCTCCTGGAGCTTGCTCAAACTCATGTCCATTGAGACAGTGATGCCATCCAACCATCTCATCTTCTGTCATCCCCTTCTCCTGCCTTCAATCTTCCCACCATCAGGGTCTTTTGTAATGAATTGGCTCTTCGCATCAGGTGGCCAAAGTATTGGAGCTTCAGCTTCAGCATCAGTTCTTCCAATGAATATTCGGAATTGATTTCCTTTAGGATTGACTGGTTTGATCTCCTTGCAGTCCAAGGGAATCTCAAGAGTCTTCTCCATCGTACGGTAGCTCTATTTTTAGTTTTCTAATGAATCCATACTGTTCTCCATAGTGGCTGTACCAATTTACATATCAACAGTATAGGAAGGTTTCCTTTTCTCCACACCACAGCATTTATTATATGCAAACTTTTTGATGATGGCCATTCTGACCAGATTGAGGTGATACCTCTTTGTAGTTTTGATTTGCATTTCTCTAATAATCATTCCCAAGAGCATTTCTTCATGTGCCTGTTGGCCATCTGTACATTTTCTTTGGAGAAATGTCTATTTAGATCTTCTGCCCATTTTTTGATGGGTTTGTTTCCTTTTTTTTTTTCACAGAAGTGGTTTAAGCAGAGGAGTCCTATGATCATAGCATGGAATATTAGGCAGGATTCTGTTGCAGGGAAATAAAAACCACTTCAGCAATTTTAAGTGGAAAGAAAATTAAGTGTCTATAAAATCATTGAAAAGGCTGGAGACTTGGTCTCTAGGCTGTCCTATTAGAGGGAATGTAAATTGGTAAAATCTTTTTCAAAAGCTGTTGAATGGCACCTATTAAATTGTACATATGTATTTTTTAAATTTTCATTGTGTATCAGCATATCATTGATTTACAGTGTTGTGTTAATTTCAGATTTACAGCAAAGTGATTCAGTTATACATAAACATATATTAATTATTTTTCAGATTCTTTTCCCAATATTTTAATATCAATATTTCAGAATATTGAGTAGAGTTTCCTGTCCTGTACATTAGGTCCTTGTTGAATATATATATATATACATATATTATATATATAATATTTTATTTAGAAATAAATAAATAGAAAAACTCAGTTCTAGAAAATAAAATTATGTATAAACACAAAAAGATTTACAAGATTGTTCATGGGAGCATTTTTTCTACCAGTGAAAAAAATTTTGTCTACTTCCTAAGTGGAAGAGGTTAATAAAGCATGATACGGAATACTGTGCATTCATTAAAAGAATACATCGAGCCTTCATGGGAAAATCCCCCAGACATACTGTAAATTGAAAACCAAGTCACAAAGCAAAACTCACAGTATGTCCCATTATTGTGTTTTTAAAGTACTTGGACCGAACGAATGGAGAGCAGGGTTCACAGTGGGTGTCTCTCAGAAAGAAAGATAGTTGGGAGCATGCTCTGGAGAAGCTGTCATGTTTCCCTCTGAATATTCCTGCATTGTTTAATATATGAATATTCATGCATTCATATACTAGTAGTGTAGTAAAAACATGAGGAATTGGTCCCCTCCTCCAAACCTCTTATTAAAACACAATAAGGAAAACAATGCTGATCCTAAGTTGAATCATGATAGAGATAGATGAGAAGTACCATTCTTCTCATATAAGAAATGGACTGTTATCCATCTCAAGTAGAAACAATTACTGAAAGTCAGCAGCAAGTCAGTTTCTCCTTTCGTCCTGGTGAGTTGGGAAGAGGAGGGAAGAATGGAGATTTCATTTTTCCTTTATGTGCCAAATACATATGACTTTAGCATAAGGGATGCTTTGAAAGACTGGCAGCAGAGCTCTGAATCCATTGGAAGACTGAAAATTGTGAGTTTAGAAAGCAGAAGAGGGCACACCAGACAGCCCAACAACATACACAAGTCCCCATCTGGGCAGAGTGTGGTCAGGTCTCCCCCAGCAGGACCAACACCACCCACCTCTGCCTGCCACAACATATCTCCAATGGCCCCTGCATCCTTGCATCACTCCCTGAAAATCCCAAGCCCTGGTGGAAGCATCTTATTGACCAAGCAAGCAAGGAGTAAGGAAGGGTATCTGTTCCTCTCCTTGATTTAGTCATGGGCCTTGCCCATCCCCAAGACACCAACAAGCAGAGACACGTCCCAAATAAGAAGGGCACTTTGGTGCTGAGAAAACAATGACAAATGTCAACCACATGTGGGGAGTTCCACTCAGATTTGCTTGATTGTTGAAGAGATGCCCTATTGGCCTGTCCATTTGCCTTGGTCTAACGATTTCATTTGCTTTGGATTTTCGTTTATTTCAAGTCAGCTGAGCACTTCACAAACCGCTTGAGAGAAGGAGGCTCCTAGAGAGGAAGTGGCCTCACTTCTGAAGAAGGCATCGGTGGCAGCATCCATGAAATAGGTATTTATGGAGCTGAGAGCCAGAGGTGGTGACTGATGCCCTGTCCCACAGCATTCTGTTGAAGCAATGTGCCCTATGTCAGGATCCCCATTGCATCAGAAAATGAAGCAAACGATTGGGAAGTGTATAGGCTGGCTGACTGTGGGGGCCAGCGGGTTGTAGCCACGCCTTCAGCAGACTGATGGGTTATACTCCAGAAAAGAGTTATTCAGCCTAGACTAGGGAGACAAAAAAGAAAATTCAATTGAGGTTCATAAAACTTATGAAGCATATGCTGAGAAGTGCCTCAGCAACTCACTCTCAGCCTTGTCCCATAAATAACACAAGGACAAAGGGAGAAGGAAAATGAAATTGGAGACTAGGAAAAAAAATCTCTTTCACACACCCAGGAGTTTAGATGAGGCATGCTCCTCCAGCAGGCAGTAGAGCACACAGGATGGCAAAATGTCTTTGGACGGGCCCATTTCATTTGATTTTTTTTTTTTTTTTTTACCACTTTTGGCCTTTGCAGGTATGGGGTATTGGCACTTCTTGATTTAGAACGCAATTATATGTTTATTGGAAAAGGAGGGGCCAGGACGATGATATGTAAGAGCAATTTGTAAATAACCATTTTCATTTCTGCATTTCACCCCAGGCTCTCCATGTGATCCTCATCAATTCAGGAAAGGAAATATGTGAATTTCTTTAATCCAGGACATCTCTGGGCAGATGTGGACACAAGTGAAGAGAAATCTGAAGGTTTGGTCACATCTTGGCAGACCATCAGAGTCCTCGCTTGCTGACAGCTGAAGGAGCAGGCATAAGCTGTTTCCAGCACTTTCTCACTTTTATCAAGCCACAAGGAAGAGTGGGTGCAGCTCCTGGTAGCTGCACCCCAGGAGCCTCTTGCCTGAAACCACTTTTGTCTTTCTCATCTAGTAAACCAGCAGCTAAGGCAAGGGGGCTAATTGAGATAATACAATTACCTCGGAATGTATTGGTTACTGAATTTCTTTTTTAAGGGGCCAAGAAAAGCAAACAGGACCATACGGCTCTCTCTTAGGCCATTCTTATGGCTTTAGGCCATCACTCCCTGTCAAAATGAAGGGACGAGAACTGCCTCTGAAATCATTAAATGCAGAGAGAGCAATATTTGTGTGGCAGACAGAGCCAAGAAGATGCTGGGGGATGTGACCAAAGAGGAAAAGAGCCAAGGCAAGAAATCAGGCTAAGCAGAAGCAGAAAGAACCCTGCCAGTCCTGGAGACATAAGTGGCCTGTCGGCGTCCTCACAAAGGATTGCTTCAATTTACATTTTTTTAAGGAACAAAAGACATAAGAGGCCAGATGCCATAATTTCAGACAAAGCAGTAGCTAGAAAGGCCAATTCTCCTACAGAGAACTAGACTGTATATTGTTCTCATTATCCACTCATATGCCCTCTGCTTTCACATAAAACCTAGTGCCCATTTCCAAAAGGGGAAATTTACTGCTGTCTACAAGCCCATTGTTATGGAAGCTATTTGTATCAGTTAGAAATATCTGCAGATGCAGATAAAACGACTATCAGGGACTTAAATAGGTAGAGATTTATTGGTTTTATGCGAGAAGCAGTCTGGGGGTTTGCACTCTCACAGTAGCTTAGAAACTCAGCACCGGCATCCAGATTCCAGGTTCTTCTCTTCATCCTGTTCCACAAGCCTTGTATCTTAAGCTTCTGTTCTCATGCTTGTTGCCGCATGGCTCCAAAATAGCTGCTGCATCTTAAATCATCACATTTAATTCCAGGCAGGAAGCAAAGAAAGAAACAGAAGGAGGAAGCATTGTATCCAGAAGGGGAATGTTTTTCCAAAACTCCTTTAGAAGCATTCTGCTTACAACTCGCTAACCAGAATGGTGTTCCATGGCCACTCTTAGCTGCAAGGGAGTCTGAGAGGTGGGCATTTTTAGTGAAAGGAGTGACTATGGAACACCATAATATCTCAGTGAGCTCCTGACCACGGGTCACCATCACAGTTGAAACCCTCTGAAAATCAGTCTTTCTCAGAGGAAAAACAAATACCGCATATTGACGCACATGCATGGAATCTAGAAAGGTGATACAGGCGAGTCTGTTTGCAGGGCAGTGATAGAGATGCAGATGTTGAGAATGGGCATGTGGACACGGGGCAGGGGAAGAGGAGGTTGAGACAAACTGGAACAGCAGCATTAACACATATACACTACCATGTATAAAATGGACAGTTAGTGGGAAGCTGCTGCGTAGCCCAGGGGGCTCAGCTCAAGTGCTCTGTGCTGATCTAGAGGGGTAGGGTTGGGGGATGTGAGGGAGGGGATATATGTAGACTTACAGCTGATTTATTTCGTCATACAACAGAAACTAACACAACATTGTAAAACAACTATACTTCCCCCCGCCAAATAAAAGTTAGTCTTTCTCTGCCTCCAATCCTTGATCTAGACCCTTGATCTAGACCTCACCCTGCATTCCTGATACATGCATACAAGCTAAGTCACTTCAGTCATGTCCAACTCTTTGAGACCCTATGGACTATAGCCTGCCAGGCTCCTCTGTTCATGGGATTCTCCAGGCAAGAATACTGGAGTGGGTTGCCATGCCCTCCTCCAGTGGATCTTTCCGACTGAGGGATGGAACCCGTGTCTCTTATGTTTCCTGCATTGGCAGGCAGGTTCTTTACCGCTAGCACCATCTGGGATTCATATGTCACATCAAATGTCTCTTGCTCAGGGAGGCTTTCCTGGCCACCTTCCTTAACATGTTTAGTTTTTCCTTATTCTCTATTTTTCTGCCTGGTGCTTCTGTTACATGTCTAAAAGCTCCTTGAGAGCAAGTATTCTGCCAATACTATCTCCTGTGCCTGAACCAGTGCTTGGCATAGAGAAGATGTTCAATAAATGTCAGCCCTATAACTTTGAAGCAAACATTTATCAAATATCACCAGGTATGATTCTCAATGCTTTACATATATTAATTCACTTAAACTTTACAGCAACCCTATAGGTAAATGCTGTCATCCCGTTTTTCAGATGAGAAAACTGAGGCTCAGAGAGGTTAAAACTGAACAATAAACACAGAGCTGGGACTCAAAGGCAGACACAGGCTCCGGAGCAAAGATGTTAGCCACTGCTTTATTCTGCCTCCACCTTGTAGAAGTTTTCACAACACAGTCAGGTGGGTTGTGGCAGTACCCGTCTACTCTTCCCGACATATTATCATAAGATTTCATTCAACTCAGTAGTTATCCCAACTTCTTTTTTTTTAAGTATTTTTTTAATGTGAACCATTTTTAACGTCTTTATTGAATTTGTTACAGTATTGCTTCTGCATTGGAAGGTGAAGTCTTAACCACTGGACTACTAGAGAAGTCGCTGTCCTTAGTTCTTAATCTTTTTCTCCCTTCTCTCCATGGCTAGACGTGACCCCAGGCCTCCTTTAATGCTTCGTGAATTGGGCACAAAATAGGCACTAGTAAACATTTATTAACAACTTGTTATTGTCCTTAAATGCTTGGGAGAATCATCGTTTGTTGGAAATAACCTACATTTTTAAAGCCAACTGTAAAAATAGTTACACTTTTCTGTTCAGGGAAGTTTCCAGAAGGGTAGATGTAATTCATTGAATACCTACTTTATGCTAACATTGTGCTGGATGCTGTCTGTACGTTCTCATCCTTTCAACTATCCTGTAAAGAAAGCAACATTTTTTCCATTTTTGAGATGAGAAACAGAGCCTTCAGGAGTTTCAGTGAATTGTCTACAGTTGTGTCACAAGGAGCAGGTGGAGGAGCAGTATTCCAGTTCACCGGGTTTCACCATCTTGTGAAAGAATTAAATGCCTTCCCAAGCCTGAGCTCCTCACCAGGGAAATGTGAGGTGGTAAACTTTCAACCATGGACTCGAAGGAAATCAAGATCCATAAGAGAGTTTAACAGACAGAACTCTATCCCCCTAATGAAAAGGTATTACTGTCCTTCCAAGAGTTGTGCTGAGAGGTAGGCATTTCTGAAACAACCACAGAGCCAGTTCACAAATCATGCAAGGAAAGGAGCATTATGACTCGACGGTCTCATCGTATATGCCCAGCTTCTCCCGGGGAGAAAGCTCGCCTTATTCACAGCCCCTTTCTGCAAAGGACTTTTAGCTCTAATCCAAAAATCAAACCCACCTTCAAAGGATAAAGATTGGCCCATTGGGACTTCCCTGGTGGTCCAGTGATTAGGACTCTGTGGGTTCCATCCCTGGTCAAAGAACTAAGATCCCACAGGCCAAGGATGACACAGCCAGGAAAAAGAGAGAGATTGGCCCATCACTGGAGATGATGACAAGGTTGTAATTATCTCCAATTTACAAGGGAGGAAGCACAAACTCAGAGCTTGATTCTATTGCCTGAGGTCATTCATTTTGTCATCAGGGGAGCCCAAGCTTGACCCCTCATCTTAGGACACTGAACCCATGCTCTTTCTCCATTTCTAAGAGGCACTTCATTGTCTAGGACGGGATATAGAGTCGAGGAGACAGAGGAAGAGGGAATATGTGACAGGCGTTGGTGGCGTCATTGAAATCAGCCCACCTCAGCTCAGGCTTTGACTGTGGAAGATGCCACATGGATGTGTGTTAAAAAGCTGTTGATTTACTTCACAACTCCTGAGATGTCATTATAGTCACATATAGTGACAACTCCTGAGATATTATGTGAAGGCTTGGTGGTTCTTGTTCACAGGGAAAAAATAGTAGGCCCTCTCTGGTAGAATGCATTCCCCCTGGACACTGGGGTTTAGAGATTTCTATTAGTAGGATTTCTGCTCATCTCCTCAGTCTAGCAAGTGGTGGGATTGAAGAACCTCCTGAATCCCATGGGTGACAGGCCACCTGTCACAATGGCTTGGAGCTTTCCATGGGCTCTGGAGTCAGACAGACCTGCGTTCAGTTCCCATCTCTGCTCCCCACCAGGTGGATAACTTCAGTCTGCCCCACCAGCACAGTGGGGAACTGGTGCACTCTTTGAGAGCGGATGTGAGGGTTGGATGTGCTCATGATGCAGAGCCTTGAGCGCCCCATAAGCACTGAGCAAGCTCGCCAATATTTCAGCTGGAAACAGAGGATCCCAGGGGAGCCACTTCCACCCAGCTGTGGGGCCTTAACAGGGCAGAGGAGGCAAAAATTGCTCTTCCTTCAAAGGTCAGGAAGACATTGCCTAGAGGGACCCTGACTTCAGATCGAACCACGTGAGCTCCCTGAATGAATCACTAGAGGTGTGTGAGCACCCCTGCCTCCAGCCACAGCCAGCGTGGGCGGTGTTTGCCGAGGGACACTGTCCCTCCCAGGAAGACAAGGGAGGCAAAGAAAACACCCAAAAGCAGCTTGTTTGCAAAGCAGCCATCCAGAATCTAAGTACACATTTTCAATAAAAATGCACCAAAAACACTGTTTTTCTTTGTTGATACCGTTTCTAGCATTGAAACGCTGTCTAAGAGACACATTACCATAACTGCAGTCACCCTCTGTGCACAGAACCTGCTTCTTTCACAAAATATAATTATTCCCGCTCTCCAGGCTTTTAGCAGAAGATTAACTTGTAACAACTTAAAAGGTCAAAGCTGAGATCAAACTGCCTGCGTTTTAATCTCCAAAAAATGTAAAGTGGGCCAAAATTTCAAAAACAACAAGCACGGCGGGTAGACTATATATTCATGAAGAGTTTCCCATGACATCTGAACTGATCCTTGGAAAACAGGCTTTGCGTCAGAGAAGCAGATGTCATCTCTGATGAGGTATTTGCCGTGGTGCGGTAAAGGCTGATGCTTTATTGAAAAGAAACAAGCAAACAGAATAGAAATATCACAGGCTCCAAAACACGCCACAGTTGAAATGAAGGCTGTCTCCAGCATGATGGCTGCGATGATTTATCCAGCCAAATGTTTAAAATAAATGCCTCGATATGTTTGTATTGATTGTCCTTAGTTTTCACTGACAGAAATTGTGTCTACTAACTCCATCTCTGGGTAGAGGAGTCTAGATTTGGGGCTATAAATTCCAACAATGGCCACCATAAACCATCCTGAAAAAGAAAAAAAAAAAAAAACAACCAAGCTCCACTTTGCAGAGAACGAAATGCATTCCTTTCCACATGGCTGTTCTTCAACAAGAAATAATGAAGGAAAACAGTGCTGAAATGTGCTGTGCCATTCTTAATGGCATTTTAATAGTTTAAATTAGGAGCGAAAGGCCACTCGGCATGCGGTTTTGCATAAACATTGCCCTTTCGTGATATTAATTGGGGTGAGGCGAGACGAGCTAGGAGAGAGACGTCAGATGGCAGAACTCAGTGTGGGCTCCACTGGGAGGTAGCCGGTGGCACAGACCCTCCTTGGCTCCTGAGAAGCTACAGCCAGACCTGGATACCAGAGTACAGCAAATCCTATCAGCACCCCCGAATTATGAACTGACTTATAGCATGAATACACTCCACAAGCGGTTGAGAGCTTGCTGGCCTGGACTCTGCAACTGCTTAATTTATGTAATATTCAGCTAGGGAAGAAAACTTGGAAGTAAGAGGAAAATGACTCTTCTCTTACCACCAAAATCTATCTTTTCTAATTTCTACAAAGAGGATGATCATGATCATAAAATTCCAAAAGACGGACAGCTCCAGGGACGTTTGTTGCTGTTGACATTCAGTCGCTAAGTTGTGTCCAACTCTTTGCGACCCCAAGGACTGCAGCACGCCAAGCCTCCCTGTCCCTCACCGTCTCCTGGAGTTTGCCCAAGTTCGGTCTATTGACTCAGTGATGCCATCCAACCACCTCATCCTCTGCTGCCCCCTTCTCCTTCTGCCTTCAATCTTTCCAGCAAGAGGGTCTTTTCTAATGAGTTCCAGGGCCATGTGGGGATTCCAGGTACATGCGGGTTTACAATTTGGGAGGTACCTAAGACCATAGCATATGAATGTAGGAGGCACAGACCTGTTTCTTCCAGGTAAAGTTGATGTTCCATGTACAAATTGACACAAGCGTCAGGAATCCATTTTAAGATTTCAGCATTCCTGTTCTAAACCCTGGGGATGTGCCCATGACCAAAACAGACAAGGTCCCTGCTCCTGCTCCCAAGGGCTTCCTATTCTAGCTGCCCAAGTGTCAAGTGTACCACCCTTAAGTGTACCACCCTGAACAAAGGTCCGTCTAGTCAAGGATATGTTTTTTCCGGTAGTCATGTATGGATGTGAGAGTTGGACTATAAAGAAAGCTGAGTGCCGAAGAATTGATGCTTTTGAACTGTGGTGCTGGAGAAGACTCTTGAGAGTCCCTTGGACTGCAAAGAGATCCAACCAGTCTATCCCAAAGGAAATCAGTCCTGAATATTCATTGTAAGGACTGATGCTGAAACTGAAACTCCAATACTTTGGCCACCTGATGTGAAGAGCTGACTCATTTGAAAAGACCCTGATGCTGGGAAAGATTGAAGGTGGGAGAAGTGGACGACAGAGGATGAGATGGTTGGATGGCATCACCGATTCAATGGACATGAGTTTGACTAAACTCCGGGAGTTGGTGATGGACAGGGAGGCCTTGCATGCTGCACTCCATGGGGTCGCAAAGAGTCGGGCATGACTGAGCGACTGAACTGAAGTGTCAAGTAGACAAATCAACCAGTAGAGTAATATCAGATCATGATGAATGCTACAAAGAAAATAAAAGTTGGGCAGGAAATAGTGCCTACGCAGTCAGGGAAGCCTTTCTAGCGAGGGCATATTTAAGCTGAGACCTGAATGGCCAGAAGGGAACAGCCACATGGAGAACTCAGGAAACAGCATTCAGGAAGAAGTTACCTTAAGTGCAAAGGCCCTGGGGTATGTGTCTTGTTGCCTTCCTTTCACCATCAAAGCAGGTCCATGTCATGTCAGATCTTCCCATTGCAGCATTTCTTGAGCAGACGGTCTAGCTCTCTGGGGTGGAACATGGGGTGAGCATGTTTCTAATACAGAAAATGAGCATCTTTTTGAAGAAGTAAATGGAGTGCTAAAGAAGCATAAGGGTACAGGATCCCAGGAGGGTAGGAAAACATAAGTGTTGTTTTCAAGGTGCAAGAACTGGTTTGCAGAACCCCCTCTGAATGCTCTAGGGCAATTACCAAGAGAAACAACATAGGAACTCAAAATGTAGGTGGGGTTGGGGGTGGTCCTGAGAAGATGTTTGACAAACACCAGATTGTTTGTGAAGTTTTTAGCAGATTATCAAAGGACAGCATATTCTGCTGCCAAATTGGCTGATCTGGGTCAGTCACGAGTTTTCCTGTGCCCCACAATTCTCATGATGGCAACAATACCACTCTTGGGTGTAATCTACAAGGTAGATTTGGTATTGAGGATTATCCACTGGAGAAGTAGGAGCCAACAGGAAGAAGAGTCTCTGTGTGCTGGTGTGAGAAATGACTTCCTTCATCAAGAGCTCTGGATGAAGAAATGAAGCACCCAAGCGGCTTCAAAAAGGTATCATAGCAACTCCCCTGGTAATCCAGTGGTTAAGACTCCATACTTCCATTGCAGGGGACACAGGTTCGATCCCTGGTTGGAGAACTAAGATCCCCAATGCTGCATAGTGTGGCCATAAAAAAGAAAAAAAGAAAGGTTTAAAAAAAAAAAAAAAACTATTTTACTATGCCTCAAAAGGCTAAAATGGAAAACTTGAACGGACCTTATTTTTTCAAAGTATAATTTTAAAGGAAGAACTACTCATAATAAGCACTCTTCCATTGAAAAGGTCCCGTGAAGCACACAGGAGGTAATGAAGATAACTGGATGTCCTTTCCAAGCCTGTTAGGGATGTCCTTCTCTTTGAAGCTGGGTGACATGGTCGAGTCTGGTATACATCCTGTTCAGATGTCTCTCTTGAACAGCAATGACTTTTGTAATCACAGCCCAGGTTTGATCATATCAGGAACTGCTCATCTTGGGGGGAACTGGCTCTAGACAATAGCAACGGAAAATTTTCCTTTTAAAGAATATAATTCCTCCGAATTTCTCTTTTGAAATCTTTCATTTTTCCTTCTTAACTTATCTTTTGTCACCAAATGCATCAAGTACAATGTAAAAAAGTCTTTGACTTTCTAGATAAGAAGAATTAGGTGTTTTGATCTATATGATTGCTCTAACTGCATTACCCATGTGGGAAATTGTTAGCTAGGTCAGCATGATTGAATCATGTTCCAGGGGTTTCTTCACTGCACTCCTGTTTGATCTATAGAGTGAATTTGATGAGGAACCCATAGAAAATGAAATAGAGACATCCTTCACCAAAACAGAAGAGATTAGCTTTTGCACTGGGAGATTTGGCCTTGAAGTTCATAAATTACCTGTTGACTATGCCTATAACTATGATATACTTTGGAGGAAGGAGTATTAGCTATGCTGATTTGATATGACTCAACCATCTTGGCAAATGTATTACAAACTGGGAAATTGAATTTCTGACTAAAGCTGTATCTACACAACAGCACAACTGTTTTAAAAAATGAAAAATGTAGTTAGTTGATCAGGATCTAACTATGCCAAACAACTAGCCAAGCTGATTTTTGCTTTACTAAATTGACCTGGAGCTTGAGCAAATGGGCTGAGTCAACCAGGTGATAAGGCATTAAGTAGATATAGTCTATTCACACCAACATGTACATGTATATCATCAGAGTTAGATTTTCCATAATCTATTTTCTTTTCAGCTCTAGTAGCAATAAATTTTGATGCTCACAGGTAAAAAGATGAATTATTAGAACAGCAAATATTCAATAAATATTTGTTGAAATGTAGTAAATAAGCATAAATATGCACACTGATATTTCTGTAACTGTTAGAACAGTGACTTATATCTCAACATCACACAGGGCATAAAACTAAATTGATAATAAAGAAGTAACTGAGCAGAAAAGTATGAAAAGTGGCAATGTGCAACCAAGTCCTCTTTTAGAGAGGCTTACATTTTGTTCTGGGTGATTACCAGATCTAGCCCTCAGATCTTAATTTTTAAATAACATTGTCTAATAGAAGAAATCATGGCTTCTTGGAAAAAAGGCTGATTCCAGGACAGGTAAAGAAAATCCAAAGATAAACCTGGACCATCTTATGGTGTCAAAAAAGAGTAAGAAATGCTCAAAAAATGATACAAATATATTGAAATGACACAGGAAGCAAGTGGCCTATCTGGGATAATTTCAGCAATAAAATAATGATAGTAATAGAACAGAATAAAATAAAAGTTACTAATCTGTGCTGATATAAGTAATTGAATAACCAAATAAATGAGAATGAAGGAAGAGCTCTTTCTTCTAGTATAATTCTAATTAATAAATGTAGAAGGATTGATGGAAATAGAGAATTTGGCAAATCAGTTCAGTTCAGTTCAATCCCTTGGTCATGTCCAACTCTTTGTGACCCTATGGACTGCAGCATGCAAGCCCTCCCTGTCCATCACCAACTCCCAGAGCTTACTCAAACTCATGTCCATTGAGTCAGTGATGCCATCCAATCATCTCATCCTCTGTCGTCCCCTACCCCTCCTGCCTTCAATCTTTCCCAGCATCGGGGTCTTTTCAAATGAGTCAGCTCTTCACATCAGATGGCCAAAGTATTGCAGTTTCAGCTTCAGTATCAGTCCTTCCAATGAATATTCAAGACTGATCTCTTTTAGAATGGACTGGTTGGATCTCCTTACAGTCCAAGAGTCTTCTCTAATACCACAGTTCAAAAGCATCAATTCTTCTGCGCTCAGCTTTCTTTATAGTCCAACTTTCACATCCATACATGACCACTGGAAAAACTATAGCCTTAACTAGATGGACCTTTGTTGGCAAAGTAATGTCTCTGCTCTTTAATATGCTATCGAGGTTGGTCATAACTTTCATTCCAAGAAGCAAGCGTCTTTTAAGTTCATGGCTGCAGCCACCATCTGCAGTGATTTTGGAGCCCCCAAAAATAAAGTCTGCTACTGTTTCCACTGTTTCCCCATCTATTTCCCATGAAGTGATGGGACCAGATGCCATGATCTTAGTTTTCTGAATGTTGAGCTTTAAGCCAACTTTTTCACTCTCCTCTTTCATTTTCATCAAGAGGCTCTTTAGTTCTTCACTTTCTGCCATAAGGGTGGTGTCGAATAAGGATGGTATGGTATTTGGCAAATACCACAGTAATAATTGTTCCCAACAAGGGTTATCAAAGGGATAACCCATAAGTTATTGATGCCTAAAATTAATAGGCACAAGTATGAGATACAAGATGTTTACATGATCTCAGCATATCCCCTTAAAAACCTACTAGTTACAGAGAAGAAAATGGTAATTTCACAATGGAGAAACCTCTCAGACACTACCTGAACCACGTTTTCAAAGTTAGTGTCTCTAGATATGATGGTGATTTAGTCACTAGGTCCTGTCTGACTCTTGAGACCCCATGGACTGCAGCCCACCAGGCTCCTCTGTCCAAGGGGATTCTCCAGACAAGAATACTGGAGTGGATTGCCATGCCCTCCTTCAGGGGACTTTCCCAACTTGAGGAAGGAACCCAGGTCTCCTACACTGCAGGTGGATTCTTTACCATCTGAGCCACCAGGGAAGCCCAAGAATACTAGAGTGGGTAGCCTATCCTTCTCCAGGGGATCTTACCAAGCCAGGAATTGAAACAGGGTCTAACGCATTGCAGGCAGATTCCTTACCAGCTGAGCTACAAGGAAGCCCCATATTTGCACTCAGTTCAGTTCAGTTCAGTCACTCAGTCGTGTCCGACTCTTTGCGACCCCATGAATTGCAGCACGCCAGGCCTCCCTGTCCATCACCAACTCCCGGAGTTTACTCAGACGCACGTCCATTGAGTCAGTGATGCCATCCAGCTGTCTCATCCTCTGTCATCCCCTTCTCCTCTTGCTCCCAATCCCTCTCAGCATCAGCGTCTTTTCCAATGAGTCAACTCTTTGCATTAGGTGGCCAAAGTACTGGAGTTTCAGCTTCAGCATCATTCCCTTCAGAGAAATCCCAGGGCTGATCTCCTTCAGAATGGACTGGTTGGATCTCCTTCAGAATGGACTGGTTGGATCTTGCAGTCCAAGGGACTCTCAAGAGTTTTCTCCAACACCACAGTTCAAAAGCACTCAGCTTTCTTATGTAAAATAAATAGCTAGTGGGAAGCTGCTATATAGCAGAGGCAGCTCAATTTGGTGCTCTGTGATGACCTAGAGGGATAGAATGAGGGGCAGGGTGGCTCAAGAAGGGGGGAATATATGTATACATATAGCTGATTAGTTGGATCATGGAGAAAGCAAGGGAGTTCCAGAAAAACATCTTCTGCTTCATTGACTATGTCAAAGCCTTTGACTGTGTGAATCACAACAAACTGTGGAAATTCTTAAAGAGTTGAGAGTACCAGACCACCTTACCTGTCTCCTGAGAAACCTGTCTGTGGGTCAAGAAGCAACAGCTTGAACTGAACATGGAACAACTAACTGGTTCAAAATTGGGAAAGGAGGATGACAAGGCTGTATATTGTCACCCTGCTTATTTAACTTATATGCAGAGGACATCATCAGAAACGCCAAACTGGATGAATCACAAGCTAGAATCAAGATTGCTGGGGGAAATATCAACAACCTCATATATGCAGATAATACCACTCTAGTCACAGGAATTGAACAGAAACTAAAAAGTCTCTTGGTGGTAGTGAAAGAAGAGAGTGAAAAAGTTGGCTTGAAACTCAACATTCAAAAAACTGAGATCATGGCATCCAGTCCCATCACTTCATGGAAAATAGAAGCGGGACATGTGGAAGCAATAACAGATTTTATTTTCTTGTGCTCCAAAATCACTGTGGATGGTGACTGCAGCCATAGAATTAAAAGATGCTGGCTCTTTGGAAGAAAAGCTATGACAAACCTAGACAGCATATTTAAAAGCAGAGACATTACTCTGCCAACAAAGGTCCATATACTCAGACTATGGTTTTCCAGTAGTCATGTAGGGATGTGAGAGATGGACCATCAGGAAAGCTGAGTGCTGAAGAATTGATGCTTTTGAATTGTGGGGCTGGAGAAGACTCTTGAGAGTTCCTTGGATGGCAAGGAGATCACACCAGTCAATCCTAAATGAAATCAACCCTGAATATTATTTGGAAGGACTGATGCTGAAGCTGAAGCTCTAATATTTTAGCCACCTGATTTGAACAGCTGACTGGAGAAAGATGCTGATGCTGGAAAAGACTGAAGGCAAAAGGAAAAGGAGGCAGCAGAGGATGAGATAGTTAGATGGCATCACTGACTCAATGGACATGAATTTAAGCAAACTCCAGGAAATCATGGAGGACAGAGAAGCCTAGCATGCATGGGGTCACAAAGAGCTGGACATGACTTAGCGACTGAACAACAACAACAACGCTGATTCACTTCATTGTATAGCAGAAACAAACAGCATATACAGCAATTATACTTGAATAAAATAAATGTATAACCTGAATTCAATCATCTTGAAACCTGGACAAATCCAGTTAAGGAATATTGCACAGAATAGCTGGCCAGTACTCTTCCCAACATGTCAAGGTCATGAATGACAAAGACTAAGGAGCCAGTTGTCACAGATTAAAGGTAACTAGTAGACATAACAGCTAAGTACAACAGGCTATCCCAGATTGGAGCCTGGACCAGAAAAGAGACATGTGATGGACAACTGGAGAAATATGATAATGGTCTCTAGCTTATATAACAATATGACATCAATGTAGATTTCCTGGTTTTTATCATTTTACTGTGGCTATATGAAATGTTAACATTTGGTGAATCTGGGTGAAGGAGATAAGAAAAGTCTTTGCAGTATTCTCACAACATTTTGTAAGTCTGAAATTATTTCAGAATTAATCAGCAAAAAATAAAGAAAATGTTTAGAACTGCTACCATTGCAGCTGTGGTTGCTGTTGCCAAGCTGGGGACAGCTAGCTTTGTAGAGACCAAACTGTGTAGTCTGTCAGAGCCAAGGATCCAGCCACCAACAAGAGGCAGCAGTAAGCTGAGAGTGCAGGGTCTGGATTAAGCTTAAACTTTGCACTAACCTATTAACCCAACCGACACCTCTAACCACACATATATATACCCATGGATGCTTCAGACCTCACCTTGCTTCCTGCTGCTGTTAAGTTCGCTTCAGTCGTGTCTGACCACACATATATATACCCACGGATGGTTCAGACCTTACCTTGCTTCCTGCTGCTGTTAAGTCACTTCCTGCTGCTGTTAAGATGCTTTAGTGCGACCCCATAGACAGCAGTCCACCAGGCTCCCCCATCCCTGGGATTCTCCAGGCAAGAACACTGGAGTGGGTTGCCATTTCCTTCTCCAATGCATGAAAGTGAAAAGTGAAAGTGAAGTTGCTCAATCGTGTCCGACTCTTAGCGACCCCATGGACTGCAGCCTACCAGGCTCCTCCGTCCATGGGATTTTCCAGGCAAGAGTACTGGAGTAGGGTGCCATTGCCTTCTCCGACCTTGCTTCCTACTGCTCTCCAAATGGAGAACAAACTCCTTAATGGTGCTTTGAACAAGGTACTTTACCTCTTCATTCTCCATCTGTAAAATGGGGCCATAATATTAAGCCAGTCATAGGGCCATTGTGAGGATAACATGAAAAGTACTTAGCATGGAGTCTGACACTGAGAAAGTTCTTGATGTGTGCTGGCTGCTCTACCATATTTTTTTCTATCATTATCATCATTATTATTATTCTGCTTGCAAAGACTTACAAACAGCCCCACTGGAGTCTAGTTCCACAGGAGCAGGTACTCTGTCCAGCATGGTGATCTCAGTAACCCCAGTTTCACACAATCCCTTCACAGAGGAGACATTCAATTAGCATGCCACTCAAAAGGAAGAAAGAAACATCTGGCCCAGCTTCCCTCTTGAATTATTTTGAACAGAAACATAGCTACTTTCAAAGACACTCAGATTATCAGTAATTTAAACAAGAGAGTTTATTTTTCTTCCACAGATCCATCTGAGCATAAGCAGCCCATGGATATAAGATGTTTCCAGGAACAGGACTCAGTCTTCTGTTGGGGCAGGGCCATTCCCAGAAAGCTCATGACCTCATCCACATTCCTGCCCACAGGAAGCAGGCAGGAAAGGGCAGGAGGAAGGACACAGTCTTTAAGCGCACAGCCAACAGGATATACAGTCACTTCTGTTTCCTTCTCACTGGCCACAACTTAGGCATGGGCAATATCCAGTTGGAAGGGAAGCTGGGACATGTAGTCTTCGTTCTGGGCAGTCATGTGCCTGGCTAGCATCTGGTGGTTTTATTACTATAGATGATCAAAACAGTCAATCTTAAAGGAAACCAACCCTGAATATTCACTGGAAGGACTGATGCTGAAGCTGAAGCTCTAATACTTTGGCCACCTGATACAAAGAGCCATCTCACTAGAAAAGACCCTGATGCTGGGAAAGATTGAGGGCAGGAGGAGAAGGGGGTGACAGAGGATGAGATGGTTGGATGGTATCACCAACTCAATGGACATGAGTTTAAGCAAACTCTGGGAGATGGTGAAGCACAGGAAAGCCTGGTGCAGGGCAGTCCATGGGGTCACAAAGAGACATGACTTAGTGACTGACAACAACAACAATTACTGTAGGTGAAGAGGATGATGCTATTGGGAAGCCACCAGCCATCCTGCCAATCCCTCCCACTCTAGATGCCAACCCCACTACTCTTCTCCTAGGCCTTTGCACCCACTGTTTCCCCTTCTTGTTGCCCTAGCCTGATCTCAATTCCACTCTTTTTAGAAAACCCTATTTCACTTTTCAGACCCTTAAAGAGACATCACTTCTTCTTGGAAGCCTTCTAGCACCCCACCACCAACCAGTAGGGATCAGGTCCTCCTCTCTCCATCCAAGTTTGTCTCTGCCCCCGAACTTATCCTACCACGGCACTTGGTGCTGTACCTAAAGTGTTAATCTGTCTCTCTACTACAATGTACAGTCCAAGAATGCAGAGAACATGTCTGTCTGTGTCCCTTGCACATTACAGTACTTTAAATTTCTGCTGAATTATTTTTATGTACTTTTGAAAATCTGCATTTGAATTTCCAAGCTACTGTTGCTTTGCCCCCAATGGAAGAATATTCTTGGCATAAACACAACCACGCTGGACCCAGGCAGCTAGGAGAGAAAAAACTAGTGAAATCAGACCTGCTACTTAAGAGAGGAAGGAATCCAGATGCCGTGAGCCCCCACAGGATCCTGGGAATGTTTGTCTGCTCCTAACTCCTGTTTACATCCGGCTGACCTAGAGCACAACAGAGCCCCATCATCAACACCTCCCTCTATGAAATCAGTAAGACTCGGGGGCACGTCTAACTCAGGACAGCACAGGCTTGTTTCCTGGTCAAAAAGCGATCAGGTGGCGATACCAAGACTCTGCTGGTTGAAGTCACAGCACAGATGGCTTATGAACATGAAAAGGCTGTTTAATGTTAAAAAGCCTTTGATTTTTTTTTTTCCAGATTAATTCCTTCAGTGCCTGCAAGCTGTACCCAAAGCTATGAGCCAGGGAGAAAGGGCATTCAACCAAAACTCTAAACATCCTTGCTTGGTATCATTTCTGTGAGTCCCAAATCAGGGTCTTAAATACATGTTTGTGCATTCGCTGTTTGTTTGGTTTGTTTGAGGTAGGGGAGTGAAGGATACGGCTGTAGGCTGCTTTCCTTGCCCAAGTGTCAACAAAGGGAATGAGAAAATATTAAGCTCAGATGGAAGAAGAAGAAGTTAACATTTGCAAATGTCTTAAAGGTTTCACTGGAGGGTTCTTCATTCACTCCTCCCAGCCTTTTTAATCAATACTTTGAAAGCAAGATGGAGAAGGAAATTGGAAGCCTGGTCATTCCTCAGTCTGGAGCATCTTTCTGAACAGAATAGGGACTGTGAGTTTCTGGCAACCAAAGGAAAGTCCTAGAAGAACACAGCTAGTGACATTCTCCAGTCAAAGTGTTGGATTGTGGGTTCAACACGTTTTCTGTTTGTAGCTTTTGCTTTGGGCACAGAAACGATGAGCCTCTGCTCTGTCTCCTCCACAGTGCAATTCAAAAAAAAAAAAGGTTGTCATTTGCAAAGGATGTTTTATTGAAGGAAACCTGACCTTAAACCTAATCCTAGGACTTCCCTGGTGGTCCAGTGATTAAGACTCTGCCTTCCAATGTGGTGGACATAGGTTTGATCCCTGGTAGCGGAAGGAAGATCCCACATGTTGCAGGGCAACTGAGCCTGCAATTCACAACTAAGACCCAACACAGTCAAAAAAAAAAAAAAAAAAACCTAATCCTCTTTCTTTACTACCAGGCTTACAACCCCTGTTCATTGTCCTTTCCTCACTGAGTACCGTTTCCTTTATTTCCAAATCAGAGGTTTAAACAAGACTGTTGATGGAGGACTTGCTTTTGTTCGTTTGAAGAATAGTTCTTTCAGTATTAGACCATTGAGCACTCTAAGTATTGAGCTGTGCCAAGAATTTCATCTCATTTAATTTCCTTGCCAATGTTATGAAGTCAATAACAACACAGGGTTCAGAACAGTCCCTAGCTCGTAAACGACGATGTCATCTCATCTGACACCCCCACCTAGAAAAGGAAACCAAAGATACAATGTTTTCTTTCAATACTCAAGGAAAGTTAAGGGAAACCCAGGAATTCTTTCTTGAGGAAGTTAATAAGCCCATGGATCATTCTGGGTCCTTGACTGCTACTAGTCTATGATGTCACCAGCTTATAATACCACTGTTAATCAAAATCTACCTAACTTCTTGCTTCTTACTAGTCATTCGATGTGCTCAGTTGCCTCAGTCATGTCTGACCCTTTTTGACCCCATGGAATGCAGCCTGCCAGGCTCCTCTGTCCCTGAGATGCTCCAGGCAAGAATACTGGAATGGGTTGTCATTCCCTTCTCCAGGGGATCTTCCCCACCCAGGGATTGAACCCTCATCTCCTGTGTCTCCTGCATTGCAGGTGGATTCTTTACCCACTGAGCTACCTGGAAAGTCATTCAATAGGCCAGAGCGACTTCTGTGTAGTCCCTGGCTAACCAAATCTGTGCTCCGCAGCCATCCCTGTCAGTGAGCACAGAGCTATGACATGAGACAGTTGCACTTGTCATGCACAGGCAATGTCTTTATCCTTATTTTAAAGTACATAATACTGTGGAAGATGACAGGTTTGGTGATTTTTTTTCAACCTGCTATGAACATCACAGGATATTTTTGTAATGTCCTGAGGACTCAATCTCTAAAAACCAACATCCACATGTGACTAAGTTTTCAACGTGCTTTATTAATAAGGGGGTCACTGAGGTCCCCTGCTCACATGTCTGATTAAGAAAACACTTAAATAAGTCCTCCTAAATCATTCCACATCAGCTGATTCTCAATGGCACCAAAAGAGAAATAATTGCTTTCTTCTTGCACCCAAATAGGACACTGCCATGAAACTGTTCATTTGATTCCAAAGAGAGATGATACATGATGATGATTCAGTTCAGAAATTAGATCTTAATTGGGTCTCTGGATTAAACAACTTGAAGTTTTCTTTTATTTAAAAAAAAAAAAGTCAAAAACAAAGATCCTTCTGTAATTACCCACAGGTAAGGAAGGAGTTGTGTGATGTTTTCCTCTTCTTCGCAAATCATTTATTCTATTATAGGTTTTCAACTTAGAAGGTCGTTAAATTGATCTGAAATAAGAACTACAAAGTCTTTAACTGGGAAAATGAGTTGCATGCGAACACCTTGGGCTCTGGGCTGAGAAACTGCTGTTTCTCCTGGCTATTGGCTGTGTGACTGTGTGCAGATTACTCCACTTCTCTGAGCCTCATCTGTGAATGGGGCTGAGAAAAGTGGCTATCTTAGAGGCTCACTGGCTGGATGACATATATACACAGCACAGTTGCCAGAAGAGTACACTCAGTCAAGGTCAGCAAATTGTTATCATCCTCTGAAGGTCAAGGAAGGAGGATATTTTCTACCCATTCGCTGCCAATACAAAGTTGCTTTTGAAAAGTGAACCAGGGACTTCCCTGGTGGTCTAGTGGCTGGGACTCCACACTTGCAGTGCCAGGGCAGGGGGTGGGGGAAGAAGGGGTTGGTTTCTCTCCCTGGTCAGGATCATACCACATGTTCCAACTAAGACCCAGTGTAGCCAAATACACACATAAATAAACACTGTTAAAAATAAATAAAAGACATAAGATTTTCTTTAAAAAAAAAAAGTGAACCAACCAACAGTTTGAGAAATCTAAAAGAGCTGGTACCTCTCCTGGACCAAAGAAAGTGAAAGTGAAGTCACTCAGTCGTGTCTGACTCTTGGCGACCCCATGGACTGTAGCCTGCCAGGTTCCTCCATCCATGGGATTTTCCAGGCAAGAGTACTGAAGTGGGTCACCATTTCCTTCTCCAGGAAGGCATTGTCTATGCCAGCCAGCTGGTAGTGTACTCAAGCCCTAACCTGTTAGGTTGCCGCTGCTGCTGCTGCTAAGTCGCTTCAGTTGTGTCTGACTCTGTGCAACCCCATAGACGGCAGCCCAACAGGCTCCCCCGTCCCTGGGATTCTCCACGCAAGAACATTGGAGTGGGTTGCCGTGTCCTTCTCCAATGCATGAAAGTGAAAAGTGAAAGTGAAGTCGCTCAGTGTCTGACTCTTAGCGACCCCATGGACTGCAGCCTACCAGGCTCCTCCATCCATGGGATTTTCCAGGCAAGAGTACTGGAGTGGGGTGCCATTGCCTTCTCCGACCTGTTAGGTGAGGTACCACCAAGTACATGTGTACGTACTAAATCACTTTAGTCATGTCCAACGATTTGTGACCCCATGGATTGTAGCCTGCCAGTCTCCTCTGTCCATGGGATTCTCCAGGCAAGAATACTGGAGTAGGTTGCCATGCCCTCCTCCAGGGGATCTTCCCAACCCAGGGACTGAACTTGTGTCTTATATCTCCTGCATTCCCAGGCTGATTCTTTACCACTGGCACCACCTGAGAAGCCCAGGGACCACCAGGTAGGTGCATTCAAGCCTAATGTGGGCGTTTAGTCCCACTTTGCTCAGTTCTAATATGTTAGAAGCTTCCTTAAAAATACATCTACATGCTCAAGGACATATATGTATATATCCAGATAGATGAATGGATATGAGATATAGGTAACTATCTATTGTCATGCTCTGGATTTCCCCCACGTTCTGAGGACTGGCCTCAGCCTTCGGCAGTGAGAGTCTGTGTTACCAACTGTGTCAAGTTCTTGCCCCATAAGTGTTCTTCCAGGCTACAGCCAGTTAAGCGTGTTCCACCATATGTTGCATTTAGGCTGTGATGCCTTTGTAAGCCATGTTGGCTGGCAAACATTATGGAAAAAAAGGCATTTAAACTGCCACAAAGAAACAAAGGATGAACAACATGTTGGATATTAAAATGCAAGTTACCGCTTGGGTGTCCACTGGGACACTTTCATCAGAGTAGGTAGGTAATCATCTCAAAGCCAGGAGGAACTCCTGGAAGTCCTTAGATATTATCATCAGGCATCATCATATCACTGCAACCCAGAGGACTGATCCACAACTGACTCTCAACTCTGTTCTGGAGACTGGAAGAAATAAAGGCCAAATATCTGAAGTTATCCCATGTGGTTCAGAAAGCCTGGAAGAGCAACTGCCAATGGCAATGCCAGGACCACGTCCCCCTGGGGACAATGCTGACTCAGTCATCACTCTCTCGTCCTGGAGAGCAAACCGCAGCTAGGAAGAACATGACTGTGTTCCTTGCCTACCCCCAGCTTGAAGTCTCCAACCAGCTGTTTTTAAACAAACTCTTAAATTACAGAAAAGAAATGACTCATTCTTTCTACCCTGTCTTATACAGAAGTTATGCAAATAATTTGTCACATATACTTACATATAGAACATGCATATGTGATCCTTAGATGAGACGCTATAGATTTACTCAAAATTCATGTTATGATTGTGTGAAAAACTCTTATGGTAGAACAATATTCTTATTAAATGAGGTGAACAGAAGCCAGAAAAAAAGAAAAGATGAGCATTGCCATGTTTAACTAACATCTAATCTCTAGAGGGTTTGGTGAGACAAGTTTTCTTATCACCTGAAAGCAAGCTAAGAAGTGAGAGTATTTGTCATTTTTTCTGTCATTTATACAATGCTTGTTTGCTTTTGGTCCTCCAAAAAAATGCACTCACAAAGACTGAACATCAGACTCTGGACCCAGCCATGTGGCTAGGATGCTGCAGGATGGAAGCCCAGAGTTCATTTTGACATGTAGTATTCTCTTGACTGTGACAGATTTCAGGCTTCAATTAGCTTTCTTCAAGCTCCCCAAATCAAGAAGAATCTGGTGGGCTGTTAACATATTCATAAGCAAACAAATGTTTGGTCCTTTGGCAGGTGGCCAGGATGTGGTGCCAGGGAGGGGTCCAGGCATCCATAGGGCAACCAGGGGGAGCTTTCACATCCCTCACTCCATGGGCCTTGACCAGCTGTGGATGCTGCTCCTGTTTTTCTGAGCACCTTTATCTATACATTTATAGAAGTGAGCAAGATGCCTGTGGAAAGAAGCCTGAAATACACCTGAAATCACTTAACTGATGGGGTACTGCTTGTGCAAAACCACTCCAGGCTAAATGTTGGCGCAATGAAATTGCCTATGGGTCTGCCTCAAACTTGAATGTGAACATCAATCACCTGGGATCCTGTTAAAATGCAGATTCCAATCTGGCAGGATAGGGAGAGGCTAATGCTGCGGACCCGAGGACCCCATTTCCATTTGCCATTAAATAAGCATGGTTTGGAGGCATCTCAGGTGCCAGGCATGGTGCCTTCTGCTGGAAACACAAAGATAAGACAGGGGGCCCTGCCTTAGAGACACTTGTGTCCTAGGAGAGACTGCTTACAACACTCTGGGAAAATTCAGCATTCGTTTGGATTCTTTGCATTACAAAGAAGAAAACCCATCCAAAGCAGTTGAAGTGCAAAGGAAATAAAACTGGCTCCTGTAATTGCAGAGCCCAGGAAAGGTGGTTTCAGGTTCGGTTTGAATCGGGGCTAAAATGACGTCACAAATACCTAGTTTCTCTTTCTCCACCAGTACCTGGTTTCTCTCTCTTTCAGCTCTGCTTCCTGTGGTTTGGCTCCTTTCTCCTGAAGGTAACATGGATACCTATCCATATTTCTTCTCCTCTTAATGAGAGTGCCTGCTTATCCCAGAAATCTCAGCAAAAATCTCAAGGTATCTCATTGGCTCTAGTTGGGTCCCGTGTTCACCCCTTACCCAATCACTGTGTCTGGGGAAGTCAGAGTTCCTCCATGCAAACCCTAGCATTTAGGGTGGAGTTAGCTCCAGCAGAACCACATGTACTAAGAGAGCAGGAGGCATGGATTCCTGAAAGAAAATCAGGGGGTTGGATGCTGAGCAGCCAAAAGCCCACAGTCACCACACAGAGGTGTGATAGAAGAAAGTGCATAAAGAAAAACACTGCTACCTGATAAGTACTGTCGACAACGTGCAAGTGTGTGTGTATGTCACCAGCCCTAGGCAAAGTGCACAGTTTCTGGAAAGGACTACTGATTGGTTTCTTGGAGGCCTTTAACACGACATTCTCCTACCTCCACTCCAGCCATGGTGTGCTTCAGGCACTCTAAAAATATTTCATTCACTGCTTCAGTGCAGGAGATGTGACATGAAAAGTATGGTTTAATTTTTTCCAAGATTAAAGTTGGAATTTAGTGAAGTTGGAATATAGACCAGATTGACACACATCGAATATTTTAAAGCCAGTACAAAATACTGTGTAGCTGAGTACCAATTTGTTCTCAAAGAAAGGAGGCATTGGGGTAAGCTGGGATAGAAGCTTCCACAGACATGAACACACAGATGGAAATAATGAGCTAGCTTGTGCACTGGGACATGAAAAGACCAAACTAGCTGTAGAAGAAAACGGGGTCAACTTCAAACACCAGGGATAAATGCAAGATTTGAACTCTCAGGCCAATGGCCTTCTCTCCACCATGGCCCAGACCACCATGACATGGTGAAAACCCATCTGACATCCTGGCCTATTTCAGCTTCTTAACATCTTCACTTTCAATCCAACCCTTGGCCGAGAACCGCACCATCTCAGAAATGTGGGTCTCAAGAATTCCTGACCACTTGTTATACATTCTATCCCTCCAGAACTGTATATATATAGAAATGTATATATAGAACTGTATGTGTGTGTATATGCATATATATAGTATATGTATATTATATATGATCTCAAATCTTTGTCATCATTGAAAGCTTCAACCCAGTACCTCTCCCACTTGTTCCCTATCCATTACCCATCATCCAATCCACCATCTTCTCTACACCTAAGCTTAACAGTTTAGGTGTAGAGCAGCAGAATGTAGCTATAGAAACAGGCAACCTTTAAATTCATTGTAGTCTCAAACGCCCAGAATAGTTACAATGATGATGATGTTCATGATGGTGGTGATATCATTAGCACCTTACATTTATGAAGTATCATTATGAGGCAGCCTTATTGTCAGTTCTGAGTCAGTAAACACATAATTCTCTTTGGCTTAATTTAGCTCAGTATTTCTCAACGGAACCACTATTGGCATTTGGAGCAGGACAGTTCTTCATTACCAGAGACAGTCTTACGCACAACGGAACATTCAGTAACACTGCTCCCCACTAATGCCAATGTCATGGCAACACACACACATATATACACACACAGTTCTCCAAAGGCTGATCCTCAATTTTGCCCCCAAGTAGATTTCAGGGACAGTTGAAAACCAATGGCTAAATGGACAGAGTACCAATTTGGACATGAAACTGCCATTTACTGTATTTTGATCTTGAACGAGCTACTGAGCCTCTCTGAGAATCAGTTTCTTCTTCTATAAAAGATGGATCATAATTCTACTGCTGCCCAGTGGTAGCAAGTTTCCAATGATTGAATAAAATATTAGTGAGAATATTTAGTGTATTCATTAGGATTGTATGTGACTGTAACAAAAAAAAATTTGACAATAGCAGTTTAAACAATTAGGTGTTTATTTTTCCACACCACAGGTATTCTGAAGGTTAGTGATCCATGACTGGTACTGTGGCTTCATGATCGCATCAACATACCTGTCTTCTGTCTTTCTGCAAGTGGCTTTTACGTTATGACCGCTTCTCAGTCACAACATAGAGACCTCCCTTCCAGACTCCAAATAGACCAACAGAAAGGAGAGAGGAAGGAAAGAAGGAAGGTATGAAGACAAAACAGGCAAGAAAAAGCTCTATCTGAAGAAAAATGTAACACCTAAAATTCCCCAGCAAATTTCCATTTGCATCTCATTGGCTGTCGTGGGATCATTCCTACCTACAAGGGAGACTGGGAAGTATTTTTAGCTGAGAGTTTTGCCTCCTTGAACAAAATTAAAATTCTGTGAGTAAGAAAGAAGAGGAGAATGGATAGTGGGTAGGAAACCAGTAATATATGCCATACTTAGTAAACTATAAAGTAGTATATTAATAGATGTGTAAGATGGCATTATTATTAGAGCCTGAATAAAAGTACATTACGAAACATGCTATCTCTATGAATTTCATTACTTGAATTAATTCCCATCACTTAAATAAATGAGCATTCTTATTTACATCCAAAAGCATGGCAGCCCAATTTACTAATAAGGTCCATGGCTGCCCATATTTTAACATAGTAATGCAAAGCAAAACATCTTTAGTGTGCTCTAAAGAAAACTGGGCCCTGATTATTCAAAGTAACAGGAAAATGTGGAAGTGTTAGCTGCTGTTATGTCTTATTCTTTTCGACCCCATGGATTAGTCCTCCAGGCTCCTTTGTCCGTGGGGTTTTCCAGGCTAGAATGGTGGAGTAGGTAGACATTCCCTTATCCAAGGGATCTTCCAGACCCAAGGATCGAACCCAGGTCTCCTGTATTGCAGGCAGATTCTTTACCATCTGCGCCACCAGGGAAGCCCAAGGTAGCAGGAGATAATAATAAAGTATATAAATGAATACAGAAGAGCGTTTATTGGTTTAAGGCCACCTGGCATTTATTCCCTTACTTGTGATCATTGCACCCTGATTTTCTTGTGAAAAACTACTTTCCCACAATGTGTGGCGGTTGGTGGTGATCTTGGGTGACCTTGGCCTGCAGTGGCTTGAAGCAGGATCTCAGTTCCCCAACCAGAGACTGAATCCAGGCTGCAGCAGAGACAGCACTGAATCCTAACCACTAGACCACAAGGGCCAGTGGCCAGTGACAAGGCCCTGGCTTGTCTGCTTTGGAGAAATGAATTTCAACAAGGAGACAGGGGATTTCCTGGTGGTCCAGTGGTTAAGAACCCACCTTCCTTCGAAGGGGACTTGAGTTCGATCCCTGGCCAGGGAACTAAGATCCCACATGCCATGGAGCAACCGAGCCCAAGTGCTGCAACTAGAGAGCCCAAGTGCTGCAATGAAGACCCAGCACAGCCAAAGTTTCTAAATAAAAAAGATAGAGAGAGTAGTAAAATAAGTACAGTGTTTGTTAGGAGGAAAAAAGTATGTGTGAATAGACATACGCAAGTGGGCAGAGAAAGAGTCGCACGTCTGTGGCAGTTTAGGTCACTTAAGTGGGGCAGTTCTTCCAGGTTTTCGGTGACTAGTCATCTTGTTTGCCTGGTTCTGGGTCCCTGTTTGGTATAACAGTATCCTCCCCTGTGTGTGTGCATCTCTTAGCCAAGATGGATTCCAGCACAGAGGCCTGTGGGAAGGTTGACACCACCTATTATGGAGTGGTGCTCCTCCCTTTTGGACCCCCAAGGAGACGTTCTGTAGTCAGGGGGTGTCCTTGACCTCAAGAATCAGAAATATGTGGTCTCTTTATCTTTTATCTGGGCAGGACTCAGCTCCTCTCTGCCCCTGACAGAATCTTGGGGGTACTGTCCACAGGGAACAGACTTCAGCTGCTCAGCCTGGGATCCACACATCTCCTGCCTCCGTGGGACTGTCAGTCAAGGTGCCCTGATCAGGTGCCAAGGAACAGACATCTGCCCCAAAGTCAGCTCTGTCTTCCAAGACATTGAATTCTGAATGTGTGCAGCAAAGCAAACAAAAGCAAGAGAAAGGGGAAAGGAGAGAGTAAGGAAGAGGGAGGGAAGGAGGGAGGAAGGGAGAAAGGAAGATTAGGGGAAAAGAGAAAGCCAGGGCATCCAGCCTTGCTTTCGAGCTGTTCTTCAGGTCCGTGGCCTCCCCATATCTTTTCCAGTTAATGTCCTGCTTTGCTTAATGTAATGGAGTCAGGTTTTCAACCAAAGACCCTTAACTGGGACCTATGAGAATGACAAGGGCAGACCACCTGAAAACTCAGCTATTTGCTTTGGTTTCAACCTCATCTCTTACTAAAGCTTGACCAGAATCCCAAAGGACACTTCTCTGATTCCCAGACATTCTATAGCGTTATTGTGAAATACTGGAGTGGCCAAAAGATGGTGGGAGCCAAGGAAATTAAAAATTCTTAGGGCAGGGATGTGTCAGAGAGCCCTTGATTAGGAATCAGGAGCTGTTGATTTCTAGTTTGTGTAATTTCTCTGACTGTGGACACAGAGAATGTCTTTCAGCCTCTGTGCATCTCAGTTTACACACTTGTAGATGCCAGAGCTGTCTCTATCACATCACAGCTTTTATAACATGCCAGTATTTCCTAACTTTGCTAGGTTTCCACCTGCCCACCAAGTTCCTACCTGCAAAGCCCAGAGTACAAGCCATATATCCACCTCCCAGACACCCCTACTCCTTGAGCAGAGCTCACGCCACCTCATCCTTGAGATTTTAAATATGATAGCCTAGAAGCCCTGTGTCACAGCTGTAGAGAAATTTCCCTCCCCACCGAGTGCCTCCAGGGACAGCTGTGGTAAGCCCACACTTCTGCAGATCAATTCTAGCTCAAGTTCTGCTTCCTCTGAATTTGCAATCGCCTCCCTGCCTTTCACCTCCTGGTGTTTTTCACCCCATGTCATCCTCGGTGGCACTACTCTGATCTCTTTAAATCACCACGCAGTCATGAAGAGCCTGTAGCAGCCTTTGCTAGAGGTTTAGGAGTATTTGGGGCTTCCCTGGTGGCTCAGATGGTAAAGAATCTGCCTGCAATGTGGGAGACCTGGGCTTGATCCCTGGGAAGATCCCCTGGAGAAGGAAATGGCAACCCACTCCAGTATTCTTGCCTGGAGAATTCCATGAAGAGACGACTGACTGCAGTCCATGGGGTCGCTAAGAGTCAGACACGACTGAGCTACTGACACTTTCAACTTTAGGGTAACAGAGGCAACCATCCTGCAGCTGAGGGCAAACACCTCCATGCTGAACAAGACTCTTCCTGTCACTAGCCATTCCCTTCTCTTCCGGGGCCAGTCCCTTCTCTTCAGGGACCATCACTCTTTGGTCTCCAGCATCCCTTCACGTTACTTGTCTCCTATTATTCCTCCCTCAAACTCTTCACCTCTCCTTTCAAACTCTCTCAATCCCCAAATTTCCTGTTCAGATTTTATATAGCTTCTTCCCACCATCAGAATGGCCTTTTACATGTTTTGCTAAACAAAGGTCATTCTAAGAGGAATTTTGACCAACAGCACTTAAGCCAAAAATTCTTTCTGCTAAAAAAAAAAAAAAAAGTATCTCTAATGATACTGATAACACCTGTTCCCTGGCTGAAGGCGTAATGCTTCCAGCATTTAGGAAGCATTTCTCAGAAAGCATTTGACTGGAACAAAAAGCTTTGCTATTTGGCTAATATCCTTTTTATGGAAACCATGTGAACTCTCCTGTACCAAGCAAAAAGAAAGAGGCTTTGTCACTTAGTAGCTGTGTGACCTTAGGAAAATTATCCATCTAAACCTCTATTTCCCTTGCGTAAAGTGGAACACACCATCATCTCATCACAAGCAAAAGAATATTTTCTATTTCTCTAATTTTGTGTCTTTATGAGACAATGGATGTTCACTAAGCTTAATGTGACAATCCTTTAGTGATGTATGTAAGTCAAATCATTATGCTGTGTGCCTGAAACTTACACAGCGATGTATGTCAATTATTAAGTGAAGTGAAGTGAAAGTCACTCATGTCTATAATGACCCCTAAATGAACAATTTTTTTTAGGCGCTTGAGTCATAAAGTCACTTTTTTTTCTTCTGAAGTTGTACCCAACTCTTTGTGACCAAAAAAGTCATACCCAACTTTTTTTTTCTTCACTCAGTCGTACCCAACTCTTTGTGATCCTATGGACTACGCAGTGCATGGAATTCTCCAGGCCAGAATACTGGAGTGGGTGGCTGTTCCCTTCTCCAGGGGATCTTCCCAACCCAGGGATCGAACCTGGGTCTCTCACATTGCAGGCAGATTCTTTACCAGCTGAGCTACCAGGGAAGCCTAAGAATACTGGAGTGGGTAGCCTATCCCTTCTCCAGTGGATTTTCCCAACCCAGGAATCAAACTGGAGTCTCCTGCATTGCAGGCAGATTCTTTACCAACTGCAATTATACCTCAGTAAAATTGGAAGGAAAAATGGGCACAATAATAATAGTTACTCCATAGGATCGTTATAAGAGTCAGACAGAATCATACTTACAAAGAATTTTGCATAGTGGCCAGCCCAAAAACAAATGCTCTACAAAGGTGATTGTTTTCACCATCACCATTAGGACACTTGAAAGTGAAATTAAAATGGTGATAGAAAGTTATAAAGAGTACAGCACACAGAGAAGTCACTGGGGAAATGTAAAACTATAAATGAAGACTTAACCTAAAAAAGTGCACTCAGAGCTCACATTCTAGAAGGATACTCATCTCAACAGCAAGGTTATTTTAGCTCAAAAACAGAGCTAAAAACTATAAATGTGAATGCCCATTCTTTCAAAGAGAAAATGTGTTTCACTTCTATTTTGCTTTTAGAAAGAAATAACATAATACCCTCCTTCATCTAAAGATGCTGAGCACCAATATAAGAACATCAAATATCTTAATTCCTCCCAGGAGCTAGTTCAATCCTAGAGAGAATAAGGTTTTGCCAGAGTAACTGGGACATCTGAAAATGGAAATGTAATATTCAGACCTCCGTATCGTACCTTGAAAATTTTCCAGTCCCTGAAAAAGTTAAAAGACAATCATACAAGCGGTGAGAAATGCATGTCAAAATAAATACACAGGCTCAGCCTACATTATAGCAATACATTTTCCTAGTGGGCCCTTAAAATTGTATCATTTCTACATGCACGCCAGGGTTTACAGAAGCACAATTTACAATAGCTGAGATATGGATGAGACCTAAGTGACCATCAACAGATGAATGGATAGCGAAGATGTGGATACATACAAGGGAAACCTACTCAGCCGTTAAAAAAAAAAAAAAGAATGCAATTTTTCCATTTGCAGCAACCTGCAAATGGACCTGGAGAGCACTATGCAGAGTGAATTAAGTCAGACGAGAAAGACAAATAGTGTATGAGCTCACTTCTATGCGGAATCTAAAAAATACAACAAACTAGTGGATATAACAAAAAAGAAGTGGACTCACAGATATAGAGAATGAAATAGTGGTAACCAGTGGGAATAGGGGAGGGGAATGTAGAGGTGGGGAGGCAGGAAACAAAATATCAGATGTCAGCTGGCCTCAGGATGCACTGCCCAACATAGGGAACACAGCCAATATTTTATAACAACTGTAAATGGAAAGCAACCTTTAAAAATTGTATAAAAATTTTTAAAGATGTGAAAAACATGCACATATATTATGCTCATAATAAAACTGTATCATTTTGTTTGACTGTAACTTAGCTGTTACCTTTCTTCGGGGGGGCTCCAAATTATTGTTGTTTCTGTTTCAAACATTTAATATGGAAGGACCCTATTTGAGGCTTTCCACGGATCTTTTTTGGAACTCCTTTCTGTCCATATTAATTTGTCTTGCCTTTTCTGCTTCTGTCTAGCACACACATGAAGCTCAGCCCATGGAGAAATGTCACATCTTAACTCAAAAGCCTCTTGGTCACTGTCTGTCTGGCTTCTTGGGTGACCCCTTTTATACAGCACTCACTTTTCTAAATTAATGTTTTTTAATTCACTTTACTGTTTATTTAATTTTTTGGCTGTGCTGGGTCTTGGTTGCTGTATGAAGGCTTTTCTCTAGTTGTGGCGAGCAGGGGTACTCGCTAGTCACGATGCCTGGGTTTCTCCTTGCAGTGGCTTCTCTTGTGGAGCGCAGGCTCTAGAGCCTGAGCCCGGCAGTTGTGGCACACAGGCTTAGCTGCCCTGCCGCATGTGTAATCTTCCCAGACCAGGGATCAAACCCAAGTCCCCTGCATTGGCAGGTGGATTCCTTACCACTGGACCACCAGGGAAATCCAGCACTCACTTTTTAAAGACTTCCAAGCAAGATGCTGCTTCGATGTTAGGAAGACACACACACAAACAGGATCCAGTTTCTTTTCTCTTAAAGGACCATGACTAGGAGAGGAAGTAGATTATTAACAACAACAACAAAAAATACCAACCTGCAAGGACACATACCAACAGATCTATGCGTAGATCTACGCAGCCAGAGTGAATAGGGGATAGAAAGACACTTCTGCATCAGCTGATAAATAAAAACTTCAAAGAGACCCAGGCTCTTTAATAATAAGCAGAAATTCACAAAATAGAGAAGACACAGAAGCCAGGAGGCGGACAGAGTATGGAGAACTTTCCTCAAAGGACAGCAGCACATACTATACCTACAAGGAAATAAACTTAGCCGCCGTACCTGGCATACTGAGAAAGCAGAGCAGCTGGCTCAGCAAACCCTGCACCTTACTCCTTGAGTTGATTGTAACTTGACCTCCTGCTTTTCTATACATAGACTCTCCCTCTCTATTATACACAAAGCAAATGCAGAAGGAAGTTCAGAAGGAACTGGTAGTTTCAGAAGGAAGGGAACATTGTCATCAGCAGAATTCGCCAGCATCCTCCTGCTGAGGACAAGGAGGTCAAGCTCTCCATCCTCACGCAAGACTGTCTGACCTGTTCTTATGGGAAGGGTTCCTCCAACAGCACAGGCTAAGTATACATAAATTTATAGAAAATAACTTCCTGAACTTAAGAAAGAAGTAAATATTCAGATCAAATGGGCTTGATGAATACTAGACAAAACTAATAGAAAGGGACCAGTTCCTATGGAAGCTTGACATTTTGGTTTTCATAAAAAGAAGATGGGGGGATGGGGGAGAGAGTAAAACAAACCAAAAGAATGAACAGATTAGTTACAGGGAAAGAAAAATCCAGACCAGAAGTTAATAAAGCAACATCCATCCTGAGCAGGATTGGTCCCAAGTGGTCTCAAGTCCAACTGATGACTTGGAGGACCTTGTCAATCACTGGCAGCAATCATGGAGGATTATTTGTCATGTATGCACTCGCTGCCTTTGAATTCAGCATACAGAGTACACTTGTTTCCCCAGGATGTCTGTGATTTAATGATAGTTACACATGATACCCTGCACCCACTTTCCAGGAACTTGTAGGTCACCACTGTTAATCCCCTCCTATAATTAAATATTTCATCTCTGTCTCTGGATGCAGGACTCACTTCGTGGCAAACAACCTGTGTAGTTTGTGGGCCCCATGCTCAGAACTGCCTGGGCTTGGTTTAATTCTCTGCTGCTGCAGAGTTGAAATGCATCTTTTTTTTTTTTTTATGCTTTATCATTTTTTAGCAAGAGACCCCACATTTTCATTTTGCATGGAGCCTCACAAATTATGTGGCTGGCCCTGTCTGGAGGGCTCCCTGCCTCAAGGTGCATTTCTATCAAGACTTGTCTACACACTCGGGATGGGAGCCATTACCAAATGGCTCTGAGTATAGCTTTTGTTACAATGATCGTTTTCACCCTCATTTACCTGGCAGGGTGACTGTCATCAACCTGAAAGTTCAAACAGCCCCCAGACACTTCTGACGTCCGATTACAAATAACTGGTTTGGTCAAAAGTTAAGCTTTGACCTTGGCCATCCTCTATCATCCTGCCAGGCACACAGACAGGCCCTGTTTCTTTAAGGCTCCTCTCAAGTTTATAAACAATCCCACCCCCTCAACACTGGTTCATAAAGTTTCCCATTCTACAAACTTAATGTGTTATTCAGAACCGAATGATTTCCTTAGCATAATTTGATGAAGGGTGTGCACAACTGCATCAGATGTAATAAAAGTCAAGCCCTGTAATTTCAATTATTAAACACTTGTACTAGAGCCTGTACCCGAGGAGCTCAGTGGCTCGTACTTGAACTGCCAAAGTAGCAGCTGGGTTGCCAGAAAGAAGGGAAGGTGCAGAAAACCAGCCTGTGTTCTCAGCCATGACAGATTTGTAAGGGTCCTTCTCAAGATGAGTGACCAAAGGGGTCTAATAGACTGTACATTTACCTCAGGACATCTCATCACATGGCTGAAATCATTCCTCAGATTGCAACTTTTGTTTTCTACATGTCCACCTTGGATCCTGACACAGAACTGTCACCAGCTCTGATAGATTCATCGCCCACACGCTCTCAGAGGCCTGAGAAAAGTGTCCCTCCCCACACGCCCATTTGCTGGTATGTTAATAAAAGCATGCTCTCTTCCAGACCTCGAGACAGTGCAGAAACACACTTGTATGTGCAGGAGGGTATGTGTGCTATGTGTTGGGAGGGAGATGAAGGAGGTCAGGGGAGGCTGAAAAGTGACACCTTGTCCTTATTCACAACTACAGATAAGACACGCCTTCTTACTTCCCTCTTAGTCTTTCTGAAGTCATCTCTAGAGACTGGGTTTCAAACAAGATTTTTATTTCATTGCTCAGACCCAGGGTATATTCATTTAATGGCCTCACTTAGATTTACATTCATTTCAGACAGGGAAATTCAGCCACAACTCTCCTGTGTGCAACAGAAATCCTGGACAGAACTGGCCACAGCCTGCATGGGGACAGGCATCCTTTGTCTCATCCAGCATCTACAATAGGACCCAATTCCTGCAAGTAACTATTCCCTGCCCGGGTGAAATTCACAGCACTCAGGCCGGAAATAAATGTCACAGGCTTCTAGCTGGTGAATAGCACAGGAAGCTCAGCTCGGGGCTCTGTGATGACCTAGAGAGGTGTGATGGCAGTGGTGGGAGGGAGCCTCAAGAGGGAGAGGATATATGTATACATATAGCTGATTGACATTGTTGTACAGCAGAAACTAACACAACATTGTCAAGCAATTATACTCCAATTAAAAAAAGAAAAACCACAGGCTTCCGCAATCATGAACAACATCCCAGCCCTCCCTTACAGTATCAGGGCAGCATTTATTCTGCAGATATGTTCTGATCCCTGCCTTTTATCTTGTTCATGGAAAAAACGAAGAATAAAAGTTGAATTCATTTGGAAACTTTTCTCTCTCCCCATTCAGAAATTCTAATTCATCAGAGAGAAATGTTGGTCTATATACAGCAACACCCCCCTGCCCCCCATGGCCCCTCAACAACCAGGAAATCTTGAAAGTGTTCCTAGCGCCTATGCCTCACATTTAAATAGAACCTAAGATCCACTCTCTTTAGCAAACTTTGGTGAACAGCCTGGCACTTTCTCCAGGTAATTCATTTTCCCACTCTTCCCCTTCTGAGCACTTTCAAAATTGGATAGTTACATATTTCACTCAGTAAGTACTTATCAAGTACCCACTGTGTAGTAGACATTGAAGGGAACAGGATTTGCCCCAGTCCCCGCCCACAAGGTACCCATGGGTCAGTCTGAATGAGGCCTTTGAGTGCCTCTGAGCTCCTTGAAACTCAAGCACCCAGCCTGGGCTGCTGCCTTTTTCCAAACTCATATTTGTTGGCTAAATGCACTAAGGAGACTTCGTTTTACAAATAGAGCTTTCTAATTAGCAAAGGCATTCCAAAGTCAAAGGGGTAAGTCAGGTGTGCTATGGGTTGAACAGAATTTGAAAATAAAAATCACTCTGATAACCTGCTCTGAAGAATACCTCCTCCTGCTGATGGACTTATTGCCAAGCTGAGAACAGTGAAAAGAACCTCTTTCACGTTTGCTGCTTCAGAAATGGTCCCAGCTTAGTTGCAATCTGTTGTGACATGAGTCTGCGAGCACCAGGGACTGACCAAGACTGATTAACGCCCAAAACTGCTTCCCTCCTTCTCAGACCTGTGGAAGGTGAATGTCACTAATACGATGATCTCGGCTCTTAGTAGGAACACCACCTGTCTCACTTTCCTAGAATGCAGCGAGGTATAAATCTCCAGGAGCAACAATTCACCCTGTCAAATTACAGAGCCCAAGAGCGGCAGAGTGGAGCAAAGCAGCTGCTACAAAACAAGAAAATTACAGGCAGAAGCTCCGTTCAAGCACAGCAAGGGGAGAACTGTTGGTGTTCAGCTCAAAATTTCATCTGAGCAGAGACCACGAATGTGCTGCAGGCTGCCAAGCCTCTACGTGACATCTCATATTTTTTAAACGCAAGATCCAAAAACATCGCGATTTCATTTTAACGCAATCAAAGTCCAGAGAGAAGAATGAATTCCACTGCTTAAAAATGCTTCACTCGAAAACTAAGCATGAATTTTACTGTGATTAAGTGAAAAGAGTTGATTCTAATGCCACATGAAATTTGTTTTTAAATGGTTCTTTTATTCAGAGCGGTTGCTTTTTAATGATGTTGTCTTAATTTTCTGCTAAACCTGTTTCATCTCTAGTCATCCAACATTAATATTTATTTTGTTCATTTACTTTTAAAATATTCTTAAAGCTGTTACAAATATTATACTGCTGCTGAAGATAATTCAGCATAGGCGCTACCATGAAAATATCATAGAAACCATGATCAATGTGTTATAGCTGTAATCTGGCTTAATAAACACAACACTATAAACAATTTTAGTAAATTAAGAAATATCCATTCTAGAATGTGTTATAAAATCAACTGCTGAATACATCCTTTTTTTTAACCTCTGTGCTTCATCCCGGAATTAACAGTGTAGTTAGATTTCACATTGTAATGAAAATTATACTTAAAAATCATCTTGGGTTAAAGTATTTCCCATGTACATATTCCTTTCCATTCTATTTTCCTTAAAATAAAACCCTCAGCATTTAACCTATACAGATTGGCTTGCACAAATCTCACAATAAATTACAGTAAAATAGCTATGATGAACTTGAACTTGTACCGTATTTAATGTAATATATAACTACACTCTGGTTCCTATTTAGGCTTCATAACTTTATATCATAACACAACATTCTACAGAATGCTTCAGTACAAATGGGCTCAGGACGGCAGCAACACCATTACCATTACAGAAAAACTGCAATGGTTTTTTTCCCCTAGAAAATACCAAATCCCAAAATCCAACCTACTAACTCATAATTCACTTTCATTTCTTCTTCCCCATAATTTGCTTTCATATCTAAAAGAAGCTCTTGGTTGAAGCCTTATAATGTCAGAACATATAGCTACTTCACAATTTTACTTTCAGGAAACATGATAAAAAAAAGCAATGTGCCCCACAGGCATCCTAAGTAAACTATTATTAATTCACATTCTCTTTTCATTAATTTGGCTAGGAAGCCAGGAATAAGGGGGATAGCCTGTGGGCGCCCTTACAGTTCTCAGATCAAAAACTTCCCTTTTCATGTGCCTCCGTGGACTGTGTCAGAGGCAGAAACATTCCAAACTCAGATACTTGCGTCACTTTTCTAACCAAAGAACTTGTTGACTACCATTGCCAACAAAACATTCACACTAATTTTTGAGGTTTGTGTTCACACCATCAGATGGTTTTTGAACTATATACTTATCTTCTAAGAAAAAATTCTAATACCAAAACATCGGTCTCTGGTTCAAGGTTTCTCAGTGTAACTCCAGGGTAATCAAAACCAAATGCCTTCAAACCCTCAAGGGGTTACTTCTTCCTTTCTGTGCCCCAAGTGGAAAGTAGTGCCATGCTTTTTCCTCCACTGCCCTGCTTGTTTTTTGCCTTTAGAATTTGAAGATGTGTTCCCATTCCTGGGCACTGGACAGGCTACAATTTACCCGGGAGAAAACAACTCCAAGGTAGGGATCAAGGAGTCAGAGGCTGCTCCCACCCATCTTAACTGTTTTCTAGGAAACAGATGGGGGGAAAGAGGGTGGGAACAAGGGAAGCAGATTCTGTCTGAAGCTGCACAGGACAAGGAACACAGGTAAATCCAGAGTAATGGAGGCAAATATTTTTTAAAAAAGAATATTATTTATTCTCTTCTTTATTAATACTCATGTATGACCTTTGCTTTTTACATATAAGTCTACTTTATAAGAATGCCTCCTTGGTTTAGCATGCCCAATGGGGCTTTCACTCCAGGACCACTTTCCCTTTCTCCACCCACCCCTCCCCCCACATCCAAAGACTCTTCTACACATTCACAGATACCACGAAAATTTTGTAAACAAGATTTGCAGTTACCCGATCTTGATTTAATCAACATCCCACTTCAAAATGGAAGGCGGGTAGGGAAGAGGGGAAGAAAAGGGAAGAAAAAGGTAGAGGAGGGAGAGAAGGGCAGCTGTGGTCAGAACTTTCAAGTCGCCTTTTCTGAGATGTGTGTGCATTGTGGCTATTTCTTGAAATTCCATGACTCAAAACATTGACAGCAAGTGCCTGTGTATTTATATTATGTATCTATAACAGAATATGTGGGCTTCCTCAGTTTGGATCTGGGCTGATTTTGTTGAAACACACCACAATCCTTCTGTGGGTGTCTCCACAGGGAGTCAGGTCTCCCCGGAACCCCTCTCAGAGTCGGGGTTTCCGGAGCAGGGTCTTGCTAAGGTCTTTGACCTCCTCGGGGCTATTGACCCGCTCGTAGCCCAACACAGCCATGGGCTGGTAGCAAAACTCCTCCACCTGTTTGATCTGCTGGAAGGTGAGGGCGGTCCGCCAGGCGTTGGCGGCCTGTGTGGCGTTGCGGGCTGACACCACAAAAGGCTTGGAGGAGGAGCCTGAGCCACTAGTCATGTTGAGTGCAAACTGCTCCATTTCGGGGCTCACCAACAGCCCCACAAAGTCGTACACCCTCCGCAGGGTTTTGACGGGGTCTCCCACCAAGTCCTCGTACCGCACCACCAGGTAATGGCCCTGCAGCCAGTCAGGGGGCTGCAGGGCCGTCTGCAGTGTCTTGGCCATGCTGTTGCAGATGACCTCCATGGCGCCAAGCGCGTGGTAGTCTGCCGGCCCTCCCATGCTCTCCTTCTTGACGCCCAGTTTGTGGCCGGGGGCCTCCAGGAAGGGCATGCGGTGGGCTCGCGGGTCCCGGCTGCGCACCACCTGCAGGCTTTCACGGATGAGACCGTGGCGCGAGCGAATGCGTGAGCTGGCCACAGCGCGGGGGTCCCGCACCAGATGAATGACCTTAAGGTCCAGGGCCGGGTCTCGCAACAGTGGCGCCAATACCGCCACGTCGAAGACCCGAACGCCCTTGATGACCAGCGTGCGGTACTTGCGGCACTCCTCCTCGAAGCGCGCCAGGCGCTGCGGCGGGCACTTCTTGCACACGCGGTCGTCCACCAGTCCCACGACCTCCTTGCGGTAGGCGGGGCACAGCGGCGAGGAGCACACCACCTTGTTGGTGGCCGCACCGAAGATGCCCAGAGTGGTGAGGTTGCGCCCCCCGCTGCCGGCGGGGCTGTACAGCTGGAAGACCGAGAGGTCGCAGCGGTAGAGAGCGCTCAGCATGTCCCGCGCCGCCCCTTGCAGGGAGACGGCGTCCCCTGGGTACAGTTTCTGCCACACATGCCACACCGGCTCGTAGAGGAAGAACACTTCGGGGTTCTGGTTGAAAAGCTCGCCGAAGAAGGACGAGCCTGAGCGCCACGTGGTGAACACGTACACCAACTGCCTCTTGTCCCCGCCGCCCCGAGTGCCATTACCTGGAGGGGCTGCGGCCCTTGCCGCCCCGGCCGCGACTGCCGGAGCTGCCTGGACTGCGGCGACGGGAGGGCGGTATGGGGTCCGGGGATCCAAGCGGGTGTGTGCGCGGGGCGGCACGGCTGGAGGAGGTCCTGGACGCCCCCAGCCGCCCGAAGCCGCCCCCGCCCCGGCACCCAGCGACCCGTCGGGGCTGCACTGCTGCAACGGCTCCTTGTGCCACTTGTAGTCCAGGAGGTTGAGCATGGTGAGCACCAGCAGCAGCGCGTAGCCCGCGCAGAGCACCAACGCCTTCCTGCGGAACACCTTCATTCCGAGCGGGGACGCAGGCCAGCGGCGACCCAGGCGCCGGGGCCACGGCGGGAGCAGGGCGCGCGGCCCGGCGGCGGGCGCGGCTGGGAGCAACCCGAGGGGCGCGCCCGCGGGTAGAGCTCGCGGCGGGCTGCGGCTCATCACAGGCACAACCCGGGCCGGCAGCGCGGCGGAGGCGGCCCTGCAACCCGGGAGGGGGACTCAGCGGCCCCGCTTCGGGCGCTGGGACTTGGGCCGCGGCTCCGAGGCGGGCGCGGCAGCAGCGGCGGCTGGTCCCCGGCGCCCAAGACTGGCTCTCCCATGGCAGCGGCTCCGAGAAGGACCTGCGAGGGGAAGCGGAGTAAGCCGGTGCGCCCCAATTCTCCCGCCAGCCGCCTCCTCCCGCTAAGTAACGCCCACCCTCCGGTCTGCCTGGCTCCCCAGCTCACCTGGAGCCGCGGGCGCGCCCCGGGGCAGCCCAGGAGCACGGCCCGGCGTTCAGTCCTGCTGTCACTCGTTCCTCGATTTCTCGAGAGCTGTTTTCCGCCTGGGATCCCCGCGCCTCCGAGGGGGCCGCGCGAATTGGCAGCCCAAGCCTTGGGCAGACTTTCTGGGCAGCGGACGCCCTGCGGCTGGGGAAGGGAAACTTTCACAGGGCCCGGAGCCCTGCTCTGTGCTCTGCCGAGTTCAGTGCGCCCGGCTCCAGCGCCGTCTCCGCCGCCCTCTCGGAACTGTAGCTTCCTTCCTCGCTCTGGGGGGTGAAGCTGGCCGAGGGAGATGGGGGCGGGGGGGGGCTTATACTGGACCCGGTTCACTGCAAAGCAGCTCCGCCTCTCTTGCTCTCAGTCTCTGCGCCCCGAATCTTCCCATCTGTTTAGCGGTGGTAGATGGGGCGCAGCGCGACCCTGCAGCCGCGGCGGCAGGAGCCGCTTCTTCCATCACCAGGAGGATGCCCTCCGGGAGGGCACTGCCGGCAGCCCCCGCCGCTTCTCAGCCTCCGACCGGCCCGGAAACCCCCTACATACACACAGCTCTAGGCAAAGGAACTGGGGTCTGCAGCGCTGTCTTGCCCGTCCCGCCCCCGGCACCAGGCTCTTCTGACCAACTAGGAATCCGGGCAGAGAAAACCCCCGCCGCAGCAGCAGCCGCCGCGCGAAAGCAGCGCCCAGGAGGATGCAGCTACGCGCCTCTCCCTACGCCGAGCGGCTGCAACGCGCTCGGGCCAGCCTCTGCGCGGCTCCTGTCAGCCCGCGCCGGGTTGGTGCGCGCCGCCGTCTGTCGCTGCGGCTCCTCCCCTTCGCCGTGCCGCCCGCCCCCTCGCAGCGCCCAGCTCCAGTCGCCGCCTTGGGGGTTGAAGATGCGGGGCCCGATTTACAGCGGCGTCGCTTGGGCCTCCATACGCTCGGCTGAGGCCGTAGCCATCCTAGCTCCACTCACCAGGGTACGGATGCGGGGTTCGGAGCGCTTTGGGCGCCCGGACCTCTGGGAAACTTGGATTCTTGTGTGTGCTGCTGCCGGGCTCAGCCGCACATTTTTGCTCTCGGAAAGAGTTGGTGACAAAGTTTGGGCAGAAATCCCCCAGTGGCTTCCCACTCCGCTCTGCCCCGCCCGGGTCGGCGCCGCCGGCTCCCGGTAGGAACCCAGGACGCACCCGCGCCTCGGAGCGCACCGAGGACGCCGAGCACCGCTCTCGGGCTTCCCACTCCCGGCGCGCCCATTTCATCTGGCCTGAGGCTTCTCCCTCACCAAGGAAGTAATAAATCTTTCTGGCCCCGGGGTCAAAGAAGCAGCTTCAGTTTTCCAGTGGAGTGTGCCGGCGGGGCGTCTTCTCCGCGCTTTCCTCTAACTATGGAGAGGGCCTCTCTGGTTTTATTACGCCCCCAGCAGACGCCCTCGGCATCTCCGCTCGTAATGACGCGCCCGCTGTGATTGATGTCCTCGAGAATTGGGGTATCATGATAGGGGGTCGTGGGGTGACTATTTGTTCCAATTTACAAAAATACTTGTTTTGCTTCTTGATTTTTAGAGACGCGATCAAAAGATTTGACCCTAAAGGAAACGCAGTTGTTGAAAGTAGATCATTTTAGGTTTAAGTACTTTTTTTTTTTTTTAGATAATGAGGAACAGCCCCCTTCCCCCTCTCTTTCTCTTACCAACAGAGACTAAGCCATAGCTGACTTTCAGCCACAAAATGGGGACACTTATAATAGCCTCCTGTATTTGAATGGTGATGAGGAGTTAGATGCCCAAATGATTAATCCCCAAATGATTCAGCCCTGGGCTGAATCGCTCCGAATCCCGAAGGTTCTTGAGGCTCAAAGTCCGCTGGTAACTGATCTCCTGGAGGCATTTTGCTGCTTCCGGTCGTGATGGAGTTTTTAGAAGTTTGACAAAATTGCTGCACGTTTATCTTTATACTATGTGGGGCAGCCTTTCTCGGCCAGAGGATACTTCTAAATTTAAAATATTGTTGTTTGCGCCATTATTCTTCAGTGAGTCTTACTGAAGTACGAATCAGTACTGTAGTACTTACTGAAGTGCAAGGAGTCTTAGAAAGTGACTTAATTCATAGGAATTTTCAGGGTAGAAAAATGTTCCAAGAACTTGATTTAGCCTCGTTTACAGAAATATGCAGAAAGCCACGGGTAGAGTTCAGAATCTTTTCTTCGGGTTCTGATAAAGTGTAAGGATGAGACATTTCTAGGACAGACTTTTTAGAAATGAAGGGAGGGAGCATGAAGGTGGAATTTTATAGGTAGCCTTCTCAAGCAGAGTGGCATTTCCCCTGGGAGCACGTCAGGATAGACAGAGGTTTTTAAGCCCTGTTTACAGATAGTGAGAGTTTCATGGAATGACTTCCCATCTCTCCATTTCTGGGCCCACCCACTTCCCTTCCCCTGCTGTCTCTACCCCTCTCCCTTCTTCCCTCCGCTCTTTCCCCACAAAACTGGCATGATACTGACACATGAAAGAGTGGAAGAGAGGGAGTTGGAAGGCAAGGAAATCTCGAGATTAGTATTCAACTTGGTCCTGAGAAAAAAATTTTCTAATATTTAAAATTTTGTCCCTGGCTTTGTGGTTACTCAGAAAGCTCAGTGAATTGCAGTTATTTGATGTAAGGACCCCTTTTAAAACTATTGTTTGCAAAGAAACGATTTTGTCTGCAATTCTGTAACACTTTTCCAAAGTTGGCAAAATAGTAAATCCTTTTGCCCGACATCCCCACAGGGAATGCTCAGCTGACATCAATTTACAGGTTCCAGCAACTCCACCCTCTCCTTGCTTGCAAATAATTTACCATTTTGCACCATGTCATGATTAATGCCAAACTTCGTCACTAATGACATCCAAAAACATGATAATCCCTTCCCTTCCCTTCCCACATTGGTTCAGGAAGTCCTTTCAATTGTTTTAATCCACATATCCCTGTAAAAAGTAATGACCGAGACATGTTAGAAGTCATGTTAGAATGGCCAGAGGAGCCAGTCAGGGCTAGCCTTAATTTCAAGGCTAGCCTTAATTTCAGCTCACTGTTGAATTTACTGCAATTGAGTCTTTTCTATGAGGCTCCTCAGTCTACTCTCTGCTGTCTGGGATGTGGGAAGGAAACTGCTGCTGGAAACTTGCTGTAGCATTTACCTAATCCTGGACAGAGAGGAGGTCTAACATTCTGGGGTGCTGTAGGCCCAGTGCCCAGTCTGTGGAATGTGGCAGAGAGGTCTTCCCAGACCTTCCTCTGTAGTCTGAATTGGGAGACAGCGTAAGGCTGGGTTACCTGGCCAGTATCTGGCCAGGCCTGTCTGTGTCCCTGTGGACCCACAGCTTCACCCCTGGGGAACGCCTACCACTGGGCACCAAGATCCACTCACTCACTCATTTTTTCAGCAAATACTTATTTCCAGTGGAACTTGAGTGCACAGAGTTGGATTCATCATAATCCTTGATTTAAAACATGTTGACATCATTAGTTCAAGGGTCGCCCTTTTCTTTTTTTATATGGTTTTAAATAGTATGACCATTAAATGAATGACTCCCCTGGTGGCTCAGACAGTAAAGCGTCTGCCTATAATTCGAGAGACCCGGGTTCAATCCCTGGGTCGGGAAGATCTCCTGGAGAAGGAAATGGCAACCCACTCCAGTATTCTTGCCTAGAAAATTCCATGGACAGAGGAGCCTGATAGGCTACATAGTCCGTGGGGTCGAAGAGAGTCAGACACGACTGAGTGACTTCACTTTCTCTTTCAAATAGTATAATGAATACTCATGAGCCCATTATAGAGCCCAAGAGCCACCAGAGGTAAACAACTCTGCTTAATTTAGTTTAAAAATTGAAACAAAATGGTCAAGTTCAAGGTGTGGGGGACCAGAGTGGAGGTTGGGGGTGGGAGGGCGGGTTGCCTTATGTCAAAAAAGGAAATAGCCTAAATAGTGTTATTTATGAAGGAAATAGTGTTATTTATGAAGGAATTCTTTTGCGTTTCCACCTTTAAATTCTAGTATGTAGCCCCCAGTCATCCTGAGGAACTCTAGCTCTTCATCAACACCAGTGACCTCGCCACTCACACACCTCCACTCCCACCCCCTATGCCCCCCAACAGTTCCCCCACCTATGGAGGGGCATAGGGGGTGTGTGAGTTCCCCCACCGCCCCGAGTCTTTCTACAAAAGCCCGCTCTGCAAAAGCCCACAGTTCCCCCACCACCCCGAGTCTTTCTTCTCTGCAAAACACTTTACTACTCCCTTCCCTTCTGACACTGCAGCTCACCAAATGTGTGGATTCTGTGACACCAACTGGGTGTCCAGCAAATTAGCTCAATGCCGACACTGTTTACCTGGAGAGAGTGTCAGATCCCAGAGATTTAGAGCTCAGGGCCACTAGACTACCCACCATGTGCAATGTCAATCACAATCCAGATTATCACCTGGGGTCTGACCAGCCGGCCACAAGTAAGAGGTTCCCATGACCTTCTTGGGTTCAATTAATGTGCTAGAATGGATCATAGGACTCTGGAAAAGTTTACTTTTATTGATTTATTATAAAAGGATATGATAAAAATACTGATAAACAGCCAGATGGAAGAGATGCACAAGGCGAGGTATGTGGGAAGGGGCGTGGAGCTTGCACGCCCCCTCTAGGCTCACCCTTCTCCCAGCACCAACACATGTTCACCAGCGTGAGGTTCTTTGAAACCCTGACTGTTGGAAAGTATGGAGGCCTCTCAGATAGTCATGACCAATAATTAATTCCATTTCCAGCCCTTCTTCCCTCACCGGAAGATGGAGGCTAGTGGGCAAATTCATTGTTTCTAATGTGACTTGGTTTTTCTGGTGACCAGCCCCCATCCAGGAGCCCACCCAGAGTCACTTCAACAGAGCAAAAGATGCTCCTAGTACTTTTTTTTTTTTTTTTGGTTTGGACCGTTTTTAAAGTCTGTATTAAATTTGTTACAATATTGCTTCTCTTTTATGTTTTGGTTTTTTGGCCCAGAGGCATGTGGGATCTTAGGTCCCCCACCAGGGATGGAACCATCACTCCCTGCATTGGAAGGTAAAGTGTTAACCACTGGACCACCAGAGAAGTCTGTAGTACTCTTATCACTTAGGAAATTGCAAGGGTTTTAGGAGTCTTGTGCCTGGAATCAGAGACATAGACCAATATATGTACATTTCCTATTATCTCATGCTAACATTGATTGGGCCGGTCACTCATAACCGCTGATCTCTTTTATGATCATTTAATTATAACCCCCCATTCAAAAAATAGCAGGAATGTCAAGTAGCCCACAAAGACAAACACAAGAAAATTGATCAAAGGGGAAAATAACATGAAACCAGGCATATGATCTGCACAACAGTTCATTTCATGAGGTCCTATGTAGTTCCCTGGCGGCTAAGACAATAAAAAGCATCTGCCTACAGTGTGGGAGACCTGGGTTCGATCCCTGGGTTGGAAGGATCCCCTGGAGAAGGAAATGACAACCCACTCCAGTACTCTTGCCTGGAAAATCCCATGGATGGAGGAGCCTCGTAGGCTACAGTCTGGGGTCGTGAAGAGTCGGACACAACTGAGCGACTTCACTTTTCTTTCAGTTTATGTACTTGTGGGCAATAAGTCCAAAAATTGACTCTGAGCTTCCTAGTAAGCATTGTAAAGAAGGAAAGTTGCTCAGGAGATTGACAACTTTGCCTGACATAGAGAACTAAGGTAATAGTTTCTCTTCTTTGTATCGTAAGCTTGATTCATGTGATTTCCTTGTTCACTGCTTTATTCCTAATACTAGTACCATATCTGGCATATGTGTTCAATAAATACCTGTTGGCTGATTACTATGGGTCCTTAAAAAGGAATTATGCAGTATGGAAAGTGTACTATGTCCTTAAATATCTATGATCTACAATAATAACAAGTGAAGAGTTGGGGCAGAAGGTACCAGTTCTTATTAGCCCAGTCAATGCAATCTTCCCTGAACTGAGTACTGATGTGTTTATGAACACACTTAATGGAGTAGAATTGGGAGCTTACAACATGCCTTGCTCTGACCACTGGCTTTTGTCTCCAGGCTGGAGCTCCAGCTTACAGGAATTGCTCCTTGGAGCAAACTTGTTCCATCCATGGAGAGCCTACCCATCCCTCCAACAGTTGGATGCCTGGAGATTAGTCCTCCCTGTATCCTGGGAGAGATAGCCAATCTGCTCATTGTGGATCTTCTAGACCCATCTCTTACCTGGTCTCAACCAGTCAGGAGAAATGATTTTCACTGATTCCATAAAAAAAACACAACATTTGAAGAAGCTTTGCCATTGACATTTTAGTGTACGATGAGAAGTACTTTAAAAATCATCAACCAGTCACCAAAATCAACTGTCACACGGAAGCAGAGATAACGTCACACGGGTGGAAACTCCATGGGACATCCACAGGGCTGTACAATTATAGAATTCTGCTTAAAACAAATAAAGGGCTGTCTAGTGTAAAACCCCCATGCCTTCAATATGACTTCTAACCTCAGGTACCACAGTCTCTGATAAAAGGCTGTCAGTTGGAAAACCTTCCCTTTATTGACAGAAGAAATTAAGTTCCTTGAGATGTAGCAACAAGATATACAGCTCATGTACAGAATTTGAAATCGGCCCTGGATTCAGTTCCCTTCAAGTTTACTTACTGTTTCCATGTTCTCAGACAAGTCATGTCATCTCCCTGGGCCTCAGTTTCCCGTCTATAATACTGGGATCATAATAGCCATCTCCTTGAATGACTAGAAAAAGCCAGAGTGAGTGCAGAAGAAAGGCGCACTACATGGCTCAGAGTGGTTAAGACATGAAAGCTCCTGCCAATACCCCAGGGAGAAGGCATCTTCTTCTTAGGGGAAGAATTAACCCCAGAAGTCTGCAAGAAAGAAGCATGCCATATCACTTTTTTGAAAAATATTTATTTTATTTATTTGGTCGCACCGGATCTTAGTTGTAGCATATGAGATGCTGTGGGATGTGGGATTTTTAGTTGTGGCATTCTGGATCTCGTTCCCTGACCAGGGATCAAACCCAGCCCTCCTGCATTGGGAGTGCAGATCTTAGCCACTAGACCACCAGGGAAGTCCCCTTATCACTTTCCTACCCCCTTTTTGGTAAAGACATTTGGGAAACTGGTTTGGTGAGGGCTTTTTTTCAGGGTGGGAAGTGTTCTGGTTGAGGTTTGTAGGGGCAGAAAAATGGAAAATGATTCAGTGATTAACCGAGAGGATGAGGCCATCATGACCTGGAGTTGACCTTGGGGTTCATTGGTCTTCACATTCCCTAGGCTTTGCTGCTTAAAATAAGATCAGTGGATGGGCTGAATCAAGGTCACCTGAGAGCTTGTTAGAAATGCAGAATCTCAGGCGCCAGACGGCTCCCATCAGAATCTGCATTTTAATAAGATCAAAGAGTGACCGGTCCACACATGAGAGTTTGGGGTGCCCAGCAGCCATTCTGGTGTTAATGGGCATAAACACCTAAATAAGGAACTTAGGGTCATGAAGATGGATGGACCGGTGTTTCACTTCCTTTTCCATTACATAAGATTATCAGGTGGCTAGGATAAGCTCCTGGATCAGTTGCTAGCAACATATGAATAATGGGGACTTCCTCCCCACAGTCCAGGTACAGCCCTAGGCCAGGATGTGCAGGCAGTGAGCAGAGTCTTTGTGAAGAATACAGCCATTCACAACCACATGAAGGCCTGTTCTTGGCACAAAAATAAGAAAAATAATACAAATTTCCAGAACTTGTCCATCACTCTCAACTTCTGTATTGACCAAAGCCATGGATAACTGCTCTGCTGGCATTACCTAGGAAGAAAAAGATATTATGGCCGCACTTAGGGCTTCCTTGTTGGCTCAGATGGTAAAGAACCTGCCTGCAATGTGGGAGACCCAGGTTCGATCCCTGGATAGGGAAGATTCCCCTGGAGGAGGGAACGGCTACCCACTCCAGTATTTTTGCCTGGAGAATTCCATGGACAGAGGAGCCTGGCAGGCTATAGTGGGGTCGCAAAGAGTCAGACACAACTGAGTCACTAACACCCTTAGTAGCAGCACATCATGACCTCAGTTTTTTCTGAAGAAAGATAGGTGTTCTGGACACGTCCTGAGTCTCATGGTACAAAAGCAAATTCCATTCTGAGCAATGTTATTTCTTGTAACTTACAAACTATTATGCAGAAACCACGATTTTCCACAGGTGACCTCTGTGCTTAAGTGTGTAATTTCCATGGTGTGTCGGGTGAATGAAGAGGAATGTAGCATTTTATGCTTATATTGTTTGGGCAGTCACAAGATAGAAAATCCAACTGGGGAAAAAAATTGGAAAAAGAAAGTAGGTCTCAACCTAGATAGTTTCATTTTGCATCTCCTCAGTCTACAGTTGGTATTCCACCCCCCTCCAACTTCTGTGGCAGCATTTGAGTTCTGAATTCCCAAAGTTTTATGTCAACTCTTTATACACTGGCTCAGATCTTGCCTAGTTACATGCTGAAAAGTTGGATGCAATTTTTGTCTCAGAATGTAACATCTCATTAGTTTTCAGATTATATATCCTTGTCCCCCGACAGATTTCTTTCTCAGTCACGACATAACATGTGGTTTTATTTACTTCAAAGGAGCAACCTTTCAGCTAAAACTCGGTTTCTGCCACATCCATTTCAAAAGCACAAACTGTTTGTTGATTTGTTGAGCTGTTTCGTTCCCTTCACCTTGTTAGCTGTCTATTTTTATGCACGATTTCATTGTTAGGACACAACTTATTATGCAGAAAAATTTCTTCTGCAAATCCATGCTCCACTTACAGTTTTGGGAGACAGTCTACATTTTAATGCCACAGGTCAAATTCCAATCCAGTAAATGTCTAAACTCCTAGTCTTCAAACAAAAATATATCATTCTCTTCATCTCCAGCCAATGCCCCATTTGTCATTTATTTCAGGATCTAACTGACTCGATGAAATTTCAGTACAACATAAGAAATTAGGAATTTATTGTACCATGAGTTTTTATTTTTATGACTAACATCTGGGTTCATCCAGATTTATGTTTCCATTATCATTTTAATGATGGATGTTTTGTTTATTTGCCCCGCCAAATCTCCTCTGCTCAGAGCATAGGAGACTGGTGGTCACTGCTTTGTATTCATTACAGAGAAGCAACCTTCAGCCATTGCCACCACCTGGATTCTATACTCAGAGAATGAAGATTTGACAGACAGCATCACAGCACACAGCATTGCACGAGACACAATGGCAGTGCCAACGAAGTGGGAATAATGGTCACTGATGGCAGAAGGAAGCCCTCTCCCTCTGGTGAAAGTTAATTCTTCTCAATTAACATGCATGGTGCTGCTCTGGCAGCTTGTGGGTCCCTGACCTGTTACCTGTGGCCCATTATGAGTGAAAGCCACAGCACATCATTAACTAGCCCAATTTGCAGCATTTTTGTCAGAGTCACCACATCAGAGCACTTGGGTACCCATCTTTCAAGTTTCGCTCTTCTGTATGCTGTGCTGTGTTGAAGAAGAACCCAAGAGAGAGAGTGCCATTTGGTATGTTTTGGCTGAAAGGCATTGTTTCTGCACACAGCTGGATTTGGCCAACTCTGTTGGCCATCAGCTTGGGTGTTTATGGCTCTTATGAAACTCCCATCTCACTCAGGCAGGCAATTGTTTACTTACGTTCTGCTGGAAACCCCTAGAAATACATGCTCAATTGCTGCAGATGTGCCCACAGCTTGCCCACAGCCCCAGCCTGGGTCAGCAATCTTTTACATCCTTTTAAATAACCCATTCAGACTATCCCCTAACAGATTATTATCCATCTGGTAGTTCAAGTCAAAGTGCTGAATAGGCACTGTGTGCTTTGGGGGCTCACATTTAGTCTAATCCCATGGTTCCTCCCGATTCAAAAAGTCTTTATTTACCTACCAGACTCCCCACATCACCTATTCTTGCTGTCAGTAAAAGGTAGATAATGCCATTTGTTTGCATAATCATGGTTCACTTTCAAAGCAATTTACAGGTGCTAGTCCTTAAAACCTCCCACCAGAGAAGGATAGAAATTTCAAGAAGACTGGAGATGAGGCACTAATTTCACCCAAGAATAGCTAGGTCCAGTAGAATTTTAGCATCCTTATTTCATGGTGTTCTCCAAGGATGCCTGGCCCTGCATGAGGTTTATATAGAAAGCATGAACAGAGAACTGAGAAAAGCTGTCTCTCCATCTTCTCACATCCAAGCAGTCTCCTCTCAATCTCTCCCACAAAAACACCACGGAACTGGTAGCAAATATGCATGTAAGCCTCATGGGCCACGTGAAAGATACATGCATGTACTAAACCTGCCCTTAGCTGGGATTGCGGTGGAGACAAGGAAAGGGGAAGCAGCCCAGTGGTGTGGCAAGTCTGTGACCACAAGAGGGATGCTGATTCCGTGCTTACAGGGTTCTGACCTCTAGATTACAGGCTCTCTCAAATGGTCCAGGTACCTGCGCAAAGTGAGGTTTAAACACTCCCCTCCCCCAACTCACACAGTCATTATCTCCAAGGGCAGGGTCCTGGAAAACCCTCCAGCTGATTCTGATGCACTTAAATGGGGCGGGGCCGGGGTGGGGGGTTGCGGGGGTTGCTGTCAACTACAGCACATACCTTGACTCTCAGGCTTTCGTAGTCATTTCCCTATTTTTTCGAGGCCCGTGGCTCCAATGCTAGTCTCCATCCACAGATAGTCAGGCAGAAAAGGCTCTTCCAGGGAGACTTCTATGATTACTACAGGAAGAAGCACAACCATAGCCCAGAACTCTCTGTGGCTCATGTTTGAACCACTGAGTTATCTGATCAAAGATATATGTACAAGTCTTACTTCTTTTTGGGCAATTCCCCAAACTTCATTCATTCCCCTTCTACTTTCATTCCTTCTTGTCATGTCCAGAGACCACCTGCTTTATTGTTTACTTAATATTTTTTTTTATCTGAATCACTGTTCAGAGCTAACCTATATTTATTTAAGTAGAAATTTTATTATCACTACCACAATGGAAAACCATTATCATTTTTTACAAATGAAAGTAACCAAATATAAATGTAACCAAAAAAGGAAGTTGTTACATTCTAGTTAGATTATAGCCTGTAAAAGGTTTAGACATGCTCTCCCTTTGTTTATTTTACTTTTTTGTTTTGTTTTTAAGAGGAGGGGAATATTAGCAGATATTAAAGACAGACCAGCTGCAGACTAAAACTGAAAATTACTCCTCATTTTCCTGCAAACAATATGACATGCCATGAATGCTAGGGTTCCTAGTCTTTAAGAAACACTGCACCAGAAATGGAAAGTTTCTCAAAGACAAGAACTGTATTTCATGGGAAATGTTAACAATTCAAAACTAGACAGATTGCCACTTAAGAAATCAGTCTGAACATTTTATAATACCATCATGCACGTCTTTAAAACTGCCTTAGGACTTAGCACAAGTGTTTTGCATATGGAGGTACTGAACAGATATTTTTTGAGTGAATAAATGAGGAAATGTACAAACATCTTGGCTGTAAAATTGATTTTGTAACTTTCCTCCATTTAACTGCTCCATTAACCTTTAGCAGTTCAGTTCAGGATCTTCCTGGTATAATACAAACTCTACCCCATGAATGCCTTCCCCTGTGTGGTGAAATCCAATTACACAATTCAAGTAGACAGCACTTGATTTGCATGTGATTTGGTTAGGGCCAGAATGTTCATTAATGGAGGCCAAAGTGGGGTTTTTTGTTTGTTTGTTTATTGCACCTTCTGTCTTGTATGCCAGATCACCCCATTCATTTATGTTAGGTCATGAACCACACAGATTGTTGGAGCCACTGGTTGGTTTTTTGGTTCAGGTTTTGGTTTAGGATTGCATGTGTCATATTAAGCCTCCAGTCTCTAGCTTCTCTGTTGCTGAAGGTTTGTCTTTATGCCTGTGCAGGTCAAAGCAGTTTCACTCAACCTGCAGCCCTGGCTACAGCTCACTGAACAGCTTCTTCACACTATTTCCTTATTAACATAATAAATATTTCCATTCCAGGCTCATGAGCATTGCAAAAGATGCTAGCAAATTCCATGCACCCAAAATCTGATAATTCCTTTGAAACACTTCTGTGAACTATATATACAATTTGCTTTCGTTGTTAAGATTTAGAGTTTTAAAAGTGCTTTTAAAAACTCTCAGTTCGTTTTTAAGCATATCTAGGCCTCCTTTCAAAATAGTATATAATCAGTTATGTTCAAACATCAGAGCCACATGGGTACCACGCATGCAGTTACAGGGAGAAGAGAAAACACATTCTGCTTGCCATTACATTTGGCATTTTTGTTCATGCAAAAGACTCATATATTCAGCACGTATTTTTGAGCACCTACTAGAAGCATGAAGTCAACATGATCTCACCATCTAAATTAAATAACAAACAATATAAATAGCCCTTTTCCATGCTAAATCTTGTTCTGACCCACTTTGGGGTTGCGTATTGATACCACGTTTTCCAGAGTGCCATATGGGGTGACATTTCCAAATCCTTAAAAATGTTCTACTCAGAAGGTACTGCTCCCACTAATGACAAACTCAGTCATTCGGATCAGCACAGCCACTTACTATGAAATTTGATGGCGTCAACTGAAAACAGCACAACCGAAAAGCTGAGAATTCGTTTTATTTGGCAGACGAAAACTGAGGACGTAAGCCCAGGACACAGCTTCTCAGGTCTGAGAGACAGCCTGGGAGAGGTAAGGGAGGAGCCAGGATATATAGGGTGTTTCGCAATGAAAGACCAGGTAGTCTGAACATAAAAAAATGACTGTTATTTAGATAAAATCAGATGTCTCAAGTTAACAAATTTAGCACTAGCCTGCATATGGGGAGATACAAGAGTCTGGGATCATTGAAATCATTTCTTTAATATGCACCTTAGCTCTCTGGGGCTGGTACCCTGTGCTCCCTCATCCTGAATCACCGAGGGGGATGAACCGTAGGGGGTGGTTTCAGTGGCTGAGGGCTTGGCAGCGGGCAGCATGTTTGTCACAATCCTGAGGTCCCTCAAGGTTCACCATCAGGGAGGCTGTAGTGGCTTGATGGCTGCAGCATCCTTTTTTACTGATTTATTTCATTCACAGTGGATATATAATGAAGAGAGGCAAGAAAAGCCAAGCAAAGCTCGAAGAAGAACAAGTAGGAAGATTTGCATGCATGCTCAGTCGTGTCCGACTCTTCGACCCTATGGACTGCAGCCCACTGGGCTCCACTGTTCATGGGATTCTCCAGGCAAGAATAATGGAGTGGGTTGCCATGCCCTCTTGCAGAGGATCTTCCCAACCCAGGGATCAAACCTGGATCCCTTATGTCTCTCCAGCTTTGGCAGGTGGGTTCTTTACCACCAGTGCCACCTGGGAAGCCCCAGGAAGACTCGCTATTGTAGTTATCAAGACTTAGTACAAATCTCTTATTATGAAGACAGTGTGATATTGATGCGGGGTAAAATAGGCCATGGACTGGAATATAGACCAGGTAGTTCCATCACAGACTCATGCATAGATGGATCTGAGCTGTGACAGAGCTGCTAATGCAAAAGGGTAGAACAGAGACAACCTCTCAATACATGATGCTTGGACAATTAAACGCCCATATGGAAAAGATGACATTGGACACCTATCTCGTACTATACATAAGGCTCAATCCCAACTAAATTACAAACCTCAGTGTGAAAGGTAAAACACTGATGCTTTTAGAAGACAATGGGAAAGAATAGCTTAATGATCTCAATAGAGAAAAACATTTTAAACATACAAAAGCACTATCCATAAAAAAACATGTATTTAACTACTAAACAAGTATTTAACTACTACTAAAAATAAGAGCTTCTGTTCATCAGAAAATAGCATAAAGGAAATGGAAATATAAATCATGGAGTGAGAGAAGGTGTTGCAATACATGTAAGTTTCAAAGGACTTCATTCCATGTTACACAAAGAACTCCCACAGCTTGGTAAGAAAAAGGCAGGTAACCTAATAGGAAAAAACTGCAAAAGATTTGAATAGGCTCTTCACGAAGGAATAAACTGAAATTGCCTATGGACACAAAAAGATGTTCAGTCTTATTAGTAATCAAGGAGATGTGATTAAAGACCACAATGTGGTATTACTACATACCACCAAATTGTTAAAAACATAAAAAATCTGGCAGTGCCAACTGTTGGTGAGGATGGGAACTCTTATTCACTGCTGGTGGGAATCATAAACTATTGCTATTTTGGGAAAAAAAGAGTTTGACATTGTCTAGTCAACTTGAAAAATTTCATCCCTATAACCCAGCAGTTCTACTCAAAGGGCATATTTGCAAGAGAATCTTTGGACCTGGGCATTTTTTCAGGAGATAGACCAGAATCTTCAAAACAGTGAATCCAAATCATCAAAATAGATCAACAAATTATACAAACAATAGAATATAAAATAAAAAGAAATGAACTAGAGTATAAGCAAAAATATGAATCTTACATTGTTCAGTGAAAAGCAAGACACACTGTATTATCTCATTCTTATGAAATTCATGACCAGTCAAAATTATACACTGTATTCAATATATATGTATATAAGACATATATATGACAAAATTATATCATTTTAATCAAGAATATGCTTTCCACAAAAGTCAGCAGTGGTTATCTCTGTGGCTGCTGCTGCTGCTAAGTCGCTTCAGTCGTGTCTGACTCTGTGCGACCCCATAGACGGCAGCCCAACAGGCTCCCCCGTCCCTGGGATTCTCCAGGCAAGAACACTGGAGTGGGTTGCCATTTCCTTCTCCAATGCAGGAAAGTGAAAAGTGAAAGTGAAGTCGCTCAGTCATGTCTGACTCTTAGCGACCCCATGGACTGCAGCCCACCAGGCTCCTCCATACTTGGGATTTTCCAGGCAAGAGTACTTGGAGTGGGGTGCCATTGCCTTCTCCGAATGGAGGAGAAAGCAAATGTTGATTGAGGAAGCATGTGGGGTGCTTTCAGGGAACTCATGGTATTACATCTCTCAACTTAGGGACTTCCCTAGCCATCCAGTGGTTAAGACTCCACACTTCCACTGCAGGGGACTCAGGTTCAATCTTTGGTTGGACAATTGACATCCCACATGCCACATGGCTAAACAAAAGACCAAATACATTTCTTAACTTGGATGGTGGTACATAAGTGTTTACCTGTGTCAGTATTCATTATAATGTATATTTTATGTGCCTTTCTTACATGTAGTATATTTTGTAAGATAACAGGAAAGAAAGGAGAAGAAAAGAAAGTAGACCAAAAAAAAGGAAAGAAGGAAGGAAGAAAAGATGGGAGGGAGGGAAAGAGAAGGAAAGGAGTGAGGAAGGCAGAAAATGAGAATGATCAGAGGCAGAAACACCGCAGTGCAGAGCCACCTGACCACAGATAGGCTGGTGACTCAGCTTTGATCGTGCAGTTGAAGACGATCCCCTAGGGGATGGCAGAACAAGAGGGAGGGAGCCTTGGTCCCTGAATGACCACACGGAGCTCAGCGGGCTCCCAACCTCGAGTCCACCAGCCTGGGCCCTCACCTTGGAGAAATAAATGTCCATCTTCTTCAATCCAGCATGTTGCGAAATGTGTTTGTTACACCAGCATTACCTTCCTACCATAACTAATACAGCTATCTATCTCCAAATCAGGAGATTTCACATAAAAATTCAGATTTCCGTTGAAAAATCAGAAGCTCTAGAGACCCTGGACTGTATTCTCCTAAGATAATCTTCCAGAGCCAGCCGAGTGGTGGCTGTCCGCTCAGAGGGGCCGAGTAGTGATGGACAGCTCACCAGAGCCCCCACCTGGTGTGCTTTATTCATTTATGGTACCTGCCTAGCTTCTGAGAAATGTGCAGTCTCAGCATTAAATGCATTTTTTTTTTTCCCTTCTATTTTTTGGCCGTGTGGCACGTGGGATCTTACCTCCCCAACCAGGGGTCAAACCCAGGCCTCCTGTAGTGCAAGTACAGTGTCTTAACCACTAGACGCCCAGAAAAGTCCTATTAAATGCACTTTTATCAATCTGTTCTGTTCCACAGATTTCATTCGCCCCCCGCCCCCAAGATTTTCCCAAGCTCCTCATTCCAGCACTGCATTCTCATCCCTGCACTCATGTACTCCCGGAGCCCACTTCCAGGCCCTGGCTCCACTGGTCCCCCTGCCCAGGGAAGCCAGCCTCCTCCTCCTCTCTGCTCAGGCAACCAAACACACACACGCACACACACACACACACGGCTGCTCAGGGCCCAGTGACCTCCCATGCTCTAGGCTGCTGGGACACAAGTTAATTGTCTGTGCTTCTCAAAAGATCATAGAATGTCAGAGCCAGAAAGAACCATAAGAAAAGGAGAGAAAGAGTTGTAATGAGAGTGTTTGAAATGACAAAACTAATTAATGGTCAATTTCTGGATGGAAAAACCCAGACTCCCCAATACTTAGCCCTTTTCACTCCATCTCATTCATTAATTTCTCCAAGCCAGAGCTTCACACGCATTTTTTTTTATCATAAGGCACAGTAGGAAACCAATTTTACCTTACCACCCTGTACACACACACACCCCCACAGCCACTCATGCGCACAAGTATACCACTCATAAAACATAAGCGGTACTCTGATATTTTCTAGTCTATTCTACTTTTTAATACTGTCCTTAACCTCTGAATACTCTTCATGACCCATAAATTGTTTACAACCCACAGTATGAAAACCAGTCTGCTCCATGATTTCTCCTTGGCCAGGTAGCAAGGAGCTCGGCTTGTCTCCAATCTTTGATCAGTCACTTAGGGCACTCAGGCCTTGGGAAAGTTGGCTGACTTCTTTGAGTCTCTGTGTTGTCACCTGTAAGATGGGATAATAATGTTCACTGAGTTGTAAGGAGTCAAGACAATGTATACAAGTATTTCGGAGAAGGCAATGGCAACCCACTCCAGTACTCTTGCCTGGAGAATCCCAGGGATGGCAGGGCCTGGTGGGCTGCCGTCTATTCAGTCGCACAGAATCAGACACGACTGAAGCGACTTAGCAGCAGCAGCAGCATACAAGTATTTGATCACAGCGCCTCATGTATAACAAGTGGTCCATAAACAGTGGCTGGTCATCAGTTTTTCTTTGTTGTTTTTGAATCCTATTCCTCAAATGCATGGCAGTTTTCACCAGAGCATCATGGCACCCTGGGAGCTGCTGTGTACCTACTAGGATCTCAGCAAGTACATCAAGGACAGTGCCCTGTCACCTCTTTTGTCTTTGCCTTTAAGTCCCAACATTAGGAATCAGCTGGGAGAGTCCAGATGGAAATGAGGAGGAGGAAATGTAGGAAGAAGGAAGGGGAGGGGCAGAGTTTCCCCTCTTCCTATATCTGTGATCAGGAGCCACCCATCCTCCCAAACATTGATTTAGAGGCTGGCAGTACTGCAAAGAGTCTTCAAGGTGACCAGAAAAGAATTCCTCATGTAGGGCCCAAAGGGGACATTGCCTAGCAGCCGCAGGAAGGATGGGTTAGAACAGTTCCTCAATTTGAGGAAGGGCAATTTTGGGGAAAGCAGCTTTTTTTTTTTTTTTTTGGCCATCCTATGGCATGTGGGATCTTCGTTCCCCAGCCAGGGATCAAACCCATGCACCCTGCATTGGCAGTGTGGAATCCTAACCACTGGACCACCAGGGAAGTCCAAAGGCAGCTTTTAAAAATTGCATGCACAGACACATGGATATGTGCACATACCTACATATGCACACACTGAGTCATCTGGTGAGAGTAATAATATAATATGGTGCAACAGCCCATTTTACAGATGAGGAAGCTAAAGTCCACAGAGTAACTGACTGAAGGTCACATGCTCACCCGAATTTGAGCCAGGGACAGGGTTCTTTTCTCAGCCAACACCTTTTCCCCTGTGCAAGCACCAGCTAGCTGCATGCTTTCAAGCTTCATTCAGATGCCACACTACCTCTCTCCCCCGATACAGTCAGGTTGCTGCTGCTAAGTCACTTCAGTCCTGTCCAACTCTGTGCGACCCCATAGACGGCAGCCCAACAGGCTCCCCCGTCCCTGGGATTCTCCAGGCAAGAACACTGGAGTGGGTTGCCGTTGCCTTCTCCAATGCATGAAAGTGAAAAGTGAAAGTGAAGTCGCTCAGTCATGTCCGACTCCTAGCGACTCCATGGACCACAGCCCACTAGGCTCCTCCATCCATGGGATTTTCCAGGCAAGAGTACTGGGGTGGGGTGCCATTGCCTTCTCCACAATCAGGTTACACATTGCGAAATTGCAGCCGTTACAGTCAGCAAAAACAAGACCAGGAGCTGACTATGGCTCAGACCATGAACTCCTTATTGCCAAATTCAGACTGAAATTGAAGAAAGTAGGGAAAACCACTAGACCATTCAGGTATGACCTAAATAAAATCCCTTATGATTATACAGTGGAAGTGAGAAATAGATTTAAGGGCCTAGATCTGATAGATAGAGTGCCTGATGAACTATGGAATGAGGTTCGTGACATTGTACAGGTGACAGGGATCAAGACTATTCCCATAGAAAAGAAATGCAAAAAAGCAAAATGGCTGTCTGGGGAGGCCTTACAAATAGCTGTGAAAAGAAGAGAAGCAAAAAGCAAAGGAGAAAAGGAAAGATATAAACATCTGAATGCAGAGTTCCAAAGAATAGCAAGAAGAGATAAGAAAGCCTTCTTCAGCGATCAATGCAAAGAAATAGAGGAAAACAACAGAATGGGAAAGACTAGGGATCTCTTCAAGAAAATCAGAGATACCAAAGGAATATTTCATGCAAAGATGAGCTTGATAAAGGACAGAAATGGTATGGACCTAACAGAAGCAGAAGATATTAAGAAGAGATGGCAAGAATACACAGAAGAACTGTACAAAAAAGATCTTCACGACCCAGATAATCACGAGGGTGTGATCACTGACCTAGAGTCAGACATTCTGTAAGGTGAAGTCAAGTGGGCCTTAGAAAGCATCACTACGAACAAAGCTAGTGGAGGTGATGAACTTCCAGTTGAGCTATTTCAAATCCTGAAAGATGATGCTGTGAAAGTGCTGCACTCAATATGCCAGCACATTTGGAAAACTCAGCAGTGGCCACAGGACTGGAAAAGGTCAGTTTTCATTCCAATCCCAAAGAAAGGCAATGCCAAAGAATGCTCAAACTACCGCACAATTGCACTCATCTCACACGCTAGTAAAGTAATGCTCCAAATTCTCCAAGCCAGGCTTCAGCAATATGTGAACCGTGAACTTCCTGATGTTCAAGCTGGTTTTAGAAAAGGCAGAGGAACCAGAGGTCAAATTGCCAACATCTGCTGGATCATGGAAAAAGCAAGAGAGTTCCAGAAAAACATCTATTTCTGCTTTATTGACTATGCCAAAGACTTTGACTGTGTGGATCACAATAAACTGTGGAAAATTCTTCAAGAGATGGGAATACCAGACCACCTGACCTGCCTCTTGAGAAATTTGTATGCAGGTCAGGAAGCAACAGTTAGAACTGGACATGGAACAACAGACTGGTTCCAAATAGGAAAAGGAGTTCTTCAAGGCTGTATACTGTCACCCTGCTTATTTAACTTCTATGCAGAGTACATCATGAGAAACGCTGGACTGGAAGAAACACAAGCTGGAATCAAGATTGCCAGGAGAAATATCAATAACCTCAGATATGCAGATGACACCACCCTTATGGCAGAAAGTGAAGAGGAACTCAAAAGCCTCTTGATGAAAGTGAAAGTGGAGAGTGAAAAAGTTGGCTTAAAGCTCAACATTGAGAAAATGAAGATCATGGCATCCGGTCCCATCACTTCATGGGAAATAGATGGGGAAACAGTGGAAACAGTGTCAGACTTTATTTTTCTGGGCTCCAAAATCACTACAGATGGTGACTGCAGCCATGAAATTAAAAGACACTTACTCCTTGGAAGGAAAGTTATGACCAACCTAGATAGCATATTCAAAAGCAGGTTCGTCTAGTCAAGGCTATGGTTTTTCCTGTGGTTATGTATGGATGTGAGAGTTGGACGTGAAGAAGGCTGAGTTCCGAAGAATTGATGCTTTTGAACTGTGGTGTTGGAGAAGACTCTTGAGAGTCCCTTGGACTGCAAGGAGATCCAACCAGTCCATTCTGAAGGAGATCAGCCCTGGGATTTCTTTGGAAGGAATGATGCTAAAGCTGAAACTCCAGTCCTTTGGCCACCTCATTCGAAGAGCTGATTCATTGGAAAAGACTCTGATGCTGGGAGGGATTGGGGGCAGGAGGAGAAGGGGACGACAGAAGATGAGATGGCTGGATGGCATCACTGACTCGATGGACATGAGTCTGAGTGAACTCCGTGAGTAGGTGATGGACAGGGAGGCCTGGCATGCTGCGATTCATGGGGTCACAAAGAGTCGGACATGACTGAACGAATGATCTCATCTGAACCTTCTGTTCCAAAATTTTTGTAAGAACCTGAGCTGGTTTTGGTTAATTTTTGTTTTTTAAGTTTCTGGAGAAAGTAACATTGATGACATGAAGTAGAAGTAAAGCCAATCTACCAGCTTCATGCCTGCCGCTCTTTGTGACACCATGGATTGTATCCCGAGTGACCCCATGGATTGTACCTGCCAGGCTCCTCTATCCATGGGATTTCTCAAGCAAGAATACTGGAGTGAGTTGCCACTTCCTTCTCCAGGGGATCTTCCTGACCCAGGGATCGAACCTGTGTCTCTTGCATCTCCTACGTTGGCAGGCAGATTCCTTACCACTGAGCCACCTGAGAGGCCCCAAAGCATCAACAGTGGAAATATCTCTGCTGGTAATCTTTTCTGAAGGCACCATGTTGGCCATGTAAAAATTGTCTCTCTTCCCATCCTCACATTTGCTTTATTTGGTTCAGGAAACCAGGAATTAACCACCAAACTATTAAAATATGGTTGAAGCACTGACTGATGAGAAACCAAGTAATTTCGTTGGCAACTCGCACTGCTGGCTCCCCACCCAGCCTGGGGAAACACTGACTATTCAGGCCATAAAGTATGAGCCAGGCCCAATCCACTCAGTCTGCAAAATGCAGGAATTTTTCATCTACTGAAGGCTGAACAGCAGCCCAGGCTCTAAGTTTCTAAGCTTTCGTCAGTTTAAGTTAGGACTCTAATGCAATTTTAATAGGTAGTGATTTTATTTTGTATCTAATGAAATCAACGGAGCTTGAAAATAGAATCAGAATTTGGAAGATAATGAGTCTGTTAGCCTGGCTGCAAGCGTCTCTGAGCGAAGGTACAGTATTTAAGGTACGAAGAATAGCCCGCTTCCGAGGAGACTTTTATTAGCTTCATTAGGTGGACATCAAATGAATGATTTCATAGCAGATCTAATTAACCAAAGAATGTGCAGAGGCTGCATCTTCTTCCTGATAATTGGGCATTTAGACGCAAGGCATATTAGCTACCTTAGAAATTCAGCATACAGATAAACTTGATAGATTCTTTCTGGGAAAAGTTTCAGTGCAGGGGGCATTTAATAGCAGAATTTTTAACAACTCAAGATAAAAACTTTCTAACCTTTTGGCTCCTAATGTTGGACTAAGGACAATGGTCGCGCCCATCCCTTCCTCAGCTACCAGGAAAGGCAGCATCGATGAACAGAAATTTTGCGGAATCCCTGGGAAAGGGTTTGACTGCAGGAAAAAAGAGCAGGGGAGGAGGCAGTGCCAGAGAGTAGACAGAGGTGTAGGATGCAGGTCTGCCTAAGGGAGCCCTGGAGAAGTTGTGCCAAAGACAAAGGGCTGTCTCGAGGTGAATCACTGGATGGCAGAGAAGGCATTGAGGACAGTCAGGGCTACGGGCAGTGCCCACTGAAACAGAGCCAAGGCCAGCCGGCCAGAGTGAAGCGCTCACCCAGAATGCAGATCTCCTACTGATGGCCAGGCTTCCCTGGTGGCTCAGTTGGTAAAGAGTCCCACCCCCTTATTATGAAAGCACCAGCCTCTTGTTTCTGGAAAACAAAGCCACACATCAGCAAAGCCAACTCATATCTCTCATATCCACTATTGAGAGCTGTGGGAAATGGCCAATCAGAGCAAAAGAAGAGAGATTAATTAAATCTATGATCACCAGTATTAAAAAAACAGAAAACAGAAGGAATGGTGGGAAAGACTGAAGAACAAGTTGATGATTTTAGAGGTAGAGTCAAAATCTCCCAGAGTATATAGAATAAAAAGAAAAAGAAATTTAAAAAATAGGACAGGAAAGTAGAGAAGGACAATATTCATGCAGTTTGACGTGTATCTGATAGTAATTCCTGTAGGAGTGTACGGTCATTACTGAAGAGAAGAAATAATCAGAAACAATAATAAAAGATCCACTGAAAAGAAAGATGTGACTTTTCATATCGAAAGCTCTCACCAAACAAGATTAAGGAAAAAGACCTAACCTGGAGACACTTTACCAACATTTCTCACTCCAGAAATGAAGAGAGAAAATTCTAAAAGCTTTCAGAAAAAAAAAAAAAAAACAGACTTCTTTGGTAAAAGGAAAAAAAAATCAGGCTTCTTTAAGCAACACTGGATTCTAAAAGACAATCATGAAGTATATTTCATATTCTAATGAAAAATAAAAATTTTAGAGAATTTTATGACCTGGCAAATTGAATTAAATATTAGAGTAAAATAAAATATTTCTAGTCTAACAAGTACCAAAAGATTTACCATGCACACACTTTATAAGAAAGAATGAAATAAGCAAAATTAAACGAAATAAAACAAATCTACATCATGTAATGGGCAAACATTGATTATAATTTCATAAAAGTTGATGTCATTATTAGTGTCCCCATCTTTTAGATCAGAAAACTGAGAAACAAAGGGGTAAAGTAAGTTTCTTGAAGTTACACAGCTAAGAAAGAAATGGAGTTTAGATTTGAACCAGGCAATTACCTTCCCGAGTAAGCTATGCTTCCTGCAAAAGCAATGCTTTTATTCCTCCAATATTTTTAAGTGCAATTGGTTTTGAGAATCATAGCTTGTGCCAAAAGGGATTTTAAAGATGTAGGTAGACTGTCACAACAATGTCCGCCCTGTCCCCTGATTCACATCTTTTTGCGGTGTCACTTTGATACCCCCATCTAGGCCTCCATCTCCCCACTCTGTGTCTGGGCTGACCTTCTCTGTTGCTTTGAGCAAGAGAATGCAGCTTGTGCCACTTTGAGCCTAGGCCTTAAGAGGTCATGCAGTTTCCAGCCTCCTCCTCTCTGAAGTCCTGTGACCCACATGGCAAGAAGAACTCCAGGATGAAAGCTCACGTGGAGAGACAGGCCAGCGTCACAGGTGTCCCGGCTGAGCCCAGCCCCTGACTGATGCCCCGGGTGAGTGGTGCGCATGTGCCAGACCAGCAACCCAAGCCCGGTCAGCGCACAGCACTGGAAACGATCCTTGGAGGCCATTAACGTGTGGTGTGGTTTGTCAGCAGCCGTAAATAACTGGGACAGAGCTCAGATAGCACAGCCCACTAATTTTACAGCTAAGGAACCAGAGGTAAAGTGATTCACCATGTCCTTAGAGATGAAATTAAGATAGAGCCACTGTGACTTACTGGCTGACCCAGACAGAGAAAATGCCCATGCTAGCACTGCAGGGTTTGCATCCACGCTGCCCTGGAAGGCGAGCAGCCAGCTGGGTGCAGGTGTAGGTGTGGATGGAGCAGAGTTCCAGCTGCAGACTGCAGCAAACTCACTCTCCCCTCCCCTCCCCTCCCCTCCCCTCCCCTCTCCTTTCCTCCCCTTCCCTGCCTTGGCAAAGCCCCTGAATCCTCAAGCTTAGTGTGCGAGGGTGGGCAGTGAGGGGCGGAAAGGGGCCAGTCTGCAGATGCTGGCCGAATCCCTGCTGTATCCGTGGAGCCTGAGCTCAGGGGTTGGCAAATGGGAGAAACATCAGCAATCATGAAATGGATCCCCTCTCGATGACCTGAGGCTGAGCTGAGAGGCTGCGGAATTGGGGTGATCCTCCCTATCCATCCTCTTCTTGGGGGCAAGGCAGGCTGAGGAGCCCCAGACCTGCCACAGCCACTGCCCTGAGCTGTTTGGCCAGCAAAGCCAGACAGGCCTGAGCTGGGGTGGGGGTCAGGGGACCCTGAATGAGACAGGAAGGGAAGGGGGGCGGGGAGAAGGAGAAAGAGACAAGAAGCCCAGGGAGGGCTCCAGAAGCTCCCTTTCTCCCATCCGCGTCAGCTGACCTCTCCACCTGCCCACCAAGAAGAGGAAGATGGTGGATCATGTGGGGGGTCTCAGAGGGGTTCAGCCCCACCTCTCCTGCAGGGTCCTGGCGTTGTCTCCCTGAAAACTTCTTTCCAGTGTTGACCACATCCAACCTCTCCTCTCCACAGCCTGCCTCCCTGATAGCACAGAGGGAACTCTCCAACTCGTATCAGCAAAAACAAGACAAACCACTCCCCCACCCATGAGATTTCTTTTCCCAAAACCACAGACACCTGTACTATCACTTCACGCTTTCTTTTAAAAAATGACTCACTTTCTGACTTAGATAAATGTATCCTCATTCTAAGCAATATACTCATGACACTGTGGGCTTGATGTGCTGTTTATATATAGTTTTCCCCAATATACATTAAAATAATTACATAACTGAAAAATGTAAATGTTGTTTGTGTGCCACCTCAGATCATCCCACTGACTCCATCACACTCTGAAGCCACAGTGAGAACCGTGTCACAATACTTGGGATGCAAGAAACAGGAATGGAGTCTGCTATCAGCAATGAAAGGAGATTTTATCAGAAAGCTATACGGGTGGTTTGGGGGAGGGGGGAAGACAGTGTCACAGGAGAGAGGAAGGCAGAAGGAAGTCCCAGACCCCCAGAGGACAGAGCCAGTCTGGTCAGGGACAGAGTGCCCAGGAAACTGTGTTCCAGCCCCACCCAAGCACACCCCCACTGGAGTGAATGGCCCCAAGCATTTTCTGTCTCTAGGTCAAATGAAAAAGTGATTCAAATTCCAGGGAGGGAGTTCCATTCGTCCTACCTGGGGCCTTCGCTCACCTCTTGGCTGTTGGTTCAGGTGCAATTATAAAATGGATGTTGCACCATCCAAAAAAACCACCATCCGCTCTTGCTTCCCTCTTAAAATTACCTCAGCAGAAATATTCACGGATAGAATATTTCACCAACTTTACACTAAAGATGGAAATAGTTATGTGTCTTTTCCTCAGACTTGGTTCTTTGGGGGAATTTTTATATTAATTAGTTTGATGTTAGAGTCTTTTAGGAGGAAGATTGGGTCAGAGGGGACATTAACAACACTACAATTGTCCAGGTTTTTAAAATAAATCCAATTTAAATAGATTAAAAGTACTTTCATCATCACAATCTACTGATCACCTGGACCCAAAAGAAATTCCTTCTGTCTCCCATTTGAAGACCAGCTGCTTCTCCTCATTTAACTGGAAAGCTCAGAGCCAGATTTTGGTCCACTGATGGGAACTGTGTTGGTGTTTAGCCTCACTCCTTTTTTATATATTCATATTTGTTTTTCTTCTTTCCATCACTCCCTCCTAAATTCTACCTACTTCTTTTTATGCCATATTGCTTGCTTTTTGTATCCTTCAAAAGTAAAGATACATAAATAGGCTATATAACAAGCTGGGAGGTGATAATGAAGATGCAAAAGCAATACACATGCACGACAAAATGTTAAGCTGGGCTTCTCTTGGTCTCAGTTTTGCCCAAAGTTCCATATGATCAAGAACAAATTAACGGGTTGAAGAACATAGTACACATTAAGATACCAAAGGCTTATTTGTTGCTCTTCAGTCACTAAGTTGTGTCCTACTCTTTGCAACCCCATGAACTGCAGCACACCAGGCTTTCCTGTCCACTATCTCCCTGAGTTTGCAGAAACTCTTGTCCATTGAGTTGGTGATGCTACCTAAACATCGAATCTTCTGCTGCCTCCTTCTCCTTTTGCCTTCAATCTTTCCCAATCTTTCTCCAATGAGTCAGCTCTTCCCATCAGGTGGTCAAAATATTGGAGCTTCAGCTTCAGCATCAGTCCTTCCAGTGAATATTCAGGGTTGATTTTCTTTAGGATTGACTGGTTTGATCTTCTTGCTGTCCAAGGGACTCTCAAGAGTCTTCTCCAACCACAGTCTGAAAGCATGAATTCTTCAGCACTCAGCTTTCCTAATGGTCCACCTCTCACATCCATATATGACTACTGGAAAAAACCATAGCTTTACTAGACAGACCTTTGTTGGAAAAGTGAAAGCTTTGCTTTGTAATATGTTGTTTAGGTTTGTCATATCTTTTCTTCCAAGGAGCAATCATATTTTAATTTCATGGCTTCAGTCACCATCCGAAATGATTTTTGAGCCCAAGAAAATAAAATCTGTCACTGTTGCCATTTCCCCCATCTATTTGCCATGAAGTGATGGGACCCGATGTCATGATCTTAGTTTTTTTGAATGTGGAGTTTTAAGCCAACTTTTCCACTCTCCTCTTTCACCTTCATCAAGAGGCTCTTTAGTTCATCTTCACTTTCTGCCATTAGGGTTGTATCATCTGCATATCTGAGGTATATAATCTTTCTCCTGGCAATCTTGATTCCAGCTTATGATTCATCCAGCCTGGCATTTTGCATGATGTACTCTGCATATTGACTATGCCAAAGCCTTTGACTGTGTGGATCACAATAAACTGTGGAAAATTCTGAAAGAGATGGGAATACCAGACCACCTGATCTGCCTCTTGAGAAACCCATATGCAGGTCAGGAAGCAACAGTTAGAACTGGACATGGAACAACAGACTGGTTCCAAATAGGAAAAGGAGTTCTTCAAGGCTGTATATTGTCACCCTGTTTATTTAACTTCTGTGCAGAGTACATCATGAGAAACGCTGGACTGGAAGAAACACAAGCTGGAATCAAGATTGCCAGGAGAAATATCAATAACCTCAGATATGCAGATGACACCACCCTTATGGCAGAAAGTGAAGAGGAACTCAAAAGCCTCTTGATGAAAGTGAAAGAGGAGAGTGAAAAAGTTGACTTAAAGCTCAACATTCAGAAAACGAAGATCATGGCATCCGGTCCCATCACTTCATGGGAAATAGATGGGGAAACAGTGGAAACAGTGTCAGACTTTATTTTTCTGGGCTCCAAAGTCACTGCAGATGGTGATTGCAGCCATGAAACTAAAAGACGCTTACTCCTTGGAAGGAAAGTTATGACCAACCTAGATAGCATATTCAAAAGCAGAGACATTCCTTTGCCAACAAAGGTTCGTCTAGTCAAGGCTATGGTTTTTCCTGTGGTCATGTATGGATGTGAGAGTTGGACTGTGAAGAAGGCTGAGTTCCGAAGAATTGATGCTTTTGAACTGTGGTGTTGGAGAAGACTCTTGAGAGTCCCCCGGACTGCAAGGAGATCCAACCAGTCCGTTCTGAAGGAGATCAGCCCTGGGATTTCTTTGGAAGGAATGATACTAAAGCTGAAACTCCAATGCTTTGGCCACCTCATGCGAAGAGTTGACTCATTGGAAAAGACTCTGATGCTGGGAGGGATTGGGGGCAAGAGGAGAAGGGGACGACAGAGGATGAGATGGCTGGATAGCATCACTGACTCAATGGACATGAGTCTGAGTGAACTCCGGGAGTTGGTGATGGACAGGGAGGCCTGGCATGCTGCGATTCATGGGGTCGAAAAGAGTCAGACACGACTGAGCGACTGATCTGATCTGAGCTGATCTGACTCTGCGTATAAGTTAAATAAGCAGGGTGAGTAACAATATACAGCCTTGACATATTCCTTTCCCAATTTTGAACCAGTCCTTTGTTCCATGTCTGGTTTTAACTATTGCTTCTTGACCTGCATACAAGTTTCTCATGAGAGAGGTAAGATGTTCTGCTATTCCCATCTCTTTAAGAATTTTCCACAGTTTGGTGTGATCCACACAGTCAAAGGCTTTAGTATAGTCAATGAAGCAGAAGTAGATGTTTTTCTGAAATTCTCTAGCTTTTTCTATGACCCAACAGATGGCAATTTGACCTCTGATTCCTCTGCCTTTTCTAAATCCAGCTGTACATCTGGAGGTTCTCAGTTCACATACTATTAAAGCCTAGCTTGAAGAATTTTGAGCATTACCTTGCTAGCATGTGAAAGGAGTGCAATTATGCAGTAGTTTGAACATTTTTTGGCATTGCCTTTCTTTGGGGTTGGAATGAAAACTGGCCTTTTCCAGTCCTGTGGCCACTCCTGAGTTTTCCAAATTTGCTGGCATATTGAGTGCAGCACTTTCACAGCATCATCTTTTAGAATTTGAAATAGCTCAACTGGAATTCCATCACCTCCACTAGTTTTGTTCATAGTGACGCTTCCTAAGGCCCACTTGACTTTGCACTCTAGCATGTCTGGCTCGAGGTAAGTGACCAACCACTGTGGTTATCTGAATCATTAAGAGCTTTATTGTACAGTTCTTCTGTGTATTCTTGCCACCTCTTCTTACTATCTTCTTCTTGTGTTAGGTCCACACTGTTTCTGTCCTTTATTGAGCCCATCTTGCATGAAATGTTCCCTTGGTATCTCTGATTTTCTTCAAGAGATCTCTAGTCTTTCTCTTTCTATTGCTTTCCTCTATTTCTTTACATTATTCACTTAGGAAGGCTTTCTTATCTCTCCTTGCTATTCTTTGGAACTCTACATTCAGATGGGTTATCTTTCCTTTTCTCCTTTGCCTTTCATTTCTCTTCTTTTCTCAGCTATTTGTAAGGCCTCCTCAGACAACCATTTTGCCTTTTTGCATTTCTTTTTCTTGGGGATGGTCTTGACTACTGCCTCCTGTACAATGTTACGAACCTCCATCCATAGTTCTTCAGGCACTCTATCAGATCTAATCCCTTGAATAATCTATCTGTCACTTACACTGTAAGGGATTTGATTTAGGTCTAGTGGTTTTCCCTACTTTCTTCAATTTAAGTCTGAATTTGGCAATCAAGAGTTCATGATCTGAGCCGCATCAGCTTCCAGTCTTGTTTTTGTTGACTGTATAGAGCTTCTCCATATTTGGCTGCAAAGAATATAATCAATTTGATTTCGGTATCGACCATTGGTGATGTCAATGTATAGAGTCATCTTTTATGTTGTTGGAAGAGGGTATTTGCTATGACCTGTGCGTTCTCTTGGCAAAACTCTGTTAGCCTTTGCCCTGCTTCACTTTGTACTCCAAGGCCAAACTTGCCTGTTACTCCAGGTATCTCTTGACTTCCTATTTTTGCATTCCTAAGTCCCCCATGATGAAAAGGACATCTTTTTTTCAGTGTTGGTTCTAGAAGGTCTTGTAGGTCTTCATAGAAAAATTCAGCTTCAGCTTCTTCAGCATTAGTGGTTGGGGCATAGGCTTGGATTACTGTGATGTGAAAGGTTTGCCTTGGAAGCGAATCAAGATCATTTTGTTGTTTTTGAGATTGCATCCAAGTACTGCATTTTGGAGACTCAGTCAGTAAAGAGCCTGCCTGCAATGCGGGAGCCCTGGATTCAGTCCCTGGGTTGGGAAGATCCCCTGGAGAAGGAAATGGCAACCCACTCCAGTATTCTTGCCTGGAGAATTCCTTAGATAGAGGTGCCTGGTGGGCTACAGTCCTTGCAGTTGCAAAGAGTCTGACACGACTGAGCAACTAACCCTATACTGATATGGTCCCTCATATAAACATATCCGAAGACCGCATTTGGATTCTTTTGTTGACCATGTGGGCTACATCATTTCTTCTAAGGGATTCTTGCCCACAGTAGTAGATAGAATAGTCATCTGAATTCAGTTCGTCCGCTCTGGTCCATTTTAGTTCACTGATTCCTAAAATGTCGGTGCTCATGCTTGCCATCTCCTGTTTCACCACATCCAATTCACCTTGATTCATGGACCTAACTTGCCAGGTTGGTATGCAATATTGTTCTTTACAATATCCGACTTTACTCACACCATCAGACACATCTGCAACTGGAAGGCTTATTTATTACTGTAATATTTGTAAATATAGCTCTTTTATTTATTAAAAAAAATTTTGGCTGCACAGTATATGGGATCCTAGTTCCCTAACCAGAGTTCAAACCCTGAACCCCTGCAGTGAAAGCACAGAGTCTAATCACTAAATCACCAGGGACGTCCCAACATAGCTCTTTTAAATGTCAAATAAAGCTGAAATTTATAAAATTTTTAAAAAGAACAAATCAATAGGCATCAAATACTGCCTGGATTTCACAAGTTGGTACTCAGCGACCCCCTCCCCCTGTACAAGTCTTGCCAAAGAGGGGCTCAAAATTTGCAATCCTTAGCTCAGTGCCACCTGGAGTGTACTAAAAGGGTGAAGCTGAGAGATGAAAAAATTTATGAGAGAGATGAGGAAATATTTCTCCCTCTCCTCCTATGGGGAGAAGTGAGAGGCTTGGAGGGGACAAGATAAGAGAACAAGTGGTTTCTTATGAGTCCTCATGACTCCTACGCTTTCAACACACCAGTTCTGCAAACTCAGTCTTTTTTTTCCCTCCATTTTTTGGCCACGCTACACAGCATGCAAGATCTTAGTTCCCCAACCAGGGATTGAACTTGTATCCTCTGCAATTGAAGTACAGAGTCCAAACCACTGGACCACCAGGGAAGTTCCTGAAAACTCACAGACTTTGAGAGCATACATATCAATTCTTCACCCAGCATTGGCCCCAGGGTCCCTGGGTACAAGTGTACCTGATATCCATGAGAAAGTCTATCATGGAAATAAATGAAAACTCTCACTTGAGATTGGACCCTAGAATTGGTCTAAATCTAGTAAAACGCCACTCCATCAAGATGCCTAAAGTCCCCCTAGGGGATCTTTGGATTTTGTTTCTTGATCTGGGAGCTTTTCGAGCTTTCCTTTGTTTGCATTGGGCTGGGGCTGGACAGCTCTTTTGAGACTAAGGACTGGAAAACTCCTTTCCTTTTCTCACAAGACGCTGACAGAGGTCACTGCCCCGTAGCTGTCTGGTGTGTTCAGAGTCTGAGGAGGGAACGGGGGAAGGAGAAAGTGGGACCGGGAAGCAAGGAAATCCCAAGTTGTAACCCTTAGAAAAGCCTGAAACACACTGATCAGATTCTCAAGCCATAAATCACACCGTGAGGTCCTTGCCTGACTTCTCCGTAGGCTGAGAGGTTTAGCAGCCTTACTCCTTCAAGAACTGTAGTAGGTAAGCACAGTGTTCACTCGGGGTACGGACGCACTTCACCTAATTGGTAAACGCTTCGAAATTCGGTGTTTCTACGTCTCCTTAAGGATAGGTTGTACTGAATATTCAATATGTGTAGATATGGTAGGAAGAAGACTGCGATTGAAAACAAGTGGTATGAAATTTCAGCAGATCAATTCACTCCAGGTTAAGTGTTTTATTACAATCACAGAAAAACTAAGAGATTCAAAGAAGAGGCTCCAAATAAACTCTTTCTTAGCTTTCTAAGTTTATGGCTTGAGAACATTATCTTTTCTAAAAATCAAAACCACAGCAAATGAGATTATTTTTTTGTCCTCTAATTGTTTAATTATTCTTTTGTTCTTCTCTGGGACTTTGCCCAATAGCTAGAAAAACAAGAGATCAGGACATCCCAGGGCTTCTTATCAATGCTACACACCAAACATTCCCAAATAACCATCTATAAGAAACTGTTAACCATGAATAATTTAATCTGAGAAATAAATATATTTAATTATAAATGTGTGGTTTAGAGATAAGCTTGCTCTCAGCTTCTTAAACTTTTTATTGTTTCCCAGAAATTTCCCAAAGACAGATGTTGAAGAAGGACTTTTCAATAAGATATTTTTTGGTGAATTATCAACTCGTTAAAGAAATGGGCAAAAGATATGAAGAGGCACTTTGCCAGCAATCAGATCCATTTCCCATATTTGGAAACTTCCCCAACATGAGTCCATTCCATTGAGAAGCCAGAAGGGGGCTGAAGTTCTTGCTCCCTGGCTCTGCATGGAGGGCCCCGCACTGTGACCTCAGCTCCACTAAGTAGCCTTGCAGACACAGAACAGAGGACAGTCCAGCCTGACAAGAGGACTGCACCCTCAGCACCTCTTTGCCCACCCATTCTCTGAGTCTGGCTCACTGCCTTCCTGGTGATTCTAGGTGCTTCCCAGTAACTCTTTTTCTCCCCAGTCAGCACTAGTTGGTTTCTGTTGCCTTCAGCTAAAAACCTTGGTTTATTTGACAAAGTTATAGAGAAAAGGGAACCCTCCCTACACTGTTGGTAGGAATGCAAATTGGTGCAGCCACTACAGAGAACAGTATAGTGGTTCCTCAAAAACTTAAAAAATAGAATTACCATATGATCCAGCTATTCCAGTTTGGGTATTTATCCAAAGAACACCAAAGCACTAATCCAAAAATGATAGGACTTCCCTGGTGGCGCAGTGGTTAAGAATCTGCCTGCCAATTCAGGAGACATGAGTTCAATCCCTAGTCCAGGAAGATTCCACATGGCTTGGTGCAGCTAGGCCTGTGTACCCCAACTACTGAGCCTGCATTCTAGAGCTCTCAAGCTGCAGCTACTGAAACCTGCTCACCTAGAGCCCGTCCTCTGTAATGAGAGAAGCCATCACAAGAGAAGCCTGAGCACCACAGTGAAGAGGAGTCCCCAGATGACACAATTAGAGAAAGCCATCGCACATCAATAAAGACCCAATGCAGCCAAAACATTTTTTTTTTAATTATATACGCACTCCAACGTTCATCACAGCATTATTAACAATAGCCAAGATGTGGAAAGAACCTAAGTGCCCATTAACAGATGAATGGAGAAAGAAGATGTGGTGCATATATACAATGGAATACTACTTGGCCATAAAAAAACATGAAACCTTACCATCTGCAACAATATGGATGGACTTTGAGAGTGCTGTGCTAAGTGAAGTAAGTCAGAAGGAGAAAGACAAACATTGTACGATTTCACTCATACGTGGGCTCTTAAAAACAAACAAAATAAGTGAAGAAATCAAACCAAATAAAAACAAATATGTAGATACAGAGAATAGAGCAGTGGTTTCCAGAGAGGAGGGAATAGTGGGAGGAGAGTAAGATGGATAAAGGGGATTGACTGTATAATCGTGGATGGAAGCTACATTCCTGGCAGTGAGTATGCTGTAGGGTATACTGAAATAGAAATATAAAGTTATACACATGAAACTTATATAACATTATACACAAATGTTATTTCAATAAAAAATTAAAATTAAAAAAAAAAAAAAAACTGAGCTGTTCATTTTGAATCAGGAATGTGAGAACACTATACTCATACAAGATGCCAGACTTCAAATGTGCCTCGGCTTCCCACCTAAAACTTGGAGCTACTCACACCAGCTTGTTTCACTGAATTTGTGAAAAGAATAACTTTAAAAATGCAAACATTTTTGGAATTAAGTAACACGGACAAAACACACATGTGTTTTTTGAACCAGCACATTGTATTAAAAGAAATGAAGGAATTCCCTGGTGGTACAGTGGATAAGAATTTGCCTGCCAGTTCAGGGGAAGGACACAGGTTCGAGCCCTGGTCCAGAAGGATCTCGCATGCCAAGGAGCAACTTAAGCCTTTAGTCCACAGCAACTGAAGCTGATACACCTAGAATCTGTGCTCCACAATAAGAGAAGCTACCGCGGAGAGAAGCCTGTGCATACAGCTGGAGAAAGACTGTGCAGCAATGATGATCCAGTGCAACCAAAAATAAATATATTAATTTTTAAAATATGAAAATAAAAGGAATGCAAATTTCAAAGCCAGAGGAAAGCAAAAGGCTCAGTGCAGAAATGCTGCACAGAATATTTGTGTTCTAGTTTCTTCAGGACGTAAGTGGAAATCCAGCCTGCGCTGCCACCTCGGAATTTATGGAGCCACCTAGGAGAAAAAAAAAGTGTTTTTTCACAGACCCAATGATGCCATCTAAGACTTTGAAAAGCATCCCACACAGCCATAATTCTACCCGCGTGTCACAGCATCTCTGTGTTTCCCTTCTCTGTGTCTTTTTTAAGCGGCTGAGATAAATACAGAACCTCAGTCTCTTAAGAATTCATCTGTTGGAGCCTTTTTTCCTCTCACCAGCTGTAACCTCCAATTGTCGCATCCATGGTAGAGGCTGGGGACATGGTAATCAAGTCACAAAGAATGAGCCCAGAAGGAAAAGAGAAAGCAGCCCGCGTGAGGAAACCCTTCACATCAGAAGCCCATTCTTAAAAGAAAAGGTCACTTACCAGGAAAATTAAAAAGGAAATGATCATCTGGAGACTATTCCTTCATTAAGACTTTCTTTTAAAGCCCTTAAGGTTGAGGTATCCATAACCTTCAGAGAATATCACACGCTTTCATTTGCAAATCCATCCAAGGGCATCGTGTCCCCTCTCACTGCAAATATGTTGTTGATGAGGAGCAAGAGATGGCCCTCAGTGACCCCACGGCGAAAAGGGAGCCCCAGGGAGTACGAGGCATCAGACCATAACACGCTGTTGGGAAATGGAGGTAACATTTTCTGCTGGCGTCAGTGACTTGGAAAGTCAACTCTATTCCACTGAGCCTTTTCCCTGCGTTACGATGCTCTGACCTCATCTTCTTTTCACACCTGCAGCCTGAGGACAATTCTGTGCGTCAGTCTCTCACCGACGTGTGGCTGCAGCACCTGGCCAGAGGCAAACCCAGAGATTCCTTTTAGAAGGTGCTACCAGAAGATTGTCAAGGTCTGGGCCCCCAGAAGGGAGACCTGCAGAACCGCTGCTGTCTGCAAAGGACAGGATCCTAGGTGGGGCAGAGAGAGGACCCCTGGGCTCCCACTTAGAGCCTGAATTTGTTCACCCTCCACACTTTATTTAAGCATAGTTTGTTGATTTTTTAATAATGTTATTTGTCTGCTTATTTTTGGCTGTGATGGGTCTTCATTGCTTCGAGAGGGCTTTTTTTTAGTTCCAAAGAGCAGAGGTTACTTACTCTTTGTTGTAGTGTGTGGGCTTCTCATTGAGGCGGCTTCTCTTGTTGCAGGGCACAGGCTGTAGGGCGCACAGGCTTCAGAAGTGGCAGCCCACGGGTTCCATAGTTGTGGCTTCTGGGCTCTAGAGCACAGGCTCAATAGTTGCGGCTCACCGGCTTAGTTGCCCCATGGCATGTAGGATCTTCCTGGACCAGGGATCAAACCTGTGTCCCCTGCATTGGCAGGTAGATTCTTTGCCACTGGCTCACACTCTTGGAAGGAATGCCCAGCAGACAGACAGATTCACAGGCGTGCATAGAATTAGGTGAAAGGAAGACAGCGTGGTGAGGAAGTCCAGTTCCCATCTCTCCCTGCAGTTCTGAAGTCACCAGCCAAGCATGGTGCCCCCAGGTCAGCCTCAGGCCTGTGCAAGGGGCCTGGGTGCTCTGGTTCCCAGAGTAGGGGATACTGGGCACCCCAGGTTGCCCTCAGCCGGTGGTGCCCCTCACTCAGTCACAGTGAAAGATGGGCACTTCCCTTGCGTACATTCAAAATGTGTGCAGCCTGAGTTTCAGCCACTACAAGTTCAAAGGCCTTCAGCTCTCCTTGGCCCTACAGACCACTTGGATTCAACACTAGGCCCAACACATCCTTGTAATTTCCATCCTATATGGTCCGTCCTGACTCTTCAGAGAGTTTAAACCATTTGTGTTAGCATTTTCCAACATTATTCCTAGATGAGACACAACTTTATTACCATCTCTAGCTGCCCTTTCCAATTCTAATATTCTCGTATTCTGTGCATCCCAAGAGGTCCTTTTCCTGACAAAGATATTTACCTTCAATGTGTGTAACTTCCAGGAGTCTAAAATATGATCATAAAGCTATTAGCTAACACAGTGTTTTTTAGCTTCTCCAAAGCAGAACTCCCATCATTAATAAGTCTTTTAGTATATTCACCTCTGGGTAGCTTTCCTCTATCCCTCTATGCGAGGAGGACTTATTATATTTTGGATCCACCAGGGGATCACAGAAATGAAGTCTGCCTAGCATTTTATTAGCCCAATAGATTATGTTCACGATGGAGATGGAGAAAAAAACATGTTAATACCCCCAGGAGACTTGTAATGGTGCAAAGCTTTTCCTTTAGGCTGAAGTAAGAGGCAGAAACCTCAGCCTGGGCAAGAAAAGAGTCAGGCTCCTGCGTCTTCTCTCCTTGGGGGTCACTTCAGCCCTTCAGAGGCCCAAAGGTTTATGTTGTTCTGGAAACTGGCTCTGAGAGGCGTCCTGAGGATCAGAATTGGTCTAGATGGGGGTTTTCATACTTGCGCACCCATCAGAACACACAGGATGGCTGGTGGGAGCACAGATTGCTGGGCCCCAGCAGAGTTTCTGGTTCTGTTAGTCTAGGGTGGGGCCTGAGAGTTTGTATTTTTAACCAGTCGCCAAGGATACTGCCCCTGCTGGTCTGGGAACCACACTCTAGAACCACTGGGGTTCCAAGATGGCTCACTGTTTTAGGACACTCTAAGGGGGCCAATAAAGGTCCGGCTAGTCAAGGCTATGGTTTTTCCTGTGGTCATGTACGGATGTGAGAGTTGGACTGTGAAGAAAGCTGAGCACCGAAGAATTGATGCTTTTGAACTGTTGTGTTGGAGAAGACTCTTGAGAGTCCCTTGGACTGCAAGGAGGTCCAACCAGTCCATTCTAAAGGAGATCAGTCCTGGGTGTTCTTTGGAAGGACTGATGCTAAAGCTGAAACTCCAATACTTTGGCCATCTCATGCAAAGAGTTGACTCATTGGAAAAGACTCTGATGCTGGGAGGGATTGGGGGCAGGAGGAGAAGGTGACGACAGAGGATGAGATGGCTGGATGGCATCACCGACTCGATGTATATGAGTTTGGGTGAACTCTGGGGGCTGGTGATGGACAGGGAGGCCTGGCGTGCTGCAATTCATGGGGTCGCAAAGAGTCGGACACGACTGAGCGACTGAACTGAACTGAAGGGGGCCAATGAATACACACTCTGAGAGCCGCCCCAGTCCAGCTGCTCCTAGTGTCCCCACTGCCCACTGCAAGCCCCCACTTCAGGAGTCCCCAGACAGGCCCTAGTCCTATTCACTTTGACCTCAGGGCCAGGGATTTCCATGCAGCAACCCAAACCCCACAAGAAGAAGTGCTCACTGGCCCTGCCCCTGTTTTCCCCTCTGCCAGGACCAGCCACATAATGTATGGGGTTCAATGTGTGTGTTAGTTGCTCAGTCATGTCCAACTCTTTGAGACTCCATGGACTAGAGCCTGCCAGGCTCCTCTGTCCATGGGATTTCCCAGGCAAGCATACTGGAACAGATAGCCACTCCCTTCTCCAGGGGATCTTCCCAACCCAGGGATCAAACCCCAGTCTCCTACCCTGCAGGCAGATTCTTTACCATCTGAGCCACCAGAGAAGCCCCAGTGGAGCCCAATGAAAAATTAAAATGGGGGTCACTTATTCAGGGGGCTTCAGTTTCAGTGACTATAGAGCATTAAACCAAGCATGCACACTTCTGCTCAGGGCTTGGTCTTCAGGCTTCCACACAGCTGGCCGGTCAGCGAGTCCTAATTCTTTCTCTGCCCATCCCTCCATCTCAAGTCTCTACACAAGAACTCACTCTCCTTCCACACCACATCCCACCTCGACTCCACAACTCTGCCCTCAAAAAAGCGGTATTGATATATTTCCAGAGAAAAACTTAAATACCTGTGCAAATTATAAAGCGTCTCTCCAAAATCACTGCAGATGGTGACTCCAGCCATGAAATTAAAAGACGCTTGCTCCTTGGAAGAAAAGTTATGACCAACCTAGACAGCATATTAAAAAACAGAAATTTTACTTTGCCAACAAAGGTCTGCCTAGCCAAAGCTATGGTTTTTCCAGTAGTCATGTATGGATGTGCGACTTGGACTATAAAGAAAGCTGAGCACCAAAGAATTGATGCTTTTGAACTGTGGTGTTGGAGAAGACTCTTGAAAGTTCCTTGGACTGCAAGGAGATCCAACCCGTCCACTCTAAAGGAGATTAGTCCTGAATATTCATTGGAAGGACTGATGCTGAAGCTGAAACTCCAATACTTTGGCTGCCTGATGCAAAGAACTGACACATTGGGAAAGACCCTGATGCTGGGAAAGATAGAAGGGGGGAGAAGGGGACGACAAAGGATGAGATGGTTGGATGGCATCACCAATTCAATGGACATGAGTTTGAGTAAACTCTGGGAGTTGATGATGGACAAGGAGGCTTGGCGTGCTACAGTCCATGGGGTCGCAAAGACACAACTGAACGACTAAACTGAACTGACATTTCAACATAGCAATTCCACTCCAGGGGACTCATTTGTCCTCCAGTGGACAGATGGCTTGAAGTGCACTCCCAGTGCTCACAGGATGTTCACTATATGGTGTTCGTGTGTGTATGCTCAGTCGCTCAGTTGTGTCCGACTCTTTGCAACCCCATGGACTACCCTCCAGGCTCCTCTGTCTATAGGGTTTTCCAGACAGGAATACTGGAGTGGGTTACCATTTCCTCCTTCAGGGGATCTTCCTGACATAGGGATCGAGCTCTGAACCGGCAGGCAGATCCCATACCAACTGCACCAAAGCCCACGCAGTAAGGAAATTGTCTCTGTGTGTGTGTATGTGTTAGCACATGAGTAGGAAAAAAGTCAGAAAATCTAAACAATAAATTGTTAGCCATTACCATCAGGAATTTTCACTTTACACTCTAAATTTTGAATTTTAAAATTACTTCTTTTATTATTAATATTTTTTAGTTTATAGGGAACTAAAGGCTACTTAGTCCACCAAAACTGTTTTCATCCAGAAACTTTTCTTTTACAGGCAAGGTTTTATTGGGGCCCCTGCTCCAGCAAGGTGGAGCAAGAACATATAACAGGTTCTCTTGCTGGCTGGCTCATTGAGAGGGGCAAGCTTATTCCTTATATGGGGTGAGCATAGGCATGTGTTCAGGGTTCGGGCTGGAGGGGTTTGCCCACCTCTTTGGTGGTGTTGAGTGCAGGGCATGTTCAGCATCCTGTTTTTGCTTCCAACACCGTTTTTGCTTCTGGCTCTTCAGAAATGGCAGTTGCGGATTTTTTTGGTCTCTTTGTATCCTTTGTCCAGAATGTGAACTAACTGCACACGCACACAGCTATTTTCGGTCCCATACAGTTTCTCTGTATTTTGTTGCTGGAGGAGAGGTTTGCCCAGGTACAAACAATGCACACTGCAGCAAAGGGTCTCAGGTCCCAAACTGTCTCATTCCCCGCCGAGAGACTCTTCACCTTATTCTTAAGGGATAAGGGGCCGAAGGTCTCTTCTGAAACTTCTTCCTGCTGGACAGGGGCTGTAGAGCCCAGCCTACCCTAGAGATGTAGACGTCCCTTGATGACTGACTATTCCAAGGGACCTGCAGGGACCTCGGCTGCTCTCTACTGGAATGGGTTGAACTCCTCGAGCCATTGTGAGTCTACCTTCATGCTGTTGGAACCTAAAACACAAAAACTTAACTAAAAGCTTAAACAAACAGGGCCCAAAATAGACATTATAGGGCCTAGAAAAGGAAGGAACCGGGTTATCCAGAAACCCAGACCACCAGCCAGTCTGCTCCTCCCCGAGTCCTCCCTTCCTTCCAGCCTGGTCCCTTTTTGCTATTATGACATACATCGATCCCTGTAACTCTCCACCCACTGCCATGAAACCTCTCAGGTGCCCGGTCCAAGCAAGACTACAGCTGAATCTGCTGTATCTAAATATGCTCAGTTCTCCCAAAAATGGGTTCCTGTAAAAACCCAACATGAATATTGAAAGGAGAAGGAGCATTTATGGAATGTCTTTCAGATCTTTTGCCCTATTTACTTTTCACTCTGGGTATGAATGTATTCTGTCTTTAAAATATTTTAATTTTATTGGAGTATAGTTGATTTACAATGCTGTGTTAATTTCAGGTGCAGAGCAAAATGATTCAGTTACATATGTACATACATTTATTCTTTTTTGGACTCTTTTCTCGTATGGGTTATCACAGGATATTGAATAGAGGCCTCTGTGCTATCCAGTGGGTCCTTGTTGATTATCTATCTTATATACAGTAGTGTATGTGTGTTCATGGATGTATTCTTATCTTCAGATTGAGATTTTTAGAATAGAACAGGATGCCCACCCTCAATCAAAGTTGTCTCAAGCTCCATCCCAAGTTGAATTTTTTAAATTTTGATTTGTTATTCATCATGGATTTTTTTTGCAGCAGTTTTTATTATTTGGCCACACCCCATGGCATTTGGGATCTTAGTTTCCCAGCCAGGGGTTGCACCCATGCCCTCTGCAGTGAAGTCTTAACCACTGGATCGCCAGGGAAGTCCCTGAGTTTTATCTTGACCAAGGGCCTCCAGCCTCCTTGCCTCCTAAGACTCTAAACCATTCGTCTTTCTTTTTCTCAAGTCAGTTGAGGTATTAGGGTCTACTTCAGTTCAGTCGCTCAGCCAGGCTGACTCTCTGTGACCCCATGGACTGCAGCATGCCAGGCTTCCCTATCCATCACCAACTCCCGGAGCTTATTCAAACTCATGTCCATTGAATCAGTGATGCCATCCAACCATCTCATCCTTTGTTGTCCCCTTCTCCTCCCGCCTTCAATCTTTCCCAGCTTCAGGGTCTTTTCAAATAAGTCAGTTCTTCACATCAGGCGGCCAAAGTATTGGAGTTTCAGCTTCAGCATCAGTCCCTCCAATGAATATTCAGGACTGATTTCCTTTAGGGCGGACTGGTTGGATCTCCTTGCAGTCCAGTGGACTTTCAAGAGTCTTCTCCAACACTACAGTTCAAAAACATCAATTCTTCGGCACTCAGCTTTCTTTAGTCCAACTTGCACATCCATACATGACCACTGAAAAACCATAGCTTTGACTAGATGGACCTTTGTTGGCAAAGTAATATCTCTGCTTTTTAATATGCTGTCTAGACCGACCCAGACTTGCCTATGAGTGTCCAGGAGTCTCCGGTGGAGGCGTGGGTCGGTGGTGGCCTGGTGCAGGGTAGGGGGCACTGAGTGCGGCAGTGTGTGCATGGGACCTTTTGAAGGAGGTCGCCATTATCTTCATTACCTCCACCATAGTTTGGCCTCAGGTCAAACAACACTGAGGGAACACAGCCCTGCCCATCCACAGAAAATCGGATTAAAGATTTACTGAGCATCACTTAAAGCTCAACATTCAGAAAACTAAGATCATGGCACTGGTCCCATCACTTCATGGCAAATAGATGGGGAAACAGTGGAAACAGTGTCAGACTTTATTTTGGGGGGCTCCAAAATCACTGCATATGGTGATTGCAGCCATGAAATTAAAAGATGCTTACTCCTTAGAAGGAAAGTTATGACCAACCTAGATAGCATATTAAAAAGCAGAGACATTACTTTGCCAACAAAGGTCTGTCTAGTCAAGGCTATGGTTTTTCCAGTGGTCATGTATGGATGTGAGAGTTGGAGTATAAACAAAGCTGAGCGCCAAAGAATTGATGCTTTTGAACTGTGGTGTTGGAGAAGACTTTTGAGAGTCCCTTGGACTGCAAGGAGATCCAACCAGTCCATTCTAAAGGAGATCAGTCCTGGGTGTTCATTGGAAGGAATGATGCTAAAGCTGAAACTCCAATACTTTGGCCACCTCATGCGAAGAGTTGACTCAGGAAAAGACTCTGATGCTGGGAGGGATTGGGAGCAGGAGGAGAAGGGGATGACAGAGGATGAGATGGCTGGAAGGCATCACTGACTCGATGGACACGAGTTTGAGTGAACTCCTGGAGTTGAACATGACTGAGCGACTGAAGTGACCTGAACTGAACTGAGCACGGCCCCTCCCATTAGAATAAGACCCAGTTTCCCCTGCAGTCAGTCTCTGCCATCAGGAAGCTTCCATGAGCCTCTTATCCTTCTCCATCAGAGGGCAGACAGAATGAAAACCACAATCACAGAATACTAACCAATCTGATCTCATGGACCACAGCCTTGTCTAACTCAGTGAAACTATGAGCCATGCTGCATAGGGCCACCCAAGACAGACGGGTCATGGTGGAGAGTTCTGACAAAACGTGGTCCACTGGAGAAGGGAAGGGCAAACCACTTCAGTATTCTTGCCTTGAGGACCCCATGAACAGTATGAAAAGGTATTAGGGTAAGTAATGCTAACAACAAACTCCCACATCTCAGTGGCTTAACACAGAGGTTTATCTTTCCCTCAACAAGGTCTAATGTGGATGTTCCTCGGTGGTGGATGGCTTTCTCCTTGGCCATCCTGGGCCCCAGGTCCCTCCATCTTCTAGCCCTTCCTTCCTTTGTGTTCTCAGCACACGGATAGTGTAGCGGGCTACAAGGGAGATTTTATGGGCCAGGCCTGGAAGGGAAGAGTAGAAATCACGTCCCTCTGGTCACATCCCAGTAGCCACAATTTAACCGCATAACCCCACCTAACTATGAGGGAGCCTGGGATGAGTGGTGTAGTAGACACAATATAGGCCCAAAGATGTCCCCAGAACCTGTGTTCTATGTGTGTGTGAGTGTGTGCTCAGTCATGTCTGACTTCGCAATCACATGGACTGAAGCTCACCAGGCTCGTCTGTCCATGGAATTGTCCAGGCAAGAATACTGGAATGGGTTGCCATTTCCTACTCCAGGGGATCTTCCCGACCCAGAGGTTGAACTTGTGTCTCTTTCATCTCCTGCATTGGCAGGCAGATTCTTTGCCACCAGAACCACCTGGGATGTGACATGCCAAAAGGACTTTGCAGATGTGATTAAGTTTAAAATCTCGTGATGGAGAGACTGTCTCGGATTATATGGGTGGGCCCAATGGATTACAGTGTCCTAAGAAGAGACAGGCAAGAGAGTCAAAGTCAGAAAAAGGAGATCTGAGGGACTTACCTTGTAGTCTAGTGATTAAGACCTCACCTTCCTGTGCAGGGGGTTCAATCCCTGGCTGGGGAGTTGGGAGCCCACATGCCTCTCAGAGAAAGAACCGAAACATAAAACAGAGGCAATATTGTAACAAATCCAATAAAGACTTTAAAATGGTCCACATAAAAAAAATCTTAAAAAAAGAAAGAAATCAACTTAAAAAAGAAAGAAAAGAAAAAAAAAAGGAGATATGAAGATGAAAGCAGAGGTTGGAGTCACATACTTGAAGGTGCAGGAAGTAGCCCAAACCAACATGGCTCCTCCAGAAGCTAGAAGAGGCAAAGACAAGCTTCCAGAAGAAACGAAGTTCTGCCAACACCAGGATTTTAGGCTTCTGAATTCCAGAACCGTAAGCGAAAAAATTTGTTTTGATTTAAGCCACCAAGTTTGTGGTCATTTGTTATAGCAGCAGTGGGACTAATACACATGCCCAAAGGAGGAAAAGGCAATTGAATTTGGAAAATAACAGCTGCCTTTTCTCCAGGAGGAGATCCAGGCTACCCCTTCTACTGCTTTCTCACCTAGCCTCCAGCTCTGGCCGGCCTCCCCGACTCTACTTTATGCCAACGTCTTTCCTCCTCAGCTACCCAAAAGGTTTTCCTAAATTATAGGTCAGAGAGAATCCCTTTTGCTCAAAAACACCTGTATTTCCTATAGAAGAAAGTCCAAAATTCTCAGCCTCTCATTCCAAGTCGGCTCCTAACTGCTTTCCCACAATTGAGGGGGGAAACCTGGGCCTGTGAGAACCCATGACTAGAGGTCAAGGGATAGGGTCAACGGGGCCAGTCAGGTGCTTGCAGTTGGCCTGGGCTTACCCGCTCCCTCCCCTTCAGGCTCCATCACCTAACAAGACAGAGAGAGAAAGCCAGGGGTGTGCCTTCCGGATGTGAGGAGCAGTTTGAGAAAAGATGCTTCACATACCGATAAATAATACAACCCAAAGGCGCTTGTTCTGAGTCTAAATAATTGAAAGGGCAAACTTTAGGCAAATTTTCATTGACCTCCGTGGTTACTGGGAAGCCAGTTCTTTAGCCTGCAAGGCTGGACAGTCATCCCTGCCATCAAGCCCCATTCAGTGAAGTCCTTCGTGTGAAAGCTGAACTGCAGTCCTCCCAGTGATGAAATGCCTGAGGGTCCACCAAGGAGACTAGAAGTTTCGAAAGATCCCAAGCCCCCGCTTGTAGCTGGACTGTTTGTGAGCACGATGGACAAAGCTCGGGCAAGATGAAGGGGAGGCACCATCACGTCCACTGTCGCCCCGCTGAGTCTTCTCAGCCTGGGGTTTGTGTCCCCTCCCCCATCACTTGCTGGTAGCGTCCCTGCCCCAACTCCAGGCTGTGCCTTGTGCTCCGTGCCCCCTTTCCCCAGGCCCTGTGGTTTCCATTTTTTTTATTTCCTTAAACCTGATTTCTAAAAGCAGGATTTCTGGGTCAAAGAGTATGAAAATATTCAGGGTGTGGTCAAAGTGCATTTTTAAAAGTTGTACCAATTTCAAGTGCAGTGAGCAAAGAAAGAGAATATCAGACATGGAGATATTTGTATTTCTTATAAACATTTTAAAATAATTTCAAATATATTTTTGCTATTTTAATTGGCAAGAGGAAAAAAAAATAGCATTTTGGAACTGGAATGAACCTCATTTCCAATCCAGTGGTTTCCAAACTTGGCTTCATAACAGAATTACCTGAGGAGTCTCTTAATGAGTTCCATATTGTTGAGAAAGCTTGAGAAATGGCTATTTTAGGTCTGAAGGTAAAAAAAATGTGTAAGATGAGTCTGGAGAGTTTGTCATTTCAGAAAATAAGGAAGCTATGAAAAAAGCAATGTCTTGTGTCAAAAAGTCCCAGGGTTAAAGCACATCAAATATCTTAAACCTATGAGGTTATAATGTTAATAATAATCATAAAACTTTAATGGTCACTTTGAAGGATGTAATGCATCAAAGAAGATTTTGAGGGACTTTCCTGGAGGTCCAGTGGTTAAGATTCCATGCTTCCAATGTAGGGGGCATGGGTTTGATCCCTGGTCAGGGAACTAAGATCCTGCATGCCATGTGGCAACACCAGAAAAAAAGAAAAGAAAAAAAAAAGATTTTGAAAACTGGAAAATAAAGGGAAAGAATCCAGCATTTAGGCTGCCTTTCCTATCTGAACTGTAGACTAAGCAAATAATAGATGAGGGGAAGTTTTTTGCATCATCCCAGCTAACAAATGAAAAAGGAATGATAAACAGGATGTCACCATATACTGCTGCTGCTGCTGCTGCTAAGTCGCTTCAGTCGTGTCCGACTCTGTGCAACCCCACAGACGGCAGCCACCAGGCTCCCCCGTCCCTGGGGTTCTCCAGACAAGAACACTGGAGTGGATCACATATACTACTATAATGAATTAATGGACACAGGCAATGACCATCAACAGCTGCTAATGCCACAAAAATATACACAAGCAGACCCTAGTGAAAGTCCACACCACCTCTTATGACGTTTCCTTGCCAAAACTTTTTTTTTTAATTTAAACTTTTTATTTTCTATTGAGGTGTAGCTGATTAACAATGATGTGACAGTTTCAGGTGAACAGTGAAGTGAACGGACTCAGCCGTACGTTTACATGTATCCATTCTCCCCTAACTCCCCTCCCATCGATTGCCAAAACTTTTGAACTTACATCAAATCAAATTATTGCTTCACCGAAAATAAACATGGTGGAAGAAAGAGGCGCAATCAGCAAAATCCAAACTACGGGAAAATCTTCAGGACACACACCTAAGCTTCTTCGACAAAAGCTTTAAAGTGGAAAAAAAAATTAAAAAGAAGGACACCAATGGATGAAAAGTTACTTAAGAGTTACATTGACTTCTCAGGTAGCTCAGTGATAAAGAATCCGCCGGCCAATGCAGGAAATGTGGGTTCGATCCCTGGGTCGAGAAGATCTCCTGGAGAAGGAAAATGGCAGCCCACTGCAGTATTCTTGCCTGGGAAATCCCATGGACAGAGGAGCCTGATGGGCTACACTCCATGGGGCCACCAAGAGGCAGACACTTAGTGATTAAACAGCAACAGCAAGAGATTAATAGCCAGTCATAATACAGGACGTTTTCTCGGATTTCAATTCAAACAAACGGGGGGGAAACTTTTTTTAATAAGACAATTATGGATTTGTGAACACTGACAGGATTTTTTACGATATTAAGGGATTACTGTTTATTTTTCTCTGGTGTATAATGGCACTGTGGGTATTTTTAAAGTCTGTATCTTTTAGAAAAACATACTAAAATATGTATGATTGAAATGACGTCTGGGATTTATACAGATTAAAGAGGCTGTGAAATGATATTTGTTGACACCAAGTGATGTAGTCGAGGGGATTCATTATACTATTTTCTTGACTTTTGCGTATATTTTAATTTTCCACATTAAAAGAAAAGACCCCAGACCTGCTGAACCAGTGTCTCAGTGCTGGGACCTGGAATCTGAATTCTGAGAGCTCCCCAGTGATTCTGATGGGCTAGTCTGTGGACTGGTGTTTGGAAAACAGTGGTTTGACAGGACATTTCTTGCCTAAGCTCACACACCCAGTTCATGGGAGAACCCAAGATGCCTGACTCCGGTCCAGGATCCTTTTCAGAATAATAGGCAGCCTCTTGAATGCAAATGCCCTCGCTCCTCAATGTCTTCCCCTCTTAGGCAGCAGGATGCTTTGACCCAGTTCAAATGCATGTGGTCAGAAGGCACCCCAGGAGTTGTCTAAGACTTTTCAGCACTTTGTAATCATCTCAAGGAGCTACCTGATCCACAAGGACCTCTGTGTCTTTATGAAAAAGGAGAGGGACTTTTGAGCCACATTTTGCACAGGAACTCACATTTCAGAACTTCCCCAGTTGTCTTCCTGCATTCACAGTCTAACAGTAGCAACATTTCCTGTGTCTGCAACATCTCTGAATGAAAACCAAAAGGCAACAGGACGTAGAGGATTTTGTTTCTGTTGGCCTGAGAATCCTGAACAGAACAGGGAATATTCATCACGAGATGAATTAGAAGGTTGGAGGTAAAGGACAACATGGGAATCTGGGGGACTTCATGGTAACTGAACATAAGCTGAGCTAAAGAATTGGGTAAATTCAGTCTTGGTGGATGAAAATAATAATAATAATAACGGTCAAGGACTTCCCTGGTGGTACAGTGGGCGAGAAACCAACGCAGGGGACACAGATGCTATCCCTGGTCCAGGAAGATCCCACATGCTTTGAGGCAACTAAGCCCCTGCACCAGAACTACTGAGCCTGCACTCGAGAGCCTGGGAGCCACAACTTCTGAGCCCACAGGCTACAGCTACCGGAGCCTGAGCTCCTGGAGCCTATGCTCTGCAACAAGAGAAAAGCCAACGCAATAAGAAGCCCGTGCACTACAATGAAGAGTAGCCCTTGTTTGTGCAGCCAGAGGAAGACTGCATGCAGCTATGAAGACTCAGTGCGAGCAAAAATAAAAAATTTTAATAAAAATAATAATGATAATAATGGTCAAATTGGTTGTGAAAAGCTGTGAAGAGAGAGAGGGGGGCCTGTGTGGTTTTCTCCTGATTACCGGAGATGTGAGGACTTCTTCTGGACCTTTGGTAAAGAGGGTAGAGGCTAAAGCAGGGTTCACTGCTATGTGACCCCTGTTGTTAAAGAGACAAACCCACACCACAAGCACTGGCCCCTCCCTGGCCCAGAAGCTGGGGATGTATTATCGCTAGTGGCAACCAGGGTAGGAAGCTTCAGAGGTGTGGTTCACCCTTCTACCTTGCTACGTACCATGCTTGATGTTCAATATTGCTTCTCTTTAGATTACTCAAACACAAGATTAGGAAGATAAGAACCTTAAAGTTCAATTTTTTATTCTAGTAGTCATGTATGAGTGTGGCTCAGATGGTAAAGCGTCTGCCTGTAAAGTGGGAGACCTGGGTTCAATCTCTGCGTCAGGAAGATCCCCTGGAGAAGGAAATGGCAACCCATTCCAGTACTCCTGCCTGAAAAATCCCATGGATGGAGACTGAGTGACTTTACTTTCACTTTCAGTCAGGTATGAATGTGAGAGTTGGACCATAAAGGCGGCTGAACACCAGAAAATTGATACTTTTGAACTGTGGTGCTGTAGAAGACTCTTGAGAATCCCTTGGACTGCAAGGAGATCAAACCAGTCAATCCTAAAGGAAATCAGTCCTGAATATTCATTGGAAGGACTGATGCTAAAGATCAAGCTCCAATACTTTGGCCACCTGATGCGAAGAGCTGACTCACTGGAAAAGACCCTGATGCTGGGAAAGATTGAGGGCAAGAGGAGAAGCGGGTGGCAGAGGATGAGATGGTTGGATGGCATCACTGACTCAATGGACATGAATTTGAGCAAACTCCGGGAGACAGTGAAGGACAGGGAAGCCTGGTGTGCTGGTCTATGGGGTCAAAAAACAGTCGGACACGACTTAGCAACAAAGTGCAGGAGGATCTTGCAGTATTTCACAACAAGTCATCTGGGAGGAGGGCAAATTTCCTCCTAACACTCTTCAGGATACAGTAGAAAAATGGAAACCTGCCTAAGTGGCCCCTGGTCTGGAAAACAGGACACACAGCATTGCTTAGCTTGATTTTTCTCATGTACCTACCAAAGATTTCTTCCTTTCTATCTCCCCTGATCCATCTTCTATAACAATTCTACTCAGACACATACATACATGGAAAACTCACTTGCCAAAACTGAAAAAAAATTGAAAGCAGCTGAAGCCAAAGACTTACACTTAAGTTATTATATAATTTCTCTCTTCTAAAAATAATGTAAAATAGTGATTTTTAAAAAATTGAGTTACAAGAGATTCATATGGGGCGTCTTTGGCCTTTTGCCTCAGATGTCAGAGAAAATTAGTGCAGCTCTAGTAATATGCTGCCACTCAGTATGGCTCCTGCAAGTGGAATTGCTTTAGACCTACACACTTTTCCAGATGACTGGACCAGTTAGCTCACTCATCTATGCAGCTTGCCAAAATCACCCTCTGTTTTATAGATTCCAGAAATCTCCCAGCTGGGAGCAAGTAATTTCTTCCAATTTGAATTATTTTTTTTTAATAGTATGTCACAAATTCCCAGTGCTGGCAAAGACGTGGTGAAATATCCACTGCTCAACATTATAGAAAGTCTAAAACAGTACATTTTTGGAAAGAAAGTTGACAATAGACATCACATGAGCTTTAAAATACTTATATTCTTTGACCCAATTATTTCATATCTGGGAAGAATCCAAAAGTTCTTTTTAAAGAATGAAAACAAAAATGTTATGCATGGTGATGTTCATCACAGTATTATTTAGAAAAAAGTGGAAATAACCCAAGTTTCTCATAATAGAGTCTTGGTAAACTACACTAAATGATTGTTTGTAGCCATTCAAGTTATTTGTTTTCTAAACACTGATGACTGGAAAGCTAGGTCCACCAAATGCCCCCTTCCTGGAATCCAAACTTCAGGTAGAAGAACCCAGAGGCTGATCAAGGCTAGAGCTGTGATCCTTCCTGAGGGGGCCTGGCCAGACTGCCCACCACTGTGATTCCAGCTCTCTCACCTGCTGCCCTCCTCGGCCTCCTGACTCCCACATCCAGCTTTCCACCTGGCCCTGTCAGCTCTCTGAGTCTACACAGCCTTCCACTGAATCCCTTTTGGCTTAATTTAGCAAGAGATGGTCTCTATGATTTGTGCCCAAGGACTCTGATGCAACCCATCAATCAGATCATCAGATCCCAAAACATTTAGTTGCCCAATCAGTTTGAAAGTGTTTTCCAAAGTCTGTTCAGTGGAATTTTAGCCCTTGGAGATCAGATAAGTTTGGGAAATAGGACATCAAGTCTCCTGTCTGGGGATATAGTCCATAGTCAAGGTTCTGAGAAGGACTGCTGTAAAGAAGCCTATGTAGCCCGATGTTTCTCAACTGCTTTGACCACACCACTCCTTTCTCCAGGTAGCATCCATTAACACCCAAAAGTGCAGCAGGCAGTAGTAGCTGCAGTGGGGAGTGAACTGTAGATACGAAGGAATGCTGATGCAGTCTACTCAACTTGTAATTTCCTCAAATACCAGACAGACAAATTTTATTTTCTGGGCCTCCAAAATCACTGCAGACAGTGACTGCAGCCATGAAATTAAAAGACCCTTGCTCCTTGGAAGGAAAGCTATGACAAACCTAGAAAGAGTATGAAAAAGCAGAGATATCACTTTGCCAGCAAAGTCTGTATAGTCAAAGCTACGGTTTTTCTAATAGTCATGTATATTTGTGAGAGCTGGGTCACAAAAAAGGCTGAGCACCAAAGAACTGATGCTTTTGAGCTGTGGTGCTGGAGAAGACTTTTGAGTTCCTTGAATCGCAAGGAGATCAAACCAGTCAATTCTTAAGGAAATCAACCCTGAATATTCAGCAGAAGGACTGATGCTGAAGCTCCATTACTTTGGCCACCTGATTTGAAGAGCCAACTCATTGGAAAAGACCCCGATGCTGGGAAAGATCGAAGACAAAACGAGAAGGGGTTGGCAGAGGATGAGATGGTTAGATAGTATCACCAATACTCAAATGCATGAATTTGAGCAAACTCCAGGAGGCAGTGGAAGACAAAGGAGCCTGGCCTGCTGCAGTCCATGGGGTTGCAAAGAATCAGACACAACCTAGCGACTGAACAACATGTACCAGCCTGAAAGCAACAGGGGTGCTATATCCGGATCTGGCTCAATTTGTCTAAGAGAGGTCAAGTGAAGTTAACCTTAAAGTGAATGCTTAGCCTCTGTGGGGAAGAAAGGAATCACAAGATCCAAGAAAATGATAAGACGAGAGGTTGAATTATTTATCAGAGAACTGCTATGTCCTCAGGGCAATGCTAGACACTTCACTTACACGATATCATTTAATCTTCACAGCCAAGAGCTTCCTAACTAGGTTACCTGTTTCTTCTCTTGCTGCTGTGCACAGTGGCCAGTGATCTTCTGTAGCTACACCACTCCCTTGCTTAAAACTGTCAAGTTCTTCCTAGCCTCACCTCCTGTCATGCCTTCCTTTCCTCAACTGGAGCCACGTTGACAGCTTTCCCTTCCTGCCCAGATCAATACTGCTTCCTCCTTAACACAGTTGTTCCTGCAGCTTCCTCAGCCTGGAACACCTGGTGCCCTATTTTCACTTAGCCAGCGCTACCTTCTTACTCAGGTCTCAGAGCAAAATTTACCAGCTCTGCAAAGCCCTCTTTGACTGCTGCTGCTGTCCGACTCTTTGCAACCCCATGGACTGTAGCCCACCAGGCTCCTCTGTTCATGGAATTTGACAGGCAAGAACACCGAAGTGGGTAGCCATTTCCTCCCTGACCCAGGGATGGAATCCATGTCTCCTGCTTGGCAGGCGGATTCTTTACCACGGAGCCACTTTTGGCTACTTTCCATGCATCTAAAAGAAGCACCCCTCACCCACTTTCTGTCTCGCCCCCCTGCTTTTTTTCAGTACCTTTTACCATTGGAAATGGTCTTATTTGATTTACTCTCTGGCTATTCCTATTAGCATATAAATTCCATAAAAAAGACCTTATTCTAACATCACCCTACACCCCCTGTGCCTAGAACAGTGCCAGATGCAGAGTAAATACTCAATTTGTTGATGAACCCAGTAAAGTGGATGGTGTGCTCATGCTGATAATGAAATCGTGACCATAACCACACAGCCGGAAAGTGACTGGAAGCCACTGTTTGCTACAGGACAAAGCTGAAAGAAGTCTTTGCAGTCCAGGGATTATGTTGTATGGTTTGGCCAAATCCTGCTGGGCTACAAAATACAAAGAGCTGGGTTCTCAAGGAGGTACTCGGCTTTTGTGAAGTTTCTATCAAGCCCTCGTGGAAGATGCTCAAGGTCAGAAATCCATCTTTAGAAATCACATTCCACCCAAAATAACCAAAGAGCTCTAAGGTCTTGAGGTGTCTGACAACTAGACTCATTCAGACATGAGGTGATGGAAGTGATTATATCTAACACTTTGTGCCTTTGCCCCATCCAGTCTTGTTTATTGCTCTGGGCAGTATTTGGGTCAGAGGTAAGTATCTGTACAAATTAATCAGAGAGAAATATCATTTTAGGCAAGATCAGATATTTTAACATATTTACCTTGTTGTCTTCAACACATTCTGCAAGGAAAGAACTGAAAGCTTCAGACAAAGTGGGGAGAAATAAAAGTCCTAGAAGGCAATCAGAAGAGGGAAGGCAGCAGGCAAGTCCTCTATTTTCTCCAAAAGCACATTATATCCTCCTCTATATTCAACAGAAGGGTCTGTTGCAAGAGGTACACTGTCTCCCACATAGATATAAGGAGCTTTGCAAGGTCTTCAAGGGCTTTTGGATTCTCAGTGGGTGCATGTAGGACATCAAGATAAACTAACAAAAGGCTGAAATCTAGGACAAAGACAGGTGGGTAGGTATTAGTGTACTCAGGCACTAAAAATAACTTGAAGGCTTTTTCCATATAATCCAAGTTTTATAAGGATATATGAAGTACAAGGAAAGCCACACTTGTGGTAATCTGAGTAGCTGAGAATTTTGAACTTTGTGATAAGCTATGGTACCTAAGAGAATCATCTTGACTCTTCACACTTGTTGTGGCTCAGTTGCTAAGTCATGTCTGACTCTTTGTGACCCCCATGGGCCGCAGCACACCAGGCTTCCCTGTCCTTCACTGTCTCCTGGAGTTTGCTCAAACTCATGTCCATTGAGTCAGTGATGCCACCCAACCATCTCATCCTCTGCTACCTTCTTCTCCTCTTGCCCTCAATCCTTCCCAGCAGGGTCTTTTCCAATGAGTCAGGGTCTTTTCCGATGAGGGTCTTCCCAATCAGGGTCTTTTCCAATGAGTCAGCTCTTCACATCAGGTGGCCAAAGTACTGGAGCTTGATCTTCAGCATCAGTCCTTCCAATGAATATTCAGGACTGATTTCCTTTAGGATTGACTGGTTTGATCTCCTTGCAGTCCAAGGGACTCTCAAGAGTCTTTTCCAGTACCACAGTTCGAAGGCATCAATTTTTTGGCACTCAGCCTTCTTTATGGTCCAACTCTCATATCCACGGACATGATTACTTGAAAAACCATAGCTTTGACTATACAGACCTTTGTCAGCAAAGGTCCTACTCTTCACTCGGAAGGACACTATCAGTGTAAGTGCTATGATTGTTAATGATGTTAATCATGAAGACTATTACAAGAGAAGCTGTTCTAGAAATAGCAACAGATCTAGAATTATGCAACTTGTGAATGGTATTATAAGTTCTAAAACACAAGCAGGCAGAATAATGCTTTATCTTAGCACCAAAACTTTCTCATTCTTCATACATTGTTAGTCATGGTTCTATTATGCACTAGAAAAAGAATACATTAGACCTCATAATACATGAAGTAAAGAATATTCTGAGGTTTCGACAAGTTCCAATCAAGACAGCAAACAGGTAAAAAGATCATTCCTGGCTTAAAGACTTTGTCTAACAAACGCCTAGTATTTGGGCTTCCCAAGTGGCGCTAGTAGTAAAGAAACTGCCTGCCAATGCAGGAGATATAAGAGACATGGGTTCGATCCCTGGGTCAGGAAGATACCCTGGAGGAGGGCACAGCAACCCACTCTGGTATTCTTGCCTGGGAATTCCCATGGACAGAGGAGCCTGGTGGGCCAGAGTCCATGGGGTCTCGAAGAATCAGATACTGAGGTTAAGTGGCTTCAGTTTGAAAGCCACTTAACACTTAACAAGCCACTCAGCATGTTAGCAAGCATGCTTTAGGGCAATCAAGTCAGAATTCAACCAGTATTTTTATACGTTGAAACCTCTTGAGAAGTACTCGAGTGGTATTTCTGCTTTGTAGCACACATATATAGTATTTGGCACAGACCTGGACAGGCTGCAGATTTTTCTGGAGAGCATACATTCTTAAAATAAGAAGGATGTATCAGGGGAAGTTGAGGATAAGCACCCTATGAAATACATAAGGTACATATGTAATCTTGGAATTTAGAGTTGAAAGTCACATCAGCAAAATATTATAGTGATTGGAGACTATAAAGATTTAAAAAAACCTTAGAACACCTTTTGTTTTTTGACACAGCACTGCACCCTGTGAGGGAGGCCTATAATAGGCCCAGATACCTAAGCTTCCCAGGAGTGAGTGAAGAGTTTGACAGAGCCTATATTAAAATGTTTTGTTGTTCTTCAGTTGCTAAGTCGGAGAAGGCAATGGTAAACCACTCCAGTACTCTTGCCTGGAAAATCCCATGGACGGAGGAGCCTGGTAGGCTGCAGTCCATGGGGTCGCAGAGTCGGATATGACTGAGCGACTTCACTTTCACGCATTGGAGAAGGAAATGGCAACCCACTCCAGTGTTCTTACCTGGAGAATCCCAGGGACGGGGGAGACTGGTGGGCTTCCATCTATGGGGTCGCACAGAGTCGGACACGACTGAAGCAACTTAGCAGCAGTTGCTAAATCCTATCCGACTCTTTTTCGACCTCATGGACTGTAGCCCAACGGGTTCCTCTGTTGGTGGGATTTCCCAGGCAAGAATACTGGAGGAGGTTGCCATTTCCTTCTCCAGGGGATCTTCCTAACTCAGGGATCAAACCTGAGTCACCTGCATTGGCAGGCAGATTCTTAACCCTTGAGCCATTAAAACCTTAGCATGGCTAACCAACTGAAAAGCATCTTCCTTAATGTTCTTAACAATCTGCTCACTCCCAATAGCTATTGCAGCAATAAAACAAAATATGATGAAAGAAGAAAAACAATCTAATAGCCCTTCATGTAATAGAACTATTTAGATGCCAAAGTAGCCAATGGATAGTGAGGTACTCTTTTTGATTCCAATGTTTCAGTGATATGGAGGACCAAATAGTGTTTTTAATCAAAGTTTTGCTCTTCTAGACTCTTGTTAGCGCAGCTGCTGAGAACTCCAAAGATCGTTACCAATGTTCTGAAGACATATTACTGTGTAGTTGCTAAGTTGTATCCGACTCTTTGCGATCCCATGGACTGTAACCTGCCAGGCTTCCCTGTCCATGAGATTCTCCAGGCAAGACTATTAGAGTGGGTTGCCATTTCCTCCTCCAGATCATCATCCTGACACAGGGATTGAACCCGCATCTCCTGCATCGGCAGGCAGGTTCTTCCATCAGTGAGCCACCAGTGAAGCCCCTAAATCTATGAGTTTGTTTTCTATTTTGCATGTGCATTCATTTGTATTGTTTTTAAATTGCACATAAGTGATATCATACAGCATCATACAAGTCTCCTCCACTCTTGGCTGCCCTAAATCCAGTGCAATGCTGTGGCAGAGAGGTGGTGGGAATGGAGCATTACCAGGTAGATAATGGGATCATTCACAGGAAAGCCATCAGCATTTCTTCCCAGTGGATAGTCGTGATCATTGAGCATGGAGCGCAGTGTATGAGTAGGGCTCTTAAGGAGTCAGGGTAGGGACAGAGGGTGGACTAGGAGTTTCCGAAGCTGTGATGCAAGGGAAAGAGGATTACAGAGACCAGACTCCCCCAGTCCTGAAACAGGCAACCCGACATTGAATCCCAAATACCTGTCCATTGCTGGAAGATATTAGTTACAAGACACACCCTCTCTGTGCCTCAGATTCCTCCTAGAAATAGTCTATTTGCTGCCTGATAACTGCACTTGTGTCCTCCCAGTTACCACCCCAAGCTCTGCCAAACTCATTCACTGCACTCATAAGGCGCTTTCTCCAATGTGAACTCTCCGATGATCAGAGACTGGATTTATCAAGAAAAGATTTCCTGCATTCACTCTACTCATAAAGTCTTTCTCCACTGTGAATCTCTGAAGATACTGAAGGCCGGAGCTGGCCGTGAAAGCTTTCCCACATCCACTGCACTCATTTTCCCTCCAGTGTGCACAGGAATTGAGGTGGTGCATTTGATTAAAGGATGTACCATCCTGAGTAAAATTTAAAGTATAATTTCCTTTTCAAATTCTATATAGTTTGAGCTCGCCATTCTAAAAGGAGCTTTAGGATACATTTCTTGTTTTGGCATAATCTGAAAATACAAACTGTAACTTGCAAACATACACAAAATACAGGAGTCCAATTACCCTCACATTACTAACCTTGGCAGTCTTCCCTCATCCTATTCCCTGGCCACTCCTTCTGTGAATACTGCACACTGCTGCTCAGCTCTGGTAATTTGTATAACTTTTTTTTTTTTTTACTTTGCATTTGGGCAAAGAATCCAGCGCCTCATCCTATTTTATACTATTTCGCAGGCTCTTTTCACATATACCCTATTTCAACTGTTTACATTTGGATTTTCCATTATGAGCTTCCTTTCAGAAATCTTGGTTAATGGAATTCTATAATAAACGACAGTTTAAAAGTATTTTTAAAAATCTACTTAATGAAAATGTCTTTCTCAAAGATTAAGAATTAAATGTCAACTGTAAGTAGTAAAGAATCCGCCTGCCAATGTAGGATACGGGTTCAATCCCTGGGTGGGGAAGCTTCCCCTGAAGAAGGAAATAGCAACCCACTCCAGTATTCTCGCCTGGGAAATTACATGGACAGAGAAGCCTGGCGGGCTATAGTCTGTGGAGTTGCAGAGTCAGACAGGACTGAGTGACTAGGAACAGCACAAATGCAAATCAAGTACAAAATTGTGTCTTATAAAGGTACCAGCACTATAGAACTGTAGTTTTGCTGTTTATTTTTAGTTAAAAGATGTTCCCATCATTAGTTTTCAGAACACTAAAAGTTTAACTACCACTGCATGATAACTACACACCAGTGACTTACATGTTATTTCATCCTTACAATAAACAGGCAAGGTTACTGCCATTTTATAGATGAAAATAGATTCCAAAGGATCACAAAGCTAGTAGTAGGAAAGAGCTGGTATTCAAGTATGAAGCCACAGCCCAGCTTCTTCCTCTTTCTCCATTACGCTATGCCACATCTCATTCAAAAGTCAGAAAATAAATCTTTAAAGTTTCATGCTCTGTGTTTTCTAAGGATAGGGAAAAAACTATAAAAATATATAAATAAAACAAATGCTTTTCCCCTCCTCTGTGGCAAAATTAACACCTAATCTAAACACTGAGTATACTAAATGGCAACATTTTAGTTTCCTTTTCACCAGGCAATGAAACTAAAAAAGCATTCGAATAGTCATTTATATTAACAGCTTCAAAATCACACATTTTAAAATGCTAAAGTTTGTTTTTATTTATGTTTTGGCCACACTGCACAGCATATAGAACTTAAGTTCCCGCACCAGGGAGTGAACCTGTGCCCCCTCCAATGGAAGTGTGGATTCTTAACCAGTGGACCACCAGAAGTCCCTCAAAACTCACATATGCTTTGAAAGTGTATTTTGTACCCCAAATTATGAAGTGAAATCATATCACACATAATCAATCATGTAAAGAAAACATAGCACAAAAAATGTCTAAAAAAGTGGTAGTTGGCATATCTACTTGGTATTACTTTGTTTTCTTTTTTACAGTTTTTACTCGAAATAGAAAATGCTAATGTGCCATTTGGGAAAAAACTTTTCTAATTTTAAAAGCAAATACAGAAACTTTCAAGAAAAAGTAGGCTTGAAAAAAGAACCAACTCACATGCTACCACATGGATGAACCTGAAGGAACACTATGCCAAGAGAAATACGCCAGTCACAAAATGACAAGCTCTGTATGAGTCTACTTATTTGCAGTATCTGGAGTCGTCAAACTCACAGAAACAGAAAGCAAAATGGTGGTTGCCCAGTGTGGGGAGAAGGGAATTAAGTTGTTTAATACATAGAGCTTTAAGTTTGTAAGATGAAAAGTTCTGAAGACAGGTTATATAACAATGTGAATATACAAACACTACTACACAAAAATGGTTAGGATTTTTTTTGTTTCTTGTGATTTTTGTTATGAGTATTTTATCACAATTTAAAAAATTTAAAGGAACCAGTGAGTTATTTTTAATGTGATGATACTACAGTTATGTCTTATGTCATTTAGAGACTAGTAAGTGGATCATCTGTAGACTGATGGGCACCAGGGAAGCTCATCCTATTATTCCACTTTCATGTATGTTTGAAAACATCCTCAATCAAACAGAACTTTTAAAAAATGGAACCAAAAAGAAAATGAAATTTCCTGATCAAAAAAATTATCTATCATGAAAATATTTTATTATGGTTTAAATATGTAAAAATGTAGAACATTTTAGCTACAACTGATAAATAAGACACATCATTTACTTCACTTGGGAGAAAGCTGCTGAAAACCAGATATGGTTTGCTGGGCTTACGTTAGAAAAGCTGTATGGAGAAAATTACATGAACAGTCTAAAGTTTGCTATGAAAACAATGTATTTTATTAAAGTAATTCAAAGTCAAAAAACAACAACAAAAGGGAAATTCCACAACCTTTGCAACTATATAATCTTTATGTAGAAAAACTATAAAGTGACAGTCTGGAAAGCAGCTCCACAATAAACTGAATCCTTACATCAAGAGTAACTAAAATGATGGAATCAGTTCACCCAAAAGAAATTTAGTTTTGCCATAGAGTATTTCAGCTGAGCTGATTTCAACTGTATTATTCTCAATTCTGAAAAGTTGTCTTTCCTGATATTTCAAATCACCAAAGATACAACATACAAGAGCCTGCTGAAGTCAAAAGAACAAAACACATACTCCAAGCACAATTACATATAAAAATGAATGAGGGCTTTTTATCTACACATCTACAAAACTGTATAAATAACCAATTACACATATGATCTGTGTACACTGAAGCTCCATGAGGTGGTACTGAATAAACACTTGAGGCATAGAATTTTCAACACTGGAACATGGCTCACTCTGGTCAGCAGCGCATTCCCACCTTCTAGTCCAGCATCACAACACTTCCCCTGGGATTTGTATTTGTGTCTTATCTAAGTCCTGGGAAGTTGATAACAAATAAAGAAAAATGCCGAAAGGAAAATGAACGAAATATCATCTAAAATCTATTCTAAAACATGCCTGTGAAATATGAACAAACCAAGCATTTCGTGAGTTTTTACAGTCATGTTCCTTTAAACTTACATTAGTGTCTTCATTAGTACCTGCACTGAATTTTCTGTAGCTTTTCCATTAACATATAATAGAAGAGGAAAACAACAAAGAAAAAAAGCTCTTATTTTCTTAGAAAAAAAGTGGTACTATTTATTTTAAAAAACAACCTTCTCTGCTAAAGAAATCACACTGTTGTGATTATCAAAATGGGTTAATTACTTTGACAATACAGACTTATTTTATTTTTAATAATCATAAACTATTACCATGGTCATATAATTTTTCAGAACTTATGAACATAATGGAGACAAATATGTACAGAATATTTCTAATAACCTATATTAGATCATGATTATAACTGTTAAAAATATATTCAAGTACTCAAGAATATTAAAGTTTGGGGGAAAAATGCAAAAGTCGTAAGCATTTCCTCCCTCTTAGATTCTTTAATTGGGATGAAAGTCTCACGGTAAGCCCACAGGAATGGTCTGTAATAAAGAAAAATTAGGTCAGTGTACAGTAATTTCTGCACACTTTAGCAGAAATGGCAAGAACACTTTGAGCCAAATCTAAGCATTCCTTTGGGTCAGGGCTTTTTGTTTTAGTTCTTTCATCTCTAACTTCTCAACATGTCACAGTTCAGAAGTGCCTATACACCTACTAACAGTAATAAGAAAATACAAAATCAAAGAAAAGATTCATAGACATGATTCTTTTCAACCTTAGGCCTCTCTTTGATAAGAAATGAAGGACTATTTTTTCTCTCTCACCTATTAAAGAGAGCGATTAAATGGTATTAACCTAGTAAGGAATACCTGTTTATGTTGGAGCGGAAGAGTTTAAGCCACGCCCTTTATAAAGAGTAGATAACAGAGGATTTCCTCCTACATGTAGCTGTTGGGGAGGATAGACATGTCATAGAACTGGAACAGGATACTTCCTATAACTGAACAGCCATGCCTACAAACATTTTCATGAACCTGCAGAAATTCTGCTAATTAAGTGTTCTTTATACAAGAAGCAATGAATACTATGCTTTTATAAAAATATGGTGGAATATCTCCCCCCGTCCCATTCACCAATTTCTGACCATTAAGCTTTCACTGAATCCATAGAGAATTAAACACACTTACTCTGGATATTTTCTCATTAAGTAAAGCTGGAAATTATCTAACAATACCACTTGCAATTCCAGGAAAAAAAAAAAAATTCAGTACAATCTAATATGAACACTAGCAAGCTTCACAGAATACATATTCTATCAAGCCTACAGAATCCCCATCCATCACCCAAAAGGAAGTCAGTCTTACCCACTGCATAAAATAAAGATGTTTGTTACATATCTAGATGCAGATTAAAAGAATTGCTAAATTCTACTGCAGTAGAGAAAAAAATACAAATAAGCACTCAAAACCGACCTAACAATGTCTACTCACTCCTGCTTCTCCAGGCTACTTTTTTAAGAGACAGAAAAATAAGCATAACTTGCAATTTGACTGGCAAAATCACTTCCTGACTAATCATTTCTAAGCCTATACTAGATACCAATGATGATGGAATGCCCACAATCACCAGCAACTCAACCTTATTATTATTTCTGCAACAGTAATTATATAAAATTCCATTCTCCCAGGCAGTGAACAAGGGAGAAAAACAGGTTCTTTAAAAATGGCTGTATTTGTAGGTTTTTAGAAACCAGCACCAAATGTTCATGTTTAATTATTCTAAGCAACATTTAGTAATTAACTAAATGCCTATCAATATGGACAAACAAAAGAGTGAATGATAAGGAAATAACTTTCAAGCAATAGTGCATGTTGTTAAGAACCACTAAGTAAAATAATTTGACACATTTCTACAGCTTTTGTAGGTTTGCCCAGTTTGGAAATAACATGCCTCAATGCTCAGTAATATTCCTACCCTTCAAATCATGAGTACAGGTTTTTAATTTTGTGACTAGGCAAGACCAAGTACAACTTGAAAAGATACTTTTAAAAAACAAGCTAACTCAGAACAATCTGTTATTAGAACCATTACTCTATTAAGAAGGGAAAAAACCATCAAATCACTGTAAAAAGTGTCTAAATGAAAAACTGAAAGCAAGGTTCACAAACAGTAGCATCAGTTCAAGTCTACATGACCCTTTATTACATTGTAGCGATATTATGTTCAACATTACATAAGTTTTCTTATGTCTTCCTCACACTGCAATTTATCCCCACTGTACAACAGATTTCAACTCTGAAAATGGTTTAAATCAACTTTTTGCATCTTTAATTTACAAACCATTGGGTGTTATGTTTCATAAAAATTTATATCATTTTAAAATTCTACTTAAAAGCTAAACCTAAAACTAAACCCTTTAAAAACAAAAAACCAATGAAGGTGCTTTAAACAGAACCTTGTAGAAATATTCTGATACCAGTGTTTGAAAGAGAGACTACGGAGGGCTATAAAAGGGCAACCTTCATAAAAAAAATTCTATGGCCAATTACTGTTAAATTCTTTTAAATACATTTTTCTAATGATAGAAAATTAAATCAAAAGATGGAAGTTTAATTTTTCCCCAATAAGTAGTTGTTCAGGACATGGGTTAAGTGTACTGAAATCATATTGCTTCTTTGAAAAAAGAGATTTTAGCCAGGCATACCATTAACAAAAGACCACGCATATCTGCCTAGTCTCTTGATCTCTGGGTACTAGTATTACCTAAGGGAACATTACCCAAGAAATTGGTTGGCAAGCCTACCAAATATGAGTCTTGGGTCCCTCAATTTTGACAGTCATCTTAGCAAATACAAAACTTTAGCTACTTGAAGAGTGAAGCTTGTAAAGTGCATTAGGTGTAAGAAACACAACGGAAGTGCTAAACTCACTTAGCAGGATTTTAAGGGACTTGATGTCATCAACAGGGCAAAAAAACAACATTTAAGTTTTCTGTTCAGATTTTATTTGAAATCTAATTCAAATTGTCAAAGCTACAAAAGGGGGGAAGACATCTGTATTATTTTTTCTAAGTCACAACATCCTAAAACAAAATACTACTACTGCCAGCAGATCCATTATACACATTTCTGATGAAATTCATTAGCACAATAAAAATTTCATCTTGAGAAACAGCCACAACAAAAGTAATTTATACAATATAAAACAACAACAGGTCTACAGATGCAGTTACTTATGAGTTTACACATGCATTCACAAACAAATAAAAACCCCAGGAATGCTCTTTCATTAGATTTTTTGTTTTTCGTTTTTTTAAAAAAACAGACCATTCAGGCACAAAACAAAATCGCATTTCCAATAAGTGACAGCATCTTAAAAATTTATGTCAGTGTTTGTTTTTCTTTGACTTTTTATGAGACCTGTGTGGAGATCGGGACTGGGATCTGGATTTCTTCCCTGATTTTTTAGGGGATCTAGACCGTGATCGCCTAGATCTTTTAGGTGTCCTTGAACCAGATGGAGATCTGAGGAAACAAACAAAAACAATTTAACCAAAGTACTCACGTGATCAAAACAAATTATACTTAAATTATCTAAAATGATCTTTAACAGGGCACAATGAAAGTCACTGAAATAAAAAAGGCTGTAAACTTTCCAGATTTATACTGTGCCTACTGTATGCACACACTCTCACACACACACATTTTGTACTTCCTATGCACCACATCAGTGATCACCGGTAGCAGGCATGGCAAGACAGACTCCCGAGCCCTACCACTGCTCTACTGACTCAAACTGTCGAAATCTGCATTTTAACAGCTCCCCAGATTATATAAGCCAAAGTTCAAAATGGCATCCAACATCATTCACAAAACTTTTGAACACAGTGGCTTTGCAGCCTATCTTCAGGAAAAGCACCAACTACTGCAATTTCAAGGGAAAGACAGCACTCTGTAAGTGCTATGCATTAAAATTACCAAAACAAATAATTATATAATTTTCATGAATGTATATATATATAATATATGCACAAGTACCATTCAGAAAAAAGAGTTATCTGTTATAGAAAAATTTTACTAAAAAATGGCTACAATAAAAACATTTTAGGATAAAAAGCAGTTTCAGCTCTCAGGAAAACTCTATAAACAAAACACTTCTAAATCACCTTTCTGGAACTTGGAGGAAAAAGGTATAGAACACACTAAATTAAATGCTGAAGAAATAGTCCATGGTATTTATGTCCACAAGTCTACCCAAGAACTTGCTAATAAGATTACTGCTGGGTGGGGAGGGAACATGTATTTTTCTTTCAGCCTTGACAAAAACCAAAGACTATTCCATAGAAACTAAAGAACAGAAAGGAAAGAAAAGCAGCTACTCCTACTCCACAGAAAACTGATGCTTAAAATTCCTGGCTGGTCTTTACGTGTTGGAAGCTTTCTTGTGCTTTAGTCATGAGTAGACTGGGGTGGGGAGATGGAAAGGAAGAATCTAAAATGAAAGTATATCTGTTTGGTTTTCTAAAATCCTTTCAAAAATGGCTGCCAAACAAATTATTTTCAAAAGCTGGTGGAATGACAAGGAAACTGGCATTTGAAATATTACAAAAAAATGACTTGTGTTTACCTTTTGGCCTTTTTGCTAACATCTCTAGGAGAATCTTTGTGAGATGACCTGGACCGTGAGCTCTCTTTATGAGATCTTTCTGAACGCTCTGATCGCTCCGATTTTGGTGATGGGGATTTCACTCGTCTACCACTGCTACTGCGAGATGGGCTAGGGGACGTACTGTGTCGCCTTTTCCTATGGAACAAAGCCCCCAAAACATCCCGTAAGTGAGCAAAGGATCAGGTATATCATTTTCCTTCTACTAAATTAGCTTTTAATTCCTATCAGTTTACACTATCTTTATTTTCACTAACCTTATTAATGTTATTTTCTAACAACATTCAAAGCCTTTTTATACTTAGAACAAAAAAGTCTTAAAGATAGGCTGATCGACACAAAAACTGAATTCAACTAAACTGGATTTTTCTCTGCTCTAAGAGAGATTATTGGAACAATGGACAAAATTCCATCAAGGTCTCTGATTAGATAATAGTGGTTTTTTTAATGTTAATTTCTTGCTCTTGAAAATTTTTTCTTTTTGTTCAATCTGGAAACTTTTACTGTGGTTAAGTATGTAAATGGGGCATCATGTAAGCAAGTTATTCTTAAATGATTGGGGTTAAAGGGAGAAAGGAAGAGGAAGAAGAAAATAAAGCAAAAGGAGAAATACTTTTAACACTGCGGGAATGAAGGTGAAAGGTATCTGGAAATTCTTTATAGCATTCTTGTAACTTTTCTAGAACTCTTATATCAAGATAATAATAAATGACAAAAAAGTGATAGATTTACTACTTTACCAATTAGTATAACCATGTGATCTTGTAACTATATGAAGAGTGACTAAGTCAAAATTTTTTAATTTGCATTTGCTTGGTTTTTATTAGGAAAATCTCAATTCTAAAGCAACTTTCTCTACTAATCAGAGATTTAGGAACTGTGAAAGTAAGAAATAAAAACTACAAGAGAAATGATTTTGATTAGAATGAAGACTTAAAAGTGAGGACCAAGTCCCTACAGCCTAAGTACACAATTTCCCTTAACAAACAGGACTGGGAGACTCAAGTTTATAGGTAGCAGCCTCAGCACAAAAGAAAAGCTTATATTGGAGGTAAGATCTAGCAAGCTGCTTAGTTATTTAAGCCTTAGGTTCGATACCTAATACTGTAACTGAATTCTTGCCCTGAACTAAGGCTAAGGTACCTTATAAACCATGTCAAGGGATGTATGTCCCAGGTAACTAAGCCAAGTGCCAAATGCCCCTTTGCTCAGCTAATTCTGCCTTCTGCAGGCAGAACCCAAACACGTTTATCATACACACAAAAAAACCTTTTCCAATCTGTTGGTTCCAGTGATGAAAATATTACAAAATGAAACACGATTCCAAATCCTAGAGCCAGCATAGGCATTAAATGAGAAATGTTATACCTTTCTTTCCTTGTTGGAGTACATTCATCTTTCTCCTTCTTGTCTTTGGATCGAGATTCCAGTTTTTCTTTATCCTTCTTATCTCTTTCTCGCTCTCTTTCTAATTCCTTCTCTTTCTCCTGTTTTTTTTTTTTTCAAAGAAATATTTAGTCATTAAAAAACACCAATCTGGTTAATCTCATTTATGTAGTAATATTTTCCCTTCTAGTTAACTATTTATAAAATTACTACTCAAAGTATACCTACTCTTCCGGAAAGCCAGTCATTTCTTCTACTTCTCTACTTATACTGGATTAATAATGATACCAGCAACAGTGGCTGAGTATTTTCTGAATGCCTACCATAGGCCAAGCAATTAATGAACAACTTTCCATATACCACTGCATGTAATTCTTCAAAACATGCCTATGAATAGTATTATCCTTATTCAAAACATGAAAAATGAGCCTTATAAAGGCTCAGTGCCATGCCTAAGGTCAAACAGGAATGAAGTCAGGATCTGAGCCAAAGCTCTAGAGTCAGGGCTCTTAAAGAGTGCTGTCCCTTCACTTAAACAAATTGGAAAAACAATATGATGACCTTTCCATCTAAAACTACAATAAAACTGTCAATAGTGATTCTAATTGCACAGCAAGTTGACTTAATCAAAGGAAAGCACTTATTAAAGTAATATACTAAAAAGGAGAAAGATTTATTCACAATAAATGTCTAGCAAAAAGTCTTAGTATTAATAGTGGGAAACAAGTATCAATCATATTGGAAATTTATAAAAGTACAAATTATAAGTCCTAATATAAAAGTACAAATTGACTACATAATTGCATAAACCAGAAAAATTACTTATTTGCTTATCCCCAACTGCTACAACTGCCACTTCTCACTTAAAATTATGACTGCTATTGATAATTAAGGGAGTGGCTACCAACAATGAACCCACAAAGCCAACTGAGCTCTTCAAAAACAAGAATTAAAAAACAAAACAATTAAATTTCTCTATGATTTGTATGCATCAAGAAAGGTAACCAATACCTGATACAAAGCCCATACCAGATGTTGGCAAATGTTTTCTGTAAAGGGCCAAGTAGTAAATATTTTCTGCTTTGTGGGCTACAGTCTGTCAACTTTATACGTAGTCCAAAAGCTACTACAGATAATACATATATAATAACTGAAGGGGGATGGCTGTGTTCTAGTAAGTTTATTAACAAAAATGAAGTGATGGTTATAGTCTGCTGACCCCTGGCCTATGCCTTCAAAAAAACACGTTCTTTCTTCCAATTATAACCATGGAGGGCAAGGAGACTAAAATGGTAATAATGTGGCACCTCAAGGTGCAGTCTTCCATGCAAATCAAACACTTGCCACCATCCCCAAAGGGACTCAACAGGGTTCAGATATATAACATCTTTTTTTTTTTTAATCTCATGTATCTTTTTTCCAAATACAACTACTGAGGACAAATTTACAAAGTGATGTTGAAGAGACCAACTTCCTCTGGTGATCTGCAGGTTACATTTTTCTGATTGATACTTCACAGGAATCAGACTACAGTTTACTTATGATATTTTAAACACTTTAATAATAAAAAATTAATGTTAACTATTATTTAATTCTTTGCGTGTGTGGTGCTAACGGTAAAAAATCTGCCTGCCAATGCAGGACACAAAAGATGCAGGTTCAAACCCTGGGTCAAGAAGATCCCCCTGAGTAAGGCATGGCAACCCACTCCAGTATTTTTGCCTGGAGAATCCCCATGGACAGAGGAGCCTGGTTGGGCTATACTCCATGGGATCACAGAGTCAGACACAGCTGAAGTAACTTAACACATACATACACAATTATCTAATTCACAATCCTGCAAAAACTGGACCATTAACCCAGCTTCACTGAGTAAAAGCAGGTTTCAGTGATGTGCCCAGGCATGCAGAGCAGAGCAGCAGCAGGAGTCCACACGCTGTGCGGCACCACAGCTGCTTTACCACACCACTGCTCCCATCAACGTGAAGAGCTTTGGATGACTCTAAGCTCCCTTCTACTTGTTGCTATTTCTCTCAATCATCCTTTTTTGTAATGACAGTCAAGATGTAGGTAAAAATTAATAACAGTACCAATCAATAAAATTCCTAGGTTCTTTCAACAACTATCCTGTGGGCTTCTTGTGTTAAAATTCCCTGTATATCCCTACATATCTTTTGATGTATAAGAATACAAGGTCCCTCAAAAGCTTAGAATTCACAGATGAGGTATTCTACCCCTTGCTGTTCCTCCTTGGACAAAATGTAAGAGTAGTCCTAACTCCATCTCTGTCTCTGTGCCACTACTTAGGGTTGTTGGTCACAAATGTGACTCTTTCTATAGTACCTTCCAGTTCTGAAAGTACGTCCTTAACAGGATGTTATGCTCCACAAGGATCCAGAATAAAAGAGCATGGTGTTGTTCTGAAACTGTTTTCCAAGCTGAACTAACTATAAAACATCAAATTCCAAAAGTTCCTATTTATCAGTATTCAGCATTTATATAAAGGATATAATTTGAAATATTCTCTTCCTTAAATACACCAATATATCAATATTATAGGCAGTCAAACAAATAACTGAAAAATGCATAATTGCGTATACTTATTCCTTACTCGCTGAAGAAGTTTATCTCTGTAGTGTTCTACTTGTTCCTGAAAGCTCTGGCCTGCTTTTTTAGGTCTTTTTCCAGATTCCAATTCATCTTGAAACTTCATAACTTTGAGCTGTGAAATAAGACATTTTTAAAATAAATCTTTTTAATCATTATAGCTTCTCAAGCAGTACTTTGCTCCTTTAAAAAAATATTTTCTTCTTTGAAACGTGTATAAGAAGGGAAAACAAAAATAGCAACATAAAACATAAAAACATACAGTAACTTATTAGGATTCAGTCAAAACATAACATCAGTGTATATAACTCCCTAATCTGAAGACCACTTGTGAGATAAGCCCAACTGCAGAATTCAAGTGATCAGGCACAGGCCCATGTGCTCTCTGCACAGCCACACAAGATGACTTGAAAACCAAGACCTGTGCCTCATGCCCTTGAGAATGTACCTATTCTTTGACATAATGAGAATGAATTTGGTATCTGGTACCCCAACTTACTCCAATACTTTGGCCACCTCGTGCGAAGAGTTGACTCACTGGAAAAGACCCTGCTGCTGGGAGGGACTGGGGACAGGAGGAGAAGGGGATGACAGAGGATGAGATAGCTGGATGGCATCACCGACTGGATGGACATGAGTCTGGGTAAACTCCGGCAGTTGGTGATGGACAGGGAGGCCTGGCGTGCTGCGATTCATAGTGTCACAAAGAGTCAGACACGACTGAGCGACTAAACTGAACTGACCCCAAATTAGAAAGGTTAAAGGTAAGCGTAACTTCCAGCAAGGTAAGACAGTCAGCAGAACACAGGGGATAAACAACTATTAAAACAATCAAAGAGAGCAGCATTCTGGTTATAGCTCATAAAGCTATAGCTTGAAGTGAAATTTCACTCTGTTTACAGGAGAGTCTAATCACTCAGCATCAAGACATCCAGAAAAGGTTAAACCATATTCAAAACGTACTTTTAAAGACACTAAGTATACAGTGATTTAAAAGAAAACAGAAAAATTCCCATTTCCTGTAATTTATTCATATATGAACAAAGTTTTTTGTACAAAAGTATTCACTACAGCATTATTTGCAAAGGAATGTAGACCACCTCCAGTTTATCAAGAGATTGCTAGCTGATTTTACGTGTGTGTGTGTGTGTGCACTGTGACTGTGAGTGAACTAAGGGAAGTCAAATATACAGTTAGGCATGAGGATTTAGATGATCCTGGATGGTACCACAGGACTGCAGTCCCAAACCTGTAAAATCTTGTTTCACTTTAGGCAGTGAGAGGGAACACACTTATCTGACGCAATTATTACAGATGCAAACTTCTTTACCTATTTCACAGTTATGCCCTGTAAATGGACTAAATGCTACTATTTTACTTGTATTTAAAAAAACAAGACCTCACTTGTTTTAGTTTTTTCCTTCACTACAAATGAGACTTTCCAGCAGACTGAAACAAGCCATAACTTCCACTCAAAGTGGTATTTTCATCATGTTTTACTTCATGAACATTAAGTTTCCAGATTTTTGCCCCTTTTCTACCTAATTCTACTTCTATTATCAGGATCATTTATAATCAGAGCTTTGAGGTTCTCTTCTCTTTCCTTAAAACTATTAAAAAGTACTTGCATTTTGTGTGTGTGTGTGTTAACAACTACATTTAAAAAGATAGTAAGATGTAAGGTAAAAGAGGGTGGGGGCTTGGGGGGGGGGGGCAAGTTTTCAAGTTCATCACTGTGTGAAGCCTCCCATACCTAAAACGGCTGTTCCAGAGAATGTATTTGTGGCAAATCAGTTTAAAAGTTAAGCAAGCAAGAGTCAAACAACCTGAATGTTACTCACGTGAAAGGGATCCCTACAGTACCTTTTGAAAAATCACTATAAAATCCCTAGTTACAGATCCTGCTGATGTGGCCTAACTCAGGCACGAGCACAAGTCCAGGGTGCCCAAGAAAACATGCCACAAAGGTTCCCAACTCAAAAGAGAATAGCCCGTGCAATGGTTTGCTGGCCATCTCAAGTATATCACCTTTCCCTTCAACTATTCACTCCTTCCTCAGGGGTCAGGGCAGAAAAGGGATTTTCTACTTCAGTAACAAAGAAGACCCTTCACCTGGCTCCCCACCTAGTGCTCCTCTCTTCCAATAACTCCAGCCCAGGCACTGTTCTAAGCAGAAATCTGAAAGATTACAAACTTGCTTCCAGTAAACACTGTAAGATCACATGACTGCGTATTTTCTAAGTGCTCTGCAGAAAACGTCAATATTTTATAACATAAATCTTTGGTTTTTATTAATTCCATGATAAAAAAGGTTCAGCTATAGACATCTTTGTTACAATACATTTAGGGACGAGAAAGGCTTTTAAAAAGAAAAACTGCTAAGGTGGTAAAGAGTCTGCCTGCCAAGCAGGAGATGTGGGTTCAATCCTTGGGTAGGGAAGATCCCCTGGAGGCTACCCACTCCAATACTCCTGCCTGGAGAATTCCATGGACAGAGGAGCCTGGCAGGCTACAGTCCATAGGGTGGCAAAGAGTTGGACGTGCCTGAGCAACTAACACTTCCACTTTTTCACTTTCTTATACACATACTATATATATTGTAGTATATAATAAAACTAACTAGAATTTTATTCTTCATTTAAGGGAGCACCAATAAAAAGGTATTCACTGAATTCTAAATTCAGAAACTGACATTCGAATTTAGGGGCAGAGAAGGGACAGTACATGAATAAAGCTCATGAGCCCTGAGTTCTAGCTCAAACTGGCCACCAGTTGTGGACCCTTACTCCACATGACTAAATCTCAGAGTAAATAAAGGAAAAGAATAGATAATTTTAAAACAAAGCCAAGAGCTACATTTTAAAATCAGATTTTTGGCTCACCATCCAAATCCCCAAAGAGTTAAGTAAATTGTGAGAGGGTGGCCACTATAAGAACAAGAAAGACAATCACTGAGTAGCAAAGAGAAGCCAGATTATCAAAGAGCATATAAAATAGGGGGAAAGAAAAAAAAATATATATATACATATACAGGTGTGTTGGTGTATGTACATGCATGTACAGTACATATACATACATATACAGTGTAGAATCATCCAAATTAACCAAAAAGTTAAAATCACATGGCTCTCTTTCAAATCAAGAGAAAAACAGAACACTAAGAATTAGTCTATTTTGGTATTTGTAAGAAGACAGTTCAATTATCAAGAAAATACATTTTTTTTTAATTGACCTCAGTCTTTGTTTCTACTCCAGTACTTCTATCAGGTCAGTGAGGCAGAGTTCAGTAAGACTGGGAGGAGTTCTGAAAGTTAAGAAGGGTCATGAGCAGCTTGAAAAAGGTCCACAGGTGAGTGCATTCACTGAGATAACACATCTTATTTTCCTGAAAATTTTATAAAGAATGTATATATCTCAGGAAAAATAAATCAACTTACTAATTCTGAAAATCCTACTTGTAACTGACATCATACTGATTCTGTGTAAGGCTGAAACAAAATGAATGCTTTCTCTAGTTTTCGGCTTGGTAATAGATATCTGAGAAAGAGGTGGGCAAGAACTTGTACCAGCCCAATAGCAGGTGGCGGAGAAATGCAAACTGGTAATTAATATGGTAAGGTATGGTCTTCCCTAGTGGCTCAGTGGTAAAGAATCCACCCACCAATGCAGGAGACATAGGTTCAATGCAGGAGCAACTAAGCCTGTGCACCACAACTATTGAGCCTGTACTCTGAATGCATGTGCTGCAACTACTGAAGCCTGCACGCTGACAGCCTGTGCTGCTTCTCAAAAAGAGAGGCCACGGCAAGGAGAAGCCCGTGCACCACCACTGGACAAAGTCCATGCAGCAACAAAGACCCAGCGCAACGAAAAATACATAAATAAATAAAAATAAAATTACAACATGGAAGGTATTACAAGTTAATAAAGGAAAAGCACAGATACACAGTAAGTATATAAAATACTGTTAAATGAATGGACAAAGTGTTACAATTCACTCTCATGTACACTTTTGAGATTAAGGACTGACTGCTACACTATTGCTAACATCTACTGGGAATGTTTCATCATCTGGGGGCAAGAAATAAGAAAGGCTCCCATTACAAAACCCTCCCCTCACTGACATGTCTGAATACCTTTGGAAATTTTTAAAAGACATCACAAAATGGAAGGGCATGGAGACAGAGAAGTCTTGAGAGTTTGGACTCTTCCTTCTTATGGTTAAGCCCCAATGTCTACTCTCTCCCCATCACTTGTGCAGACACTTAAAAATTTTGAGTGATGTATACATAACTTGAATGTGCCAGAAAAGATTTCACGTTTATTACATACTATGTATGCTCTAATATGATGGGTCTCATAAGGTGAGATATAATCTATTACATCAGTATCTGCAGATGGTCTCCTATGTGCTAGGCACTGAAGATATGATCGTCAACAGACGACAGACATGTGAAGGGTCCCTTATCCTCACAGAAATCACAGCCTAGAGGGGAATACAGACATTAAACAAGCAAGCAAGGGAAAAAAACATAAATATACACAACACAATACATGTAAAATCATAACAGACTAATATGGAGAAGTAAGCAAAGCCAGAAGGTTAAGAAAAGGGTACCAAGACAGAAGAGGTGCTTGAACTAAGAGGCCTGAAGGAAGATAGCAGGTATGAAGGTTCCAGACAGAGAGGGAACAGTATGGACCAAGGTGTGATGCTGAGAGAAGCACAGTTTGGTGGAGAAGGTGGAAGAAGGTACAGTGTAGTTTAAACTTCAATGCAATACTAACCTCGATTTCACGGAGTTTAGCTCGTTTTTCCTCACTCATTTCAGAGTACTTAGAGAACTTGGACTCAGTCATTTCTTCTTTGATTGGATTAGAGTACAAATGATGTTCTTCAGATTTGGAACTCTGAGTATCTTCTTCATCTTCACTTTCTTCTTCTTGACTTTGGAAGTAAACAGAATACATTGTATGTCAAGGCAACAAGGAAAATAAAAGTTACATTTTAGAGTCTTGGCCTTTTTGATTTTTCATTGCCTTAGAGCTTAAGTAATGTTAACAAAACTAAGAGGACAATCATCATTAAAACATTCTGTACAAAATAATAGACAATTTTATAAAACTCTTATGTTTCCTCCACAGAAAAAATTTGTGCTTCAACATAATCACGCTTTTAAAAATAGCTTATGTTATTTTTATGCTTTTTTTCTGCCAGAAACCTTTGATGCAGCAATTAAATGAAATGAATAATCAATCAATGATTTCGTATTCTTTGTAGTTCAGTAATTTTATGATGGTTAACATTTAAAAAGCCAGATGTTTACCCTTCCTTCAGCAGAGTCTATAAACTAGAAAATACAAGAGTTTCAGTCAGTTTCTATGAAATAATCAACACAGCAGCAAAGGCCTTATCTATTAATAATTAACATATAACCCTAAGAATAAAACAATATATTAATTTTAAATATTAGCACATATTACTTCATGTCATAGTTGATTATGAAAGTTGGATTGGTATGTAAAATTAAAAGAAAATGAAAAACTAACTACCACAGCTAAGGGATACAAGGAAGAAAAATTCTCCTGTCTTCCAGAAGCAATCTAGTGGAAACAGACAAGCAACTATGACAAGCTACTCATCATGGCCAGAATAGGATTAACAAGTCTTCTTCAATGTTCTTCAAATACAAAAAATGAAGTGACTTTAAAAAAAAGAAAAAAGTCGTATGCTCCAAGACTAGGCTTTGTGAGTGTTAAATTTTAAATTTGAGCAAAACAAGTGTTCCATGTACAAACTAATTCAGAAATGTTTATGTATACTGAAACAAAATTCCTCATAAAAAAATATGGTGATATGAACATGATTACCAGCATACCCTAGAAAATGTTATTTTCTCTTTAGTATTTGAACCCAATAAGCCCTTATATGTTGGTATTTGGATACTAACACTCTACCATGAATAAGGAGTCTTTTAGTATATATTTACAACTATTTGTAACAATATAAAAACAATTATAACCATATTTATCCCAAATAAAATTTTAATTATTTTAGAACCTGATAAGACACACACTGAGAAAATTTTAAGCAAAGTAGATAACAATAAAGAGAGAATATACTGTTTGCCTTTTAATTTCTCATCTGCAGAATACTAATAAAATACTTTCAAACTTTATACTCTCAGAGCGCCACAAATCATTAGTAGCACATATAGGCATAACTCAATACAATACTTAGGTGAGGAAGAAAAACAGAAAAAAGTCAAAATCCAAGATTAAAAAAAAAAAAAAAAAACTTTTCTGAACTAAAATTTACATAATATTTCTTCTTAATTTGTCAGAAACTTGGGAGAAGGAAATGGCAATCCACTCCAGCACTCTTGCCTGGAAAATCCCATGGATGGAGGAGCCTGATAGGCTACAGTCCATGGGGTCACAGAGTTGGACACGACTGAGCAACTTCACTCACTTTTAAACACAGTTCTTAGCTAATTTTTCAGAACACAAGAATTTCTTGTCTTATGGTACAAAATAGTTCTACAAGTGCCTCACATGCTTTTAAGTGGTTAAACTGTGTGTGTGTGTGTGTGTGTGTGTAAAAACAGATGTTTACTGAAGGATTATTCTGGAAAGAGCCAGTCAGTAAAGATGCAAAACAGTTAATGAAATTGTGTGACGTATGAAGTGAAGAGTGCTTAACCAATTGTCTGTTATTGACAAACTCAAAAAAATTCAAAACAAATTTTTTTGCAATTCTAAATATTCCTTGATAAACTTCCTTGCACACTTATCTGAATACCTGCTTTCAACCAAGATGAATACAAGCAGATAAACATAGGGACTGACATGAAATAACAACACCCATGATAGTTCAATAAAAAAAAAACAATGTGGGTCACAGAATAGTATGTAAAACATTATATAATTTATGCTTTAAATTTATGCATATTTTTATACAGAGGAAGAATCTAGGGAACTAGAAACTAAATACTAATCATATTACTTAAGACTTTTAAAATGAACTACACTACAGATGATGATTTAAAAAATATACACACTTTACAGTTATCATTTAAATTTTCTAAGGCTTGAGCAATCTGTTCTAAATGGCTTTGACTTTAGCTCTTATTTACCAGTTCTAGGTTCAGGTCTCACACCCAACTTGTCTTTTACTTTTAAAGAAATGGAAATTCAAGACTCTAAACCCATAAAGAATTCATTACAAATGAAATTAAATTACTATTTTGAACTTTTCTGCAAACTACTAGTGATATATACATACATATATTTAAACCAGTCTTCTGCCACAAATACAATAATTACTTGTCAAGAGCAGCTTCTTGGTAAAAAGGTATTTTTGGACTCAGCCACTAGAGAGCAGTAGTGAGGCGCAAGAAAATTTCAAGAAACGGAAAACAGAATTTTAAGTATTTTTTCCCTATTTTTCACTTTCATAAAGTTACTTTTGTTATTAAGACTTATTTGGAACTCTTAGGAAAAGTAAAAAATATATATTATACTCGTAGTGATCCGTGCTTCCCTGTATGAATGTATGATTACCATCAATACAAATGCATACGCATTTCAAACATTAACATAAATAACAAACTTACTGCAAAAAATTAGTATGCTTAGAAACAATACCACTTGAACAATACTTGAGTTCTGCAAAGGCTTTTCTACCCTTTATTTTCCTTAAATTAATTATTTTATAAGAACAGGTATTCATTTTAAAAAGCAGTGATCCTATCACAGTGAGAGATGTTAACTAATCATGGGATTGCAGACGTAAAGATGAAAACAAGTTGTACTGTTTTCAATTCCTCTACTTCTAAACAGACTCAGTCAGGTATTTCTGACAGCCAACAGCATCTATATTTTACAAATATGTTGTCATAATCATTGCTGACATGTTCTGATCACACTGTTTCTGCGAAGACACCACTGCAGACAAGTTTTCTTCATCATATCAAACTGTTTCCACAAATGCTTATCATATTTCCTTAAATTTAAATGCTAATAATACACATTTATTAGATCCATACAAATGCTCAAATTGTGCTGGGACACAAAGGGACTTTTCCTTTTGTTTACTCTTCCATTTGAAAACAAACAAACAAACAAAACCCCATAAACCTCTGCTTTGTGTTCTTGATGCCTTCTCTTTCCCTATTAAAAAAATAATTAACTTCCTTTGCATTGATTTTAAAAGGTGCCCAGTGTTACCAAAAAAACTACCAACATAAACTTGCAGAATTTGGGAGCAGGAATTCCTATTGCATTCAGTGCTAACCAGCAAAACTGAAAATTATAATAAATTTTCTATATGACGAAGGTAAGTGGTTTTTTCTTTTATTTTTTCTTAGTTCTTCTGGAGTGTGTACATTTAAATAACAAAAAGAATGGTCAGAATGCATTATTTTTCTTAGCAATGAGCATAACCTCCCCATTCACATTTTAAAAATCACCATTTTGTGGAGCCGAAAGAATAAAGATTTAAAACAAACGCAGTTGACCATTTAGTAACTACAATGTGAGAATGTATAACCTAGCACAGAAAAATAAACTCAAAAGCAAAGTGAAACCAGATGCATCAAAACCAGAAAGTAAAAGCTCTTTACTCACTAGAAAAACAATGAAGAACTAAAAATGATCCTCTTAAAACAAGTTTTTTAAGAGTTAAGTTTTCCTCTTCCCTATTATTCAAGTACATCTCTTAATGAAAAAGAGAGTGTATATGCAATAAGAAACTGAATATATTCTAAACCTAGATTCTTACTTTTGATTTTCTTCTTCTTCTGATTCTTCATGCTGGTCAAATAACTCCCATTTAGAAGTTGTTACAGCTAAATAGAAGGAAAAACAGGATGTAATTCCATAAGGTAAATTAGCATTTTTGCAGCAGCACAGTAGAAGCCTAGCTTTAGAACTGAAAGCTTATATTATAGAAGTTATCTACATTTATCTTTTCTTTGAATAGCCATTTCCATGTACTAAATCTATTTCCTTCCTCACACCTACACTATAATTTTATTCCAATTCAGAAAGTAACAAATAGCACTGTCCTCCTTGTTTCTGTGTTAGATGCTAAGATTTGTTTCATTAGAACCTACAAAACACTAAATTAACAATTACACTAGGATACATGTCCAAGCAAGTATGAAAGGCAGGTCTAAACTGCATCTAATAAATCAATCACTATAAGAGACACAGTGATTTCGATTTTCTGAAACTGACCTCTAAATTTCCAAATAGGCATCCCACCTACATTTTCTACTGATTGGCTCAACCTGAAAGGTTTTCAATGATTTCTGATTACTCCAAGCATCCAAACTGAAGCACCTAAGAAAACTGTAACAGCAACTACACTGAAAACTTAGCCACTAGAAATATAAAATAGGGTAATACTGGGTCTTAAGGTTATAACATGTTTCAACATGTTATAAAACACAAAAGGAAAACTACACCTACACACACACACACCAATGTTCAGTAAAATTTTAAGTACTGAATTTTCTAAAGATTTGCATTTACTGTACTTTAACTTACCCTGTGCTTCCAATTCAGATTCATCTACAGCTTCCCATTTTGATGGGGCAACTTTAAATATAGGCTCATTCTTCTTTGAATCTTCAGTTGCATCCACTAAGGAAGAAAAATGAGCCATCAACTCTGACTACTAGAGGATGACTTAAAGAGCTCATGAGTATTCGCCATATTATTAAAAAGCAAAACTAAATAAGGTCACACACGGACTAATAATGCTAGTGTCAAGAATAACGATTATGACTAATCCAACTCTCTGCATCTGAAGGCTAATTTTTAAATATCAATGTAAGTAAAAATAATATATATGTGTATATATAAAACACACACCCAGAACATACAGGTGGTTACTTCAAGCAAAGGGAGAAGTTGAGGAAGTAAAAAAAAAACCCTTCAGTACCTTTATCTAATTATTTTTTTAAGTATAAAATTCATATTATTCAGTATTTTAACATACAATTCAAATGTACTGAAGAGGTACATTAGGTATACTTAATTCAATAAATGATTTCAGATAGCCAGAAAAACAAAGTATAAGTTAGGAAAACGAATAATAAAAACAGAATTGGAGAAAAGGGAACCCTCTTACACTGTTGGTGGGAATGCAAACTAGTACAGCCACTATGGAGAACAGTGTGGAGATTCCTTAAAAAACTGGAAATAGAACTGCCATATGAACCAGCAATCCCACCGCTGGGCATACACACCAAGGAAACCAGAATTGAAAGAGACACGTGTACCCCAATGTTCATCACAGCACTGTTTATAATAGCCAGGACATGGAAGCAACCTAGATGTCCATCAACAGACGAATGAATAAGAAAGCTGTGGTACATATACATCATGGAGTATTACTCAATCATTAAAAAGAATACATTTGAATCAGTTCTAACGAGGTGGATGAAGCTGGAGCCTATCATACACAGTGAAATAAGCCAGAAAGAAAAACACCAATACAGTATAATAACGCATATATAAGGAATTTAGAAAGATGATAACGATAACTCTGTATAAGAGACAGCAAAAGAGACACAGATATACAGAACAGTCTTTTGGACTCTGTGGGAGAGGGAGAGGGTGGGATGATTTGGGAGAAGGGCATTGAAACATGTATATTATCATATGTGAAATGAATCACCAGTCCAGGTTCGATGCATGATACAGGGTGCTCGGGGCTGGTGCACTGGGATGACCCAGAGGGAGGGCATAGGGAGGAAAGTGGGAGGGGGGTTCAGGATGGGGAACACATGTACACCCATGGCGGATTCATGTCAATGTATGGCAAAACCAATACAATATTGTGAAGTAATTAGCCTAGAATTAAAATAAATAGATTTTATAAAAAAAAAAAAAAAAACAGAATTGTTAAAACAAAGTACTTGGGATTATGCATACAACTGAACATAAGGTTGTGCCTCTAGTTTCCCAACAATTAAGACAGGAAAAACTTGCTAGTATTTTAAGAGGCTATCTCGCCCCAAAAAAAAAAAAAACAAGTATGACCAGAAAGAATACGCTTTTCTTGGCATACTTAAATGTATTGCTGGGTATGTGAATTCTGAAAAGTCAAAAAAGAAAGAAAAAAGTTAATTGACATCTTACTCAGAAATTATAACCTTCTTAAACATCAGCATGTGCAGAAATGAAGAGATTTGGAAACAAACTTACTAGCTAGATTTAATGACTTTGAAGTCTGAACTTACAAGGCACTCCATCAAGATCATCATCAAGGCTCTTTATAGGGACTCCATCAAGGTCATCAATAGGAGTAGCATCAATAGGAATTCCATCCACATCTTCTAGAGGGGCACCATCCAGCTCTTCCTCAATGGGGGCACCATCAAGGTCATCTGGTACATCCTATAAAAACATGTACTATTGTAATATGGGCTCGATAAAGGACAGAAATGATATGGACCTAACAGAAGCAGAAGATATTAAGAAGAGGTGGCAAGAATACACAGAATTGTACAAAAAAGAGCTTCACGACCAAGATAATCACGATGGTATGATCACTCACCTAGAGCCAGACATCCTGGAATGTGAAGTCAAGTGGGCCTTAGAAAGCATCACTGCGAACAAAGCTAGCGGAGGTGATGGAATTCCAGTTGAGCTATTTCAAATCCTAAAAGATGATGCTGTGAAAGTGCTGCACTCAGTATGCCAGCAAATTTGGAAAACTCAGCAGTGGCCACAGGACTGGAAAAGGTCAGTTTTCATTCCAATCCCAAAGAAAGGCAATACCAAGGAATGCTCAAACTACTGCACAATTGCACTCATCTCACACGCTAGTAAAGTAATGCTCAAAATTCTCCAAGCCAGGCTTCAGCAATACGTGAACCATGAACTTCCAGATGTTCAAGCTGGTTTTAGAAAAGGCAGAGGAACCAGAGATCAAACTGCCAACATCCGCTGGATCATGGAAAAAGGAAAAGAGTTCCAGAAAAAACATCTACTTCTGCTTTACTGACTATGCCAAAGCCTTTGACTGTGTGGATCACAATAAACTATGGAAAACTCTGAAAGAGATGGGAATACCAGAACACCTGACCTGCCTCTTGAGAAACCTGCATGCAGGTCAGGAAGCAACAGTTAGAACTGGACATGGAACAACAGACTGGTTCCAAATAGGAAAAGGAGTACGGCAAGGCTGTATACTGTCACCCTACTTATTTAACTTATATGCAGAGTACATCATGAGAAACGCTGGACTGGAAGCAGCACAAGCTGGAATAAGGATTGCTGGGAGAAATATCAATAACCTCAGATATGCAGATGACACCACCCTTAAGGCAGAAAGTGAAGAGGAACTAAAAAGCCTCTTGATGAAAGTGAAAGAGGACAGAGAAAAGGTTGGCTTAAAGCTCAACATTCAGAAAACGAAGATCATGGCATCTGGTCCCATCACTTCACGGGAAATAGATGGGAAAACAGTGGAAACAGTTGTCAGACTTTATTTTTTTGGGCTCCAAAATCACTGCAGATGGTGAATGCAGCCATGAAATTAAAAGATGCTTACTCCTTGGAAGGAAAGTTATGACCAACCTAGATAGCATATTCAAAAGCAGAGACATTACTTTGCCAACAAAGGTCCATCTAGTCAAGGTCATGTATGGATGTGAGAGTTGGACTGTGAAGAAAGCTGAGCGCTGAAGAATTGATGCTTTTGAACTGTGGTGTTGGAGAAGACTCTTGAGAGTCCCTTGGACTGCAAGGAGATCCAACCAGTCCATTCTAAAGGAGATCAGTCCTGGGTATTCATTGGAAGGACTGATGCTAAAGCTGAAACTCCAATACTTTGGCTACCTCGTGCGAAGAGTTGACTCATTGGAAAAGACCCTGATGCTGGGAGGGATTGGGGGCAGAAGAAGGGGACGACAGAGGATGACTGTAATATGTTCTTTTGCGTGCTAAAGTCTAAGGATACAATAATGAGTGAAAATGAGCTTTGGTCCCTTAGTCCCTCCTGTCACAGAGCTCAGGAGAACTTGAGGGGCGGAGAGGGCAGGGGAGTGGAGAAGGAGCCAGTCAATCAGATAATCACAACAGTGTAGGATGACTTATACAACAAAGAGGTGCACTGTATTATTAGAATGTATAGTAAGTAGGTTCTACCTAAAGAGGTCAGAGAAGGCTCAATGAACTTATGCTCAAACTGAGATCTAAAGGGTCTGAGACAAGAGATGTTCCAAAAAGAGGAAAGAACATGTATAAAGGTCTACGGTAGGAGAAAACATTGATATTAACAAACTGAAACAGGACCATGCGGTTTAAGTGGGGAAGCAAATCAGGAGTATCTTGTAGAAGTGAAAGCGAAAACATGATAGATGGATCAGGATGGTGAAAATGAAGATGAAGGATTCAAGAACTATTGAGGAGGCTTAAAAAATAAACAAACCAGAACAGTGATGAACAGAATCTGCTACCACTGTGGTACACATCTTTTCAGGTATGTATTTACTTACATAGGTATCTTCAGTTTAACAAAATGAAACTGTGCTGCATATTTCGCTCTATTACTTGCTTTTTTTTTCTTTCTTCTACTAATATACAATAAATGTTTCCATGTCATCAAATAAAACACCAGTCATCAATTTTTACATAAGGATACAAAACAGAGAATTCCTGTTATATATAATTTCAACTCCTGGGCTCCAACAATTCCAGCAACAAATATCCACTATTTTGTGGTAAACAGTACATATTTTCCACAAAGAAATGTTAATCATATCTGTACCTCCAAAGCATCCCCAGAAATAAATTTTAAGATAATCAGACAAATACAGTGAATACCTACCTCTGCTTCCTTTTCTTCAATAATATTTACAAGTCCTAAGAAAATATTTTGTAGTTTGATCAAAAATGGTTCTGGATAAATTGCCCAATCTTCCCATGCTCTAAAGCAGGTCATTACCCGTTGCTAACAGGAAAAAGACAATGAATTATTATTCAGGACAATATGTATCAAACATCATCTCATGATAATGACCATCACAATTTGCTGAATTTCCATCACAATTTTCCTTTAAAGCAAAAATTCTTTTTAAAACTTAAGGAAAATAACTATCATTACAATATTTTTTTATCATTACAATTATTTTTTTTAATCAGTTACCTCTCAATTAAAAGAGGAAAGATACTAAGAATAAATATAATAAAAAAAATCATAACTGCTTGCTCTTGGTCACCTAAGCTCAAGTTCCCTCCCAGAATGGTACACATTCTGGGAAACACTAGCCTAGAAACTAATGAAAGCTGGATACAAGTGTAGCCAAGTTCTGATCTGAATTCCTTTATGGTCTGATGAAATACTTCCTGAGTCCGATTAATACCTCTCTCTGGCCCATCCTCAAACTTTTCTATAATCTCTGTCTTATGGTCAAAATTTAAGATAAAAAAATTTTAATGGAGTTGTTTGTTTGAATCCCCTAAATGGTGGAGTCATTGGGAATCTTCCCAAGCTAAAAATTTCCTTAATGAGTGTTCTGCCCATGGAAGTATATCTATTTTTTTAACTATAAGTAAGGTATTTTGTTTGGCTTTTCTTAACGTTGGTCTATAACTTCAGAGCTTATAAAAAAAAATTAATTGCTGAATATACTTTCTAAACATAACTAAAATGTATATTTCTAATCCAGCCAAATTATATATACTACTACAAAACAAGTGATCTTCTGAGTGTTTTTTGTGAAAAGACTAATATTTTATTAAAATGTTTAAAAATAAACCAGATACCCAAAACACTACACATATTTTAAAATTTCAGACTTTTTCCGATACTGAAGGTAAAATGGTGGTAAATTTTAAACCAATAATTTCTGAAACACCTAAGTTACGTCTTACAGTACATACTCTTAGCTCTCCAATGTGGTTCCCAGCCCCCATGTCCCATTTAAAACACTAGGGCAAAATTAACCAAACAATAAACGTACCTTAAAGTTTTCAGACTGTAAATGGCCTTGAATTGTACGATAGGTAGCATTGAGGTCTGAAAATATCTGACACAACTTTGTTTCAAAACTGAAATTCAAATAATACATTACTTTAACTATTATTCTGAATTTTTCTTCTGCAAAAGCCCCCAAAGAGTCTTAAGAACTAGTTCCCTTGATTAACAAGGAATTTTACATCTCGGTTACTTTGGGCCATCTAGTCCAACCTCTTTGTTCCATAAAATAGGGAACAGAAAAGTTAAGCAACTTGTTCAAGGCAGAAAAAGGAATAGCAGAGCCAAGATTAGGGCTGATATCTCCAAATTTCCCTTCAGAGCCAGTTCTTCAAAGCTTCCCTGATTCATAAAATAAACACCAAAAAGGAAATGTTGGGAACTGAGCAAGAGTTTTACTATACTCTTTTCTGAGCATCTTACCCTTAAATATTTTATTTTAGGCATATCACCTTACATCACTATACTTACAATTTTCTATAATAGGAAGCATTGGCAACTTTGGCTGAAGAGTTGTATAAAACATCAGAAACCAAATATAATCTGGCAATCTAGAATACCAAAAGAAGAATTTTAAGAAATTCTGTATCACCACAACCATGACTTTAGCAGGAATAAAAGTTGTAATTCATTTACATTTCAACCTGTTGATAATTTGTGTCAATTAACCTACATTTCCCAGGCAGAAGGAAAACAAAACTACATGGGAAAGATTTCTTCAGTTAAGTTCTTGATTCAAAAATGAAACCAATTTCAATCAAAGCAGAAGTCAGTTATTACCTCTTTTTCTTAATTAAATGTTCCATAAAGAAAAATCATTCCTGTACCTTTTTGGGAAGGGGTGTCTTTAAGATGGACAAGGACTCAGTAATGCAATCCACAATTTCTTCAGCAGCTTCAGCATTATTAAGACAGAAAACCATTGCATCTCCAATATCATTTTTCCTTGGAGTTAACCCCCGCAGAATTTCTTCTAATTTGTCTCTCTGTCTGAATACAAATTTTTTTTAGCTTGTAAGTATTTATAGACAAATTTTAAATACCATTACCATTTCTGCTCACAAACTAATTTCTTTAAAACCCACTCAGGTAAAATTCTGAAGGCTAAACTGTGTTAAGTCTGATTTGCGTTACATACTCCAAATGTGTTACATTTTTTTAAGAACTTATATGGGGAAGAACACTTTTCCAGGAACAAATAAATTACTTACTTCAGTGACTTTCAGTTTACAAATTAAGTAAATTAAAATTACAGTCATTTTTTTTCAAAAGTTCTTGAGAACATCACAGTTCTATTACCCTATTACACTGAAAAAGAACCTTCATGCTCTTCACTTTCCTTTGAAGTCTGTTACTTTAGCATGTCTGCATAGGATTAGGACAGGCTAAAGCGAGGGTTAACAAACTTTTCCTGTACAGGATCAGACAGTAAATATTGAGGCTTTGAAGGCCATACAGTCACTCAACTCTGCTGCTCTAACACCAGAGGAACCACAGACTACAAGTAAAAGAACGGATATGGCTGTGTTTAAATAAAACAGGAGGCATCCAGATTTAGCCTATCTATGGGCTTAAGTATATGCAGATCCCTGGGCAAAAGTGATGGTGAACATACATCTTTAGAACCAAATATACTCTCAAATACTACAGTTCTCTATTATCAATGCTCTTATGAACAATGCACCAATGCAACTATTAATAGCTTTAAGACTTATAGGCTAACACAATGAAGCATATAGTTATACAAGCTAAGTATCATTTTAGCCTTTTTTTCCCCCCAAATCAGGGATACAGAATTTCCTTTGAACATTTCAATAGTTAAATTTGTTTCTGCTTCTTAAACCAAGGTAACTGCACTGTAGCAGTGCTGAAAACTAACAATAACATGTTTCCATGGTGGCCGCACACTGCACTTCTTAGAGCAGCTTTTTGCATAGTCATCCATCTCACTTCACTAAGTCATACAATAATTTTCCCTCTTTATGCTGCACTCAAGAGAAGCAACAATTCTAAGGGCCCTGAGATAACTTCTGTATGAATATAAAGTATTCCACTGCTAAAGTGCCATCACTTAAGAGATCATCATCAATTTTTATCAGTAAGAAGAGGTCAAGTTCAGCAAGACACACATTTACACTTGCCAAGATGTTTAAAGGGCTTCCCTGGTGGCTCAGAGGTTAAAGCGTCTGCCTGGAATGCGGGAGACCCAGGTTCGATCTCTGGGTAGGGAAGATCCCCTGGAGAAGGAAACGGCAACCCACTCCAGTGCTCTTGGCTGGAGAATCCCATGAAGGGAGGAACCTGGTAGGCTACAGTCCATAGGGTCACAAAGAGTTGGATACAACTGAGCGACTTCACTTCAAGATGTTTAAAAAGAAAATGCATATGTTAAGACATGCACTATTTAAAACAGTCACAAAATTTTAAAGACCATTTTAAGGTTAACACATCCTACTCCATTAATTAAAGTGACCATTAAATCATCTTTTCTGAAAATAAAACAAGGAAAAAAAAATCTTACTCTTCCTTAAGTGCTCCCTTTTTACTTGGCTCCTCTACAAAAGCTTCTGTTTCCTGCTCTTCTGACATCCCATGCAGATATGGATTTAATGGTGGTGGCCTCCAAAAAGATCCATTTTTGAACATACGAAAATCTTCTGTCCGCCACTTAGTTGGTGAATCTCCCTAATAAGTGCCAAGAATGCTATTAGAGAGGTCCAATACCTCAGATTCAAAATTAACAAGGTAACTGATTATATACATGCCTGGAGAATAGAATAAAGCTTCCACCTATAGTAAACATGGGCTGGTGTCTGGTTTTCAAATAAGAATCTAAAACAAAAACAAACAAAAAAATTAAACATCACTTTTTTTTAATGCAGAAGTGCCTTCAAGTAAATAAAAACAAATGAGAAATTTTATTTGCCTATTTAGTTCTAAATAAAATCAAAAGCAAAGATCCCTGAAAAGAAATCCTCACCCTCACTCCAAACTGTCTTTTGACTGACATTAACACTCAGAAGGTATATACGCATCATGCTGAGTCTTACGATTAGTTTTATTGAACACCCCTAAGTCAGGGACTGTGTCTGGCAATGGAGAAGTCTTCCCAAGATGTAATTTCAAAAGCAGCAGTTTTTAAATTACTTAACTGTGAATGAATGTGTTAGATATCATAACTATCCAGAAGGTAAGTAGTTTTCTATAAACCTCATTTATTCTACCATATCTTGCTTATGACTCTTCCAGTGAAAAACAAAATGAAAAGTATTTTCCTCCAAGAAAATGCTAAAAACAATGCTAACTAACACCTGTGGCCATAATACAACTCTGGTCAATAATGTGTTAAAACTACCCTCTCACCCCATTACAAAAATAACCTCATACTTTCAGAACTTTATTCTTGGAATATTTTTGAAGTATTTTAAAAAAGTACATCTGAGGATAAACAGAATGTGGTGTGTGTGTGTGTATGTTCATCCAAAGATGAACCCTGAAGACATATGCTAAGTGAAATTAAGTCAGTTTCAAAAGTACAAACAAGGTATGATCCCACTCAGAAGAAGTACCTAGAGTATTCAAAGAGATAGAAAGTAGAAACATGGTTGCCAGAGGCTGAGGGACCAAAGGAATGGAGTTACTGTTTAAGGGGTACAGAGTTTCAGGTATGAAAGACTGCCACTGAACTGTACACGTAGAAACAGTAAATTACATGGGTATACTACATGCAAATTTTACCACAATTAAAAAAAAATGCACACCTGAACATAGGATTGTTGATCTCTCTGTTCATAATCATAGCTTCAAACATTGGCCCTTCACGTACAACAAACTCTATCATTCGATGTATCAGGGCGAGCAAATTCCTACAACAACAACACAGTTAAAGAAAATGGATTCAGACCTACCACTATATAAAACTACACTTGACCTAAGTTACTATAATTGTGCAGAAAAAGATTGTCCTGCTGACTAGTACAGAATTTATACCAAGAAAGTAACCTGGAGCATATGTTAATATACCTTGTGCATTAAGAGGGAGCAGGGTAATGGGGATAAGGGAGTGGGAGATAAGGGGAGGGGGGGGGTGGGAGACCACAACACAGCTTCAAAGCAATAAAGATTTCAATTTCTAAATGCCACTCAACTTTATTTTTCAAATGCAAAACATTAAATTATGAACCACAACTAACTGGAAAGCTGCAAATATATAAAATCAGTAACTCAGAGCTTATATGTTATCATAACCATCTAAAAACTTACACACTATCTCAGTTTTAAAAGAAAACATTCCTAAGCCAAGCACTTTTCTGGTGATATTGAAATGTTATAGACATGACTACAGTTTGTAAAAATGCAAAACTAACAAGTTTAAGGCCTGATTTAAAGAAAAAAAATCCATCCAAATCCTGTGTTTTTCTGGTACACATATAGCAGATGGAGTTTTTATTGAATCTGACCTTTAATGAGGCAACATCCCTTTGTATCACACTTCAAACTAGTTCACAGTTTATGACATGTATAATTCTGTCTGTGTGTTATGAATCAATAAAGCAATTATATTGCCAAAGCCTTAAACAAATGGAGTCCTCTTTCCAAAATATTTCAAAATACGGGACATGATGATATTCCCTTCCCATTTTTCATAACAATTACTTCCCAATATTTAAGCCAAAAATAAATATATGTAACTTTTTAGTTGTCGTTTTGTTGACTGGGTTTATAGAAAGTCTTTATTTTAAGAATCTGATACTTTATGAGACTCCAAACACAATTTCAGACATTGATTACAATTCCAGGCAAAAATAATTCAGTTTATTACAGCTACTTCTGATTTCTCATTTTATTAGTTGCCACCATATAAAGTCGGCAAATAGCAATTGGGAAAAGCAAAAGGATATTGGCTCTTGGTACAAGGCACACACTAAATTACACCTTTAGCATTCTCAGCTCAAATTAAAAGTTCATATAACTGCCAGAATATAAATTAAATATATAGTTATAGAATAAGGCATTTTTTGCTCTGTAAAGCCCTGCTTCAAAGTACATGAACAATAAAATAATTTATCTCATAGTAATTATACTTATTTTCTCAGGCAAACCTACTTAAGTGGACATTAAAATCTCTATGTAATGAAAAAAATGAATTTTTTTGACCTCTTAAAAAAGGTCAAAAAAATCACATGGAGGCTTAATAAGTGTTTAACACAGGGGGAACTATATATTAAAACTATTAATTCAACCTCATATTGTTAAAACCCCACAAGCATCACTTAATTTTAAATCTAAAATTTATTTCTTTCACAAATGCTACTACCTGCTCTGCAAATATGCATTTCTTGACATCCAAATGAGAATGTATTCTCAGCATCCATACAGCTAATGAGTGTTTTAAAGGAATGGAGGTAATGCAATGTAAAGTACTGATTCAGTCCCAAAGCTCCCACTGGTATGCATCAAATTAAACTGAATTTTGTGTATCATATGACTAGGTGGGCAAATACTACACATCCGGAAACTTCTATGAATTGTCAAAAGCAACTTGCATATTAAAGATAGATGAAAAATGGTTTAGCAAGTTTAAAACAAAGGATTCATTGTAATGGTGAGTCAAGACTTTACAGGAAAAGGTATACTCAAAATCTTATTTAGAAATAAGCTGAGCCACATGTAAAACTAATACTGGATATATACTTTCTGAGTGCTGCAAATACACTTCTCTGTGAGTTCTTTACCAGTGGGGGAAAAAACCCACTATAGTTTTAAACAGGCTTGTAACTGATAAATCTATTCTTAGAAAGTATAAAGTTTAAAAGAAGTTCTAAAGTGCTTCATGATTATTTAAAATCAAAATCTGACAATTAGTTGTTGCTAACTTAAATTCAAGATTCTTAAAGAATTGTAATCACTTATCCTTAAGGATTATGTGCTTATTTTTAAAAGGGTGACTTTTCTATCAGAATGAAACAGTGTAGTACAAAAAGATGATATAAGTGCATTATTTTATTTTAAAATGGTAATTATCTTATTCTGGGCAACAACAACAAAAAAACAAAAATTGTCTCTCAGTTATAATAAAACCACATTTACTGGAGTCGATCGTACCAATGTCTGGTCAAAAACTGTATACTTTCCCAATCCATCCCATGATGTTTTCCTGGTCCCCCGCTGCCGCAGACAGTTCAGCTGGTGTTGCTCACCAAGGCCAATGTCAAAGAGAATTTGGTATTCTTTTGTGTTCATTTATTATTCAACCAGTGTTGTGTTCCTGTGTTTGGGAAAAGGCTTAGCTTGACTGAGCAAGAGCATACCTAGAGCATGAATTCTTCTGCTTTAACATTATGTTGAAAAAGAAAAAAAGGAAGAAAGGAAAATAAAAGAATTCCAAAAACTTTTGTTATTAAAAAAAAATTCTAGTTATGTCCAGTGTTCATAAAAACAAAAGAAATTCCTTCTTAAAATCATTTAGGAAAAAAATACAGCTACGCTTTCAGTAAAGAAAACTCAAACTAAGGTTGTACATTAAACACAGACAATTCAGAACCAAGAAAAAATAACAGATCGGGTCAAAATGTAACATTACCTAAAATTTAAGATATATTTAAAACACCTATTTTCCCATCACAGTAGTCTAGTGTTATTAGACCAGCAACTCCAGATTAAATCTATTAAACACATTCTATCTGCTAAAGCTATAAAATTTCCTACATTGGTAACAATAAAAACAAAAAAAGATAATGACATAAAATTGCAAAGTGTACTAAAGTTGATTAAGCTTCACATATCCCCCCAAAAAGTACTGGGAAGGAACCATTGCTCAGTCAAGATACTACCTTTTCCTCAACACTATTTTTTTTTTAAATTCAGAAGGGGATATTGTCTATATTTAGATCAGTAATAATAAAGAAAAACATGTACCTTTCTGTTGGGATAACCACTTTGACTATGGCTTGCGACAGAGTCTGTATATGAAGTCACATCAGATAATAAACATAGAATATGTGAGTATTGTTAACAAGTAACAAGCAAAAATATACATATGCATTGAAAATACTACACAACTAATCACAAGTTTTGCAGGCAATCACTGCATCTGAAGTAATTATACACTAAGCAATTACATAAATGCAGATGGATGTTTTCAGTGAACAATAAACGTTCACCAAATGCAAAGAATCAGAACATTCCTGCCAGAATGCACATCAATGCACTGAAATAGGTACTACACTGCGAATTATCAGATAAAGATTTTAATTTGTGAAATAATTAACTGTTTGCCTCTAGCCATACAGTTTGCTACTTTGTTCCCAAGCCTTTAAAACCAGCCCTGTCATTTTTAAGTGTAATTAATTCATAACAGAACCAACAAATTCTTATAATTTGAAATTAAGTTGGTTTTATGATTAATAAAAAGAAAATACTCACCCTTTGCTTTTAATAGAGTAAACTTTTTAAAAATCACATATGCTCTCAAATATTCTAATACCTCAGATCTTGAGAAGTTATTAGCTAGTTGCCATCCAAACAATTTAACTATTTAACTCCTAGAGTCCTTCTAATTGAAAAGGCACTTAACCAATACAAAGTATCACTTTCTCAAAATAAATTTAGATACTACACTTAAGCAAACCTGGATACAACAGAGGACAAAGAAAACAAAACAACAACAAAAAAAACTTAATAAGAGGTCAAAAAAGGAATGGTGGCCACAAATAAAAATATGATCTATTATCCCAGTACAGGGTTTCCATGGGCTAAGGCAGGGAACACATCTAAGTTATTTCTTTTTCTTTAACAGTTGCCAAACAGAATTACACACACATTTTCTATAAAATTGTTGAAAAGAAATACTACCACAGATTTAGTATTTACAAATTAGATGCGGCCCTATGTACATTTTTAAAATTACCTTCTCAAAATCCTCCTTGTTTTTAGGTGGTGGTAACATGGGAGCATTGGGGTTTTTTAACCGCTCTCTAGGCTGCGCATTAAAAGGCAGTCCTGATGGAGGTGGGGGAAGCGTATGTTCCATCATGGAAGGCGGAATGTATATTGGATGTGGAGGAATAGGCACAGCTTTACCCCAACCTAACTTCATTTCAAAAGACATAATCATCTTTCCTAAAAGAAAGAAAAGAAAAGTCACATTGGTAACTCTCAAAAAATCTCTAGTGATATGAATTAATTTCCACATTTAACCTTCACACTTCTGGTTCATTTTCCCCCTAGAGTTTTGATACTTTTCAAATCCAAAACAATGTCTAAATTCTATGATGGACTTCCTTACCATTTAAATTTTTTAAAGCTCTTTCAGCATCTCTTCTGTTCATAAAGGCCACAAAGCCACAATTTCTCTCTCTTGCCCTTTCTTCATCAGTTCTAGGCCACATAATTTTCACACTGGCTAATGGACCAAATCTTCCAAATTCTTGGCACAACATTTCTTCATTCATCTATTAAAAGGCGTAAGATATTTTTTGTATGCAAAGAGAAAATAATTCTATACAATGGAAAGCAAAGTAATTTTGCAAGATAAGAAGAAAACTATCAATGCTACAATTTTCCATCCAAGTACTAGGACCTCTGCAAGGGAAAAATTCTGCCTTCATTGGCATTCACAAATTTTTTCATACCAGAAACATTGTTTTACGTAAGTGGCCAGGTAAAGACACTGAGAGGCTGGAGAAATCAAAAACACACCTTTACCTTCACTCTTCCTCCTTTTGAGAGTCTGCATCTAAAATAAGCTACAGCAATGATTTGTTTTACAACAGTGATTTGTTCAGCATTTACCAACATTTTTCAGGCAGCAATAATAATCATACTTAAATCAAGGAGGAAATATTTGTTGGCAATGAAAGTAATAAAAGAGCCGGTTACTTTTTTCTTTTCCAGCACCCAGCTACCAGTGTAATCAAGAAAAGACAAAACGGAAAATGGTAAATACGCAATGAGGTCCAAAACATGTATTAAAGATACTATGCACAACCACCACTAGATTCAGTTAAGAACATAGCAGGGGAAAGAATTAAAATATAAAAGGCGGCAGAAATATTATTTTGCTATTATGGAGACAAAAAATGAAAAAAGGAAATCCATAAGGAGGCAGGCTATATATCAGAAGGAGACAGTCTAAAAAGAATACTGTCCACCACTGGTCATATCCTGATTTGATAAATAAAATCAGCACTTAGGAAAACATTTCAAAATCAGAGTACAGTCCAGCTATAAAAAGAGGAGACAAGTCCTCAAGAATTATAACAAGAAAATTTGGCCCACATCACTAAGGCTCAATTTCACAAGATAATTTCAGTTCCTACCTAGTTCTACCAAATCTGCTTATTTCACATTCTTGACTTCATCTTTTTTTTTAATGTTGATTGACAAAGCAGTTTTCCAACAAAAGCATACAATATACGAGCCAATATTCATCTTACTTTCCTAGTATTACCTGTGGATTAATGTTTCCAAGGTATAAATTAGTAGTGCTTGGATCGCCTACATCATGTGAGCCAGGTGCATAATCATCAAGAACTATGACAAAGAGGAAAAAAATTATAACCTGCAAAATACAAAGTTTGGACAATTTCTACGAATTAAAAAAGCAAGAAACTATATTACCACCAGATGATCGATTTCTTCTTGAAGGCGCGTCCACTTTAAAAGAAGAAAAAGAGAACAATTCTTAGTTTTTAGAATAGTTCATCACAAATATAAACATTAAAATAAATGTCACTTACTAGAACGACGCTGACCATCAGAATCTGACTGTGGAGGTTCAAATCGACTTAACCTGCCTTTTGTTTTATGTCTCTCGTCACGCTCTTCTTGAATTCTGTTGAAAACATATATAATCACTAATAATGAGCCAAAATTTGGTTGTTCACATTTGATAATCCAGAACTTATCCAGATGTCACCTTCAAATAACTTCAAAATATTTGTGTGACACACTGACAACCAAGACTAGAAGTGTCCCTCAGCTACAAATCACGAGCAAATTTCTGATGTATCGTATAAGCAAAAGAATACAAAGCCCACTTTTAAGATGAAAAGGAAATTCAACATGAAAAACACTTAAATTTGTTCTTTCTTGGCTAAGATAGACCACTCCTCACCCCTATCTCACTGACTATATTGTTTCCACTGCAAACAGGACTCCGGACATTAGTTAAATTCAACTTAATTGAATCCATATAATGCAAGCAATCTAGATGCTGCACAAAATGCTAATTTACTGTCAAGTATACCCCACAAAATATCTAAAACAGCTTTATGTAAGCCAGTTAGTAAAAACAAACTGGTAGACTACATTCTTCGCACCTGCATCTGTAAGAATCAGCTCAAAATACCTATGAGAGCCATTCTCAACACTATAAAACTTACTGTTTCAATTCTTCTTTGAAGAGTTCCAAATTGCTTTTTTTCTTTTCTTTCTCCCCTTTCTTCAGTGGCTATGAAGGATATGATAAGTTATACTTTAAACAAAACTAATGGTTTGACAATCAGATCACTTTAAATATACTTCTATTTTTGTGCCAATTATGATCTAATTATTTAAATTAAAAAGAAAGAATGCTTCTGTTACCACTGAATTGTCTGTCCTTCCTGTTCTCTAAAACTAAGAATTTAACAAATTATTAAAACAACAAGCAGAAGTCTTAAAGTAAAGGAGACACCAACTTTATCCTCCCCTTAAATAAAGTCTATGATTGTTAGGCCAGAATACTGCCGGAGGAGCACTGGAGGAAAAACTAATAACCATAAAGTAACTGAAATGTCATGTAAATAACTGCCACGAACAACTACCAGAAATATGCACTCTCAAAACAATCACCTTGGAGGAAATTAACTACTGAAACAAACAGCAACACTGCTGGAATTTCTCTCTTAAAACTGCTTCCAAAAATGCTTTTGGGATCCTTATTTTAAAAGATCCTTATTTAAAATCCTTATTATCTTATTTTGGGATCCTTGATTCAATGAGGAAAAATAGTCTTTTTAACAAAAGGAGGTAGGTAAACTGAATATCCAAACACAAAAAAGAATGAAATTGGACCTTTACCTCATTCCATATACAAAAATTAAATGGTTCACAGACCTCAATATAACAACCAAAACTATAAAACTCTTAGGAAAACATAGTGAATCATCATGAGCCTGAACTAGGCAACAGTTTCTTAGATATGACACCAAGAGAAACAAAAGAAAACAATTGATGTATTGAACATCATCAAAATTATAAAATTTTGTTCTTCAAAGGACACAATCAGAAAAGGACAAAAAAAAACCCAAAGGAAGAAAACAACATAGTTGGTAAGAGACCTGATTCCAAAAGCTGTAAAAATCTCTTAGAACTCAACAATAAAGAAAGTGAAAGTGAAGTCACTCAGTCGTGCCCGACTCTCTGCGACCCCATGGACTGGAGCCTGCACCAAGCTCCTCCGTCCATGGGATTTTCAAGGCAAGAAGTAATGGAGTGGGTTGCCATTTCCTTCTCCGGGGAATCTTCCCAACCCAGGGATCGAACCCAGGTCTCTCACATTGTAGACAGACACTTACCGTCTGAGCCACCAGGAAACAATAAAAAGACAACTCAATTAAAAATGTGCCAAGGATCTGAAAAGACATTTCTCTAAAGAAGACTACAAATGGATAAGAAATAAAAAGATACTCAACATCACTAGACAAGTGCAAATCAAACTGTAATTAGGTACAACTTCACATCGACTAAAATGACTAAAATAAATTTTAGCAAGTGGTGATACAATTTCACTAGGAATATATATTAAGAGAAAAAACATATATGTCTACAGAAGACTATACATGAATGTTTTCAGAAGTATACTCATAATAGCCAAAAAGTGGAAACAACCCAAATGTCTGTCAAGATGGATAAACAATACACAGCATTATCCATAAAATGGAATATGATTCAACCATAAAGAGTTGAAATCAGTAAATGTACTAATGGCGGCTGCCAAAGGCTGGGGATGACTAAAAGTATAAAGTTTCCTTTAGGGATAATAAAAATGTTTTGAAATTAGAGATTAGTGATTGTTGTACAACTGTCAATATACTTTAAAAACACTTTATACTTCTAAAGGGTCAATTTTATGATATGTGAATTAAATAAAACTGTTTTTTAATTGCTTTCAGAGTCGGATAGGAAAAACCAGTTTTACTATTCAGTATAACCACATTTTCTCATCAAATCTGGCTCCTAATGATAAGACCCACATCTACCTACCATCCTCCAAGAAAAGTTTCACTCAAAAAATAAAAGATTTTCTAACCCTAAGAATATATAAAGGAAAATGTCACTAGTTCTGATAGTAATTATCAGATTACTTGGAACATTACCAAACATGTCCCAAGCAACAGACACATTGTTGGAGTACACAGTCTTCCAAATAATTGATATCACGCATGCTGATGTATTTAAACACCCAGTTCAGGATTGCTTAAAAAGACAATCCCATTATTTCACATTTATACCTAAAATATAGTTAACTTTTAACTTGCAACATACTATGAGTAACAGCGAAGGTTAACTGCTCAATGAATGTATAGAGTGTCATCTGTGTGTCCCAATTTGTTATCTCATATAGTAAGATTAAGCATCAAAACTCAGTATCTACTCCCAAAAGAATTAAAAACAAGAAACCAAAGTCCTGCTTACAGTGGAAGTACAGAAAATATTATTGGCAGTGCCATCCCTGAACCTAAAGGGTCACTTACTTAAGTATGACTTACAGGTTTTTTGGTTTCTATCACAAGAAGAGATGGTGGTCTTTCGTTGGATGACTGATTTGGGGGATTTTTTTGATCTGCAAATCTTGAAGATGGCTTATAGATTTTACCTCTTTTTTCATCTGTTTCATGTTCTTCTGAAATTTAAAATACTAAGTTTCAAAACTACTTTCACATTACATGGATTTTCTTCACCCACTATTTTTATTGAAAATAAACAAAAATTAGTAAATGCTTTTTAGTACTAAGACAGATGACCTGTGACTAAATATGATAATTCAAATACTATTACCTTATTCTCAAAAATACTAGTTTAATCATTTTATAGTAAAACTATAAAATATGTAAAATGGTACAGGTAGTTTCTCAAAAGGTTAAACAAATAGTTACCAAATGACCAGAAATTCCACTCCTCGGACTATAAAGTAGAACTATAAAATACATTTTTTCATATGTTTACAAAGATTTTTGCCCTCTTGAAACTTGAAAGGTACTATGTATTTTAAAAACTTTCCTGGCTCCAGTTTCTCATTAATCCTTATTTGGCTATTTATTTTACTAATAAGTAGCACCACCAGAGGGCGCTGATAGAAAGGAAAATGAAACTGAAAAGCAACCAAACTTTTTTCATCATTACCTACAGTCATTCAACCAAGACTTTTTAGGTTTGCTCAAGGACTGAAACATTCACACTAACCTTTTGCTGCATTAACAACACCTCCGCGCACAAACGTTTTCACTTTATTACCATCACTTCCTTCAAAAGCAGCAAGAAATTCCTCATAAATCTCAGCAGCTGCCTTTTCATCCTCCTAAATACACATGAAAATATTAATATCATTTGATATAAACATTATTGTATACAGGGTGAAACTCATCAAGGAATAATGTAAACAGAATCTCTCCCTCCAATGGGGAAAGCAGTTATTAAGCACTCCTATTAGGCAATAATACCTAATCCTTAGTAGATACTAATTAACACTGAAATTAAGAAGGACTTTGCTCCTCTACCAGTAATCTGTGGAACAAAAAAAAAGGATCCACTAAATAAATTTGTTTAGAGACAACTCAAGGGTGCAACTATATGACAACTGACTACACAGACTATATTATTCTATTAATGTTTATGACAATTATAAGGCACAACAATTTAATTCAGTAAATATAAACATTTCCGTCACAAACCACCAAAGACATAAATAATTAGAAGTCTAAAGAAGCTTCAAACAGTTTGCATTAAATATCTCCAGAGAGTCTGCATTAAAGAAAAAACCTTCAGTAGAACCCTGACAATTTAACTATTCTAAATGTCCCTAAAACATGTGACTTGAAGGTCAAATAGAGCAGAACAGAAAATATAGAAATAAATCCAACAGAATTGGAAAATTTTGCGTTGTTGTTGTTTAGTCGCTAAGTCATGTCCAACTCCTGTGACCACACAGACTATAGCCCACCAGAGCCCTCCTCTGTCCATGCAATTTCCCAGGCTAAGAACACTGGAGTGGGTTGCCATTTCCTTCTTTAGGGTATCTTCCCAACCCAGGGACTGAATCCGCATCTCAGGCATGGCAGACGGATTCTTTACCACTGAGGAACCAGGGAAGCCCATGTGGAAATTCAGTATTCAACAACTTGATAGCTATTTAAAAGAAATAATAAAAATGAGCCAATTCTTCACATCACACACTAGGAGAAATTGCAAATGAATAAGATTTAATTTTTTAAAATGTAGATATGAGAAAAAAAGATGAGGAAATTCCTTTATAAGTTTGGAATAAAAAAACAAAACTGAAAAACCAGAAATCAGAAGACTGATAGTAAATCTGCCCATGACTTGTTTCTGCATGGAAAAAAAACACCAGAATCAAAATAAAAAGGCAATCCATAAACTGAGGAAAAAGCCCTGTACCTTGTGTCACACCCAAGTGTTACAACATACTTAAACAAGAATTTCTAAATACAGATATCCTTCTAAGAGAAATACTGGTTTAGATATAAGCAGACAGTAAACACAAGAAAAGTTGTTCAACCTTACTTATAAGAGAAATGCAAATTTAAAACTACCTTGAGATTCCATTTTTCACTTACTAGATTGGCAAAACTCCTTCAAAAATATCCTGTTGGCAAAGCTATGGGGAAACAATCTCTCAAACATTGTTTATAGGGATACAAAATGGACTCGCCCATATAGAGAGCAATTTAACACCATCTAGCATAACTATGGAGAAGGCAATGGCACCCCACTCCAGTACTCTTGCCTGGAGAATCCCATGGACGGAGGAGCCTGGTAGCCTGCAGTCCATGGGGTCACTAGGAGTCGGACACGACTGAGCGACTTCACTTTTACTTTTCACTTTCATGCACTGGAGAAGGAAATGGCAACCCACTCCAGTGTTCTTGCCTGGAGAATCCCAGGGACGGGGGAGCCTTGTGGGCTGCCGTCTCTGGGGTCGCACAGAGTCGGACACGACTGAAGCGACTTAGCAGCAGCAGCAGCAGCATAACTATAATTATACATTTACCATTCAATGCAGTAATCTCACTTACAGGAATATATCCTAAAAGTATACTAGGAGTAAACCCAAATGCAAAACACTATCCCTGACTGCACTACTGGAAACAACAAAAGACCAAAACATTAATTCCCTCAATAGGGATTGCAGCGAATGTAGGATTTTAGTAAGTAACTATCCCATATCTATATAGCTTCAATAAAGAACAAGCAACGCTTCAATATACTTGCAGTAATCTCTGAGATACAATGTTAAGAAAAAAGCAGAGTGAAGGAAAGGGTACTATATAAAGTAAAACACTGTTCATCTAAAAAAAAGCAGGCACAACATACATTTATACACACTTGCTTACACAAGAAGAATAGACCAGAAAATAACCAAAACTGTCACACAGAAGAGAGGAAATGATGAAGGGGGAAGGCATAAAGCTGGACCTTCACTGAATACATCTTGTGTTACAGACTTAACTTGGGGTAGGAGCTGAGAATACCCTGGAAATCAAGAATTTTTGAAAAACATTTCTCTACTGTCCATACACTTAAAGCCTCCTTAGGTACATTTAACTGACAGAGATAACTAAAAATACATTCTAAGCATTACCTTCTTCTTTAATTCTTCTTGCTCCTTCTTACTCAAAGTTCGCTTAGCTGTACTCATTTTTCCAATACTGAATGCTTTAAGCTTGTTTTCTAGAAGAGGCTGTGAAAAGGTAAAAAGCACACACCTTTACATACACATTCTCAATGTTATCTATAACCCTGAGGTTATTAACAAGTTAATTGAGTTAATAACATACAAAAGTCATTTTTAAATAAAAATAAAACACAAAGAGACACTAAGGCTTATAACACATTCAACCTACTTGTTGGTAAAAAGAATAAAAGCACTTGAGGAGGGCAAGTATATATGTTTCTGGGCAAAAGAAGCAGTGATAGAAAACAGACATTCAAATAGGGAGGAAGAACATATATTTCCATGGTTGAATAGCAGGAATCATTACCATCTAGAACCCCCAATTCAGGTGCAAAAATCACATCACTTCCTTTTATAATTCAGCAAATTACTCCATTCTTCATCAACAAGACTGATATTTATGAACACAATTTCATTTTCATTGCTGGGAAAATACCACATACTATGTTCTAGGTTTCAGGCAAGTATACAGTTACCAATTAATTTTGAATGAGACACAGTATTTTAATGAAGTCTTCATTTATGTTAAATTAGAAGCAATTTCCTTCTGAAATATGGTGTGAATAAACTGTAGACTCTTAATTGTTCTATCATTCATTTGAATGTTAATTTTGATTCATAAAGTTTTAAAAGAGAGGAATGTTTATTAAATACAGCCTAAATATTAACCTGCAATTGAAATCTGAATATTCCTCTCTCACCTACCAAAATGAGACTGACTTATAAGACTATCAGTCCCCCAGTTATTAAACAGGCCTGCTTTTGGTGAGAGACAGAATGGAAAGGTAATACTGCATTAATACCTTAAAATGACATTTAAATCCCTCTGAAAAGTTAAAAGCAGTTCATAACTCAAAAGTCACTACTGATTTTATGAACAAATTTCAAAGTGAATTTTTTTCCAAAATAGAAAGGAAAATGTTTGGCCATCATTCAGCACCTTTGGTTTCAACTTCTTTGGTTTAAACAAATGGTAAAATTACACATAAATTCAATGAAAAACAAATTTTTCCACAACAAAATTTTTGTCCTCAATTTTATTTATATCTTAGGAGCTAAATTTAGACACCTAAAAGAGAAATGGTTAAGGAAATCATGGAATATTTACTCAAAAAATATAATGATTCATTAAAAAGTTTGCTTATAGAATTCTTCCTAGAATTAAAAAAAATTAGACCTGAGAGTCTTTTAAAATGTGTTCCTATAAAATAGACCTCAATGAAATAATATATATTTATGCTTACAAATACTAACCAAGAAAAAGTATTATCAATGTCAACACTGGCTGGTAATAACTGCTTTATTATATTTTCCAAATTTAACCATGACAAGAAAACATTATGTGAAATTTAAAGCTAACAGAATACAAGAGTATTTTGCAGATACATGCAGTAGAGACACTCCTCTGGGTACCTGGGTGGCCCTGGGCCCTGCACTGACCAGCAGAGTGAATAGCACCTGCTCCTGTTTGCTTCCCAGGGTGAGATTACACATGAGCTCCCTGAGAACAAGTGTGTTTTGGGAATTCCCTGGAGGTCCAGTGGTTAGGATACTGTGCTTCCACTGCAGGGGGCGGAGGTTTGATCCCTAACCAGGGAACTAAGATCCTTCGTGCCACATGATGTTGCCAATTAGGAAAAAGTATTTTAAACATTTGTATATTTCCAGTGACTGGCCTCTGGCACTTGGTTCAGCAGAGGTTTGGCCTAAGGGGCGAACAATAAACCAATTAGCCTTTTTACATCCAAACACTCCTTGGTTTTTTTAAACAAAATTTTTAAATGAAACATTATCTTACATCTGACTTAAAAAAATTCCCTTAGATGAGTTTATTTACTGTTAACCCAAACCGAATAATGAATGCTATTTTCAAATAGTACAAAATGAAACAAATACAAAACAAAGACACTTTGACTACCAAATTCAATTAAGGACACATCCAAATCATTAATTATCCTTTCTAATCTTTATCAATACTTACCCTTGAGAGATTCTGATGAGGAGAATCAGAAACATTTTCACGGGCACTCTCATTCCTATAATTATGTTTTCTTGGGCTCTTAGGTCGAGTCCGACTTGGCATATCACTATCTGAGGGTCCAGATGCATCCATCTTAAAGAAAAGGAAAATAAGTTCTTAAGAATCATACAAGTCGTACTGAAACTAGAAACAACCCCAACATTCCAATACTGACAAACTTCATTATATACTATCAAAATATATCACTACTGACCCCTTAATCTCATCCCTTAATACTACCACTGATTTCATCAGAAAGGTTCTTAAATATAGAAAGTTTTCAGTAATTCTAATTTGGACTTGAAAGTTCAAATTTTATCATTAAACAGATTGCTGTCTTCTTCAAAGGAACAGGTACCTTTCTTTCACTTTAAAGAAAATGTCTGCCAAACACCCAAGTCTGATTAACCAGCTTGTCAATCAGTTGTACCTTTAGGTAAAAATAGCACTTAATGAGAAAAGGAACCAGTTTTATTTCACAACTTAATCCCACAAGCACTTCTCCTTAAGACAAATACCACATTTTGGCAGGTAGAAGTGCCTCCCATTTCATCACTCAGAACCCATACAGACGGACAATATTTAATATTAATCATTTTTACTGTCTAATCAAGAAAAGTTCTTAAGTGAAACTAGTTTATTTTTACTGTGCCTAGTGGAGAAGAGTATGACAACTACTTGCACATTTTGGTGACACTGCCTTGATTCGTGCTGAGATGCCAACAGCTTACCCTAATGGTATAAACTGCTTTTATACCATTAGTGCAAATGTCAACACAGTGAAGGCAAATGATGTCTTAGTATCATTACAAAAGAATTCTGAACTCAGACTCTCTGAAAAATTCTCAGTGACCATACTTTTATAGCATTGAAGACCACATTTCTATAGCACTGCTATATAACACATGTAAAGTAATGTTTATTGCATTATTCAAAAATGTCAAAAAGCTTTAAACAAAACATCTAAGCCTACCAACAAAGAAACGAGCTTAATAAATAATAATATACCTCCTGCATGGAATGTTAAGATGTCATTAGAAAGACGAAATTAGAGTTATAGCTGTTGACATGCAGGGATTTCCAAAAGGTGTACTGTGCAGTGTGAAAAGAATTGTGTATAAATGCAAAACTTAAGAGATGTATAAACACACACATGTATATATGCACAAAATTTTACAAGCACAATAAAAAAAGGAAATATAGGTATTTCGTTTCTAACATGGTTTAGGGGCCAACTTATGTGAATAATAGAACAGAAAAAAGAACTCAAAGTATCTAGCAAAAACGGTTAAAAGAAAATAGGCACATACAATGCAATCATATTTATTTATCAAGTAAAATCATAAGGGAAATATCAAGTAGGGATCTACACAATTAAAGTAAATTAAAGTAAATTTTAAGGAAAAAAGACAAAGACTGCCTCATACTCACATGGGCATCTGAAGATCCAGATGAATGAACATCTGATGATCTGGTCTGTAAGTATTAAAAATAAAAATCAACCTTTAAATAATGAGAAAAAGTATCATGCTGTCAAAATAAGTATTTTTCATGTTATAAAGACTTAATCTTTCCAAATTAATAGCAATTTCTTCTCAACTCATAAAATCAAACAAAGGCAATCTGACTTACAGAAAAAAAAAAATTGTGATCCAAAATAAACGGGCCAGTCAAGTTCAGTCTTCAAATAATGGTGCTTTTTAGTAAGGCCAACTGTTAAAATTTCACCTTTTAAGTTGATATATAATTTCAGATTACATATAGTATATAACAAATTTGATTTTTCACTACGCATCTAAGGATGAAAAAGCCAAACTATAACTAATATGAGATATCTTTCTGAAATTCTTACTTGGAGGCCCAGAATTTAACTGTCACTCAGTCATTTTTATTTTTCAAGGTATTGTGTAGTGAGATTTTACTTACTTTGCATATATTTAAGTATTAAAAGTGAAATCAAGAAACTTGAGATCACAATTATCTCACCTGAGTACTAGACTTCAAAAACAAGGCACATTTTTAGGAGAAAACTGAAGATTTGTATGATGCAGAAAAGAGCAAACAAGATTCCTAAGGGTCCACACAGTACTTTTTTACACACATATCTTGTAGAAACATATGGCTCTGAACAGCTGATAGATTTTCATACTGAATTAATTTATTCCTCCACTGTACTGGACTGAGGCACAACCAGCCCAGGACAAGCAAGCACTGAGCCACTTCCCATCTCCACTCTTTCTACCCACCTTTTTTCTGTCCCTAACTTTTATTTTGTCTCTATTTCACTTCCTTCTCCCTGCTAACCTTTCCTAAAAGGCAAGATATATGGGAGAAATTTTTTTTATATTTAAATTTAACCCTGGGAAACATACTTTGAATCACAGTTTGAAATGTGCCTAGACACTTAAAAATCCAAGAATAAATAACTCCTCATAAAAAAGAAAAGTTCAGTCAAGAGACTGAATTGAACAGAAAAAAACATTGTTGCTCTTTGTTAAGCTACTAGGTAACAAAAATAACACCCTAGTCATAATAGCAAGAAAAAACATGAAACACCTAGAAATCAACTAAAGAAATAACTCACTATTAAGACAAAGTCAACTATACCTAAATTTATTTTTGTATTTAATGCAATTTCATTCCATAGCTCAAAATCCTAAAGAGAAGTATTTGCAAGGGACAAGGGGGATTGCCAAAAATAATTCTGAAGTTTGCCCAGAAAAATAAACATGAAAGAGTAGCTGTGAAAGTGCTAACATTTTTTCTTTATGCCACCACATCCAAATCATCATTTCTAGGATTTAAAAATAACAGCATAGCGTAGGACAGACGATGCATCAGCTGATTAACCCAAGATGGCACTGGACAATATTTACTGCAAACCAAACATTCTCCAGTGATAACCAGCTGCAGCTACAGAGCATTCAGAATAAAACTTTTTTAGGCTTGAGAAGAGTTAAAGAGATGAAAGAGTAGTGAATAAAAAATTTAAAGGAATAACTAATTTCTTGAGCTAATGGTGCAGGTAAACAGTAAATGTAACACTAGTTTTGAAGCCATGTCTCTGCCTCTACTTAACCTGGAACAGTACTATATTATTTGTCTTGGGTCTGGGTTTTATGTCTTTGCTGAAGAACACCAAATTAGTGATGTTTAATGAGCTTCTGCAGTGCACAGCACAATTCCTCATCCAAGTGAAAAGACCCAAAAGCAAGAAACAAAGGGGGAAAATAAGGGAGATTTGAGGCAATAAAGAAGCAGACACAAGAAAAATTTATCTCAAGATAGAGAAGCAAATATGTAATACAAATGTGGGGAAGGACAGCAAAAAAAAAACTTTAATAATTCTGACGGCTGCTGAGGAGAGAGATGAAGCCAACTAAACTTCAAAGTAAAACTTTTTTCTGACTGCTCCTACCTTTACTTCAATTGAAAAACCCCCACATCTGAGTTTTTCAAATTACCAAGCTACCCACAGCAACACTGCTCCAGTATTTCCACTCTGCCTGATCAGTTCTCCTATCCCATTTGTCTCCTTCCTCCTCATACCCTCTATACCATCAACTCACATCTCTGAAAGCTTAACAATCACTCCCAAAGGAAGCACATCAACACTTTTATTGTACCAAAATGAACCCCAATTTCTTATTTTCAACCTTGGTGCTTCTCCTGGGTTCCAATCTGTTCTTAAACTTCCTGGACAGCTTCACCTGAATGTCTCCAAGTTCCTCAAATTCAGCATGTATAAAATTCCTCCCAAACTAGCTTCTCCTGTTGACCTGATTTCTGTCACTGAATGCTAATTCTCAGTCATAATCTGGAAGTAGTAACATCTGGAATCAGACTTCCTGTTTTTAGCACTTACCAGCAGCTTTGTAACCTCAGTTCTTTCATCTATAAAGCTGACTGTGGTGTTGGAAGGACAAAGACAGGTGAAGCACTAAGAACAGCACTAGGACCATGAAAGTGTTCAATGAGTGTTAGCCAGCAGGATTATACCAGGGTCGTCCTTGACTCCTTCCTCACCCCCCATAATCAACTGAGTCACATTCTGTTTATCCCACCTCTACTAAAACTCTTCTCCAGGACCCTTTTTTCTAAAGATACTACTATGGTTCAGATCTTCCCTATATTCAACCCATTTACTGGCAACCACTTACTGGTACTGTGTCATGCATTAGAGATATAAAGTAAAATAAGACATAGCTCTTGCCCTTAGGAGCTAATAAAAAAGACAAGTGAAACAGTGCGGCTACACTACAAGAGCACAGAGGACAAGCAAATCTCAGCGGGAATGGAGACAATGTCAGCAAAGCTTCCCAGAGAGTATTTGAGGTGCGATTTTTGGAGCAATCTTTAATATTTATCAACAGCACTGCAAAAATCTTCAAACTATTCTCCTCACTCCCAAATTCTTCTTAAATTGTCTCCAGTATAGTTTTCCTAAAGGTCTTTCTTGTCTTGAATTTTCTATGACTGTCTTATTCCATAGGTTTCAAAGCCTCCACAATTTAGCTCAAACTAACCTTTTCATCTCAGAAACTTTTATTTCCTATTCCAGAGCCTTATAAATTGGCTAAAACAGACCATTTAGCAATCCATTTCCAAGTGATTTTTATTTTCTTTACTTCACCCATCTCTTTTGATACCTGTGTCTACCCTTCAAAGTCTGCCCATTGTTCTCAAGACTCAATCAAATGCCTCCATTCCTGAAGCCTCCCTCAACCCCAGCCTCCATTCAGCTGTCATTTCTTTCTCTAAACTTTTAGATGCTTCGGATAGCTCTGCCTTGAACTATTATACGTTGACTCTCTTCTTCCACTAGACAGCTTGCTCCCCAAAACCGAAGTCATCTTATTCAACGTTTTATTTCTCAGAGTTAAACACAACATCTGGCAAGTGACACAGTCTCAATACACTTGCTGATTCAGCTGGCTGGAACAAGTACCTACCCAACAAAATGATATTCCATAATATCAATATATACTAAGCTGCCCACTCACCAACAAGGAGCAACTACCTAGCTGAATACCACTCTCCAAGACAAACCAAAGTCCACCTCTCAAAAAACTTCATAAACTCACTGAGACAAGCACTATTTAATAATGTTAAATAACAAGCCTGAAACTATCCTTAAAATTACATCCAAAATACACGAAACATTTTAAGTACATTTTGAATGATCTGCATTTAATCTAAAATGAGGGAAAATCTAGTGAAAAAACACTGACTGCTCAAGGAAGAGACATCTAACAGTACCAAACAGCCTCAAGTGCTTTTGGCAAATGCATCTTCCTTTAAAAAAAAAAAAAAATTCTGCAAAATATCCAGCAAGTGGCTGATATGCAATAAGCTGTTAAAGCTACTTAGTATAAGATGCAAATTATTTGCAATATTAGTATTTTTGAGTTTAATATCCTATAGGAACTTTTTTGCTTGTTTCTCCAAAAATGATGCTCTTTGTGAAAAAGGAACAGAGAGGCAGAAGTCTTCAACTTGCATGGCAAATGAATGTTTCTGTCGATTTGTTTTCCAGTAAAAACAAAGCTTCAGGAATTAAAAAAATCAATCCAATAAGACAGATATTTTAAAAACACGTATCAGTAGTCATATTCAAGAACCAATGCTACAAATATTCAAATTTCTAAAAGGCACTAATCAAAAAAACAAAAGCAAGCTCCTAATTCCTCTCTCCACCTCAAAACAGCCCTCCACATAGAAAACTGATCAGCTTATATTTTAAGATAAGGTGTATATCTTACAGTTTCAATCATATCACAATGAAGACTCAGTTTAAAACTGGCAAACAGGCTAATTTCTCAAGGTTTGTGTACATGTTTGAAGTTTTTGGTCATATTTACTTCTTATATATCTTTGTGAAAGTGAAGTTGCTCAGTCGTGTCCGACTCTTTGTGACCCCGTGGACTGCAGCCCACCAAGCTCCTCCGTCCATGGGATTCTCCAGGCAAGAATACTGGAGTGGATCGCCATTTCCTTCTCCAGGGGATCTTCCCAACCCAGGGATTGAACCCAGGTCTCCCGCATTGCAGGCAGACACTTTAACCTCTGAGCTACCACGGAATGTTGCTACATATCTTTAGGTACCACCAAAAAAAAAAGTACACAGGCAATAATACATACCTAAGGATCACAAGCTATGAATGGATCCTCATCATACATTACTTCATGCAAATCAAAGAAATATTTTCACTAATCAGCAGTCCATCAAAATACTGATAGTTCCCACACCAATTTAGAACTGAGCATCCAAGGAAGCCAACAGCATTTTATACTTTGCTCATTTACCTCTCTAACCCAAGTTTTGACAATATGGGAAAAAAATAATGCACTGTCAGAGTAAAGTCATAGGGCACACAATTCCACTATACTTGCAGTATCACCAGCACAGGAGATGCAGAGGGAACAAGGATACCACATTCTCTTCATATCCTGATTGTGCTGAGCAAACAACTCTTAAAATCAAAAATTTTATGAACTAATTTTTATAAACTAAATTCTAAGGAAATATGCTTAATATTTTTCTAAGCAAACAATTATAGACGCTTTGCCTCTCCTCCCAAAATCAAGGCTACAACATGGCACCAAGACTCCTCTCCCCCAAAGCATTATTTTAGTCTGGTGATACAGGAATAAATACACAGGAAATTCTTAGCTAATTCCTAAAACCTTTGCCAGACTTTAAAATGTAAGCAGAGCAAAATTCCACAGAAAACAAAGGACATGGGGTTTCTTCATTAGGACAACTACACACAAAGGTTAAATCATTTGACCAAACACCCTTATAGAGAAGGCAATGGCACCCGACTCCAGTACTCTTGCCTGGAAAATCCCATGGACAGAGGAGCCTGGTAGGCTGCAGTCCATGGGGTCACTAAGAGTCAGACACAACTGAGCAACTTCTTTCACTTTTCCCTTTCATGCACTGGAGAAGGAAATGGCAACCCACTCCAGTGTTCTTGCCTGGAGAATCTCAGGGATGGGGGAGGCTGGTGGGCTGCTGTCTATGGGGTCACACAACTGAAGCGACGCAGCAGCAGCATACACCCTTAATGTAATTTTTAAAGCTAAAAGAAACTGTGCTGCTCCTGCTCAGTTGCTCAATCACGGCCAACCACGCGACCTTATGGATGCAGGCTCCTCAGTCTGTGAGATTCTCCAGGCAAGAATACTGGAGTGGACTGCCATTTCCTCCTCCAGGGGATCTCCCAGGGTTCAAACCTGCATCTCTTGTGTCTTGTGCATTGGCAGGAGGATTCTTTACCACCAGCACCACCTGGGAAGTCCAAAAGAAACTATAGAGAATATCTATTTAATCTCTTTATTTTGTATTTAGGACAGGTCAAATAATTTCACCATTGTCAATAGCAAAAATTCCTGTCATACATTATATTTTTAAAATGTATTTTACTGAGGTATAACTGACATACAACACTGCATTAGTTTCAGGTATACAATATGATTCATTATTTGTATGTTGTTGTTTAGTTGCTATAAGTCATGTCCAACTTTTTGACCTCCTCTGTCCATGAGATTTTCCAGGCAAGAATACCGGAGTGGGTTGCCATTTCCTCCTCCAGGGGATCTTCCTGACCCAGGGATTGAACCCAAGTCTCCTGCATTGGCAGGTGGATTCTTTACCATTGAGCCACCAGGGAAGCCCCAGTATTTGTATACAGTGCAAAAAGATCACCACAGTAAGTCTAGTTAATAGCCATTATCAAACACAGTTAAGAGAATTTTTTTTTTCTTCCTGTGATGAGAACTTTTAAGATCTACTCTCTCAGCAGCTTTTAACTATGCAATACTTAAAACTGTTAACTATGGGCTTCCCCGGTGGTTCAGTGGTAAAAATCTGCCTGCCAATACAGGAGATGCAAAAGATCAGGGTTCATTCAATCCCCGGGTGGGGACGATCCCCCGGAGGAGGGCATGGCAACCCTCTGCAGTATTCTTGCCTGGAGAATCCCATAGACAGAGGAGCCTGGTGGGCTACAGCCGATGGAGTCTCAAAAGAGTGAGACAGAACTGAGAGCTCACACACATTGTTAACTACAATCGCCATGCTGTACATTACATCCTCTTATGTATTTTTAAATTACTGTTTTTCTCAGAGTCTAGGAATATGATTGACAAGCCCGTATCAACAGGAATTTATGACCAAAGAATGAACATGAAACTGAAAAATCTGTTCACTCCATCTGTATGGTAGAACAGGTCACTCATCTGCACTCCCCAGAGGAAGGGAAATCAAACCAGAGATCAAAGACTAGAAATCCCAAATACTGCAGCATTAAACCAAAATCATCTTATATTCTCTCCAATAAATTCTGGACTTGGGTTAGAAATAAAAAGCAACAATCTGAGCTGTCATGATAACTGATGACAGATTCTAAATCTCAGGTTTAGAGTTTATCCTGACATTTTGAAAAGTACGTTTTGTTTCCTCTAAGAACAAAAGGGGAGAGGAAAGGAACTAAGGTTTTTAATGTACGTTATAGATATTCACTTATTTAATTCTTACATCCATCCTGTAGAAATGAGATTACATTCATATTACAAACAAGGAAATTTAAGGCTGAAAAAGTTAAGCAATTTGCCTTGATAGCACAAATGATTTATTATCAAGTCAGGATTTGAATCCAATTATCTTGTTAGCAAAATTTATAATCTCTCTACTACAACGTGCACCCTCCATATTAATGGAGCAAATCACGTCAAGTCCTGAGATATTTTAATGACATCGGTAGAAAACCTCTTAACAGCATCAACTGATGATAATCTAAAGCAATACAGGGGACTTCCCTGGCAGTCCAGTGGTTAAGACTTCACTTCCAACAATGCAGGGGGTGAGGGTTCCATCCCTGGTCAGGGAGTTAAGATCCCACATGCCTGGCAGTCAAAAAACCAAAATATAAAATAAAAACAATATTGTAAACAATTCAATAAAGACTTTTAACATGGTCCACATTAAAAAAAAAAAAAGAAAAAAAATTTTAAAAAGCAATATAAACTGAAAAGGTTTATTACTGGAAAATCTAACAATTTACTTATAGGGAATAGCCACACACAACCATGAGAAGTACCATTAGAGAAGGAAGCCTGCACATACACATTAAAATGTTTTCAATATATCCAAAACCTCAGATAGAAATACTTAAAATATTACTTTGAAACAAAGTAATATTTTAAAACAAAGTAAAACAAAGTAAACAAAAATAATGAAGCTTATGCAGTGAATTTTATGGATACACTAGCTTTCCTGCCCAGGTGGCGCTAGTGGTAAAGAACCCACCTGCAATGTAGGAGACACAAGGGAGGCGGGTTCGATCCCTGGGTTGGTAAGATCCCCTGGAGGAGAAAATGGCAACCCACTCCAGTATTATTTCCTGGAGAATCCCACGGACAGAGGAGCCTGGAGGGCTACGGTCCATAGGATCGCAGTGAGTCTGAGGCGACTCAGCACGCAAACAGCTTTCCTAACAGTTCCCTAACAGTAAGGAGGCCTGGGCTGGTTTTGTCAGAGTCGGCTGAGGAAGTGGGAAATCATGTACTCAACTATTCCCCTCCTTACCAAGGGAAAAGGTACTGGGGAAGGAAGAAACAAACAAGAAATAAACCCCGCATGTAAAGTAGCCAAAACTAGCCCTCTACCATAGTTTCTACACAACTGAAGTATTTCTGGAAAATCCACTACCGGTAACGAACTAATTATAAACACCATTCACCAAACGGCATAAAGATTACAATTTAACAGAAACTGAGGAAGCAAGTATACAACAGGTTGCGTTTCCTAGAACAAACTGCACATACCAGACATGCTCCGTCTACCGTAAACCTAACTTCCTAAAAACCTACTAACAATCATACACACTCTGTAAGATGTAACAGTCCTTAGAACCTTTAAGTATTACACAACTTCTCAGATCAGCATCAAAAAGCGTTTAACAACTACTTCAGGCAGGACCTATTACTTTTAATATCGTGTTGGAGATGAGAAATTCAAAGCAAAAAGTCGATTAAAGGACCCGTCCAAGATGGCAACTTAGAACCTGATGCTAATCACAACCTAACTAACGCTAAACTACTTCCACAGCCCAGTAGTTTCCACAATACATGCACACGGTTCCCTGTAAACTCAAAAGCAATTTAGTAATCTTAGGTGGCTTCCGAATCTATGGAAGTTCTCTTTCCAGAAGATGCGGAAGATCCGGAGTCCTGGGAAATGAGCCCTCCAAATATACTTCCTCTTACGTGAGGTAAAACACGTGTAGAGCGTAGCGTTAACCTTGGCGATGCATCGCCGCAAAGGGGAACTGCACTTCCCACCCCGCGTCCCTTCACTATTGGTCCTCCCCTCACAACCGAGGGCCCTAAAGATTATTTATCCCCCGGAGGACGTGAGGGAAACGGGGGGAGGCCGGAAGCGTGTGAGATCCAAAACCAAAGGAAAAGGAGGCAGACACTTAAGCTCAGGGAAGCGATTCCCGCCTCTCCTAGGCTCTGCCCGGCGGCCTGAAGAGCGCAACAAGCTGAAATACCCAGCCGCGTTTTCCGGGATTTAAGACCTCGATCTAAATCCCTGATTTCACTCCAGTGCTAAGCTCGGGCCAAAATACTCACGCCACCCGCTCTGGGCCCCCCAGTCTCGAGCCGAATCCAGGCTGGGACTAAGGGGAGACACCAGGCCTCTCAACCTGCGCACCACGGTCCGTCTGCGCCCCGGCCTACCGTCGCGACCAGAACACGGACCCCGACCCCAATCTCCTCCCGCTGGCCAGAAGCGTCTATAGTCCCCAGACAACAGTGATAGAGCCACTGACTTAAGAAATCCTCTAAGAAATTACCTTTGAACTGGCCTTCTGAGAGCCGCCTGGCGTTTTGTCCGCCATCTTGAGCTTTGCCCCTCCTTCGGCGGCGGCAGCAGCACGGGCGAGTCGAGCACCGAAAGGCTGGATCACAGCAGAGCCCGCCAGAGGCGCCTGCAAGGCTGAATAGTCAACTGCCGACTTGAGGAATTCAAAGAGAGCGGCGCCACGTGACTTCCGGTGTTGAGCATTTCCTGGGCCCGCCCACAAAATACTTGGGGGCGTCTCTGTGGCGGGTTTTGTTATTGGGCCGGAGAATTTAGTGAATCTTTTTGTACTGTCTTTCGGGGCCGGTTGTTACTTCACTGTTTTTCCAGCCCCAACCCTAGATAGGTGCTGGGCGGGGAAGGAAAGAATTCTTAAAGAAGAAATGAATGATCAGCTGGGGAGGAGCTTTTACTTCAACTCAGAAAATAAATCTGGAGCCGACTGGGAGGTGGAGGGGGCGGGGCGGGGCGGGGGTTTGTCATGCTCTCCTGGGATGAAGATGGTATCCGTGCTACCTCTGGCGTTCACGCCCTGCTGGGGGAAGGCAAACTTGCAGTCTGTTCAAGTTACTTTTAAAGAAAGTGGTGTCCGGAAGCAGAGGAAGGGAGCTTTTGACCCAACCTGAGACTCCGGTAGTGGAGTTTTCGGATAGACTATTCAGGTCAAAACCGGACTTGCAGGGAGAGGATGAATGAAAGGAAAATTATAAATAGACGGTGTTCTAAATCTAACATCATGTAAGTTGTCGTTTTAAAAGTTACATTTTACGGTTTAATCTTGTTTTCGTTTCTAATCACAAATGGAGGGGAGCACTTAAGTTCTCAATAGGATATATAGACCAAGAAGGAAAGCTTGCTTGAGAAGGTAATTCCTGACCCAAACCAGGCAAGGGAAACCGGAGGGACAGTCCAGGCAGAGGGAGTCGTGGAAATAAAAGTCTGGTGGCATGAATCAGGACAGCCCTGTTGTGCAGTCACGTTTTACTAGACCTGGTTTAGGGAATGGACACGGTTGGAGAAGTGGATGGGAGCTAGTGAGCCCTGAAGTAACTAGCGTGCTTAGGGAGTTAGAATTCTATTCCAAGGACGAAGAGCATCCTTCAACAGAGTTAAGTAAGGCTGTGATGTGGTCAGATTTTTTTTAAGTTATAAAGTATTGTTCTGAGCACTTGGGGAAGGGAGGAAGAAGGGTTCATGACTTCCTGAATTCATTTATTCAAAATATTTTTGAGCCCCGTATTGTGTGTAAAGAGATTCCGTTGTGGCTCAGATGGTAAAGAACCTGCCTGCAATGTAGGCGACCCAGGTTGGATCCCTGGGTCAGGAAGATCCCCTGGAGAAGGGAATGGCAACCCACTCCAGTATTCTTGCCTGGAGAATTGCATGGACAGAGGATCCTGGCAGGCTACAGTCCATGGGGTCGCAAAATGTCGAACACAACTGAGCAACTCACACACACTTACCTACTTATTGTGTGTAAAGCCTGCACAAAGTGTTCAGAGGCTTACACAGATGACTAAAATATTATCTTCATATAATTTAAGATTTAATGAGGAAGCTGAGCGCTGAAGAATTGATGCTTTTGACCTGTGGTATTGGAGAAGACTCTTGAGAGTCCCTTGGACTGCAAGGAGATCCAACCAGTCCATTCTAAAGGAGGTCAGCCCTGGGTGTTCTTTGGAAGGAATGATGCTAAAGCTGAAACTCCAGTACTTTGGGCACCTCATGCGAAGAGTTGACTCATTGGAAAACTCTCTGATGCTGGGAGGGATTGGGGGCAGGAGGAGAAGGGGACGACAGAGGGTGAGATTGCTGGATGGCATCACCAACTCAATGGGCATGAGTCTGAGTGAACTCTGGGAGATGGTGATGGACAGGGAGGCCTGGTGTGCTGCAATTCATGGGGTCGCAGAGAGTCGGACACGACTGAGCAACTGAACTGAACTGAACTGAGAGGGGAGAAGGGAAGAGCTGACTGACACTGTAGAATTCAACAGATACTGCAAGGAAGGATCACTAGCTGTGGGAACTCTGAAAGAATTAATTCTGAAGGTGGGGATGGGGTAAAGAGACAGAGGTTTCAGAGAGAAGGAAGCATTTAAGTCAACTCTGAAGAAGGAGAATTTTGTTTGTTGGATGGTATTGGGGGAGAGAGAGGAGAGATTGGATTGGTGGTGATCTGATACATGGAAAGGCTAACAGTCCTGTGCCCGGCACTGAGGAATCAGCAAGCTAGATAGGGCTCCTGTTCTGTGTGAGCGGGTGGGGGTAGAACAAACAGTAAATAAATAAGCAAAAAAAAAAGAAATGGTCAGAAAGTAACAAGTGTGAAATATCTTTTTTCTAAGTTTGGCCATCATGGACTATATATATATAGTTTTTATTTCTTTATCTTTTTTTTTTTTTGGCTGTGCTGGGTCTTCCTTGCTGCAGGGGCCTTTCTCTAGTTCCAGTGCTCAGGTTCCTCATTGCAGTGGCTTCTGTTGCAAAACACAGGCTCTAGGGCAATCAGGCTTCAGTAGCTGTGGTACCTGGGCTGAGTAGTTTCGGCTCCTGCGTTCTCAAGCACAGGCTCAGTAGTTGTAGCACGTGAGATCTTCCCAGATCAGGGAGCCAGATGCTGTCTCCTCCATCAGCAGGCACACTTCATCACTGAGCCACCGGGGAAGCTCCACTGCAAAATACTGAAGTAGAACGGTGGTTTGCAACCTCCAGTCCTACTGAATTTAATTTCAAGCCCAGATATTTTTAATTCTAGACTTCTCACCCTTACCCCACCCTCATCCTGTCCTCTAATTGAAGGTTAATCAGTTTTTTAATACTCTTATGGGAGATATACTTTCTCCAGGAAGACTTAACAGACTTCCCTCCCCCACCAAGCCTAAGTAAGTGACTCTGCTTCTGTTTCCATGGGAACCTGTTTCCCACTCAAGATACTTATCACATTAGACCTTAATTGTCTGTTTACAATCTAGGATTAGAAAGTGAAATCATCAGCTGAGATGAAGGGAGAAGTGTGGGCTTGTCCCTGCCTAGTCATGTTCTGGTGATACTTAAGGCCAACTTTGTCGCTATGAAGTAAATATATAAATGCTTTTTATTTAAATCCCTGAAGTCCTATTTCACATTAAAATCACCCTTATTAAATGTTGGGGCTTCCCTGGTGGCTCAGCTGGTAAAGAATTCACCTGCAATGCAGGAGACCTGGGTTCGATCCCTGGGTTGGAAAGATCCCCTGAAGAAGGAAACAGCTACCCACTGCAATATTCTGGCCTGGAGAATTCCATGGACTATATAGTTCATAGCGTCACAAAGAGTCGGGAACAACTGAGTGACTTTCACTTCACTTACATTATTAAATGTTTACTCCTAAAGACTTATGATTATACAGTGGAAGTGAGAAATAGATTTAAGGGCCTAGATCTGATAGATAGAGTGCCTATGGAATGAGGTTCGTGACGTGGTACAGGAGACAGGGATCAAGACCATCCCCATGGAAGAGAAATGCAAAAAAAGCAAAATGGCTGTCTGGGGAGGCCTTACAAATAGCTGTGAAAAGAACAGAAGTGAAAAGCAAAGGAGAAAAGGAAAGATATAAGCATCTGAATGCAGAGATCCAAAGAATAGCAAGAAGAGATAAGAAAGCCTTCTTCAGCGATCAGTGCAAAGAAAGAGAGGAAAACAACAGAATGGGGAAGACTAGAGATCTCTTCAAGAAAATTAGAGATTCCAAGGGAACATTGCATGCAAAGATGGGCTCGATAAAGGACAGAAATGGTATGGACCTAACAGAAGCAGAAGATATTAAGAAGAGGTGGCAAGAATACACAGAAGAACTGTACAAAAAAGATCTTCATGACCCAGATAATCATGATGATGTGATCACTCACCTAGAGCCAGACATCCTGGAATGTGAAGTCAAGAGGGCCTTAGAAAGCATCACTACGAACAAAGCTAGTGGAGGTGATGGAATTCCAGTTGAGCTATTTCAAATCCTGAAAGATGATGCTGTGAAAGTGCTGCACTCAATATGCCAGCACATTTGGAAAACTCAGCAGTGGCCACAGAACTGGAAAAGGTCAGTTTTCATTCCAATCCCAAAGAAAGGCAATGCCAAAGAATGCTCAAACTACCGCACAATTGCACTCATCTCACACGCTAGTAAAGTAATGCTCCAAATTCTCCAAGCCAGGCTTCAGCAATACGTGAACCGTGAACTTCCAGATGTTCAAGCTGGTTTTAGAAAAGGCAGAGGAACCAGAGATCAAACTGCCAACATCTGCTGGATCATGGAAAAAGGAAAAGAGTTCCAGAAAAAACATCTACTTCTGCTTTATTGACTATGCCAAAGCCTTTGACTGTGTGGATCATAATAAACTGTGGAAAATTCTGAAAGAGATGGGAATACCAGAACACCTGACCTGCCTCTTGAGAAATTTGTATGCAGGTCAGGAAGCAACAGTTAGAACTGGACATGGAACAACAGACTGGTTCCAAATAGGAAAAGGAGTTCATCAAGGCTCTATATTGTCACCCTGCTTATTTAACTTCTATGCAGAGTACATCATGAGAAACGCTGGACTGGAAGAAACACAAGCTGGAATCAAGATTGCCAGGAGAAATATCAATAACCTCAGATATGTAGATGACACCACCCTTATGGCAGAAAGTGAAGAGGAACTAAAAAGCCTCTTGATGAAAGTGAAAGAGGAGAGTGAAAAAGTTGGCTTAAAGCTCAACATTCAGAAAATGAAGATCATGGCATCTGGTCCCATCACTTCATGGGACATAGATGGGGAAACAGTGGAAACAGTGTCAGACTTTATTTTTTGGGCTCCAAAATCACTGCAGATGGTGACTGCAGCCATGAAATTAAAAGACGCTTACTCCTTGGAAGGAAAGTTATGACCAACCTAGATAGCATATTGAAAAGCAGAGGCATTACTTTGCCAACAAAGGTCCGTCTAGTCAAGGCTATGGTTTTTCCAGTGGTCATGTATGGATGTGAGAGTTGGACTGTGAAGAAAGCTGAGTGTGGAAGAATTGATGCTTTTGAACTGTGGTGTTGGAGAAGACTCTTGAGAGTCCCTTGGACTGCAAGGAGATCCAACCAGTCCATTCTGAAGGAGATCAACCCTGGGATTTCTTTGGAAGGAATGATGCTAAAGCTGAAACTCCAGTCCTTTGGCCACCTCATGCGAAGAGTTGACTCATTGGAAAAGACTCTGATGCTGAGAGGGATTGGGGGCAGGAGGAGAAGGGGACGCCAGAGGATGAGATGGCTGGATGGCATCACTGACTTGATGGACGTGAGTCTGGTTGAACTCTGGGAGTTGGTGATGGACAGGGAGGCCTGGCGTGCTGCGATTCATGGGGTCGCAAAGAGTCGGACACGACTGAGTGACTGAACTGAACTGAAAGACTTAAAAATAAAGGAACAGAGACTTCTGTCTCTTTCTCATACAGTAAAGCTCCAAAGGAAGTCAAACGTGTGACCTGACTAGAAATTAAACATAAGCCTTCATTAAATCCTAATTAAGTACACTCTTAAAAACACAAGAGCATGATTAACAACAGAGTTTTCCTTCATACATATAAGTCTTCACTTTATGGCCCCTTTACTCAAATCACAAATGAAGGAGGATGAGATAGCATGCATATAAATACAAACATGTTTATAGAACCTGAAATTGTTAATTAGATTCACAGTTATTACCAAGTGACTACACATAAATAGTAAGAAAATTATGCAATTTGCTGCAATTAGTATTTTCCCAGTCATACTAAAACCATGCTATTCTTGCTGATGTGTTGGTTCTCTACTCTTAGACCTGTTTTTAAGGATTCTCCCTGCTACATTTGACAGAGATTACAAAGTAGTGCCAGATGCAGTTCACAGAGGTGTTTTGTTTGGCACAAGCAGGAAGGGTTTTTTCTTTGAATTAGGAGACTTGACTTTTTTCTACTCAAGATTCCCAGTTTTTCTTGAAAATCAGGCAGGTCTGGGAACAATCCAGTGGGAGGGAGCCACATGGGACTCTGGGGTCACCAGGCCTTCACCACACTCGGTGGACAAATGCCCCACACAGGCCTGCTTGTAGGCTTGTGTGTTTTCTAACTTCTCATATACCGTGTCAAGTCTCAGCAGAGGTGATAATCAAAACATTTAGCAGAGCTCTCCTGGGCTCAGTGGTAAAAAAATCTGCCTGCCAATACAGGAGACATGGGTTCCATCTGTGATCCAGAAAGATCTCACATGCCATGTGAGCCACAACTACATAGCCTGTGCTCTGGAACCCAGGAGCCGCAACTACTGAAGCCTGCATGCCCTAGAACCTGTACTCTGCAACAAGAGAAGCCCCTGAAATGAGAAGCCCGCACGTGACAACTGGAGAAAAGCCCAAGCATCAGTGAAGACCCAGCACAGTCAAAAATAAATAAATGTTTTTAAAAATTAAATAAAATCAGCTAAAACACACAAAACAACTCAAAGAAAATGGACATACAGAAAAGAGGAGGAAAGAAAGATAATATTCTGTGGTTAACCCTCAGGAAGAGGGAAAAAAAAAAACAGTCAGTCCCCCAGCACCGAGGTGAACTGGCTTACCCATTAGACACAGAAGGCTCAGTGCCTAGGGCCAGTATATTTTTAAGGGCCTCCCCAAATGTTTTGGGCTTCCCTGGTGGCTCAGTTGGTAAATAATCTTCCTGCAATGCAGGAGACCTGGGTTTGATCCCTGAGTTGGGAAGATCCCATGGAGAAGGGAATGGCTACCCACTCCAGTCAGTATTCTGGCCTGGAGAATTTCATGGACTGTGTAGCCCATGGGGTCGCAAAGAGTCGGACACGACTGAGTGACTTTCGTACACACAGAAGTTTTAATTTCTTTTAAACCAAGGGAGAGAAAAAGGTGGAGTGGAGAAGCTGAAACAAAAGCGTTTCACAATATACACAGTGAAAGATAGAGACCTTACCAGAGCTTCCCTGGTGGCTCAGTGGTAAAGAATATGCCTACCTATACGGGAGATTTGGCTTCAATCCTTAGTCTAGGAAAATTCCGCATGCCGGGGATCAGCTAAGCCCGAGGGCCACAACTATTCAGCTGGTGCTCTAGAGCCCATGCTCCACGACAAGAAAAGCCACCACAATGAGAAGCCTGCGCGCCACAACTAGAGTAGCCCCCGCATTTCCCGACTAGAGAAAAGCAACTCAGCAAGGAAGACCCAGCACAGCCCTACATAAATTAATTTAATTTAAATTATTTTTTAAATGACTGCCCCAAAGGTAACATCTCTATTGTGCCAATGGACTGCTCCTATTTGGTGGCACTTAGAGAAGCGACTTAGCAGCAGCAGCTGAGAATTTTTAAGCAGCTTCTTTCTGCTCTTTAGGCTTCAGGATATAGGCTGGTGGAAGTACAATCCTATCCTTGTGTTCATTTGGCAGTTGTTGAATTTCTAGCATCTGCCAGGCTCTGCAGAAAGAAGATAAGGAGGGAGGAAGGGAGAGCTAAAAATCCGACTTAACTCTTCTGAGAGAGCCTAGCCACCTCTAGGAGTAGTCAGATAACAGTCTCCAAAGAGGGTGTGGTCTGTTTGAAATGGAAGATTCTTTGAGATTAACCTGATTGCCTGTCCCGCCCCTCCCCCCTCCCACCACCCCATCCCATCCCACCACCCCACCCAATCCCACAAGGCTAGCCTGACAAGTAAGATTTCAGTGACAATAACAGCTTCTCCCTTTTCTCCACTTCTGTACCAAAAGAAATGTACTTATTGATGCTATCTAAAATTCCTTTGACAATAGTGATTAGCAGTGGAATTTTTTAAAAACAAGCATCTCTTTTTAGCATTTTATTTTATTTTTTAACTTTCTTGGCCGTGCTGTGCAGCATGCAGCATATGGGGTCTTACTTCCCCAAAATGTGAAAGTGAAAGTCGCTCAGTTGTGTCCGACTCTTTGCTACCGCATGGACTGTATAGTCCATGGAATTTTCCAGGCCAAAATACTGGAGCGGGTAGCCTTTCCCTTCTCCAGGGAATCTTCCCAACCCAGGGATCGAACCCAGGTCTCCCGCATTGCAGGTGAATTCTTTACCAGCTGAGCCACAAGGGAAGCCCTTAGTTTCCCAACCAGGGATCAAATCCGCACCCCTTGCATTGGAAGCTTGAAGATTCAACCACTGGACTGCCAGGGAAGTCCCTAGAAGTGGAATTTTTTTCAACTACAATGCCCAAGATGTAGAGCAGTAAGAGGTATATAAAAATGGTGTCCAAAAAATATATAACCCAAGAAGAGGCTGGTGACATGTTGAAGATCATAAAATGGTTATTTTAGCTATGCTCCTGAGAAGATTACCCTTCAGTTCAGTTCAGTTCAGTCGCTCAGTCGTGTCCGACTCTTTGCGACTTCATGAATTGCAGCACGCCAGGCCTCCCTGTCCATCACCATCTCCCGGAGTTCACTCAGACTCACGTCCATCGAGTCGGTGATGCCATCCAGCCATCTCATCTTCTGTCATCCCCTTCTCCTACTGCCCCCAATCCCTCCCAGCATCAGAGTCTTTTCCAATGAGTCAACTCTTCGCATGAGGTGGCCAAAGGACTGGAGTTTCAGCTTTAGCATCATTCCTTCCAAAGAAATCCCAGGGTTGATCTCCTTCAGAATGGACTGGTTGGATCTCCTTGCAGTCCAAGGGACTCTCAAGAGTCTTCTCCAACACCACAGTTCAAAAGCATCAATTCTTCAGCGCTCAGCCTTCTTCACAGTCCAACTCTCACATCCATACATGACCACTGGAAAAACCATAGCCTTGACTAGACAGACCTTTGTTGGCAAAGTAATGCCTCTGCTTTTCAATATGCTATCTAGGTTGGTCATAACTTTCCTTCCAAGGAGTAAGCGTCTTTTAATTTCATGGCTGCAGTCACCATCTGCAGTGATTTTGGAGCCCAAAAAATAAAGTCTGACACTGTTTCCACTGTTTCTCCATCTATGTCCCATGAAGTGATGGGACCAGATGCCATGATCTTCGTTTTCTGAATGTTGAGCTTTAAGCCAACTTTTTCACTCTCCACTTTCACTTTCATCAAGAGGCTTTTTAGTTCCTCTTCACTTTCTGCCATAAGGGTGGTGTCATCTGCATATCTGAGGTTATTGATATTTCTCCTGGCAATCTTGATTCCAGCTTGTGTTTCTTCCAGTCCAGCGTTTTTCATGATGTACTCTGCATAGAAGTTAAATAAGCAGGGTGACAGTATACAGCCTTGACGAACTCCTTTTCCTATTTGGAACCAGTCTGTTGTTCCATGTCCAGTTCTAACTGTTGCTTCCTGACCTGCATATAGGTTTCTCAAGAGGCAGGTCAGATGGTCTGGTATTCCCATCTCTTTCAGAATTTCCCACAGTTTATTGTGATCCACACAGTCAAAGGCTTTGGCATAGTCAATAAAGCAGAAATAGATGTTTTTCTGGAACTCTCTTGCTTTTTCCATGATCCAGCAGATGTTGGCAATTTGATCTCTGGTTCCTCTCCCTTTTCTAAAACCAGCTTGAACATCTGGAAGTTCACGGTTCACGTATTGCTGAAGCCTGGCTTGGAGAATTTGGAGCATTACTTTACTAGCGTGTGAGATGAGTGCAATTGTGCAGTAGTTTGAGCATTCTTTGGCATTGCCTTTCTTTGGGATTGGAATGAAAACTGACCTTTTCCAGTTCTGTGGCCACTGCTGAGTTTTCCAAATGTGCTGGCATATTGAGTGCAGCACTTTCACAGCATCATCTTTGAGGATTTGAAATAGCTCAAGCATCACTGAACAAAGCAAGTAGAGGTGATGGAATTCCAGTTGAGCTATTTCAAAAGATCCACAGTTTCTGAGAATTAGGATGTGGACATCTTCAGAGGGCTATTATTCAGTCTACCATAGAATCTAAAATGAACTTTCTTCGTTTATATTTTGTCCCTGGCTGGCAGGCACAGCTTTGATCCCACCAGAAAACTGACATGGCCCCAATAAATACCATTTTCTTGAAGCAGTTGAATTCTGAAATTGTTACTGGGGAATTAAATGGGCTGAAGGTGTGGTTCCAGTGAAATAGGATGAGACAGATCTCTGTTGTCAAAGGACTTACAGGGCATAAAGGAGACAGATGTGTCACAAGTATAATAAGTGAAGAGTCTGAAGTTTTAGTCTGATTTGTGCACTGCTGCATCTGTTGTGCCTCGAACAGAGTAAGCACAAGCAGGCATTCAGTGGCTATTTGCTGATGAAAAAAATCCACAGCAGAGGTAGTTTTTTAGAAACATATAAGCATCAGAGTAAACTGTGGAAAATTCTGAAAGAGATGGGAATACCAGACCACCTGACCTGCCTCTTGAGAAACCTGTATGCAGGTCAGGAAGCAACAGTTAGAACTGGACATGGAACAACAGACTGGTTCCAAATAGGAAAAGGAGTACATCAAGGCTGTATATTGTCACCCTGCTTATTTAACTTACATGCAGAGTACATCATGAGAAACGCTGGACTGGAAGAAACACAAGCTGGAATCAAGATTGCCAGGAGAAATATCAATAACCTCAGATATGCAGATGACACCACCCTTATGGCAGAAAGTGAAGAGGAACTAAAAAGCCTCTTGATGAAAGTGAAAGTGGAGAGTGAAAAAGTTGGCTTAAAGCTCAAAATTCAGAAAATGAAGATCATGGCATCTGGTCCCATCACTTCATGGGAAATAGATGGGGAAACAGTGGAAACAGTGTCAGACTTTATTTTTCTGGGCTCCAAAATCACTGCAGATGGTGACTGCAGCCATGAAATTAAAAGATGCTTACTCCTTGGAAGGAAAGTTATGACCAACCTAGATAGCATATTGAAAAGCAGAGACATTACTTTGCCAACAAAGGTTCGTCTAGTCAAGGCTATGGTTTTTCCGGTAGTCATGTATGGATGTGAGAGTTGGACTGTGAAGAAGGCTGAGCGCTGAAGAATTGATGCTTTTGAACTGTGGTGTTGGAGAAGACTCTTGAGAGTCCCCTGGACTGCAAGGAGATCCAACCAGTCCATTCTGAAGGAGATCAGCCCTGGGATTTCTTTGGAAAGAATGGTGCTAAAGCTGAAACTCCAGTCCTTTGGCCACCTCATGCGAAGAGTTGACTCATTGGAAAAGACTCTGATGCTGGGAGGGATTGGGGGCAGTAGGAGAAGGGGATGACAGAAGATGAGATGGCTGGATGGCATCACTGACTCAATGGATGTGAGTCTGGTTGAAGTCCGGGAGATGGTGATGGACAGGGAGGCCTGGCGTGCTGCGATTCATGGGGTCACAAAGAGTCGGGCACAACTGAGTGACTGAACTGAACTGAAGCTTGGTACTGCATAAAAGGAGTCAGGGAAGACCTCATCAAAGAATCTACAGAATTTTCAGGGTATCTGTCCTACTCTTAAAAGGTCACCTCTGGGGCTAACTCCTAGGAGTTACTAGAGGCCCTCAGAGAGAAGGATGGAGACCTTAGCATAGTGTTGTCTCATTTTAAGAAAATGCAAATTTTGCTAATTTTAAGCAGACCGAAAAGTCTCCCATCCGGTGCAGATTTTGAAATAATACGAATCTCTTCTTCCTCAATCTAAAAAATTCTTTTTGAGAATTGTGTAATTTCAGGAGTTTCCTGGTGGTCTAGTGGTTAGGATTCAGCACTTTCACTGCAGTGGCCTGGGTTCAATCCCTGGTCGGAGAACTGAGATTCCTGCAAGCCACACAGAATAATATTCCCCTCTCCAGCTTCAAAAAACGAATTGTGTAATTCCTACAGACAGGCTCAATGGACTGCAAACATCATTTACTATTGTGCCATGTGGTGGCGCTGCTGCAGCTAGTAAATAAAAACATCCACTAGCCTTCCTTAGGAAGATCCCCTGGAGGAGGAAAGGGCAACCCTCTCCAGTATTCTTGCCTGGAGAATCCCATAGACAGAGGAGCCTGGTGGGCTATAGTCTACAGGGTGGCGAAGAGTCGGTCACAGCTGAGCGTACACACACACAACTATTCTTCATAGGTGTTCTGTGAACATACATGGAACTTCTCTGAGTGGTCTTGGTGCTCAATTAAAAATCCTCCTAACATCCTGTCAACCAAGCTTTCATTGAACAATTGTACTAGCTTCTGTGCTGAAAAGAAAATATGTGCTAATAAAATGTAGAGGGGGAAGTTAAACGTGACAAAACCATGGTATTCTGTGACGTTCATTGAGGAGGGAGGAGCTTACAAAATCTAAGAGAGAACAAAAATATATTAGAGATGACATTAGAGGTAATATCTTTTCAGCCCGACTTGTCCTGCTTCTCAAGGAGGGCAGGAATGGGGCTGAATCCTAGCCCCTCTTACTGTGCTTGGCACCTATAGGCAAACAATGAACATTTACTGAATAAGTGAACATGGAAGACGGTACCTCATGCTCCCAAATATATATCCTCTTGCCCTACACAGAGACTAACAAAAAGTTGCTGACACCAAATTCCAAAATCTCAGCTGAGAGTTTCTTAGTATTCCAACTCAAGTTAGCTGCTCAGTCTTGGTCTAAGCAGCTGCATCCAGGGAAATAGAGCCACGTGATACACATGGCTCCCAGAGGCTTACGGTGGGATGAATGAAGCCTTCAGGTCGAGCGTGGGAGCAGAGAACCAAAACTACCCGCAGAGTACGTGAATAATCGAGCTTAGGTATATACACAATTATTTTTTTTCAGATGCTTGGAGATGCAACAGTGATTGATAGGATACAGTTTGATTTATTGTGGAAAAATACACATAACATGCAATTTGCCATTTTAACCATTTTCAGTGTACAGTTTAGTGGCACTAAATAAAATCACACTGTTGTGCAAACTCACACCACCATCCATCTCCAGAATTCCTTCATCTTCCCAAACAGAAACTATGCCCATTCAACACTAACTTCCCACCTCTCCTCCCCCCAGCCCCAGAAAGCTACCATTCTCTTTTCTGTGTCTATAAATGTTTTAAATTAGTTATTTATTTATTTTTGGTTGCACTGGGTCTTCGTTGCCTTGCACGGGCTTTCTTTAGTTGTGAAGAGGGGCTACTCTCTAGCTTCGTGTGTGGGCTCCTCACTGCAGTGCCTCCTCCTGTTGCAGAGCCCAGTTCTATGCTGCAGGCTGTGTAGACTCAGTAGTTAGGGTGCACAGGCTTAGTTGCTCACAGCATGTGGAATCTTCCCAGACCAGGGACCAAACCTGTGTCACCTGCATTGGTAGGCAGATTCTTACCCACTATAGCACCAGGGAAGTCTTGTCTCTCTAAATCTGACTACTCTAAATATCTCATAGAAGTGAAATCATCCTGTATTGGTCCCTTCATGACTGGCTTATTTCACTTAGCATATCTTCTGTGCTATAGCTATGATGTAGCATGTGTCAGAATTTCCTTCCTTTTTAAGGCTGCATAATAGTCCATTGTATGTCTATAGCACAATTTATCTGTTCATCCATCGATAAACATATGGGTTACTTCCAGCTTTTGGCTATTGTGAATCATGCTGCTACGAACACTGTCAGAGCATTCTTGAGTTCACAACAGCTCTTTGTCAGTATCCCTATCTCAATCAGTAGTCTTCAAAGTGTACCTACTATCAAGTGGGGATCAGCAGAAAGACTGGCAGTGTGGGTGCCCTCATGTTTGACATCTTTTTGAATCTTAGGAGTGTGTTCAGAGGAAAGGAACCCGTGTCGCGGCACATCTGGAAATCAGCTCCTGGGAAGAAGGAATGAATAATGTCATTGGCCTGGAGCAGAGCAGACTGAAGGAAGCTATGGGAGCCATCTACAAGGAGCAAAGACTTTTCCCCTATTGCTCCCTAAGACCAATTAAGAGGCACCACAGCACCAGATTTCTGATTTCAACTCAATATATGAAATACGTTTTAACCTCTAGAGCTGTTTACTAATGGAATAATCTACCTTAATAGAATAAGTATTCCCCTATGAAAACACACAGAGAGAAGTTGATTGTAGAAGGGATTCCAGAACTTGGAAGGGAATTGGAGGAGAGCTGTATCTGGGTTCTAAGACTTCTTGACCCCAACATTCCCTGTCTTTCTAATGCTTGAAACATCCATAGAAAAGGCCAAAATGGCCAGAAAGTATAACGTTTCCAAAGTAAATACTTATTCAGTATAAACTTGACTTGATATTCATGAGTGCCATGTCCTCAAATGAGGCTGAAATCTAAGAAGTTAACTGCTGAGTGACCCACACAAATATCAGAGAGGGAAGTGTTATCTAAGATTGTAGTGACAAGAGCCAGAAATGATCAGCAGGTACACTGGGGCTTAAACTCAAGAGTCCTTAATCTTGTTTGCATATTATGTTAGGAAAATACCCCGGTAAATCCAGATCAAATTATGCAATGTTCCACTGTTAGTTACTAAAAATTAATGACTCCAATTTGTTTCTCTTATTAGACTTTGGTTTTTAGTTTTTCTCCTACGATTTCCCTTTTGTTCATTAAAACTTGTGAACAATGCCTTAAGAAGCTATGGAGAAGTAGACAGTTCTTCTGCTTTGGGGTTGGGGATGGCCATTTGGCCATAGTTATCAAAATGTGAAGGGAACATACCCTTTGACCCAGCAATTCCACTTGTAGGGATGAATTTCCCTCCATATGAGAAATCCCTGCAGTAAAGAATATGTGCAGGGCTTCCCTGGTGGTCCACTGGTTAAGAATCTGCTTTGCAGTGCACGGGAAATGCTGGTTTGATCTTCAGTCCCTTTGATCCTTGGTCCTGGAAGATCCCACATGCCTTGGAGCAGCTAAGCCCATGCTCCACAATAAGAGAAGCCACCGCAATGAGAAGCCCACGCACCCCAGCTAGAAAGTGACTGCTGGTCGCCACAGCTGGAGCAAGCCAGCACGCAACAGTGAAGACCCAGTGCAGCCAAAAATAAATAATCATTTAAAATTTTTAAAAAGAACACGTGCAGCAAAGCATTAAAAATGCCCTGACTGTCCATCAATAAGGGACTGTTTCATGTTAGGTACTGACCTGGAAATTGCTCCAAGATACACTGTTCTATGACAAAAGCAACATAGTAAACTTTGTGCTTTTTTAAAAAAGCATCTAGGGACTTCCTTGGTGGTTCAGTGATTAAGACTCAGTGCTTCGACTGCAGTGGGTGTGAGTTTGATCACTGGTTGGGCAACTGAGGATCCCACATGCTGCAGGGCATGGCCGGAAAAAAAAAAAGCTCAAAAAAAGGACATCTATAGACAGAAATAGACACATGTGCCAGGCAGCTTCTAAGATGATCCCCAATGCTCTCCAACCCTTGGTGATCATGCCCTGTGTAATCCCCACCCCTTGAGTGTGGGTTCAACCTAGTGTCTTTTTTCTAATGAACAGAATATAGCAAGGGTGTCAATTCTGAGATTGGTTATTAAAAAAAAAAAAAAAAACTGTGGTTTCCTTCTTGTCCTTCTTGAATTTTCTAGCTCTTGTCACCTATTTGCTCGGATGAAGTCAGCTGCCATGCTCTGAGGAGCCCAGTGGAGAGGCCCATGGGGTAAGAAGCTGAGGGAAGCCTCAAGCAAAAAACCAGTGAAGAAATGAGGCCGTCAGCCTAACAGCCTGTGAGGAACTAAATCCTGCCAGCAAGGCCTTGAAGGAACTTGACAGCAGATAGTCCGGAGTGGAGCTATGAGGTGACTGCATTCTCAGCTGACAGCTTGATGACATCTTTGTAGCAGACCCTGAGCCTGGAGGGCCCGACTAGGCCACTGGGACTCCTGATCACAGGAAATATGTGATAACAAATGTTTGTTGTTTAAAGCCACTAAGTTTTGGGGTAACTTGTTACACAGCTGCTGCTGCTGCTGCTAAGTCGCTTCAGTCGTGTCCGACTCTGTGCGACCCCACAGACGGCAACCCACCAGGCTCCCCCGTCCCTGGGATTCTCCAGGCAAGAACCCTGGAGTGGGTTGCCATTTCCTTCTCCAATGCATGAAAATGAAAAGTGAAAGTGAAGTCACTCAGTCGTGTCTGACTCTTCTCGACCCCATGGACTGCAGCCTACCAGGCTCATCCATCCATGGGATTTCCCATACAGCAGTAGATAGCTAATACCAAATGCATGTTTGTTTATGCATGTATTTCTTTTTAAAAAACTAAATAAAAGTATCTACTTTATTTTTTTTTATTTTTTAAATTTATTTTTAATTGGAAAATAATTGTTTTATATTGTGTTGGTTTCTGCCGTACATCAACATGAGTCAGTCATAGGCATACATAATGTCCCCTTGCTACTGAACCTCCCTCCCACCTCCTGTCCTGTCCCAACCTTCTAGGTTTTCACAGAGCACTGGATTTGAGCTCCCTGCAACATACAGCAAATTTCCACTGGCTATCTAATTTTACATATGGTAATGTATATTTTTAAAACCCTGGCCACTGTGCTTGCCACCAGGGAAAGAAATTTAAGATTCTAGGGTGGGAAGAAACTTACTTTTTAATATAGACTCTTTTGTTTTATCTCAGTCTATTGTTTATTCAACAAAGAGGCAAATAATAACATGTTTAATATTCTCCAATAAACAATCATTCCAAAGGCCCATTTCTAAAATTCTCAAATGAAGTTTTATTTTCTGTATCTATATAAGGTAGCTAACTCCCTCACAAAGAAACTTGTTCATACTTCAACTGGAGCACATATTATATCACTTCACACACACAGAAAAGGAGACTCTTTCCTTCACCTCTTTGGGGGAAAAGGAAAATGCCTTCTTCTCAGCCCCATTCTCTGTGGCCTGATAACTCTATGCTCCGGCCACACCAAGGGGTCCAGCTCCCACAGGGGCCCTGTTTCCATCTCTGTCTCTTAACTCACACCTGCTCTCAACTTGGAATTCTGCTCCTCCAACCCACCCTCCCCACTCCTAGCTAATTCTTATACCCAACTCTAGGCTCTTCCTCTGACACCTCAGACCACTTCTGCCCCAACCCCCCCTTAGCAATTCTGTTCCTGGATATGCATCCCAGATAAGTGGGTCTCTCCCTCCTTTGAGCTAGCCCTGTGCTTTAAACTTAGTCCCAGACAGGTCTGCACCCACCGTCACGTCATTTTTCTGTGTTCCCTATTAGACAGTAAGCTCCTTGCAGATAAGAGAAGATGTGATAGAAGGCAGACATATGGGACTATGGTATGACACACCCTGTTCACTCCCCCAATCCCTACCCAGAGCAGAGGCAGCAGATGTGGGAGCCCATACAGGGGTCACGTTCTCAACTTAAAGTCACAACAGATAATTGAGGATTTATACTTACATTACCTTAGGAAGCACGTGTAAGATACCTTTATGGTCCAAAATTTATACACCAAAAATATATACACCATAAAACCGTCATGGTGCTGGAGAAGACTCTTGAGAGTCCCTTGGACTGCAAGGAGATCAAACCAGTCAATCCTGAAGAAAAACCAGCCCTGAATATTCTTTGGATGGACTGATGCTGAAGCTGAAGCTCCAATACTTTGGCCACCTGATGCGAAGAGCTGACTCACTGTAAAAGATCCTGATGCTGGGAAAGATTAAAGGCAAAAGGAGAAGGGGAGCGGCAGAGGATGAGATGGTTAGACAGCATCACCAACTCAATGGACACGAATGTGAGCAAACTCCCAGAGATAGTGAAGGACAGGAAACCTGGCGTGCTGCAGGCCTTGGGGTCTCAAAGAGCTGGACACAACTTAGCAACTGAACAACAACACAGGATACCCAGGATACCTTTAGTCACAGCTGACAGGAATCCTATCACTTGTGTGGCTTACACTATAAGGAAATTTAATTACTTCATTCATCAAAATGCTCAGAGGCAAGACTCTCCCAGAATTTGTTAACTTAGCAGCCCAGTTTCATCAAGGGCCCACATTCTTCCCATCTCTCTGCTCTGCCGTCTTCAGGGGGGTCAGCCTGTTCCTCAGGCTAATTTCCCTCACAGTCACAAAATGGCTACCACAGCTCCCAACATCACACCAGAGGAAGAAGTGTTCCTTTCTTCTAGAAAGCTTATATATCATTTTTTTTAAGACTAAGAGAAAAGGCTTCTTAGACATCATCCTGTCAGACTTCTTCTTCATGTCTTATTTGTCAGAAATGAGTTGACGCCTATTCTACTTATGAGAGTAGAATGACCATGATGGGTTTTACATGGAGCACCTGGCTGATTAGGGTGTATGTTATCTGAGTAAAATCTGGGTTCTGCTAAAAAAAAGGAATAGAGTGGGTAATAACAACACTGTCTCCTACATTGTGAGGTCCTAGGCTTCTGACTTTTAAACTATTAAGCTAAATTGCACATATTATAATTAGAAAATACTACATCATTCCCAGCACCTGGAGATTTATTTTTTAAATTATCATATATGTAACCTGAATCTAGCTTAGAACATGGATTTTTAAAACTTTGAGTTTCAATAATACTGTGTGAAAAAAATGAGGCAATTAAACCCAGAAACATGCTAGTGTTTGCCAAGAGGCTGAGTTGATAAATTTTTTCCCTTTTCCCAATTGGTCAGTACTCTTCACTGGGCTCAAAGAACAATCAGACCAGGAGCTGATACACTGGGCATGTAGTAGAAAGGAAAACACACGCTCTCAAGCTAGACTGACTGACTAGTTTAAAATCCTAGTTTCACCATTTAACAGTACATGAACTTTGGGCATTAGATTTTCTGGGCCTCTGTTTCCTTATGTGTAAAATATAGATAATAATACTGACCTAGATCATCACAATCATGGTATTAAATGTCACCTCTAAAAGTTAAAAAAATGAAAATACTGGCCTTGAAGCATTCTGAAAGAATTAAGTGAAAATCTGGACTGGAATCACATGACAGTGTATACAGAATAAGAATAAAATATCAAACCTCTTGCCATTGTAAAAGCAAAACAAACAAACAAAAACGGTGTGCTCATAGCACAAGAACTGAAAGTTTGGCCAATGGATTGGAAGAGCTAATGCAGGGCCAGTCGCACAGGAACTTCATACACAGCAAAGGTGTCAGCACTGCTCAATGGCGGAAAGAGTGATTGCTTAACAGATGGTGTTAGGAAAACTGACTCATTATGAGCAACAAGAAAATCCAATTTGGAGCATGGGACTGGGATGGAAAATGCCCTTCTCGCCTCTCGAACTGGCAGAGTGGTTTCAAGACGAATGGAGGTTCTAATTGTCTGAGAGAGAGCTCTAACATTAATGGAGGACATTGCAATAGGGACTCTTTGTGAACTTAGGAGTTACTAATAGAAAGCATTTCTTAAAATTTGACGAAGACAAATACTCTATGATATCACCTATATGCGGAATCTAAAATACACAACAAACTAGTCGATATAACAAAACAGAAACAGACTCAGATATGGAGAACATACAGTGGTTACCACTGGGCAGGGAGGGGCAACTGGGGGTTAAGAGGGACAAACCATTATGTATAAAATAAGCTACAAGGATATAATGTATAGCACAGAGCAGATAGCCAATGTATACATTATATATATAATGTATATATTCACGACTTTAGTGACACATACTCAGGAGTGGAACTGTCAGACATAACTGAGCACACACGCATGAAAAGTGAGTGTTAAATTGCTCAGTCGTGTCTGACTCTTTGCGATACCATGGACTGTAGCCCGCCAGTCTCCTCAGTCCATGGGATTTTCCAGGTAAGATCACTGGAGTGGGTAGCCATTCCCTTCTCCAGCCGACCTTCCTGAATCAGGGATCAAACCCAGGTCTCCTGCATTGCAGGCAGATTCTTTACTGTCTGAGCCACCAGGGAATGCAGGCATATATACATATGGTGATTCTATTTTTAGAAAAACACAGAAGTTCTTGATTTTTGAGAAAAGGAGGGGCTCTAGAATTCCAGAGTGTTTTCTTTAACCACTAGAGGGCACCCTGCATCGAGTATTTTGCTTTACTCCTGTATGCTCTTTAAATGTTTATTTCAAGAGAATGTCAAAGAGTAAAAGAAAGAACAGCAAACTCTGATTTTTCAAAATAAATATTTTTTTAAACTTTCATTAACTTCACAAGAAATGATTAAGCATGAAGAAAGTAACAAAACAAGAGGGAAAGAAGTCAAAGTCCTGGAAACCTAAAAATGGATCAATCCAGATACTGTACTTGCCAAAAAATAAGTAAATACATAAGTTTTTCTCTTCAATTACTAAGTAGTTAGAGAGTAAATCTAACTAAGTAGTTTAGAGAGTAAATCTAACTCCCCAGAAAGTAAAAAGAGAGAACTGCAGCACTAGGCAAGTGTCAATCCAGATACTGTACTTGCCAAAAAACAAGTAAATACATAAGTTTTTCTCTTCACTTGCTAAGCAGTTAGAGTAAATCTAACTCCCCAGAAAGCAAAAAGAGAGAGCTGCAGCGCCAGGCAAGTGTTATACTGTGAAGTGTCAGCAAAAGACGCTTTATGATGTTGTGATAAGAGGCAGTTCCCTACTTAAAAAGTCATGACGTGTTTTACTTACTTTTATCGGATTGCCAATATATGCATGTCATGAAAATTTTAAAGGTACAAAATAGTCTCTCTTCTCCCCATAATACAGTTCCCCTCCTTAGAAGCCACAACTGTTTCTGGTTTCTTACACATCTTTCAAACGAATCTATACATGTATAAGCATAGAACTGAACAAATACATTGAGTTCTACTCACCACAGAAATGACTGTGTGCTACCTACACTGTCCTCACTTTGCTTTTTTTCTTTCCTTTTTTTTTTTAACTTAATAATGTATCTTGGACATCCTTCTCTGTATGTTTGAATCTGCTTTATATCTGCATTACTATTTTTAGCAGCTGTTATTTAATGAGGTTACATTATTATCTTGTAATCCTATTGAAATTACACTTATAAATTTCATCACTATCCAGTAATGAACATTTAAGCTATTCCCAATTATTCCTTTTATAAATACTACTGCAATGAATACCGTTTGCAGAGGTTATTTTCACTGTGAATATCTGTAGAATGAATACCAGGACTGAGTCAAACCTAATACACAATTAAAGTTTTGATTGACACTATCAATTTGTCTTCTGCAAAGACTGTATTAACTAAATTCCCATAACCCTGTTATCCTGTACCTTGCCCACACAGTTTTTACTTAATTTTTTTTTTTTTTTAATCTTGGCCAATCTGCTCTGGCAAAAATATTGCCTTGTATTTTGTTTTGTATTTCTCTTAATATAAGTGAGTTGAGCATCTTTTTCACATATTTAAGGAAAGGCTGGTATTAATCAGAATGAACTCTACCATATAAAGGCATAGAATGTGGAGGTATTATCACCCAAGTTAAGACTAGAGGGAAGTACATTTTCATGGGGAAAAGAGAATCTGGGAAACTCCTGAGCTGACCCCACAAAGGAGGCCTTCGACAACACCCCAAGCCATACTACTGCTTTCTATGCTGGGACCCCAGGTCCTCAGCAGATCTCTAGGGGCCCTCCCTGTCAAATTGAGAGAGGACCAGATACCACCTGGGGCCAAATGTACTAAAGCACCTCTTATCCCCATTATCCTCAGCCCTGCTCTGACCTGATCCCCCTCTCAATCTTTCTCACTGCACTTCTATATCAACTCTGTCCAGTAGAAATATAATGCAAGCCACACATGTAATTTAAAATTTTCTAGGAGCTGCATTAAAAAAGAAGTGGCTGGGCAACTAGAGAAAGCCCACATGTACCAATGAAGACCCAGCACAGCCAAAAATAATAAATAAGAAAATCTTAAAAAATAAGCAGCTGTAATTACTTGTTTTAAGTTTTATTGAGGTATAGTTGACTTAAAATATTGTGTTAATTTATGCTGTATAGCAAAATGATTCAGTTATGCAAATATATATATTCTTCCCATTATGGTTCATCACAGGCTATTGAATATAGCTCCCTGTACTAAACACTAAGACCTTGCTGTTTATCCATCCTGTGTATAATTGTTTGAATCTGCTAATCCCAAGCTCCTAATCCTTCCTACCACATCCTCCCTCCCCCTTTGTAATTACTTTCAATATTTTTATATAACAAAATATATGCAAATTATTATTTCAACATGTGATCAATATTAAAAGTTACTAATATTCTGTATTCTTCTTTGGGGACAAAGTCTTTGTGTATTTATGCTCACAGCCCATCTCAAGGGCTCAGTAGCAGAACGTGGCTAGATCAGCATTGTCCAGTGGAACTTTCTGCAATGATGGAAGTGTTAGATCCTTGTTCCCATAAATACCATCTAACCTCCTATATATTCATTTTTTCTCCAGAGCATTTTTTATTCTTCTTACATCAGCGGGATTCAGGTCCTCTCCTAAGGCCACTACACCACCCCTGGGCATCTCTAGTGGAGGCCACTTATTCTTTTATGCCCCAAATTACCAGAACCAGCTCCTCATGAAGCTTCAGTCGAGCTGTGTTGTCCAATGTGATAAACGCAAATAAGCATGTGGCTTCCTAGGTGGAGCAGGGGTAAAGAATCTGCTTGCCAATGCAGAAAACGCAGGTTTGATCCCTGGGTCAGGAAGATCCCGTGGAGTAGGAAATGGCAACCCACTCCAGTATTCTTGCCTGGGAAATCCCATGAACAGAGGAGCCTGGCGGGCGATGGTCTATGGGGCCACACAGAGTTGGACATGACTGAGCAACTGAGCATGCACACACCTACATTTAAGTTAATCAAAATAAAATACAAAATTTCATTTCCTCACTTGCACAAACCACAGTCTTGGGGCTCAAGAACCACATGTGGTTGGTGGCCGCCATACTGAACAGTACTTCTCTTCTACTTCTCTTCTACCACCAGAAAAAGCCATCTCTCTCTGGAGACCACAGAGATCTAGAATCTTTCAACCATGCCCTCATGGGAATCATGGAGCTACCTCTTCTGAGTAAGACTTTTAGAGGGTTCTCCTCATCCTTCATCACGTACAGAGCTACCCCATGCTGTCCAGCCCAGCGCAGAACACCACACTGGGGCTTTGTACCATGTGTGTTCCTCTAGGTAACATCCTAGCTGAATATGTCTGGTACTTTCTTAGTTCCAACCTTGCCTTCACTCCATTTCAATCACTTACTCCCAGTACCCAACCTTGATCTGGTCATCACCTGGCAGAACTCCACCCAAGATATCTTTTCTTATTCCCTTATTGATAATTAATTCATAAATAATGCATACTAAAAAAAGAATTGACCCACACAGCTAAAAGGAAAGTCCCTTTGGCCAGCCACCCCTAAAAATCAAGCCTCCCATCATGTGACCATCTCCCAATCCCCTGTCCTTGTATTTCTAAACTTTGATATGTGCATGTTGTTTTGCAACATGCTTGTTTTTCTTAACAATTTGTCTTGCAGACCTTTTCATGTCAGTGGATGTAGACCCACTTCTTCCTTGTTTTGTGTATGTAGGGGCGGAGGAGGTAGTATATTCACATAGTTAAAGCCCCAAAGGTATGTAAAAAGGTACAGTGAAGTTTTCCTCCCCATTCTCACTCCTCATCCACACCATTCCCATACCAGTTTCATAGGTAACCACTGTCGTTAGTTTTCTTACTATAGTTAGTTTTTCCTCGTGCATTTCAACCACATATGAATATAGATTCCTATTTCCTCCCATTTTATGCATATTTATACACTATTCTGCACCTTGAAGTGACTTTCCATATCTTGATTCCATATCAGAGTATTGAGAACATCTTCCTCCTTTTTTCAGCACCATGTTTTCCATTGTATCAAAGTGAAGTCGCTCAATCGTGTCCTACTCTTTGCAACCCCATGGACTGTAGCCTACCAGGCTCCTCCGTCCATGGGATTTTCTGGGCAAGAGTACTGGAGTGGGTTGCCATTTCCTTCTCCAGGAGATCTTCCCCACCCAGGGATTGAATCCTGGTCTCCCGCATTGTAGACAGACTCTTTACTGTCTGAGCTACCAGGAAATGTATGACTGCCCCATAATTTATTTACCCAGTCGGGATGGTTGTTGATGGAGTCCTGGGTTGTTTTCAGTGTTCACTATTACAATAAGTGCTACAATAAAGAACTTTGTACCTATATTACTTTCTGTACGGAAGTATACTTGTAAGATGAATTCCCCAAAGGGAAACTGCACAAAGGGTTTTTGATTGCTAATTTTGATAGATATTGCCACATTGCCTTCTGCAGGTACTGTACCACTTAATACCCCCCTCAGCATGTATCTCAGTGTTTCCAACCACTGCATAATACTCTGAAGACTATCACCCTTCCTCTTGGTGGGTATGGAGGACCGACTGTACTGAGGATATAGACTGCATTGGGTAGGCTCCTCCTACTGATGCAGGACGTTGGGTTGTTTCCAATTGTTGTATTACAACGATGCTGTAATAAACATGTTGTCTGTGCTTCCTTGTACATTTATTTTTCCAGAATAATTAAAGTAAACAAAGGGCAAAGGAAGCAGCTGTGCAAAGCCTCCAGGGTGGAAGAGAGCTCAGAGTGATAAGAAATGGAGAGAGAGCCAGTGTGGCGGCTGGAGCTCAGGCACGAGGCTGGAGACATGAGGGCAAACGTGCACAGGGTCCACAGCTGGGCCAGAAAGCCATGGGTAAGGTTTTGGATTTTATTCTAAGATCAAAATTACCTGATTTACATTTCAAAGACCACTCTGGCTGCTGCAACGAAAAATGGTTTCAAGGGAAAGAGTGGAAGCACAGGGACTCCCCCGGCAGTCCAGTAGTTAAGAATCCACCTTCCAATGCAGGGAATGGGGAGTGGTTCAATCCCTGGTGGGGAAACTAAGATCCCACACATCCTGGCGGGGTAGCTACTAAGCCCTCCCACTCTAGATCCCGGGCTCCACAGCTAGAGAAGGCCAGAGCACTACAAGGAAGACCAATGCTGCCGGAAAAAAAAAAAATAGTGGACGCAGACCAGGTAAGGATGAATGTCAGAAGGGGCACCAGAGGCCTGGCTAAAGTGAAAGACTAGGTTCCTAGCAGGTTGCCCAAATGAGAAGTCAGTGGACCAGGAAGGGCTCCGCTCCCAACAGACACCGTAGAGAGCATCGAGGGACACCTGGAGCCTCAGGCAGACAGAGCCTCTGCCTGTGAGGAACTTCTTCTCTAGCAAGGCATTTGGAGGTTAAGCAAGTCATTTCAAGTGTAGACAAGTCCTCACACAGTGTGATGGGGAATAGAGAAGTGGCTTTGACCTTAGAATGAAATAGGGTCATTTGTAGAAACTTGGATGGGCCTAGAGACTGTCATACAGAGTGCAATGTCAGAAAGAGAAAAACAAATCTCGTGTAGTAAGGCATGTATGTTAAATCTAGAAAAATGCTGCTGCTGCTGCTAAGTCACTCAGTCGTGTCCGACTCTGTGCGACCCCATGGACTGCAGCCCACCAGGCTCCCCCGTCCATGGGATTTTCTAGACAAGAGTACTGGAGTGGGGTGCCGTTGCCTTCTCCAAGAAAAATGGAGCAGATGAACCTAATTTCCAAGGCAGGAATTGAGACACAGATGTAGAGAATAAACATGTAGACACAGAGGGGAAAGGAGAGTGGGATGCATTGGGAGATTGGCATCGACATATATACCGTGTGAGTGCTAAGTCAATTCGGTCGTGTCTGACTCTTTGCCACCCTATGGACTGTAGCCAACCAGACTCCTCTGTGCATGGGGTTCTCCTGGCAAGAATACTGAAGTGGGTTGCCATTCCCTCCTCTAGGGGAGCTTCCTGACCCAGGATCTAACCCATGTCTCTTATGTTTCCTGCCTTGGCAGGCGGGTTCTTTACCACTAGCAATACCTAGGAAGCTCCATATATATACCACCCTGTGTAAAATAGATAGTTAGTGGGAATCTGCTGCATAGCACAGGGAGCTCAGCTCTGTGCTCTATGGTGACCTAGAGGGGTGGGACGAGAGGTGGGGTGGGAAGGAACTTCAGGAGGGAGGGGATATATGTATACATATAGCTGATCAAGCCTATGGCTCAGATGGTAAAAATCTGCCTGCAATGCAGGAGATCTGGATTCCATCCCTGGGTTGGGAAGATACCCTGGAGAAGAGAATGGTTACCCACTCCAGTATTCTTGCTTGGGAAATTCCTTAGACAGAGGAGCCTGGTGGGTTACAGCCCATGGGTCCCAAAGAGTTGGACAGGACTAGGCAACTAACACAGAGAAGGAAATGGCAACCCACTCCAGTGTTCTTGCCTGGAGAATCCCAGGGACAGGGGAGCCTGGTGGGCTACCGTCTATGGGGTCTCACAGAGTCGGACACGACTGAAGCGACTTAGCAGCAGCAGCAGCAGCAGGGCAACTAACACTTTCATTAACACTTATAGCTGATTCACTTTGCTGTATAGCAGAAACCAATACAACATTATGTAGCGATTGTATGCTAATAATATGCTAATTATATAGTAATTTTTATTAAAAATTTATTAGCATACAATTGTATTAGAATACAATTTTTTATTTAAAAAAAAATTCTACTCTCCCACTTACTGGCTGGGTTACATTCATCAAGTTTCTCTGTCTCTCATATCTGATTTCTTCATCTACAAGAGGTAGTGAGAAGTTTAAATGAGATTCTTTTTGAAAAGCACCTAACACTGGTTTACAAAAAAAAAGGAGGTACTTAATAACATTTAGTAAATGTAGAGAAAAACACACTCCTATTTCTCTGCCATCTGTCTTCTTGTGCCCCTGCTGCCTTTCCAGGCAATCATTTTGGTTCTAAATTCCTGCCACCTCCTACAACTACAGAAAGTGGTTACCACTGAAGTCAACCCAGCTCATTAACTCTTTGCACATGGTTTGCCAGAAGCAGGGGTTGCCAAGTAAATGCAAATTAACTGTTTATACTCCTTTGGGTCTATTCTTTCCCCAAAGTTATCCTTTTAAAAAGTAAATGAATATTCTTCCTCTTTCTCCCCTTTTATTATCAGGAAATTGTAAATATCCTAGTAACAGTGGATGGAGGAATTAATTTATTTGATTAATGGATACCAAACTATTATGGTTATGTTTATTGTTTCAGACCACAGCTCCACTGGGACATTAATAAATGTGATTGCTTTTGCTAGAATATTCGTTAATCCTGTGGTTTAGTGCACTGATAACGGAGCATGCCCTTCCCCTGACTTTTAATGAGTGTGCTCCACTGACTAGCAGAAAAGCAAAGAAAATAATTTTATGGATGTATATACACTAAGAAGAATAAGGTAGTTTTTAAAAGTCCATATGCTCTCAAAACTTGTCACAAAGGTGTTCTTATTTGTAATTTCTATATCCTATAGGTTTTTTTCTATAGATCTTTTTAAAATTTAAACTAGAAATCTGAGAATTGGTGCTCTTAAATTCTAAAACAAGATGAGTTATTTCTAGCTATTGGGATTTTAGAAGATTTTCTTTGGCTTGGAGGCCTTAATTAACATGATTTTTGCAGTTATGGGGTTTTGCCTTCTTTGTGAGTATATAACTCAAAACTGACAAAATAATATGATGATAATAAACATTGCTTCTTGTTGATTCAGGTCATAGCCATAGTTGAAAGTGAAATACTGTTATTTAAAAACTCATGAGAGCTTTCCACTGAAGGACAATAGATTGCCAATGTGTCCATTCAAATGTTAAGGCTCATTGTGTACCCTTTCCTACTTTCATCTGCCCTCATACAAATCTATTAAATCAATGTAGTTTTTTTTAAACCACATGAAATTAAAAGATCTTGCTTTGAGTGGACCATATATTTTCCTCCTGTCGTTACAGAGACAATCACTGTATAAATAATTATGATGGGGATGAGGAGGGATAAAATTAAAACAGCAAAGAAAACAGGTGAGGAAGTCACCAATGGACAAGAATTTCTGGAAGACAATTCAGATAAAGCGGGGCAGAGAAAGCCAAACTCCAGAATACACTGGGGAGGAGGATGCAGATCCGGTGAGAGAGAACCCTGGCAATGATGTTTAATATGGAGACCATATTTAAATGGCCTGGCACGGTGTTAAGTGCTCAAAAACTGTCAGCCATTATGTCATAACTTAGAACTTGCTTTTGTTACTCCAAATCAATACATGACATGTAATGTATTCTTTTGTAGACATAATAGACCATAACATGTTCATCCATTTCCCTATTTGAGAAAACTTCAGATTATTGTTTTTTGTTTTTAAGGGGATGGTCTAAAAAAATTGGTGCAACAAACTCACTTATATACCTATCATTTAATGATTTGTGCTATCATTTCTATAGGCTAGGTCAAAAGATACACGCAAGCTTAATTTTAACTAGACAACTAATTAAATTTTGTCACAAGTTGTAGCAGACACACTCTGGCCAGCAACACTGAGGACCACCTGTTTCTGAATCCTCCAGCCAAAGCTGGATGTTATCAGTATTATAAATCATAAATTTACAGATTTTTTGTCATTCTGTTGAATTGAAAAAAGACAGTTCAGTCACTCAGTCATGTCCCACTCTTTGGGACCCCATGGACTGCAGCATGCCAGGCTTCCCTGTCCATCACCAACTCCCGGAGCTTGCTCAAACTCATGTCCATTGAGTCAATGATGCCATCCAACCATCTCATCCTCTGTCGTCCCCTTCTCCTGCCTTCAATCTTTCCCAGCATCAAGGTCTTTTCTAATGAGTCAGTTCTTCACATCAGGTGGCCAAAGTATTGGAGCTTCAGCTTCAGCAACAATCCTTCCGATGAATAATATTCAGGACTGACTTCCTTTAGGATGGACTGGTTTGATCTCCTTGTAGTGCAAAAGATTCTCAAGAGTCTTCTGCAACACCACACTTCAAAAGCATCAATTCTTCAGCGCTCAGCTTTCATTATGGTTCAATTCACTTACATCCATACATGAACTGAAAAAACTACAGCTTTGACTAGATGGACCTTTGTTGGCAAAGTAATGTCTCTGCTTTTTAATATGCTACCTAGGTTTGTCATAGCTTTCCTTCCAAGCAGCAAGTGTCTTAATTTTACGGCTGCCACTACTATTATAATTTGTGTATCACTGGCCTGATGTAGTTGAGCATCTTCTCAGACATTTACCAGCTATATAAAGTTCTTAATTGGTGAGTTGGTAATTCATATCCTTTTTTGTTTTTTATAAGATTGTAGGGGTTTTTTGTATTTTACAAACATTACTCTGTCCTATATTGACTTTGATTACCATTTTTCGCTAGGCAGAAGTTCCTAATTTTTATGTTGTTGAACTCATCAGATTTTTCTTTTTGACTCTTCATTTTCTGTCTTCCTAGAGGCTGTCTCTCTCAAACTGAGATTATACAAATATTCTCCTATATTTCCTCCTGCAGATCCAACCAGTCCATTCTGAAGGAGATCAGTCCTGGGATTTCTTTTGAAGGAATGATGCTAAAGCTGAAACTCCAGTACTTTGGCCACCTCATGAGAAGAGTTGACTCATTGGAAAAGACTCTGATGCTGGGAGGGACTGGGGGCAGGAGGAGAAGGGGACGACAGAGGATGAGATGGCTGGATGGCATCACCGACTCGATGGACGGGAGTCTGAGTGAACTCCGGGAGTTGGTGATGGACAGGGAAGCCTGGCGTGCTGTGATTCATGGGGTTGCAAAGAGTCGGACACGACTGAGCGACTGATCTGATCTGATCTGATCTTTATTGTTATATGTTTTAAACTTAGATCTTTAATTCACCTGGGATTTTTTGTTATTTATTTTAAAGAGGGAGATTTTTTTTTTTTCCCGGCTGGGCTAGGTCTTTGTTGCAGTGCACAGACTTCTCATTGCTGTGGCTTCTCTTTTTGCAGAGCACAGCCTCTAGGCACATGGGCCTCAGTAGTTGTGGTGTGTGGGTTAATTACCCTAAGGCACGTAGAATCTTCCTGGACCAAGGACTGAACCTGTGTGCCTTGCACTGGCAGGTAGATTCTTAAGCACTGGACCACCAGGCAAGTCCACGATATCTTTTTTTATTGAAGTGTTAATTTACAATGTTGAGTTAGTTTCAGATATATAGCAAGTGATTCAGTTAAACATATATATATATATATTTTTTTAGATTCTTTTCCATTATAGATTATTATAAGATATTGAATATAGTTCTCTGTGCTATACACTGGGTCATTGTTGTTTATTTCATTATACAGTATTGTGTATCTGTTCATCTCCTAATTGATAACACACACACACACACACACACACACACACACACTCTTTCACTTTTGGTAGCCGTTAAGTTTCTTTGCTATATCTGTGAGTCTGTTTCTATTTTGCAAATAACTTCGTTTGTATCACATTTGTAGATTCCACATAACACTTGCCTTTGTCTGGCTTACTTCACTTAGTACGATAGTCTCTGGATCCATCCATGTTGCTGCAAAGAGCATTACTTTATTCTTTTTCATGGCTCAGCTGTATTTCATTGTATATACGTGCCACATCTTTTTTATCCATTCATCTGTTAATGGACATTTAGGTTGCTTCCATGTCTTGGCTATTGTAAATAGTGCTGCGATGAACATTGGGGTTCATGCAACTTTTTGAGTTAAGACTTTTTGTCTTTTCAAGATATATGGCCCCATCTGGAATTTACTTTTATATAGTGAGAAGAAAAAATAGTAATGAGCAACAATAACAGGTAAAATTTACTGAACAATTTCCATATGCCAAGAGCTCTGTAAGTACTTGATTTACTTCACTGGAAAAGAAAATTAAGGATTAGAGAATTTAAGGAACCAGCCAAGTTTATACAGCTGCTAAGATACAATAGAGTTTTGCCAAGAAAATGCACTGGTCATAACAAACACCCTCTTCCAACAACACAAGAGAAGACTCTACACATGGACATCACCAGATGGTCAACACCGAAATCAGATTGATTATATTCTTTGCAGCCAAAGATGGAGAAGCTCTATACAGTCAGCAAAAACAAGACCAGGAGCTGACTGTGGCTCAGACCATGAACTCCTTATTGCCAAATTCAGACTTAAATTGAAGAAAGTAGGGAAAACCACTAGACCATTCAGGTATGACCTAAATCAAATCCCTTATGATTATACAGTTGAAGTGAGAAATAGATTTAAGGGCCTAGATCTGATAGATAGAGTGCTTGATGAGCTATGGAATGAGGTTCGTGACATTGTACAGGAGACAGGGATCAAGACCATCCCCATGGAAGAGAAATGCAAAAAAGCAAAATGGCTGTCTGGGGAGACCTTACAAATAGCTGTGAAAAGAAGAGAAGTGAAACGCAAAGGAGAAAAGGAAAGATATAAAAATCTGAATGCAGAGTTCCAAAGAATAGCAAGAAGAGATAAGAAAGCCTTCTTCAGCGATCAATGCAAAGAAATAGAGGAAAACAACAGAATGGGAAAGACTAGAGATCTCTTCAAGAAAATTAGAGACACCAAGGGAACATTTCATGCACAGATGGGCTCAATAAAGGACAGAAATGGTATGGACCTAACAGAAGCAGAAGATATTAAGAAGAGATGGCAAGAATACACAGAAGAACTGTACAAAAAAGATCTTCACAACCCAGATAATCACGATGGTGTGATCACTCACCTAGAGCCAGACAGCCTGGAATGTGAAGTCAAGAGGGCCTTAGTAAGCATCACTACAAACAAAGCTAATGGAGGTGATGGAATTCCAGTTGAGCTATTTCAAATCCCGAAGGATGACGCTGTGAAAGTGCTGCACTCAATATGCCAGCACATTTGGAAAACTCAGCAGTGGCCACAGAACTGGAAAAGGTCAGTTTTCATTCCAATCCCAAAGAAAGGCAATGCCAAAGAATGCTCAAACTACCGCACAATTGCACTCATCTCACACGCTAGTAAAGTAATGCTCAAAATTCTCCAAGCCAGGCTTCAGCAATACATGAACCGTGAACTTCCAGATGTTCAAGCTGGTTTTAGAAAAGGCAGAGGAACCAGAGATCAAATTGCCAACATCCGCTGGATCAAGGAAAAAGCAAGAGAGTTCCAGAAAAACATCTATTTCTGCTTTATTGACTATGCCAAAGCCTTTGACTGTGTGGATCACAGTAAACTGTGGGAAATCCTGAAAGAGATGGGAATACCAGACCACCTGACCTGCCTCTTGAGAAATTTGTATGCAGGTCAGGAAGCAACAGTTAGAACTGGACATGGAACAACAGACTGGTTCCAAATAGGAAAAGGAGTACGTCAAGGCTGTATATTGTCACACTGTTTATTTAACTTCTATGCAGAGTACATCATGAGAAACGCTGGACTGGAAGAAACACAAGCTGGAATCAAGATTGCCAGGAGAAATATCAGTAACCTCAGATACGCAGATGACATCACCCTTATGGCAGAAAGTGAAGAGGAACTAAAAAGCCTCTTGATGAAAGTGAAAGAGGAGAGTGAAAAAGTTGGCTTAAAGCTCAACATTCAGAAAACGAAGATCATGGCATCCGGTCCCATCACTTCATGGGAAATAGATGGGGAAACAGTGGAAACAGTGTCAGACTTTATTTTTTGGGCTCCAAAATCACTGCAGATGGTGACTGCAGCCATGAAATTAAAAGACGCTTACTCCTTGGAAGGAAAGTTATGACCAACCTAGACAGCATATTCAAAAGCAGAGACATTACTTTGCCAACAAAGGTTCATCTAGTGAAGGCTATGGTTTTTCCAGTAGTCATGTATGGATGTGAGAGTTGGACTGTGAAGAAGGCTGAGTGCCGAAGAATTGATGCTTTTGAACTGTGGTGTTGGAGAAGACTCTTGAGAGTCCCTTGGACTGCAAGGAGATCCAAGCAGTCCATTCTAAAGGTGATCAGCCCTGGGATTTCTTTGGAAGGAATGATGCTAAAGCTGAAACTCCAGTCCTTTGGCCACCTCATGCGAAGAGTTGACTCATTGGAAAAGACTCTGACGCTGGGAGGGATTGGGGGCAAGAGGAGAAGGGGACGACAGAGGATGAGATGGCTGGATGGCATCACTGACTGGATGGACGTGAGCCTGAGTGAACTCCAGGAGTTGGTGATGGACAGGGAGGCCTGGCGTGCTGGGATTCATGGGGTCGCAAAGAGTCGGACACGACTGAGCGACTGATCTGATCTGAAGACACAAAAATGAAATTTTATTCCAAGCATTCTCACTCAGGACCTTATCCTTCCAAATATCCAGACGAACAGTTAATTATGCTAATCCCATTTAAGAAACATCTTTCCCATTTAGCTGAAACACACATTTCACAGGACAAATTCTCACATATAGGCAGTCTATCTCTGGCTTCTATTGTAGTTGTGTCACAACTATATTGTTCCAGCTTTAGTAGTTTTATAGTACTTTTTCTCTCTGGTGAGGTGAATGCTCTCTCCCGACTCTTCTAAATGTATCCAATAAAATTTAAATATTCTTATTCCATACAAACATTTAAACCATTTATTCAATTTCAAAGAAAATATATTTTCACATTTTATTCAGATTATATTAAATTTGCCTATTAATTCCTTTAAAAATTTACATATATATTAAATCTCTCTATCCATGAAAATGGCGTAATGCCTCATTTATTTAGGTTAATCAAGAAAATGTTAGAGTTTTTTAAAATATAATTCTTGTGGTTATATCACTGAATCTGGCTCTTTTTGTCACCATTTTGAGTGGGATTTTTTCCCCCCATATCTAATAGGCAATTGCTAATATAGAAGAAACAATGATTGGGCATATTTCTGGCATTTGGCAATTGAGTTAAATAAAACCTCTAATTGTTTTAATTGTTTCTTAATGGAGTCTTGAATTTTCTAGCTATATAGTCACGCTACTGCCAAAAATTTATCCTCTTTTCCAATATTTATACCACTTGTTGAATTTATGGAGGAGTCCCAATACATTACTTAAAATTTTCAAAAAGTGTTGAATAGTGGTAAATGTGCCTGTCCCAGCTTTGGCCCTGATTTTAATGAGAGTAGCTTTAATTTTTCACTTGATAATATGATGTTGCCAATTGTAATTCATAGTTTGTAGCAAGTTTAAGTAGCTTCCTTTTGTTCCTATCATATTTGGAATTTTTATTAGAAAACCTTTGTCCAATTTTTTCATCTGGATTGCCATCATCACATAATTTTTAACCTTTAATGTGATAATATTCTAAATTATGTTGATATATTTCCTAACATTATAAAATGATATAATTCTGAAATAAGTACTTACATGAATATCCCTACACTTCCCAAACCGTCCCAGATGGTGAAAACAGTTGGAAAGCACTTTACTTCATTGAATGATTTTATCATATCCTTTACTACCAAAACCTTCTACAAAATACAAAACACAAGAATGATGGAACAATTTTACTTATGAAAAGAGGGATGCATGCATGCTAAATAGCTACAGTCAGTTCCAGCTCTTTGGGACCTTATGGGTGTGTAGCCTACCATGCTCCTCTGTCCATGGGATTCTCCAGGCTAAAATAATAGAGTGGGTTGTCAAGCCCTCTTCCAGAGAATCTTCCTGGCCCAAGGATCGAACCCAGGTCTCCTGCATTGCAGCAGATTCTTTACCACTGAGCCACCGGGGAAGCCCTGAAGAGGAGGATCAGTTCAGTTGCTCAGTCATGTCGACTCTTTGTGACCCCATGAATCGCAGCACGCCAGGCCTCCCTGTCCATCACCAACTCCCGGAGTTCACCCAGACTCACGTCCATCGAGTCAGTGATGCCATCCAGCCATCTCATCCTCTGTCATCCCCTTCTCCTCCTGCCCCCAATCCCTCCCAGCTTTAGGGTCTTTTCCAGTGAGTCAACTCTTCGCATGAGGTGGCCAAAGTATAGAGTTTCACCTTTAACATCAGTCCTTCCAAAGAACACCCAGGACTGATCTCCTTTAGGATGGACTGGTTGGACCTCCTTGCAGTCCAAGGGACTCTCAAGAGTCTCCTCCAACACCACAGTTCAAAAGTATCAATTCTTCACCACTCCGCTTTCTTCACAGTCCAACTCTCACATCCATACACGACTACTGGAAAAACCATAGCCTTGACTGGACGGACCTTTGTTGGCAAAGTAATGTCTCTGCTTTTGAATATGCTGTCTAGGTTGGTCATAACTTTCCTTCCAAGGAGTAAGCGTCTTTTAATTTCATGGCTGCAGTCACCATCTGCAGTGATTTTGGAGCCCAGAAAAATAAAGTCTGACACTGTTCCCACTGTTTCCCCATCTATTTCCATCTATGAAGTGATGGGACCAGATGCCATGGTCTTCATTTTCTGAATGTTGAGCTTTAAGCCAACTTTTTCACTCTCCTCTTTCACCTTCATCAAGAGGCTTTTGAGTTCCTCTTCACTTTCTGCCATAAGAGTGGTGTCTGCATATCTGCATATCTGAGGTTATTGATATTTCTCCCAGCAATCTTGATTCCAGCTTGCGCTTCTTCCAGCCCCACGTTTCTCATGATGTACTCTGCATATAAATTAAATAAGCAGGGTGACAATATACAGCCTTGACGTACTCCTTTTCCTATTTGGAACCAGTCTGTTGTTCCATGTCCAGTTCTAACTGTTGCTTTCTGACCTGCATACAGGTTTCTCAAGAGACAGGTCAGATGGTGAAGGCGATAAACTATTCTAAATGAAATATCAAATTAAATCTAGCAATGTGTTAGAAGAATGATAGCAAATGATGTGAGAGTATAATTAGAAGATATAAAGAAATTCAACAACAATAAAAACATAGTAAAGAATTTTGAAAAAAAAGTCTAGATATAAAAAATTAATAATATAAAAAATCAATAGTTGTTCTGTACATAACCACAAGCATTTGGAATTGGAAATGTAAGGAAATCTTATTCATACCATAGTTTTTTGTTTTTGATAGTTTTTTTTTGGAAGAAAAATTGTTTTTTTGTGTTATTTGGGGATTTGTGAAACACAATCTTGAAAATGGAAAATAAACACGGGTGGAGCCCGGCATGTGGTCTAATGATTCATTCACGAAAGACCATTTAGAGATAGAACACTGGCTGCATGACTGACTCATCAGATCTTCACTCCCCAACCAGAACCACTGCACCAGGTGAATTCAAAATAATTCTGCAGGTTCCCTAAAAAGCATGGGTTAAATAGCACTTCACTGGAGTATTTCTGGAATGAATTTCCCATTGTTTGGGCTGGTCTTTACATCAGGGCAGAGCTGGTGTTTACTTTATATCTGCCAAGTGTTATGTTGTCACTGCTAACCATTAAAAGAAACAAACTCCATAGGCACCCGGAATAGAAAGCCCCCTGGAGAGAAAGGACTTTGTTGTCTCATTGATTTCCTGTTTCTGGGAATAAATTCATTCATTCATGAATTTAACAAGTATTTCTTGCACTTCGGGTGCTGTACCAGGTCCTACAGGTCCAGCACAGCCGGACAGGGACCCACCCTCTGAGAACTTACGGATGAGTGGGCTGAGGGCAGTGCTACACTTTTGTGATGAAATTACGATGCACTGTTCATTTGCTTTTGGAGCAAACAACTGGAGAGCAACTGATGAGTGAAGAACTGGTTATCTCACTCTTAAATGGACAAGTAGGGTCTTTTATCACTAAAAGACCTGATAACAGTATGTTGTTATTTGTTGTTTAGTCACTAAGTCGTGTTCGACTCTTTGCAAACCCATGGACGGTAGCCCACCAGGCTCCTCTGTCCATGGGATTCTCCAGGCAAGAATATTGGAGTGGGTTGCCATGTCTCCTCCAGGGTATCTTCCTGACCCAGGGATTGATTTCCTGCCGTGGCAGAGGTGTTCTTTACCACCAGCACCACCTGGGAAACTGATAACAGTATAGTCCTGTAAATTCTGCACCCCATGGACTGTAGCCCATCAGGTTCCTCTGTCCATGGAAATCTTCCAGCAAGAATACTGGAGTGGATTGCTGTGCCCTTCTCCAGGAGATCTTCCCATCCAGGGATCAAACCTGGGTCTCCTGCATTACAGACAGATTCTTTACCATCTGAGCCACCAGGGAAGCCCATTACTGCACATAAGAAAGTCCTTTTCCAGTTTATTTTGTTTCCTTCTCCCCTCTACCACATGTTTTCTAAGCAGAAAGAGAAGCAGTTATTTCTTCTCTGCCTTCTGTCTCCTAGGCTGAGGTCAGCCTCAGGACAAGGTCAACGTTAGTAGGCTTGCCCAGTACTGACTCTCAGCTCTGCCTCGAGGCCAGTCTTGCTAAAATCTTGATGAACAAATGAAGAGTGTCTATCCAGGGTCCTGGGCAAAGGTAGGGACATGTCCCTGTGGAAAATAGGATCTGAGACCTATATGGGCTCTGGGTTGACGTGGTAGACAGAAAGAGATCTCAAGGCTTTTTGCAAAAGAAATGTGTTAGTCACGTCAGAAGCCACCAAAGTATTCATATATTTGATCTCACAATTCTATTTTGGGGAATTTATGGCAAGAAAACAACATAAAAGAAAAAAAGTGTCCAAAGATATTTTCTTAACAGTGCAATTGGTACTATGATAAATTCTTAGCATCCCAAATACTTCCAATGGAGAATTTTGATATAATCTGGATGCAAGATTATAGAGGTATTAAAAATGGAAAGGATGTGTACTATGTTAATTCATGGAAATATCTACATTTAGAACAGAAGACAAAATTCACACATGGATTATAATTATGTGAAACATCTGTATGAATATTGAGAAAGATTAGAAGAGCATTTAGACTATTGTTTTTTCCCCAGAATTCTCTATTTTTAAAAAATTATTCTTATGAAAATGAAAATAAATGGCAACTGAGACATCAACACACAGAAGCTACCCTTAACTAGACTTAAAAGACGGAAGCACAGAAGCAGTTGTTTGCATGTTGGGATTGGACAGTCTTCCCACCACCAACCTCTCCAGGACTGAACGTGAGATAAGGTTCTATGGTCCCCTTTACCTCCCAAGAGATCACCCTGTTGTCAGCTACTCAGACCTATAAGCATGCCTTTCGATTCCTCTGGGTTTCTGGGTTTTGTGCCATGTCCCTCCTTCGGGCTAACTAGGTGGTGTGACCTGACTGCAGCCACCTGCCCTGAGGTTGCCTGGCTGCCTGGACGCCTCTTTATCTGTCTTCATGCCTTTGCATGTCCTCCTCACACAGGCTTCTTTCAGGCACCATCAGGGGAAACTGTTGCCCTAACACCTAAACTATCTCTCTGCATGTAACCTCATTGCCCAGATGTCCACCCCATTACTGAAATTGTTAGTCAGTTGTGTCCAACTCTATGAGACCCCGTGGACTATAGCCCACCAGGCTCCTCTGTCTATGGAATTCTCCAGGCAAGAATATTGGACTGGGTAGCCATTGCCTTCTCCAGGGGATCTTCTCAGACCAGGGATTGAACCCAAGTCTCCTGCACAGCAGGCAGATTCTTTATCATCTGAGCCACCAGGGAGAGCCATTACTGAAGTTCATCTCTTTAGATCCTTTAGATCTCTTTAGATCTAAAGGCCCACCAGGGAGGGCCATTACTGAAGTTCATCTCTTTAGATCCTTTAGGATCTCTTTAGATCCTTTTCAAGGATCTCTACCAAAAATGAGCTCATGCTCTGTGATGGCCTAGAGGGGTAGGATGGAGATGGGGAGGGAGGCTCAAGAGGGAGGGAATATATGTGTTCATATAGCTGATTCATGTGGCTTTTCAGCAGAAACTAACAAAAACATTGTAAAGCGATTATACTTCAGTAAAAAACTGAAATAAATAAGTAAACACTTTTGAAAGTTGTACCATCTTAAACCAGTGTTTTGTAATATCCATTGCTTGGTTTGTTTTTCCTCAGGTAAGGTTGTGGGAGATCAAACCAGCCAATCCTAAAGGAAATCAACCCTGAATATTCATTGGAAGGACTGATGCTGAAGCTGAAGCTCCAACACTTTGGTCACCTGATGCAAAGAGCCGACTCACTGGAAAAACCTTGATGCTGGGAAAGATTAAAGGCAACAGGAGAAGGAGGATGAAATGGTTGGATGGCATCACTGACTCAATGGACATGAGTTTGAGCAAACTCTGGAAGATAGTGAAGGACAGGGAAGCCTGGGGTGCTGCAGCCTATGGTGTCGCAGAGTCAGACACAACTTAGCCACTGAACAACAACAAAATTGTGGGAGAGGTTGTAAGAAGAACAGTAACAGCTACCCTTTATTGATATCTAGTCTGTGTCTAGCACTTTTTATAGTCAATCTTCACAACAAAATTGCAAGACAGCATTACTTACGGGTTCCCTTTGCAGAACAGAGGTGAAGCAACTTGCCCAATGTCGTCCAGTTGGTAGATAACAAAGTCATGTTTCAAGCCCAGGCTTATCTGACTCAAAGTCAGGGCTTACTATGGAAACAGTATGGAGGTTCCTTAAAAAAAAAAACTAAATATAGAGTTACCATATGATCCAGCAGTCCCACTCCTGGATAGATATCCAGAAAAGATTAAAACTTTAATTCAAAAAGATACACGTGCTCCAATGTTCACAGCAGCACTATTTACAATAGCCAAGACATGGAAACAAGCAAGTGACCATCCACAGATGAATGGCTTAGGAAGATGTGGTATATATACACAGTGAACTGTCAACCATAAAAGAGAACAAAATTTTGCTGTTTGCAAACATGGATGGACCCGGAGGATATTATGCTTAATGAAATAAGTCAGAGAGAGAAAACAAATACTATATGTTATCACTTGTATGTAGAATCTGAAAAATAAAACAAGTGAATGAATATAACAAAACAGACTCACAGATGTAGAGAACAAACTAGTGGTTACTAGAGGGGAGAGGGAAGGGAGGAGGGACAAATTAAGGGTAGGGGATTAAGCGGTACCAAGTACTATGCATAAAATAAATAAATTACAAGGATATATTGTAAAACACAGGGAAAATAGCCAATATTTTATAATAACTTTAAATGGAGTATAATCCACAAAAATATTAATCACTACACTGTATACCTGAAACTAATATAATATTGTAAATAAACTACACTTCAGTTAATTTTTTTTTTTTTTTTAATTTGTGCTGTGGTCTTAAAAGCTCTGAGACATTTGCAAACCTCCAAGCATTTTAAACCAGACTTTCAGGAAAAGGATCTGTTAAGTTCTAAAAGCTCAGGCCCTAGGGAAAGAGGGTGTAAATTTTTTATGTCTCAGCGGCGCTGTATCCGCACTGACATTTGCTTCTTTATTATCTCAGTGTAGGTGAAACCATGGTGAGAGAATCCTAAATAGCCTCTGCAGAGCTGCCGGGGTGTGAAATGATGCTATTAATAGAAGAGATTTGAGGAATTCTCTTTGATACAAACTACTTTAGAATTGACCTTTAAAATTCAAATCAAAGCACTGCTAAGTCTTCCTATCATGATGGCTCATGTTATATGTTCTTTCTTTCCAGATAAATGACTTGTCCACAAAGTGAACGGGCCTCTTTCCACAGGTTTCGCTGAGGGGAAGGGAGGGGTGTAGGTGGGGTGACAGGCATCTTTTAGGGGTTTGGTTTGTTGTTAAGATCCCTAAGTGATTGATTCTGAAGTGCAGGCACCACTGCCATTGTCACTGAGGTTCACAGCCAACAGCTTTTGTGTTTTCTATTTTTGGTTTAGCTTTTCTGGGCTTTGGAGATCAGTTCATCAGAGAAGAGTCTGCTTGAGCAGGGTCAATACAAATGTTCTGAATTGAGCCTAACTCTGGACTTGGAAAGCCTTAGGAATGGTGTCTTTTAAACCTTTCACAAATGTTAAGTGCCTACTGTGTGCCAGGGCCTTTGATAGGTGCTGGGGATACAGCAGAGAGCAAAATTCTGGCCCTCAAAGAGCTTCTATTTTAGTAGGGAGAAAGAACGAATAAGTATATATGATATCATATATTACAGTGTCTGCTAGTAAAACAGGAAGGAAATAAAGCAGGCCGAGGAGGCAGAGAGTGACGGGGGCTGCCATTTTGCCATTTGGGTGGGTGGCAGAGTTTTCTGAGAGATGGTGTAGCTGATTAGAAAACTGAATGAAGGGAGAATGTCAGGGCAGAAAGCATTTGAGGCAGAGTGAGGCACAGAGAAAGAGCATGTGCAAAGGCCCAGGGGCAGCTATCAGCCCAGTGGTGACTCAGGGAAAGGCTTCCTTCTTCTGGGCAGACAGCCCATGTGTGGACTGAGTGTGGCTGGCAGATTACAGGCTGCCTAGCAGACTTCCCTGCCCCATCACCAGGCTGCTGTGCAGGGGACAGCATGTACACAGCCCATGAAGCCTCTCCTGGAGGCACAGGCTTTAGAGGAACAGCTGGAAGGGTGATGCGGTGGATGAGATAGCGCATAGAATGAGGGAGTGTGGAAACTAGTGACCTCTGTCTTAAAAGATGAGAGATGTAGAATAAAATCCTTTTCTTTGAAAATTATTTATTTTTATTTATTTTTAAGTTTTTAAAATTATTTTTTGACTGTGCCACCATGTGGCACGCAGATCTTAGCTCCCCAACCAGGGATTGAGTCCATGCCCCATGCAGTGGAAATGTGGATTCTTAACCACTGGACCACCAGGAAAGTCCCTAAAAATACTTTCAGTTCAGTTCAGTTCAGTCACTCAGTCGTGTCTGACTCTTTGCAACTCCATGAACCGCAGCATGCCAGGCCTCCCTGTCCATTACCAACTCCCGGAGTTTACTCAAACTCGTCCACTGAGTTGGTGATGCCATCCAACCATCTCATCCTCTGTCGTCCCCTTCTCCTCCTGCCCTCAATCTTTCCCAGCATCAGGGTCTTTTCAAATGAGTCAGCTCTTTGCATCAGGTGGCCAAAGTACTGGAATTTCAGCTTGAACATCAGTCCTTCCAATGAACACCCAGGACTGATTTCCTTTAGGATGGACTGGCTGGATCTCTTTGCAGTCCAAGGGACTCTCAAGAGTCTTCTCCAACACCACAGTTCAAAAGCATCAATTCTTCATAGTCAGCTTTCTTCATAGTCCAACTCTCACATCCATACATGACTACTGGAAAAACCATAGCCTTGACTAGATGGACCTTTGTTGACAAAGTAATGTCTCTGCTTTTTAATATGCTGTCTAGGTTGGTCATAACCTTCCTTCCAAGGAGTAAGCGTCTTTTAATTTCATGGCTGCAGTCACCATCTGCAGTGATTTTGGAGCCCAAAAAAATAAAGTCACTTAAAAAAAAAAATTTATTTGGCTGTGCTAGATCTTCATTGCTGTACATGGTCTTTCTCCAGTTACAGAGGGCAGGAGCTATGCTTTAGTTGTGGTGTTTGGGGTTCTCATTGTGGTGGTTTCTCTTGTGGAGCATGGGCTGTAGAGCACAGGGTCAGTAGCTGTGGCACACGGGCTTAGTTGCTCTGAGGCATGTGGGATCTTCCTGGACCAGGGATCAAACCAATGTCCCCTGCACTGCAAGGTGGATTTTTAACCACTGGATCACCAGTGAAAGAAGTGAAGGTCTTAGTCATTCAGTCAGGTCCGACTCTTTTTGACCCCATGGCGTGTAGCCTGCCAGGCTCCTCTGTCCATGGAATTCTCCAGGCAAGAATACTGGAGTCAGTTGCCACTCCCTTCTCCAGGGGATCTTCCCAACGCAGGGATCGCATTGCAGGCAGATTCTTCACCATCTGAGCTACGAGGGAAGTCCTGGATCACCAGGGAAGTCCATAAAAATCCCTTTCTTAAGTGAATATAAGAAAACCACCAACCACATGGGACAGGATTTAGGAGCCCCCTCCCCCTCACAATGTTCTTGCCTCCATCCCTCACTGGGGTGATGATTTTCTGCCATCAGCTGTGAGGCTGATGTAGAATTTAAGAACCACATCAGCCCTAATGACAACACCATTCCAGTTTGGAAACTAAGGTAGGTTATTTCCATGCCCTTCTCACAAAGAGAAATTCCCTCTTCCTTCCCCACTTTATTTCTTCTCATATAATATTTGTACAATGCTTGTCTCTCCTGAGTTACAATGTTCTGTGGCACAGCAAAGTCAAAAGATTTTTGGTGTAAGTGTAAAACCACTACTGCTTTTTAAATTACAGAATGAAACAAGAAAACTAGCCTTTCGTCACCCTTCTTCCATCTCTAATCCCTTTCTTTATAAGACTTTCATTTTCTACTTAATTTCTGAATTGTTTAAAATGTCTTACAAATTTATTGCTTTGACAAGCCCACATCCAATTACTTGGTATATGTTTTAGTTTTGTTTACACAATATGAGAAAACAAAGTGTTGTGTTATCTTGTGTTGACATCTACCAGACCTGGCTTAGCCTGTCTCCCCTAAGTTATTATAAAGGAGTTTGATACCAGTAGACAGAATATACATAAGTCACTGAAGGGCCTGTTAGAAAAGTTGAGGATTTCCGGCGCAGTCTGGAGCTGGCAATATGAGACAGAGTTGTAGCCCACAGAGTCACTCCATTCCCAACCCCTTCCCTTCCGATACTCATCCAATTAAATAAAGTTAATATAATCAGAAAGCTTCCAAAACATGAGAGACCATTCATGCAGTTTAAAGTGGAAAACAAAGTATTAATAAGTTCCATCCTGCTGCATTCAAATCTATTTGTTTATTAGAAGTAAGTGAGACCAGGCACTGTTATGGTGAAGGAGAAATCAGAGAACTAAGATAAAAGCCAAGAGAGAGAGAAACAAATGACCCAGGATTGACAGTTCTCTCTGAGATGAACAAGTGTGGATGACTCGTAACTCCAGTTTTCCATGGTTTTCTTGCCAGATGGTGCTTAACCCTCACCCCAGCCTTGACCTTCGTGGATGGGGTGCAGGTGTCTGTCCGGCAAATTACTGAGAAGTAAAAGCATTGGAAACTTAATGGTGTTAGAAGCTGCATTGAAATACTGCTTGTTTCAAAATGGCTGCATTAAATAAGTAATCACAACGCAGCTGCATTGAAACATTGTGTGCCCATTTCCCCTGCAACTGAGAAGAGGGATGATTCTAACTTCTCTTGATTGTGCTCCAACTTGCTCCTCTGCCCTTTCATGCGCTGAGCATCTGGTGCCGGCTATAAGCATAATTGCGGTTTATCATTGCTTGTTAAATTAACAACTGGCCTATCTCCTGAATGCTTGCTATAGATTATCCCTACTCAGCACTGGGATATCTCTAACCAGTGAATTAAGTATGTATGAGAATGAGGTATCTAAAGTTGAAATAGGTGGAAAGAAGTTTAGAGGAGCAGGGTAAGGACCAAGAATAAAAACTAAAACATTACAATCTGCCAACTTCTAAATAATAGGAATATTTTTAGTGAATATAGAAGGAAATAACTTTTATGTCACAAAATTCATATATTCAGCCATTCGATATTTTTCAAAATCATATAGTCATTGATATTTAAGAAAGCATAAAAGTAAAATGCTTTCTCTTATTAAATATTTACTTTAAAAAAGAACTAAACCATTTTAACTGTAGAATTCCCATAACACACAGCTCAAAGAAACGTGCCTATGGGTGACCAAGGGACTACATAAGTTCCTTAAAAAATGCTCCTTCTTTAAAAATCAATACATTGAATATATAAAATATGATATCTTCAATTAGTTTCATGATTGGTGCCAAGACAATTATGTTGATAAATTCTTTCAACAAATAGACATTGTACCTCAAAGAGAAGGAAAATCTTTACATTAAAAAATGAGATGTACAGGTATATCAAAAGATGCTCAACATTACTGCTAACCATAAGGGTAACTCAAAACCACAGTGAGATATCACCTCTCACCTGCTAAAATGGCTATTATAAAAAAAAAGGGGGGGTAGTAATTTTGAAGAAGTTTGGGAAAAAAAAGTAAAGAAAAAGAAACTCTTGTGCACTGTTGATTGGGATGTAAATTGGTACAGCCACTGTGGAAACAGTATGGAGATTTCTCAAAACATTAAAATACAATTACTATACAACCCACCAATTCTACTCCAGAGTATTTATCCAAAGAAAATGGCAATGCTAATTCAAAAAGACAGCTGCACCCCCTTGTTCAATCCAGCATTGCTAACAATAGCCAAGATGTGTGGAAACAACCTGTGTCCATCCATGGATATATGGATAAAGAAGATGTGGTTTGTGTGTGTGTGTGCTGTGCTTAGTCGCTTAGTGGTGTCTGACTCTTTGCACCCATGGACTGCAGCCCACCAGGCTCCTTTGTTCATGGGGATTTTCCAGACAAGAATACTGGAGTGGGTTGCCACTCCCTCCTCCAGGGGATCTTCCCAATCCAGGGATCGAGCCCAGGTCTCCCACATTGCAGGCTGATTCTTTACCATCTGAGCCACCAGGGAAACCCATGTGTATATGTATATATATATAATGGAATATTGTTGCTGTTGTTCAGTCACTCAGTCAGGTCCAACTCTTTGTGACCCCATGGACTGAAGCATGCCAGGCTTCCCTGTCCTTCACCATCTTCCAGAGCTTCCTCAGCCTCATGCTCTGCCATTAAAAAAAAGAATGAAATCTTGCCATTTGCAACAACACGGATGGACCTTGAGGACATTATGCTAGTAAAATAAGTCGGAAAAGGAAGACAAATACCATATGGGAGGTGGGGGGTCAAGGGGGTCAAAAAAGTACAGATTTCCAGTTATAAAATAAGTCCTGGGGATGTAAGGTACAGCATGGTGACTATAATTAATAATACTGTATTGCACATCTGAAAGTTGTCAAGAGAGTAAAGCTTAAAAGTCCTTAACACAAGGGAAAAAAAACTCCTGTAACTATGTATGGTGTGGATGTGGATGTTGACCAATTGTGGTGATCATTTCACAATACATACAAATATCAAATCATTAGGCACCTGGAACTAATATAATGCTGCAAGTTCATTATGCCTCAGTGAATTTTTTTTAATTTTTAAAAAGAAAAAAAAGAAACTAAATGAAACCCTAGCAGAATATTTTCCTTTCTGTATTAATTAGTCACTGTAATCAGTCATATTGTACTAAATGCAAGGATCATCTATGAAATCATAGAATCTGCTATTTGCATCTTTGTAGAGACTGAGACTATGGCAAGCCCCCTGGTAATAACAGATGTTAACTGTTTACAGGAAAATGCTCTTTATATGAAATGTACCTTCCAGCCACAGCTAATCAATATGCAGCTGTCACATACTGCACACACACACACCTTATTTGGCATCATTCTTTGCAGGGACTTTCTAACCAGATCCAACTGGTGACCACATTCAATAACACTTACAGTTGAGCTTTAGGCCAAGAAGCAATACTGTTTTTTTTTCTCATCAGTTGTGCTCATTTATTTACAAAGCTCTCCAAAAACAACCATTTTAAAAGCTTAAAATGGAAGGGGATACCTTATGAGGTAATAGGTGTCTTTACTGGAGATGTTCAAGGCTGGCTGCACAATAGCCTTGCTGGAGGTAGCATCCCAAAAAGGAAAGAGTTTTGGAATTAATGGTTTGACTTCTGATCTGCCACCCAACTGCGTCACATCTCTGAGCCTCTGATTTCTTGTCTGAAAACTGGGAGATTGTATTTACCTTACAAAGAATATTCTGAGAATTAGAGATAATATAGGTAAAGTGTCATTCCAATACCTGAATACAGTGTATGATCAATAAATTGAAACGGCTATCATAAATGGGAAGAGTTGGACTAGATGACCAACTCTCAAGATGACCAAAGAATTATACCACATTGCTAGTCTGAGATTCTAACCATTCAAAGATTTACAGTACTAAAGAGAATTACCCCAGTCACAAATATGTGCATCCTTATTATGCGCAAAGCACTGTGTCTCAAGGAAAATTGTCAATAAATAATGAGGAGCAGGCACTCAGACATCTATCTCACATACTAGTATCAGTTTCTAAAGCTAAATTAATGGAAGCCACCTAAAAGGCTCTACCAAAAAAGTCTCTTCCCAAAGGGTAAATCTGAATCAGGGTGAATATAACATGTAAATGAGCTTCCTTGATGACTCAGTGGTAAAGAATCCTCCTGGCAATGCAGGAGATGCAGGTTTTATCCCTGGGTTGGGACGATCCCTTGCAGAAGGAAATGGCAACCCACTCCAGTATTCTTCCCTGGGAAATTCCATGGACAGAGGAGGCTGGCGGGCTACAGTCTCTCGGGTCGAAAAAAGTCAGATACAACTTAGGGACTAAACAACAAAAATACAAAATACAAAGTCTATGTAGGAAGACAATACAGGCTCTAGACAAGAAAGAGAAAGAGCAGAACCGGGAGAAATAACTCCAGAATGGAGACTGTAAAAGCTCAGGAAGACTTTGGGAAGGGCTCAAGGCTTTGAGCAGGGCTGATCAGAGCCTAGGAACTGTTGGTGGACTCTGAGAGGCAGGACCTGAGAGGCAGGAAAGGGGAGTCTATCCTGAGTCCGGGAGAGGGGATGGAAGCAGACGGGACAAACAAGAGCAGTGGACTATGGGGCAGAAGTGGACAAACAGTTTTGATTGCGTGCCCTTTATCAGCCAGTGCTTAGATGCTCCCCACCCCCCAACGAATTTAGAAGGATGAGATCTACTGAAAGAGAAGTTGTGGCATTTTATTCTTCCTCTTAGTCTTTTTGTGCAGTCCACTGTGGAGACCACCGATAGAGAGCAGGTGAACCTGTAGGACAGAGGGGTCTGGAGCTGTCCCTCCCGGCAAAGAATCTCAAAAGGTAAAAATACCTTCGACAAGGCTCTCTTAGCTTTTATTCAAAAAGGAACCCCGTTGGGACTTCCCTGGTCGTCCAGTGATTAGAACTCCATACTTTCACTTCCAAGAGTGCAGGTTCAATCAGTGTCAGGGAGCTAAGACCCCACAAGCCTTGTGGTGTGGCTAAAAAAAAAAAAAAAGAGGGACAGAATCCTGCCACCATGTCAGTTACCAGGCAGGAACCGTGCCAGATAAGAACTCAGTCTCCCACCACTTTATCATTTCCAGCCCTCCACCAGCATTTGGATTGCACTTGCCCTGAAAGTTGTCACAGTTACACCTGATGCCACTGCCAGAAGCCTTTCCATCATCAAGCATCTGATTCTATAATCTGGTAGTGATCACATCTGACATGGAAGTGTTGGTTTTGTTTTTGCTTTTTAAAATTTTTTGTGGAAATATAGTTGATTCACAATGTTGTGGGAGTTCCAAGTGTACAGCAAAGTGATTCAGTTATACATACATATTTATATATAATACATATACACCTTTTCAAGATTCTTCTCGATTCTGCTATATTGGAAGATACAATAAATCATAAGATTTTTAGTATAGTTCCCTGTGCTATACAGTAGGTCCTTGCTGGTTATCTATTTTATATATAGTAGTGAAAAGTGTTAGTCACTCAGTTGTGTCCATCTCTTTGTGACCCCATGGACTGTAGCCCACTAGGCTCCTCTGTCCATGGAATTCTCCAGGCAAGAATACTGAAGTGGGGTGCCATTCCCCTCTCCAGGGGATCTTCCTGACCCAGGGATCAAACCCACATCTTTCAGTCTCCTGCACTGGCAGGTGGGTTCTTTACCACTAGCACCACCTGGGAAGCCCATAGTACATATATTTTAATCCCAAACAACATGAAAGAGTTTGGAAGATAACATTACGACTGTTTTCAACTTGAGGGAAGGGAAGCACTTTGTTTAGACTGTATATTCTAAGGAGGGACTAAACCTTATAGAGTTCTCTTCATACAGTCACCGGTGCAATTAAATAGTGTTCACAGTCGGTTTTGTTTGCTTGTTTGATTGGTTTTGGCTAAAAATGAGACTAGAAAAAAAATTACCTCCTCCAAAACAGGTGTAGTATTAACAAATACCATAGCATATTTTTTTCTGCAGATTTTATAAATATCTCATCATTCTTATTAGAAAGCATCATATTTGCTGTGGAAATTTTATATACGCTTCATTTTATTGTTAAAAGATGTTTACTTCTTGGAAGAGAAGTTGTGACCAACCTAGACAGCATATTAAAAAGCAGAGACATTACTTTGCCAACAAAGGTTCGTCTAGTCAAGGCTATGGTTTTTCCAGTAGTCATGTATGGATGTGAGAGTTGCACTGTGAAGAAAGCTGAGCGCCGAAGAATTGATGCTTTTGAACTGTGGTGTTGGAGAAGACTCTTGAGAGTCCCTTGGACTGCAAGGAGATCCAACCAGTCCATCCTAAAGGAAATCAGTCCTTGGTGTTCTTTGAAAGGACTGATGCTGAAGCTGAAACTCCAATACTTTGGCCACCTGATGCGAAGAACTGACTCATTGGAGAAGACCCTTATGCTGTGAAAGATTGAAGGTGGGAGGAGAAGGGGACAACAGAGGATAAGATGGTTGGATGGCATCACCAACTTGATGGACATGAGTCCATCAAACTCCAGGCGTTGGTGATAAGACAGGGAAGTGTGGTATGCTGCTGTCCATGGGGTTGCAAAGAGTTGGACACAACTGAGTGACTGAACTGAACTGAACATCTTATTGTCATGGAGAGAAACACAAATAAACCTACAGTTGATCTACAAGAACATCAAAGCAAACCACAAGGTCAAAATCCATTTGTCCTGCTTGCTACAATTTCTACAAATGACTGCATTTGGCAGTCAGGACCCATTAGTACCCAAAGGTACACAGTCTGCACAGAACTGCGAAAAACACACTTCTATCCTTGGTTTGACAAGATTTCAATGGGAAGAACTAGCCAGCTTCTGCCTCTAAATGATGGCATTGACTTTCCATGTAACGCGGGTAACTTTTCTCTATCAGGAACTCCATCAGCTCCATAGTCAGTTCTAATTACCTTAGAGATGCCTTATCTCCCAGTTCACCTTCTGGGAATGGCAGGCAGCCCACTGTTTCTCTCTGTTTAGCCAAGCCCAGGGGATGGGACTGTGGTTCTCACTGCCAAGAGGCAGTTATTTTACTGGAGTTAAAATAAACCTCAAAAGCCAGCCTTTGTAGGGTGTGGGAAACAAGGTTTTATATCTCAAAAACCTTAAGGAAAATTAATTCTATAGATTGGTAGTAATTAAAAAAAATCATATTGCTGGTTCTTTTTTTGTTAAGAAGTTAGGTGAATTGTGGTGTATCCTTAGTTCCCTTTGACTTGGCTTTGTCAGGGAATAGCCAGGACACCTGTCTTGGCTGGCATTGGAGAGCTTTCAGGAAAACCACTTCAAAACTGCAGTAGATTCTGTGCCTCATGAGGGAGGGCAGTTACATGAAAAAAGAGAAAAGCAGAAATTGCAAAGACTTTCTGAAAGATTTTTAAGAATGGTATGATGGATTTTTCGACTTTATAAAATACAGAGTGCTTTAAAGAATGTCATCTTTTATCATAGCCAGTCTCATCCCACCCACATAAAGATAAATGTTATTTCATCTAATCAGAGTGTCTTTCACATTTATTTACAGTCAATTCCATTATTTCACTTGATGTGAACTTTCTATTATATTCTCCTCTATTATGTAAGTGAGCTGATTATGCAACCAAGAGGTCGGTAAATATGGGAATTATTATAAGATCAACATTTTTTACAGCTCAGGTTGTTTGTGGAGTAACAAAGAGAAGAGAAAAAAAACTCTCTGTTTTCCAGTCTGCCCTGGATTCAGTCTTATCATTCCTAGGTTAGATTTATAAATGCCTGACTCTTAATCTCTTTTACAAATTAGCCTGGATCCTTAGTCCAAATGTGAAAGGAAATTAGGTTTTGCTTTAAAACAAGGCTATAGACAATACCAAAAGAAAATACTAAAACAAGATACAGTTAACTACAGCAAAATCTCAGTTACTTAAAACCCATCAATAAGGAATTTGTGATAGTTCAGAAAGGCACAAGACCCAAGTGCACCTTTGGCCTAATTGTGTAAGAGCTTGCTAAAGCAGGTACTAATAGAAAAGTTGTGTTTTGTTTTTTTTTTTGAAAGAGAAGGCTGAAACTTGTTTCTGATACCTTTAAGTAATTTTAGATGTTTACAATACTGAATGATTTCCTAGTTATAAATAATTCTTATCCATAACTTAAGTCCCCTGAGCCATCGCTAAGTAAACCTTCCTTGACCTACTTAAAGGATTTGTTATAGTGATGAAAGCGGCCTTTCATTTATGAAATGAAAATAGTTTCCTTTGAGCAAATCAGGTTGTTGGATGTTCTGCTTTAAGTACATAAGGTCCAGAAGCAGTTTGCAGGGTTATAACCCCCTTCTGCCAACTAGGCCCGTTATTTACCGTTGTGGCGCTTCCACTTCCTTATCTGCAAAATGGGAAAAATAATAATACCTAAATGATTTTTAAAACTGTAAAGCACCTAGAACAACGCCTGGCTCCTTAAATGTTAGCCTCTATTGTCATGACACTACACAGCAGGTCAGTGATGCAAATCACTCAGTCACACCCTCAGGGCATCGCTAAGAGGAAACTTACGCGAAATGACAAAACATTTTACAGGAGGCAGGTTTTTTAGCCCCTCTTTTCACAAGGCTCAAGGGCATATTTTCACAGGGCAGTGCATCACAACCGTTTTCCATTCTTCAGTCTCCCTTTCTTCTGGCCTCCAGCCACTCAATCTAGCTTGCCAGGTACTTCTGCTAAATTATGCATAAAGCTTTTTCCAGGCCACCCCTCCCAATCTCCACGAATTCGTCTCCGTTCTCTTTTCAATTAGGGCTAGAACGCACCTCCTCCCTGAGGTCTTCCGTCATCAACATCCACTGCTTATAATCAGCCCTTGCGACTCGGGCACAGCTCTGCTTGGGAATCCCTTCTTAATAAATTTCTCAGATCATTACAGGCTTTCCGAATCCCCTAGTCTTCATCTGAAATTTTTCATTAAAATGCTGAGTTTGAGCATCCCGCCCTGAGTTGTAGGACTCTGGGCTCCAAACAAGATTCCTAGTTAAAGACACAGGAGCACGGGTGGGCTGCGACCCCCGAGGGCTGGTGATCACGACCACAGGCCAGTTTAGAGGGCCGTTCGTTTGAATCGGACAAGGACGAAAGGAGATTGGTGACGCACCTGAATAAGTCCGCTAGACGAAAGGAGATAAACTAACGCTTGACATGGTGCTGAGTGAGAACCGCGCGCGCGCGCGCACGCACGCACACACACACACGCAAAGAGAGGAGCAGTCCCAGGTATCTGACAACGACACGGCCTGATCCAGACGCGGCCTCAAAGTCCCCAGATTGCCGGAGCGCCCCCCGCCCGCTCCCGATATTACGGTCGGCGCATCCCTGCGCCCTGCCCCGGCTCGGACTCGCGCGCCGCTCTCCCCTCACCCTCTTCCCCGCCTTCTGCGGCCGCAGCTCCCCGCCCCCCGCGAACGCGGCTCCCCAGTGTCCTCTCGAACGCCCGCGTGGCTGTCGGGTTTCGAATCCCGAAGCCGACCCTCGCCCTCGGAGCGGGCCGCCGAGTCGCTGGCGCAGCCTTTGGCCCCAGCATCAATCATTAACGGGCCAGCTCGGGCTTCGGCGACCCGAGGAGCAGGGTAGGGATGGTACGGAACTCGAGACCGGGGACAACTCTATCCCCCGAGGCGGCCGCGAAACACTAGCCGGGGAGGCCCCCGCCCTCCCTCGGTGCTCCCGTCCCTCCCTCCCTCCAGCGCCTCCGCTCCCCCCATCCCCGCCTCCCGAGCCGGGGGCGGCGGCGTCTGCGCCCGCACCGCGCGATGCCCAGTCACCGCAGCAGCGCCGCTGCCGCCGCAGTCAGTCGCGCCGCCGCGGCTGCCGCAGCGCGGGCGGCCGCGAGCCGGTAGCGGGGAGCCTGGCGAAGGGGCCGCCGTGCCCCGCGGGCTCCTGCCAGTTGGTACGCGGCTTGAGATCGGTGATTATTTGTATTTATTTCTTTATTTTTTAGGAACGGTTGTTCAGAGGCTCTGGTCTTCTCCTGAACCTGCAGCGACGCCCCCGGCGCGCGCACAAAGGCTCCGACGGCGGCCGGCGGGGACTGGCGTGCGCGCCGGAGCCGGCGCCAGAGGTCGCCGGTGCGCGTCCTAGCCAAGCCCTGGGCACCATGCCGCGGCGCCTGCAGCTCCGGAGCGCGGGCACAAAGGGCCCGCCTGGCACGACCGCGGCGGCTTCGGAGGCCGCCTCGCGTCCCCACGCCTTGGCCTCCGGGGACTCCCCGGCATCCGCCAAGCCGCTGCTGCGCTGGGACGAGGTGCCCGACGACTTCGTGGAGTGCTTCATCCTGTCGGGCTACCGGCGGCTGCCGTGCACGGCGCAGGAGTGCCTGGCCTCGGTGCTGAAGCCCACCAATGAGACGCTCAACTTCTGGACGCACTTCATCCCGCTGCTGCTGTTCCTGAGCAAGTTCTGCCGCCTCTTCTTCCTGAGCGGCCGCGACGTGCCCTTCCACCATCCGTGGCTGCTGCCGCTGTGGTGCTACGCGTCGGGCGTGCTGCTGACCTTCGCCATGAGCTGCACGGCGCACGTGTTCAGCTGCCTCTCGCTGCGCCTGCGCGCCGCCTTCTTCTACCTGGACTACGCGTCCATCAGCTACTACGGCTTCGGGAGCACCGTGGCCTACTACTACTACCTGTTGCCAGGCCTGAGCTTGTTGGACGCCCGGGTGATGACCCCGTACGTGCAGCAGCGCCTGGGCTGGCACGTGGACTGCACGGGCCTCATCGCCGCCTACCGCGCGCTCGTGCTGCCCGTGGCCTTTGTGCTGGCGGTGGCCTGCACCGTGGCCTGCTGCAAGAGCCGCACCGACTGGTGCTCTTACCCGTTCGCGCTGCGCACCTTCGTCTTCATCATGCCGCTGAGCATGGCCTGCCCCATCATGCTGGAGAGCTGGCTCTTTGACCTGCGCGGGGAGAACCCCACGCTCTTCGTGCACTTCTACCGCCGCTACTTCTGGCTGGTGGTGGCTGCCTTCTTCAACGTGAGCAAGATCCCCGAGCGCATCCAGCCGGGCCTCTTCGACATCATCGGCCACAGCCACCAGCTCTTCCACATTTTCACTTTCCTCAGCATCTACGATCAGGTGTACTACGTTGAGGAGGGCCTGCGCCAGTTCCTCAAGGAGCCACCGGACGCGCCCACCTTCCTGGGCACCGTGGGCTACATGCTGCTGCTGGTCGTCTGCCTGGGGCTGGTCATCAAGAAGTTCCTCAGCAACGCCGAATTCTGCAGTAAAAAGTGAGCCTCCTCCTTGGGGGAGGCTGCCGGCTCGCCCACCAGTTTGTTGGGAGTTTCTGTTGTTGGTTTGTTTTGAAGTTTTGTCGTGTTTCCTTTTTTGCTTGAGGAGGGTGCTGCGAAACCACAGGGGAAAAGTCCAGCAAGGCAGGAGGGTCTCAGAGCACCTGGGGCTTTGGAAGAGGGAGGTGGGGCAAATGGGAGGGATAGGGCAGCTGGTTCTTGTCCTTGGAGAAAATTCAGATGGTGTCTGTGGCATCAGGGATTCTTCTAAGGCAGCGAATAAAACCCCCACTAAAACCCCAAACGGTTCGATTTTCCAGTCGTCTTCTCCGCCAGAGGTAATAGCAAGTGACACTTGTGAGGTCAGGCATGGAGTAAAGAGGGTAAGTAGACGAAATCCCTGGGTACTTCCATTTGGTTCTGAGGAATGCTTGGATTTGTCGAGGAATAGACCTTTGTAGAAAATCAGCAAGGAGACACAAACCCAGGGTTTAACCTGCTAGAAAATGCATGGACTGTGAACACATGTTAATTATTTCAAAATGTTTTCTCAGATGTTATTTAAATAGTAATATATACAATGGTTTTTCATAATTTATCAAAGCCTGTGATCTGCACTGAATTTTCTTTGTCATGTAGTTTTGAATTTTGCAGCCCTTCTGCATTGCATACACTTGAACTGGACATCAGGGCAAGCTGCTTGAGAGTTCTCAGCTACTTTTTTTACACAGTATTTTTTGGAGGCCTATGTGTGTCATGATACAACTGTGAATTATTCTACTGTAGGGACTCTGGTTAAACTATTGAGAAGGAGCTAAATGGTTTGTATAGATCCCAGATTCCTGTTTACTTTAATGTATTCCATAAAACCCATCTGAATTTTTTTTTTTTTTTTTTTTTTTTGCTTTGTTTTTAATCTTATTCTCTCCTTCTCTACTGATTTAAATTGCCACTGGAATAAATGTGCCTTTTGAAGCAATGCCCAAATGACTGGTCCTCAAAAATATCAATGGTTTCTTACATGGGGAGAGCAGTAGGAGTAAGCTTTTCTTACTTGATTGCAAATCAAGGTTTAACATTCCACTCAGGAGGGTAGGAAGATGGTGCTGGTTGTTTTTGGTAGGACCGAAAGTTGCTTACCAGGACATGCAGAACATTTGCCTTCTCTACAAGGAGAAGGAACCAATCCACTATTGTAGCTGTGGTTCCTAATGTAGTCACTGGAGAATGTGACTGTGCCCATCTATCCTTGCTTAAAATTAAAATCATAGTATTCAGGAATAAATGTGGCAGTTGTGTTATGAAAAGTCAGGAGTATGTTACTTGAGCTGTAGTTTAAGCTAAATAAGATGACCTTTCCCTAGTTAAGCACTGAAGTCTCATTTGGGTCCAGACTATGGAAATGAACGGCAGTCACCCTAAGTCATTGAAAAATTTGGGAAACACATTCCTGAGATCCTGTCTGACAACCACATTGGCCAGTGTTACTTAAGATAGTTCTCATAAATGCTATCCTGGTCCTGAGATGGCAACTCTAGATTAACACAAACTAGTGAGGTGATTTAAATGCTTATCACACTTCCTGACAATTCCTTTTGGTGAAGAGCCAAATAAGTCATTGAATGGGGAAGTCTTGACTTCACAGTATAATTTAGATCAAGCACAGAAGGTAGATGAACACTTACCTCAGCACTGGTAGGCTGGTGCTCCTGCCAAGACTGCTGTTTTTGTTTATGCTTTTAATCGCTGCTGTATTTGTAATCAGAGAGGTTTGGCATAGCTCCCTGGAGGAACTAATATCCTTATGTGTTAACTGCACAGACATAAACTTTATGTATGTCTGTATTTGACTTAGGACCTCTTAATGGGACCATGAATACACTTTGCAAGTCTGCTGATAGGTGTCAGCGTCTCATCTTTGGCAAAGTGCAAGGAGATTCCTGTTAGGTTACGTTACAGAGACTGAGAGTTGTGTGCCTGCCACGGATGTTAATACTCAGCTGTAACTTCATTCGGAATGTGTGTTCAAGGACAGTTGTGGAAATCAGGCTATTTCTGCAGGCAAACTCATTTGCATGTCATTGCTGTCTCTTCTAGAACCCCAAAGAATGTTGGTTTGGAAGCTAGATGAACAGGTTGAGAAGTATTTTGGGTCTTCCTGGTAAAATAGTGATCTCCTTTTTCAGAAGAAACTTTCTAGAGACAGACTTCTAAAAAATATCGATGAGTTTGAGAAATTAAGCCCGTATCTGTTGTTCTAAATTTTTGTTGGCGATCTTCCAGGCTCTCAAACAAAATTCTCTTCTTGCCCTGTGTCTTTGTCCTTAAGCAGAGGCCACTTAAGGATAAAATTATACCCATATCATTTTCAAGTGATTATGATGCATGAGCTCAGTAAGATGACACACTTTTCCCCTGGAAGGTTTCTGCAGGGTAAAGTCTCACTTTCGTTCCCTTTGTCTCTTCCTTCCCGTACTTTCCCTTTCCTACTCCATCTTGGTTTTTTATGTACCACAGACAGCATTGACAAAGGACATTCTGGTGGAAAACAGTGGTTTGGCTTTAGTTTGTGTTCCAATAGGTACCCTATACACTACATAAGACCAAGGGATGATTTGTGAAACTATTTATGTTATTTGCTGAATGATATCAGATTTCAGTCAAGGTAAAAGATGATTTTTGAGAATCAGCCAGTATTTACTCAGTCTCCACATTTGCATGAAACTCTCCAGGTGTATTACATATTTCAGGGATAATACGGCAATCACAATATAATTGCTTGTAAAATATTTTTTCATGTAAAATGTTTTTTTTTACACTCTCCATGTTGCTACATCCTTTAAAATTCAGTCTTAGTTTATAGTGTTCAGCTGTTCAAAATGTAGCGCAAATAATAAGTCAAAATGCACTCCCTTATCTCTGTGCAACCTATTTCAGCAGTAGAGTTTTGAACCCTATTATGTAATGCATTTTATTTTTACTTGTTAGTCATGATCTAGGTGACATCTCAAGGAGCAGTCATGCCTGGGAAATGAGGGTGTTTGACTTGCATGCCTGTCACCCCGTGGGTTGGCCTCTGGAACTGACTCAGGCTGACTTAATTGGCCAGGGTGGAGGGGGTCCCCTTCTTTCCTGTCACTCTTGTGTCTGCACCTTCAGGTGAGGAGGGTGACCTTCCCAGAGAGAGGAAGTGAGTTCTTCAGTCATGTCATGAGCGGCTTGTAAAAATCAACGTGATCTTTCCCCCGGCCATATACTTCCTATAAATAGCCTGGGAAGAAAGTGTGGGGCTTCACAGCTGGCCAGAGTGGCCTTCCCATGTTTCCATTCATAAATCCTGCCTGTAAGTGATTGCAGTCAAAACCCATTTCACCTAATTCATCTTACTGCTGCAGGGGAATCATTCTGAAGAATGCAAAATCTGGGGATGGAGATAATTTTTGTAACTTTTTCTGATTTGGTGCTGAATCTGAGAGCTAACAGCAATAATTAGCAGGGATTTTAATCTTCAGATCTCTTCACAACTGGATTTAATATGCACAAAACTCTAGTAGGAGAAAGATACTGTAGGGATTGTCTCCATTTCAGGGTTATACCATTGGCCCCCCAAGGTGACAGAATGTGGGGATGGTTGTGTGCTCAATTATGTTTACTAATTCACATGGCGATGATGCCTGGCCAAGCATATTGACACTAACTGGAAATATATTTTTTCCTCTTTTAATTGATTACCTTATAGTTACAAAACAGCAAGGTTAGAGATGGCTGTCCTTGAATTTGGGCTTCCCAGGTAGCACTAATGGTAAAGAACTTGCCTGGCAATACAGGGGACATAGGAGACGCAAGTTCAATCCCTGGGTCAGGAAGATCCCCTGAAGGAGGGCAGGGCAACCCACACCAGTATACTTGCCTGGAGAATCCCACGGACAGAGGAGCCTGGCTGAGTACAGTCCATAAGGGTGCAGAGTCGCACACGACTGAAGCGACTTCACACACACACATCCTTGAATTTAGATTATAATGTTGTAAACAAAATGTTATTATTAACCACTTAAGTACTTTTTATCCTCTTGAGTTGAAGTTGTTGAAGTTCACCTGTTGAAGTCTGCCGTTGCTAATTTCACTCTGTGAGAGTCCTGTGAGCCGATTTTTATTTTTTTGTTCGTGTAATGCCTTTAGTGATCATTGAGCACCTTCTGCATATAAGATGCTGGGCCAGGAACAATCCATATCATTACAGCAGTTACCCTCTGCTGGTGAAACAGAGGTAGGAATACTGGGAAAAACCCTCTGACCAGGGACCCAACTCTAACCTTGGCCATAAGCACAATGTCCTAAGCCACTGAGTTTGGTTCTTTTCTCCTATTAGTCTAAGAACAATGCATAGAATCTTATTTCAATTAACATCTTAATTTACCCACAATTGATTTCTTTCTTTTTCTTTCTTTAGTTTTCTTCCTTCCTTCCCTTCTTTTCTTTCTTTCTGATTCTAGGTCTGTGTGAATATTATAGGTAAAAATAACTAGAAAGTTTAATGAATAATCCAGGTGAAGGGAGATAAAGCATATGCACAAAGAATTGAAAAATTTGTCATCACCACTAATTAATGAAGGTAATTAATAAATAACAATCACTTTTGGAAGGTTCATAGTGTTCATATCACTATGAAGTAAGATTCATCCAAAGTGCCTAGACTGTGATATTATTAAGTGTGCATTTCATAGATAGTGTAATTAATTTTTTTAATGTGAACTTAAATGCTTATATCTCCAAAGATTAGCTAAGATTAACTAATGTTCTTTAGCTTTTCCCCTCCTTTAGGTGTGTTGTAAACTATGTACCTTGTTTCAGAAAAAAATTAACCTGGGGAAAATTATCTAGAAAAAAATATCAGATGTGAAAAAGCTAGGAAGAAGCATGGGAAAGGAAGAATGAGGAGGATTCGATTCACACAGTCAGAATGGGACAAGTTTAATTACGGACAATTTTGCCTGAGTTTTACATTTTGTCCCTAGAAAAGCATGTGCATTCCCAGGGCGTTCGTGCTCATATAGGCAGATGAAGAATTCTGTTTGTCAGTCTGACCACATCCTGTAGGTTTTGACCTGAGCACAAGCACCTCGGTATATTTTAAGTAGCACATGTACCCATGGCTTCGTGTCTTTAATTTGTCTCCATAAAATTAGGACATAAGGCAGAAAGGCATGAGGGGATAGCACCAGCCAATTTTTAATCACCTTTTGAATCATTTTCTTGAAGGACTGCCAATACTCTCTGACATATATCTAACAGAAAGCGAACGAGTCTAGACACACTGAAAAAGGAAACAATCGTTGGTGGAAGCTTGTACTGCTGTACTGTGTTGTGATAATCTGCATGTCTTCCTACGGAAGAGTTTATCCTTCAATATTATGAATAACTGTTTCTTACTTGTGAAAATAGATGTCCACTCTTCTTAGTCACTATTCCAAAAGCCATTGCAAATTTTTGTCGTCATTAGAAAAGGGACAAATGAATTGCATTTCTGGTTTGCAGATTTCTAACCAGTTTGTGGACTTTTTGTTCCCAAACAGCTTCTTCAGAGTCTGTCAGTGAGTTGCAGAATTAGAGTGTTTATTTATAGGTTAGAGGCCAAGAATGCTGATTTGGCTGTTAATTGTGGCAGGATGTGACTTTTTAAAGCTCTGAACACATACCTAGATGCAGCAGAAATGCTCACATATTGACTGTTTAACTCAGTGAAACACAGCTTTGGGTTTGAGCTTTTGAAAATGTTTCCAATGTACTATGCCTCTAAATGCAGAAGCTTCTAAATGCACGACCTTCAATATTTTTTGTTCTTGAACAATCTCTGAAAGCTGTTCCAAACATGGCATTTCTTGAATGTGTAACATTATTCTCGAATGTGTAAAAGTGGCTGGCCACCTTTCTCATGCCTTATACTCCACCTAAAATATGCAATAAGCACTCAAGCAGGAGTCGGGGGTGGGGGGTGTCTTCGGATGGTTTTTTAACCATCCTGAAGAAACGGCCCTTCTCCTCACAGCTCATCACAACCTTGAGAAAGGACCCCGTGTAAATAACCCTTGTTTCCAGATGAAGAACAGGGACACATTGATTTTATTTCTTCTTTTAGGTCAATCTCTAGTTAGATAGCATGATCTGTTTGTAGTATGCTGGATGCAAAAATGAAAATTAATAGGCAAAATTTTTAGAGAAGTATTCTAATTTTATATTTAAATGTTTATAATAGCAATTTGTTTGTAAAAACTGGCCTTAGCACACAGATGAGAACCAGCGCTTTTTGGAAAGCCTCATCTTTGTCCTGGGAATTTAATCACCTGGAGCTCTTACCCAAATGATAAAGACCTAGGAGGTCTTGAAACATGTAAATAGTGTATAGTTTAAAGATGGATAAAAATCATTTTCTAAAACAGAAGAAAACAGGTCAGCTATGTTATAGGTGTGTCACTAGGCTGCATTTAAAAGTCTTTTCAAAATTCTATTATAGTTAGAAATGTCATTAAATGCACTCTTCCAACAAAGCTGGACCAACAGACGGTCCACTTTTCTACCAGGTTTGTTTCCTTCTATGGAGGCTATGAGCAAAACTAAGCAACTGAATACCAAGGCAATACAGAAATGAGGCCCAGTTCACGTTGATGAGGGTTCAGTCATCAAACGTAGTAGGCTTGTGGATAACATAGCCAGGAAAACGTGCAGCCCTGGACACTCCGCTCCTGGTTTCTCTGGAGCAGAAAGAAGAATAAAGCCTCATGCCATCCAGGAAAAGGCTCTATTTCAGGGATAGGGGAGGATACCATGCCCACTCTTCTCTCTAAATAAAGCACGTGCTAGCTCTGAGCTCTGTCCATTTCAGCCTTCTCCCAGACTGTATCCACCACCCTCAAAGCCTCCACTTGCCACAAACCCAGCCTTGAAGACAAAAGGTTTCTAAAAGGATTCCATGTGTATTTAGGCCTTCTCAAACCATCTGCCTTAGGAGGTTCATCCATTTCTAAAGTAGGCTTTAAGTACAATGACTGCACTCAAATTTACAAGGATGCACAACCCGCAGGTCCCCATGTGCAGTCATTAATCGAAGGGCCGTACACATTTCCCCCTCAGGTCAGAGGCAGAGAGGATTTACCAGTGACCAAACAGAGACCTCCTGGTGTCAGTATTTTTTAAGTTCATTTAATGGTGTTAATGGAGGAAGGGGAGAGTAACGGAAAATGCAGGCATGAAAAAAGACACTGAATAATGTTTTTCCACTGCTTGTTCAATTAATTCTTCTTAAGCGACCTTAACTCCAGTCACCACCTACATCCTAAACAGCTGTGTTTAGCTAGCTGGCGAGGCTTTCTCAGGGTGTGTGAACAGGGACTACAGTATGGTTTCAAATCGTTGGTGAATTCTCCCAGAAAAGCATTATTTAATCATAATCCCATATGACCTGATACATTAAGCAAAAATAGTCCATAGAAATAGCTATCACTTTGTCAGTTCTGTGCATGTAGCTGAACAAAAATGAGTCATGTTTGTTGTATAATTCGCCATGATTTCAGTTTCTTGAGACATTTGTTCCCTATGATCTTGAATATGAAAATCTGTATAAATAACTATGCATTTTTTGCTGAAAAACAAATGTATTAAGAATAAATTATTTGTAAGCATCATGTTTAGGACTGCATTTGTACATTCTCTGTATGTTCAGAAGACAACCTTCAGCAAACATTCCTAAATTCATGGCATGTATGACCCTAATATGGAGAAGGAAATGGTAACCCACTCCAGGATTCTTGCCTGGAAAATCCCATGGATGCAGGAGCCTGGTGGGCTATATAGTCCATGGGGTCGCAAAGAGTTGGCCACAACTTAGCAACTAAACAACAATGACACTAATAAACATAAGAAAAGACATTATCCTTTTTATAGAAATGAACAGGCAGATGGGAAAATGGTAGTTTGTCCTAAAGAAGCACTCTTAGTATATTACTTTTTTTTTAATTAAAAGATTTATTTATTTATTTTGGCTGCATTGGGTCTCAGTTGCAGCATGTGGTATCTTTTAGTTGTGGCATTTGAAGTCTTCATTGCAGCATGTGGTGTCTAGTTCCCTGACCAGGGATTGAACCCGGGCCCCCTGCATTGGAAACAAGCATCACTGGACTACCCAGGATGTCACCTCTAGTGTGTTACAATTTGAGTTAGATGAAAAAATTCACGAGTTATTTTGAAGCCATATTGTCTAAGAAAATACATAATCCAAGTAATGAAGCTTTTCCTTACACCTCACTATTTTTCAAGGGCACATGTAGTCCATGGATTTCTATGCCAATGCAACACAGGGTCCCAGAACCCTGTGATGTGTTTGACTTTGCATCATCTCCATCCCAAATAATACTAGCAAGGGAGACCCAACTTCAGTTCTCAAGCTCTGAGATTGTAAAGTCCTTAAATCATGTTGACTCCTGTTTCAGGTAGGGGTTTTTGGTTATTAGGAACAGAAAATTCTCCTCTCAGGACTGAGGGATTCCCAGAATGCACAAAGCTGACCAGCCAGACCTCAAGAAGGACAAAAAACAGGACAGAGCTTAAGATCCCAGCTGGGAGCTCCTGCCCCCAGCCAGCAGCTCTCCAGGGAGAGAGAGCCAACTTCAGCTGCTTTCTGGCCCTGTTGTATCTGTTCCCAACTCACATTCCTGGGAGGGAGTATCTGATTGGCTTAACCTAGCCCAGGTCACATGGACTCCTCTAAGGTAATAGGGTACCAGTGCTTGTGATCTACAGCCCTTTCCAGGACTACAAGGAGGGGAAAGTTTAGTTCCCCAAAGGAAGGGGTGACGGGCAGATAACAACAACAGCTGTCCACCTCATCATCCATCCCCTTGGCCATCTGGTGCACAGGCATACCTCTGTAATCCTACCTCGGAGGGAGCATGAGGACAAGGACAAGGGGAGACAGAAGGTTTGGGCTGATGGGCACTGTGTAAAGCACTTGCCCAAGCTGAGTGTCTTACCCATGCAGGGTTCCTATCCAAGTTCTGAAGCAGCTGGTTACAGAAGGAAGGAGGAAAATGCATGCCAGCAGACCCAAATGATAGCAACCACAGCCCAGCATATGGCTGGCTAGCCTACCCTCTTCTTTCCATGTATGCTTGGCTTATGTAATACAACTGTATAATCTAAGTGTGCTTGCCCCCTTTCCTAAAATCAGCCCCAAGTCCTGGCTTAGAACTGCAGCTGGCTTCCAGCACCCAGGATCTCTGTGTGATATGAATGCCTCTCAGTGATTCATTCAGCTACGCCCTGACTAACTGTAGGCAGAGAAGAATTGGATCACTGAGAGGCAAACTCGCACTCACAGTGTCATACCACTTCTAATAACATACTGTCCCAGCAATACCTGACAGTCATCACCTCCCAGGACTGGAGGCCAGGTCCTCCATGAGCTGGTTGTGGGTTCCTCAGGTTCTGTGTGCTGGGAGGAGCTCTGAATGCCTTGCTCCAAGGTCACTCTATTTTTGCTGTTCAATACCTCTTGAGCCAGGGCTTCCCAGGTGGGACTAGTGGTAAAGAACCTGGCTGCCAATGCAGGAGATACAAGAGACATGGGTTTGATCCTGGGTTGGGAAGATCCCCTGGAAGAGGGCATGGCAACCCATTCCAGTATTCTTGCCTGAAGAATTCCATGGACAGAGGAGCCTGGCGGGCTACAGTTCACAGGGCTGCAAAGAGTCGGCCATGACTGAAGTGACTTAGCACGCATGTACACATCTCTTGGGCCTGTGCCAGATATATCTGCCTGTTTGCCTACAGACCCATTTCCCTATCCTTCCGCTCGTTTGTTCTGTGATTCTTTGCCTCCTTCCCTCTGGCTTTTGTTAGGTTCTGCCAAGAGAAGAAGAAACAGTGGGAGATTGGATAAAAGGAAGAAGGCAGGTGTTTTTCCTCTTCCCTCTCCACTCTTTCTTCATGGTTCCAATTTTTTCTGGAGTCTTCAACCCTGACTGCTGCTAACAGTCCAAGTGTAACCCTGAGGGAAGCCAGAATAAGAGCAAAGCCAGCACATGGAGTGCGCCTGAATAGAGTAAATCACAAAGGGAGCCTTGATCAACCTATGCCTGAAGTCTACACAATTTTTAACTCTTCCTTTCAAGTTAATACAGTTCCTTCATTTTACAACCCAGTTTAAGTTGTATTCACTGTATGTAATCAGAAACAACTGATCCATAAGGTCTTCTGCTGCTGCTACTGCTGCTGCTAAGTCGCTTCAGTCATGTCCAACTCTGTGCGACCTCATAGGTGGCAGCCCACCAGGCTTCCCCGTCCCTGGGATTCTCCAGGCAAGAACACTGGAGTGGATTGCCATTTCTTTCTCCAATGCATGAGAGTGAAAAGTGAAAGGGAAGTCACTCCGACTCTAGCGACCCCATGGACTGCAGCCTACCAGGCTCCTCCGTCCATGGGATTTTCCAGGCAAGAGTACTGGAGTGGGGTGCCATTGCCTTCTCCGAAGGTCTTCTAGTGTCCCAGTTATATATGGATAGGATTTGAACAGCTCCCATCCCACCTTCACTCAGCCAGTCCAGCATTTTAGAATCTGTATCTTTTTATTGTATTCAGCTGCTCAGTCATGTCTGACTCTTTATGATCCATGAACTGCAGCACGCCAGGCTTCTCTGTCCTTCACCATCTCCTGGAGTCCTTCACCACCTCTAAGATACATCTGTATCTTAGATATTTGAAATTTGTCATTCTTAATGTACAGATTTCCATATAAGGACTCAGGGCTGCCCAGTGACCCTCCCGCTCTCCATTGCAGGCATTTCATTTCTTTGATCCTCCTACTTCTACTGTCTCCTCAAATCTCTCATCCTACCCTTCCCATCTCTTTAAGAACCACACTCCATCTATTGCACATTATTCTTCCGTGTGTTGAACTACTTCTACTCGATAGGATTCTCCTCATAAACATTTTAAAATGTGCTACTAGTTTCTCCCATCTTCTAAAAAAGGAGTCACCCTCTTCCCACTATGTCACACTCTGACAGCCACCCCACTCTTTCTTCTCCTTCACAGTCAGGCTTTTTGCAAGAGTGGTGTACACTTGTCTTTGTTTTCATACCTCCCACTCGCTCCTTCACCCACTGCATTCAGGCTTCATTAATCTCACTAGAATGGTTCTTGCAAGATTTCCAACCACCCCTTTATTGCCCCTTCTTAGACGGGACATTTCTTAGATCCTCTTTTCCACTCCCTTCTGCAGAAGCTCTTCCCTCAGCCTCTGTGACCCATACTCCCTGGATGTCCTGCAAACTCTAGCTACTCTTTCATAATCTCCTTTGCTAACTTCTCTTCCCCTATTGCTATCTGATGTCAGTTTTCTCGAAGTGTCACTGCAGGCCATCCACAACAGTATACTTTATGGTGTACTGTTTAGCAGCTTGAGCCTGCCACTTCCTGTGAACTCTGACTCACAGCAGAGGCATTGTAATTCTTATTCCAGAAAGCTCAACTTTGAGCCTACTCCTCCAATCCTTCCAGTGGGTGACTAAGACAACCAATGCCTATTAACAAATCCCCTTCAGCCCCAACTGTTGAGTGGATTCTGTTGTCTGAAACTGATTCCAAACTGATAAACTAGCTATGCAGAAAAAGATGGCGATCAGTACTGCTGTAAATAGGAAATCATAGCTCTTTATTCCCCAAACCATTCATTAGCAAGTAGCCAATTAGGCCCCTCCAGTTGACCATCACCAGATGGTCAATACTGAAATCAGATTGATTATATCTTTTCAGCCAGAGATGGAGACGCTCTATACAGTCAGCAAAAACAGGTCCAGGGGCTGACTGTGGCTCAGATTATGAACTCCTTATTGCCAAAGTCAGACTTAAATTGAAGAAAGTAGGGAAAACCATTAGACAATTCAGATATGACCTAAATCAAATGCCTTACAATTATACAGTGGAAATGACAAATACATTCAAGGGATTAGATCTGATAGACAGAGTGCCTGAAGAACTATGGAAGGAGTTTCATGACTTTGTAAAGGAGGCAGTGATCAAGACCATCCCCAAGAAAAAGAAATGCAAAAAGCCAAAATGGTTGTCTAAGGAAGACTTACAAGTAGCTGAGAAAAGAAGAGAAGCTAAAGGCAAAGGAGAAATGGAAAGATATACCCATTTGAATGCAGAGTTCCGAAGAATAGCAAGGAGAGATAAGAAAGCTTTCCTCTATGATCAGTGCAAACAAATAGAGGAAAAAAATAGAATGGGAAAGACTGGAGATCTCTTCAAGAAAATTAGAGATACCAAAGGAACATTTTAAGCAAAGATGGGCTCAATAAAGGACAGAAATGGTATGGACCTAATGGAAGCAGAAGATATTAAGAAGAGGTTGCAAGAAAACACAGAACTATACAAAAAAGATCATCATGACCCAGATAACCATGAAGGTGTGATCACTCACCTAGAGCCAGACAACCTGGAATGCAAAGTCAAGTGAGCCTTAGGAAGCATCACTATGAACAAAGCTAGTGGAGGTGATAGAATTCCAGTTGAGCTATTTAAAATCCTAAAAGATAATGCCGTAAAAATCATGCACTCAATATGCCAGCAAATTTGCAAAACTCATCAATGGCCACAGGACTGGAAAAGGTCAGTTTTCATTCCAACCCCAAAGAGGGGCAATGCCCAAGAATGTTCAAACTACTGCACAATTGCACTCATCTCACATGCTAGCAAAATAATGCTCAAAATTCTCCAAGCCAGGCTTCAACAGTATGTGAACCAAAAACTTCCAGATGTTCAAGCTGGTTTTAGAAAAGGCAGGGGAACCAGAAATCAAATTGCCAACATCTGTTGGATCATCAAAAAAGTAAGAGAGTTCTAGAAAAACATCTACTTCTGCTTTATTGACTATGCCAAAGTCAATAAAGTTTGTGTGGATCACAACAAACTGGAAAATTCTGAAAGAGATGGGAATCCCAGACCACCTGACCTACCTCCTAAGAAATCTGTATGCAGATCAAGAAGCAACAGTTAGAACTGGACATGGAACAACAGACTGGTTCCAAATCGGGAAAGGAGCACATCAAGGCTGTATATTGTCATTGCTTATTTAACTTATATGCACAGTACATCATGCAAATGCCACGCTGGATGAAGCACAATCTGGAATCAAGATTGCCGGGAGAAATATCAATAACCTCAGATACACAGATGACACCACCCTTATGGCAGAAAGGGAAGAAGAACTAAAGAGCCTCTTGATGAAAGTGAAAGAGGAGAGTGAAAATGTTGGCTTAAAACTTAACATTCAGAAAATGAAGGTCATGGCATCCAGTCCCATCACTTCATGGCAAATAGATGAGGAAACAATGGAAACAGTGAGAGACTTTATTTTGGGCTCCAAAATCACTGCAGATTGTGACTGTAGCCCTGAAATTAAAAGATGCTTGCTCCTTGGAAGATAAGCTATGACCAACTTAGACAGTATATTCAAAAGCATAGACACTACTTTGCCAACAAGGGTGCATGTAGTCAAAGCTATAGTTTTTCCAGTAGTCATGTATGGATGTGAGAGTTGGACTATAAAGCAAGCTGAGTGCCGAAGAATTGGTACTTTTGAACTGTGATGTTGGGGAAGACTCTTGAGAGTTCCTTGGACTACAAGGAGATCTAACCAGTGCATCCTAAAGGAAATCAGACCTGAATATTCATTGGAAGGACTGATGCTGAAGCTGAAACTCCAATACTTTGGCCACCTGATGCGAAGAACTGACTCATTGGAAAAAGCCCTTATGCTGAGAAAGATTGAAGGTGGGAGGAGAAGGGGACCTCAGAGGCTGAGATGGTTGGATGGCATCACTGACTCGATAGACATGAGTTCAAGTAGGCTCCAGGAGTTGGTGATGGACAGGGAAGCCTGGTTATTGATATTTCTCCCAGCAATCTTGCTGTCCATGGGGTCACAAATTGAATTAGGCCCCTGATTTTTCACATTTAATTCTCCTTGGAAGGCAAAGCAGATTCTGAATCAGGCAAGAGACAGAAATCTCTTCAAAGAATTTGGTTCTGTTTCAAAGGAAAAAAGGAACATTAGGAAGAGGATTACCTATGATTTCTTTCCTCTAATGTTGACTCTAAATAGACAAAGGGATATATAACATGATACTTAGAACACAAAATCAAGTAAAAGAAGTCTAAAATAACACAACTAATAAATAATGTGACATTCCTATGTATCAGCAGAGTTTATATAGTTTCATATTGAGAAACAGCCCCTAAGAACCAAAAATCCATTATGTATAAAGAATGTACAAAATTATAACATTGGAAAGGAATTTCAAGAGTCTCAAATCTAAAAAATTAATTGTGGTCCTCCTACACAGTGGAAGGGGCTTTCTTGGCAGCTTAGCAGTTAAAAAAAAAAAATCCACTTGCAATGCAGGACACTTGGGTTCGACTCTTCAGTTGAGAAGATACCCAGGAGAAGGAAATGGCAACTACTCTCGTAGTCTTGCCTGGGAAATCCCACAGACAAAGAAACCCCAAAGACAAACAGTCCATGGGGTCACAAGAGTCGGACACAACTTCGCACTAAAAACAAGAGTCCCAGTGGCAGGCATCAGAAGTGAACCAGAACTTGAGCAGTTGCTTGGTTTTCTCTTTTTCTCGGTTTCCTTCTATCCCTGTAATGCACCCCCTGCTCCTTTTACCCTAAATTTCCTTTCAGGAAGAATCCATCCCACTCACTTTGGGAGAGTGCTCCCCCTGACTGTGAAGTGTGGAGCATGTGACCTAAGGCAGGCCTGCAAGCCCAGAGCATCTCTGGACTCTGTACTTGTCATAACTTGTTTGCATATGACTTCACGTGATTCTCTGAGCCACCCAGAGCCTTCAGTAAATTACTTCTTTTATTCTTCTTATTTTTTTTCCCTCCTTAAGTTAGCCGGAAAGTTTCCATTTCCTGCAACTAGAGAATATTGACTGAGGACTTCAGTTTCTGGTCTGGCATATAAGAAGCTTACAAATTGTCACTCCATCCTAACAGCAACTAAAACTTGGAAGACACCCAGAAGATCACCAATTCTTCTTGGATCAAGAGAAGTGAGATCACAGAGCAAACCACTGTCCTCAAAGTTAGACACCCAGACAGGTGGATGCAAAGAATTACAACTTGCCATGTTAGGAATCCACAGAAATCCAGCAAAAACCTCTATAGGAAGAAATACTGGGTTCCTTTTCCTGATACATATCATGTCTAGCTTTAAATAAAAAACTACAAGGCTACTAAAAGGTCAAACCATAGTTTGAAGAGACAGAGCAAGCAACAGAACTAGATTCAGGGCAGGGCCGTTGGGATTATCAGACTAAGAATTCAGAACAACAATGCCAGAGACTCTAGTGGAAGAAGTAGATAACATGCAAGAACAGAGGGCTTCCCTCATAGCTCAGCTGATAAATCATCTGCCTGCAATGCAGGAGACCCCAGGTTCAATTCCTGGGTCGGAGGATCCCCTGGAGAAGGAAATGGCAAACCACTCCAGTATTCTTGCCTGGAGAATCCCATGGACAGGGGGACCTGGTGGGCCACACTCCAGGAGAGATCACTACAGTGCGATCTCTCTGGAATCGCAAGAGTCGGACATGACTTAGCGACTAAACCACCACCACCATGCAAAACAAAGAGATTGCAAACAAAGAGATGGAAATTCTAAAAAAGAATCAAAAATAAATGCTAAACATCAAAAACATGGTGATAGAAATGAAGAATGCCCTCGATGAACTCATTAATAGACTAGACACTGTTCAAGAAAGAATCAGGGAACTTGAGGACGTATCAGAAGAAACTTCCCAAATTGAAAAGTAAAGAGAAAAAAGACTGGGGAAAGAACGGAACAGAATAAACCAGAACGGTGGGACAATTACAAAAGGTGTAACATGCTCAATCGGAAGACCAGAGAAAAAAGAGAGGAACAGAGCGTAGTAACTGATACAACACCTACTCAAAATCTGTGCAAAGGAAATTCTGCACATAGATATGAAAAGACTTAAAAAAATTTTTTTTGGAATATAGTTGATTGGTAGTGCTATGTTAGTTTCAGGTGTATGGTTTATATTTATATATATGTGTGTGTGAAAGGGTGTATATGTATATATATATATATATATATATATATATATATTCAGGTTCTTTTCCTTATAGGTTATTACAAAATATTGAGTATCATTCCCTGTGCTGTACAGTAGGCCCTTGGAACCTTTTATACATATACATATATCCTCTCTTTTGGGGGCTTTCCCTGGTAGCTTACTGGTAAAGAATCCACCTGCAATGCAGGAGACTCTGGTTCGATTCCTGGGTCAGGAAGATCCCCTGGAGAAGGGAAAGACGACCCACTCCAGTATTCTTGGGTTTCCTTGGTGGCTCAGCTGGTGAAGAATCTGCCTGCAATGTGGGAGACCTGGATTCAATCCCTGGGTGAGGAAGATCCCCTGGAGAAGGGAACAGCTACCCACTCCAGTGTTCTGGCCTGGAATATTCCATGGACTGCAGTCTATGGGGTCCCAAAGAGTAGGACATGACTAAGCGGCTTTCACTTTTCTCTTTTTAGATTATTTTCCCATATAAGTCATTGCAGAGTATTGAGTAGATTTCCCTGTGCTATCCTGCAGGACATTTTTAGTTTTCTATTTTATGTGTGTGAAAGGAAGTGAAGTTACTCAGTCATGTCTGACTCTTTGTGACCCCATGGACTGTAGCCTACCAGGCTCCTCTGTCCATGGGATTTTCCAGGCAATAGTACTGGAGTGGATTGCCATTTCCTTCTCCAGGGGATCTTCCCAACCCAGGGACTGAACCCAGGTCTCCCGCATTGTAGACAGACACTTTACCATCTGAGCCACCTGGGAAGTCCTATTTTATGTATAGTAGGGTTTATATGTCAGTCCTAATCTCTCAGTTCATCCCTCCCCCCACCTTCCCTGCTAGGAACCATAAGCTGCTTTTTATATCTGTGACTCTATTTCTGTTGTGAAAATAAGTCAATTTGTACCATTTTTTAAGATTCCATATATAAGCAATTTTATATGATATCTGTTTTTCTCTAACTTCCTTCACTCAGTATGACAATCTTCAGGTCCATCCATGTTGCTGCAAATGGCATTTTTGTTTGTTTGTTTGTTTTGTTTTAATAGCTGAGTGATGACATGACTTTTGAAGGATTTGTAAGTAGTTTCTTTCCTTTCTGGGGAGTCCACTCTCAGTTTCTGATCTCCAATACTTTTTTCAAGAGCTGAAGGAATTCCTAAAATAAGATAGGATTTAAGAAACTTGGGGACCTTTCCAGATAGAATAATAAGTACTTATTACTTAAAATCATAGGATTAATAAAAGATGTCCCATATTTTGCCTCCTCACATAATTTCTACCTTGAGCCTATATAATAGTGAAAAATATATGTAGAAAACTGAGAGGTAGAGAGAAGTAATGTGAGTGCCTATCAGTACCTATCAGTGCCTAAATGTAACTCTCTAAGAGCTGCGTTATTATTAAAGGTGCTCTATAATTAGAGCAAGTGCTCTAATAAAGGTGCTCTGAGTGAGTTTTTACTCCTGCTCTTAATTCAATGGTTCACTGTATTCTTTCATCTTTACCCTGTATAAATCTGTTTTGGTGGTAATCTATAAATATCAGTTTAGAATTCTTTCATATTCTTATTTTAGTTACACAGAAATTTCAAAAACTGCAAAAAGAAATGCATTAAAGGAAATGAATATTTCTACAGATATATACATATAATACACCAACCATAAGAAGATTGTGATCCTATCTTTTGTATAAAGTAAGAAAAAGATGCATGTCCTCATTTTCTCTTGTTTGTTTTGGTTTGATTTTTTGGTTTTCAGCTGAATTTTTCTTTTGGGTTACGGTGTTTTCTTTGTGTTACTTTTATATCCTAGGAAAAGGTCAAACATAAAAAATGGCAGATATAAAATTCTATTGGAAGCCCCTCATTTTGACCTCTGATGTTATCTATGTCTTGTCATTTGTAAAGCTTGTTCATTTATAGGCATCTACTTATCACAGGAATATAGGAAATCCAGGGCAAGTGGTATAAATCATGGCACCTGACTTCAATGTTTTTATGCAGCTGGCATCCCTCTAAAATGAATGTAAAGAGAGTACTTAAAAAGGAAAAGTTGAGGGCTTTTCTCAGCACAGGTGGCAGTTCCAAACTCTCTCCATCTGACTGGTTCACAGAATCATTTCGGCCCCAGAGCCATCATTTGCTCCTTGGTGGCTGGGGGGAGTGTCTTGGAAGGATGAGTCACAGCCATCCTGTGAGTCAGACTCAGGTCTGGTGAAGATGAAGTTCTTGCTTTCTTCCTGGACATATAACAACCCGGGACTCGTGCTATGAATAGCAGGGTACTTTAAAAACTAAACCTTTTCCTCCCCTTCCTCGCTGTTTAATGCCGTAAATAGTTCTGACACCTGTCAAGCCTCAGAGGTACTTGGCTCCACCCTTCCATCCCACCCCCACCCCAAGTGCTGGTGACTATTCACAAACCCTCCTAAGAGACCCCCAAGAGGAAACAAGTGCCCTGCAGTAAAATGAGGAGGCCGCACCTGGAATCGCTGCCCAGGTGTTTGGGCGTCTTAGCTCCCAGCCTGATGGTTGGAGGTCTGGAACGCTTGCCCCACTGTCCCCGCTGCGGCCAGGAGCTGGGTGGCTGCACATTCAGGCGACCTTGTGCTGTCTCAGTCTGAAGTTCCTGACGACCGGGAGGAAAAAACTGAACCCTTCCCCCGCCCCCCCCCCAACCTCCCCAGTTGGGGGTGGGGGAGTGGGGATCTTGCCCTTCCAGAGACTGGTATCTAAAGAGCTCTAGATGCATATACATACACCAAACTCAGACACGCTGGTCACTCCAGATGGCGAGATGACCCCCGAGCGATAAAGGTGCCCAGAAAGGCCACTCTCAGAACCACAGCAGGCGGAATGGACCCGGGAGATACGGAGCGGGAGGGGGGCGGGATCGGCTCTCGCTGCATTTTTTGCAGGAATTCCTGCAGGGCCGACACGGGATCAGAAATATATTCCGAGCAGCCGCAGGGATGCAGGGTGCTCTCTGAGTGTGCGCGGGGAGTGGTCGCCAGGGGGCAGGGCGGGGGGGGGGGCGACCGCTGCGCGTCTGGCGAGGGGCATCGGCGCCCGGGGAAGCCCGGGAACTGGGGGACGCGGGGCAAGTGGGTCCTGCGAGGACGCAGGCTCTGGCGGTGGTGCTGGCCTGAGGATCCGGGAGGTTGGTGCCTCGGCCTGGGCCAGGAGGGAAGCCGGCAGGACCGTGGAATGGCGATGGGGTGCTGGGGACCCGGGAGGCCGCCGAAGAGCCCGCGATGGCCCCTACCCGAAGCCTGCTCTAAACTCCTGCCTCCTCTCACTGCAGCTCCTGGTCCCCGGCATCTTCAGACCAGACTGGTCTGACTTCTCGTGCCATGATTTCCTTGTCTTATCATCTTAGGACGATACTTGGCCCCTGTAGACCTCCATTTCCCCATCTATAAAATCGAGTTGGGAATATTCCTTATTTCACAGCGGTGTGAGAATTCAGTACATTTTAGCTAAGGTTATATTAGCTCAAACTCTTAAGAACTTATAACATCTCCGATCCATTAGGATCCTTGCGGGGTACGTGCTACTCTGGAAAAACCTGAAACTGAATTAACTTTCTAGATCAGTGCTAACAGAGATACAACACAAACCATATAGGTAATTTTCTAAAAGCCACTTAAAAGGGTAAAAAAAAAATCAGGTGAAATTAAATTTAGTGATATATTTGGTTTAACCCACTATATCCAAAATATTATCATTTCAACCTGTGGCATCAGCCACATTTCAAGAGCTTCAGTTTCTCCTGTGCTGGACAGCAGAGCTCTGACTCCTTGTCACTATTTGGGTCTCAGCTCAAATGTCACCACCACCTTTGACTATGTAATTAGCAATCCCTGTCTCCTCCCGATGGGGAAAGAGTGGAAACAGTGTCAGACTTTATTTTTGGGGGCTCCAAAATCACTGCAGATGGTGACTGCAGCCATGAAATTAAAAGACGCTTACTCCTTGGAAGGAAAGTTAATGACCAACCTAGATAGCATATTGAAAAGCAGAGACATTACTTTGCCAACAAAGGTTCATCTAGTCAAGGCTATGGGTTTTCCTGTGGTCATGTATGGATGTGAGAGTTGGACTGTGAAGAAGGCTGAACGCCGAAGAATTGATGCTTTTGAACTGTGGTGTTGGAGAAGACTCTTGAGAGTCCCTTGGACTGCAAGGAGATCCAACCAGTCCATTCTGAAGGAGATCAGCCCTGGGATTTCTTTGGAAGGAACGATGCTAAAGCTAAACTCCAGTACTTTGGCCACCTCATGCGAAGAGTTGACTCATTGGAAAAGACTCTGATGCTGGGAGGGATTGCGGGCAGGAGGAGAAGGGGATGACAGAGAATGAGATGGCTGGATGGCATCACTGACTTGATGGACGTGAGTCTGAGTGAACTCCGGGAGTTGGTGATGGACAGGGAGGCCTGGCGTGCTATGATTCATGGGGTCACAAAGAGTCGGACACGACTGAGTGACTGAACTGAACTGAACTGTCTCCTCCCCACCCATAAACACATATTCACTATGGCTTTACCTAGTTTTATTTTCTACACATTATTTATCACCATGTGAAATTAACTTGTTTACTGTTTCCATCTTCACATCAGAATCTAAGCTCTGCAGTATTGGATCCTCAGCACTCAGTACAGTGCCTAGCATATTGCAGGCACTTGTTTAATACTTGCTGAATGTATGAGCTAATGAGTTAAATGACTGGAAGTGGTAGTATCTACCTACTCTACAGACAGAACTACCCAATTTTGACTAAGAAGATCTCTCAGCATCATGGAAATTACCTTCTATTTGAGGAATATAGGCTGCATAGTACTTACAGGAATATGAAAACAGGCTTCTGTAAGTTTGATAATTAATCAGGCAATGACAAATGACTTAGCCACCACCATGTGCCTAAGTTTATAAACTAACTCTCCCAACTGTGATGATGTACATTTCAGATGTTCTTCAGCTGTCACTTATTCGCTTTATAAATTACCTGAAAAGTAATGCCAATTCAAAGATATAGGATTTTTAAGAAGTTTTAAAAATAAAGATTAATATATAAAAAAATTACGCTGAATCTAAACTGTGAAAAGCCAGTCCACTACGGAAGGGTTAACCTTCGCTAAAAAGAGAGTAGATGGCTTAAGAGTATGCATGTCTACTCTGCTGAAACTGATCAACATGAGAACTTTCTTGATAAAACTAACCATTTGGGTCATGGGTCAATAACAATGGTTAAAACCTATTTCTGGATAGGCAACCCAATTAAGGTAATAAATGTGTTTGTGGTACCAGTTCTAATGAACTCATTCACTGTTATAAACTGGTTAAACAGTGGTCTCTAAACCTAACTGCACGATAGAACTGCCTATGGAGTTTCACAACAGAGATTCTAATTCAGGCATTCTGTTGGAGCTTTGCAACCTGTCATTAGAAAACTCTCTTGGTGTCTTCAATCATCAGCCAGGCCTGAGAACCTCTGCAGAAGAATTGTCCAAATGTCACCAAAAGCAGATTAACCAGGACACCGAGGAGGCTCCATTTTCAAGGGCCTTCCATATGCAGGTGTGTGGGTGCTCAGTCGTTCATCATGTCCAACTCTTCATGACCCATGAATTGCAGCCTACCAGGCTACTTTGTCCGTGGAATTCTTTAGGCAAGGATACTGAAGTAGGTTGCCATTTCCTTATCCAGGGGAAGATATTCCAACCCAGTGATCGAACCCACATCTCCTGTGTCTCCTGCATTTGCCGGTGAATTTTTTGACACTGAGCCACCTAGGAAGCCCCTTCATCTGCACGGGTCCCTCCCAAAGCTTTGTATCTAATTTCTTATTCGTAATTTTACATTTTTAAAAAACAAGTTCCCCTTAAGCTAAAAGGATGTACAAACTTTTTTTATTATGTAACCTGAATGGGATCCTGTACTGAAAACAGTTTTATGCAGGACATTATTACACAGTTGAATATATTTGAAGTGGGGATAGTTGGTTAGAATAAAGCATTACATTGCTGTTAAACTGCATAAATTTATTAATTTTACTGAGGTTACTTTTTAAAAAAAGGGCTTCCCTAGTGGCTCAGTGGTAAAGAATCTGCTTGCAATGCAGGAAACTCAGGTTCAATCCCTGGGTCAGGAATATGCCCTGGAGGAGGAGATGGCAACCCACTCCAGTATTCTTGCCTGGGAAATCCCATGGACAAAGGTGCCTGGCAGGATACAGTCCATGAGGTCACAGAGAGTTGAACACAACTTGGGAACTAAACAACAACTTAAGAAAATATCCTCTATCTTAGTAAGTGAAAACTGAAACATTTAAGTGATAAACGGTTAAAAAAAAAGCCCACCCCCCCCCCACCCGCCACCCACCCACCGCCCTTGTAAAGGGGTCTCTCCTCATAAAACCTGGATCTGCTTTTGGCTGTAAACTATACTATCCCAGAACACTACAGTTATAGACCAAATCTGACCCTCAGCCTGTTTTTTTTTTTTTTTTTTACAGTCCATAAGAATGGCTATTACATTTTTAAAGGTTGAGAATTGTAAAGAAAAATAATACTTTATAATATGTCATGTGAAAAGTACATGAAATTCAAATTCTAGTATCTAAAGGTAAAGTTATATTGTTTATGCTCATCCATTTATAAACTGTCTGTGACTGCTACACAGTAGAGTTGAGTAGTTGCAACAGAGATTGTGTGGCCTTCAAAGCTTAAAATGTTTGCTATCTAATCCTCCAGAAAATGTTGGCCAACAGTGATCTTATACTATTGAATGATTACATCATAGATACAACAGAAAATTTATTTGAAACAGTTAACTATTTAATGTCAAAAACATGATAGAAGAATTGTCTAACATAACTTATAAATACTCCCGATTGTTGAAAGATTTATTTTTGAAAATCTACAAGGTTGAGCACCAAAGAATTGATGCTTTCAAACTGTGGTGTTGGAGAAGACTCTTGAGAATCCCTTTCTGCAAGGAGATCAAACCAGTCAATCCTAAAGGAAATCAATCCTGAATATTCATTGGAAGGTCTGGTGCTGAAGCTAAAATACTTTGGCCATCTGATGTGAAGAGCCAACTCGTTAGAAAAGGCCCTGATGCTAGGAAAGATCTAAGGCAGGGGGAAAAGGGGATGACAGAGGATGAGATGGTTGGATGGCATCACCGACTCAACATACATGAGTTTGAGCAAACTCCAGGAGATGGAGAAGGACAGGGAAGCCTGGTGTTCTTCAGTCCATGGGGTTGCAAAGAGTCAGACACGACTAAGCAAATGAACAACACAAATGACTGCATGTAAATGTGAATAGCAAAGACTTTATAGAACCATAGCATCTTATTCAACATCATTTACAGTAAGCTGTGCTTGGTCTATAGGTTGGGAGCAATGTAATGTAAGACAGAAGAGTTTGTGAGATGATTCAGGATAGGATGATTATCAGTAAAATCTTCTCAGGTAGAAAATTCTGGAAAAATCTTGGAAGATAGTTGCCAAACATGTGTGCAATGAATGATTAACCAGTAAGCATAAAACATTATGCTCTGGGTTGTGGGAAAGTATAGTACAATGCTGCTAAAGTTATACTTCAAAGTTTAGCTCAGAGGAAGGATATAAAATCAGTTAGCCCAGTACTTCCAACAAAGCTAAAAACATTTGAACAATAATGACTAGACGAATTGGGCAAGAACTGTGACAGATCATCGAATTCTGGCAGCAAAGCAGAGCAAAAATATTGATTTGGCTGTCCCTCTTCATAAACATCTGATGGAAACCTATGCAGAGTAGTGAGGGCAGGTCTGAAGATGGAGGAGGTAATCTATCAAAGGACAGTCAGTATAGCAACCTGAGCTGGTGTGAATGCTGCTTGGACAGGTCCTATAGACATAACAGATTCCCCGGTCAGACAAACAACAGGTGGAAAACTAGACCAAAGGACAAATCAATTGGCAAGATTAGTCTGTGAAATGTCACTAGGTTGAGAGTTCAATGATAAAGGCAGAGCTTTTTTTTTATCAGGTTGACTTTACAGAATTTATGATTAGATTGTACAAAAGAGAACAAGAGGTCTTCAACTGACTCAAGGACCTGGTACTTTGAAGACTCAAGTAATCTGCCACTCCAGCTTCTGACAGAATCTTGGTTGTTTGAAGACAATTGTTTCTATGACTTTTGGAAGGAACACAGTCCTCTGTGTTTCAAAGCACCATGTGTCCTCTACCTGCCTTTTGTCTATGGAAAAACCTTAGCCAAAAAATAAGTTGAATCAGAGAAGTGAGAAAATGCACAAACAAAGGAAAACAGTCAAAGGGTGTTAGTTGCTCAGTCATGTCTGACTCTTTGCGACCACATGAATGGTAGCTCACCAGGCTCCTCTGTCCATGGGATTCTCCAGGCAAGAATACTGGTATGGGTTGCCATTCCTTTCTCCAGGGATTGTCTTGACCCAGGGGTCAAACCTGGGTCTTTTGCATTGCAGGCAGATTCTTTACCACCTGAGCCACCAGGGAAACCTTCGAAACCAAAGATTAACTGTACTTAAAGCAGTCAAGATTAAATTGCCAACATCCACTGGATCATTGAAACAGCAAGAGAGTTCCAGAAAAACATCTATTTCTGCTTTATTGACTATGCCAAAGTCTTTGACTGTGTGGTCACAATAAACTGTGGAAAATTCTTCCAGAGACAGGAATACCAGACAACCTGACCTGCCTCCTGAGAAATCTGTATGCAGGTCAGGAAGCAACAGTTAGAACAGGACATGAAACAACAGACTAGTTCCAAATAGGAAAAGGAGTACGTCAAGGCTGTATATTGTCTCCCTGCTTATTTAACTTCTATGCAGAGTACATCATGAGAAATGCTGGGCTGGAAGAAGCACAAGCTGGGATCAAGATTGCTGGGAGAAATATCAGTAACCTCAGATATGCAGATGACACCACCCTTATGGCAGAAAGTGAAGAGGAACAAAAAAGCCTCCTGATGAAAGTGAAGGAGGAGAGTGAAAAAGTTGGCTTAAAGCTCAACATTCAGAAGACGAAGATAATGGCATCTGGTCCCATCACTTCATGGCAAATAGATGGGGAAACAGTGGAAATGAGGCTGACTTATTTTTGGGCAGCTCCAAAATCACTGAAGATGGTGATTGCAGCCATGAAATAAAAATGCTTACTCCTTGGAAGGAAAGTTATGACCAACCTAGATAGCATATTGAAAAGCAGAGACATTACTTTGCCAACAAAGGTCCATCTAGTCAAGGCTATGGTTTTTCCAGTAGTCGTGTATGGATGTGAGAGATGGACTATAAAGAAAGCTATAGAGTTGGACTATATATACAGTGGGACTATGTATATATATAGAGAGAGAGAGAAAGAGAAAGAGATAGAGTTGGACTCTATATAGAGAGTTGGACTATAAAGAAGAATTGATGCTTTTGAACTGTGGTGTTGAAGAAGACTCTTGAGAGTCCCTTGGACTACAAGGATATCCAACCAGTCCATTCTAAAGGAAATCAGTCCTGAATATTCATTGGAAGGACTGATGCTGAAGCTGAAACTCCAATACTTTGGCCACCTGATGCAAAGAACTGACTCATTGGAAAAGACCCTGATGCTGGGAAAGATTGAAGGTGGGAGGAGAAGGGGATGACAGAGGATGAGATGCTTGGATGGCATCATTGACTCGATGGACATGAGTTTGAGTAGGCTCCGGGAGTTGGTGATGGACAGGGAAGCCTGGCGTGCTGCAGTCCACAGGGTTGCAAAGAGTCAGACACGACTGAGCAACTGAACTGAACTGAAAGCAGTCAAGATGACACTGGTCAGACCACCAGTGACTAATATCAAGATGACTGTCTGAGCTAACTGCCATTTCTGCATGTAGCCCCCTCCCTCAACCTATAAAATGTCTTGCCCCTGATTGTCAAAGGTGGGGAATTGGCCTTTGGACAGCGTCCACTCTTCTCCCGCACCAGTTGCCTGCATCCAAAAGAAAACAGATTTTCCTTTCTACCAACCTAGCCTCTTTAATGGCTTTGGAGCAGCGAGTGAGAAGACCCCCACTGCAACCAGATCCCCACTTTCAGTAACATTCTTGGGAATTAAGATCCCAACTGCAGTCCAACTTTTTTTAGAAGCAGAAGTGATATTTATTCCAAATTAAAGAATAAAATGAACCACAGCCTCAGAAATAGTTTTTTTTAAAAAAAGCAAAATGTTTCACTTTTCTTTGTCTGGAAAAAGTTTCTTATTCTTCCATTGAAAACATGGTATGAGATAGCAGTATATCTTCACTGAGATTTAGTTGAACTACACATAAAATAACAGAAAATTTTTCTTTTTGATGACCCATAAAGATATAGTTTATCAAAGTAAATATTTTAAGCTACTACCTACAAGGTGAAAAAATTGGAATTATCCTGCTACTGCTACTGCTAAGTTGCTTCAGTCGTGTCCAACTCTGTGGGACCCCATGGACTGCAGTTTATCAGGCTCCTCCGCCCATGGGTTTTCCAGGCAAGAGTACTGGAGTGGGTTGCCATCCTACTTGATATTAAAATGAATAAGTCAGTTACTTGTATTGACTTATTTATGTCAAAGCCCATTTAGTGTCCTGGTTGCTACTTTAGAAACCTTGATGAAGTACATTTTCCCACCACCTTTCCCCGCTGCAGTCCAACTTCTGTATTTTCATGATAAGAGAAGGGTCTTGAGAACTGGAAAGTAAGAGATTTGTTGAGTCAGTCTGAAGGCTGAGTGATTGACCAGGTGGACATAGGGCAAGAGGAAGGAAAGCAACATCCTGACACACCTGTCTTGTGCTGGGTACTTTGCATATGTTACTCCATTATCACCACATCCCCTCAGTATAATTATCATTGATTCCACTGAACACCTGGGGAAACAGAGAGGCTCAGTTTCACACTTACAGCCAACCAGCCAGTAACTATAGAGCTGAAATATGAACACAGGTCTGTCTGTCTACCTGGCCCTGAGTCTTCCTCTTTCCTTCCTTCACCATCCTATTCCTGGCAGGCTCTCTAAGCAGAGAAAGTGACAAGCAGAAAAGCACAGCATCGTAAATGTTTTCCCACTTTGAGTGATCACTAAGACATTTCTTTACATTCATCAGAATTATAAAAATAAAACTAAACTAATCAAATCAGATCAGATCAGTCGCTCAGTCGTGTCTGACTCTTGGCGACCCCATGAATCGCAGCACGCCAGGCCTCCCTGTCCATCACCAACTCCCGGAGTTCACTCAGACTCACGTCCATCCAGTCAGTGATGCCATCCAGCCATCTCATCCTCTGTCGCCCCCTTCTCCTCCTGCCCCCAATCCCTCCCAGCATCAGAGTCTTTTCCAATGAGTCAACTCTTCACATGAGATGGCCAAAGTACTGGAGTTTCAGCTTTAGCATCATTCCTTCCAAAGAAATCCCAGGGCTGATCTCCTTCAGAATGAACTGGTTGGATCTCCCTGCAGTCCAAGGGACTCTCAAGAGTCTTCTCCAACACCACAGTTCAAAAGCATCAATTCTTCGGCGCTCAGCCTTCTTCACAGTCCAACTCTCACATCCATACATGACCACTGGAAAAACCATAGCCTTGACTAGACGAACCTTTGTTGGCAAAGTAATGTCTCTGCTTTTGAATATGCTGTCTAGGTTGGTCATAACTTTTCTTCCAAAGAGTAAGTGTCTTTTAATTTCGTGCCTGCAGTCACCATCTGTAGTGACTAAACTAATACCCTCTATCAATTAATAATACTGTCTCTAAGGTAAAAGGTCATATTACCCTTCGTAGTTGTCCTTAAAACAAACTGTCACATCCTAAACCTAGAAAATGTCCTCAATTTGGTTCCTTTCAATGTTTTTACAATTTAAACTCCCAAACTGGCTTCAAAAAGTACCTCATATGCTGATGTAAAGATTTGCTCACTGCTGGTTGCAAGACAGGCAAGCTGCTGTCCTGGCCTCTCATTCCAATTGTGATTAGTGTCTTTTTCAGCGCACTCCAATTAGAAACACAGCTGTAGTTCTAAGTCTTTCCTCCCCAGGAGGATTCTTTACCCAGGCCATTACAGTAATGAATCACATGATCTTTCTTCCCTTAGGTGATGGTCAGTGGTAAAAACACATGCAGTAAATCGTTAGAGGAATTATTACCAGCTCCTTTAAAGATTGGTTAAAGAACATATGCTGCCATTTAGAAATCTTTTAGTATGTTATTTGATCAATTTGTAAATATTTTGATTCCCTCTAAAACTGCATCCTTTAACCTGTCAGAGCTTATTTACATTTTGTTCCTATTCACAAACCACTCAGAAGAGGCTGCAGGAAGAAATTACTACCAAGTAATGCTGTCTTAAAGCATTCTGGGACTTCCCTGGTGATCCAGGGGGTGGGACTTCGAGCTGCCAATGCAGAGGATGCCAGTTCAGTCCCTGGCCAGGGAACTAGGATCCTACATGCCATGTGGCATAGCCAAAAAGTGAAAAATAATTATAATAGAAAATTTTAAAAAAATATTTAAAGCATCCTGTCTACTCTAAATTCAGTAAAATTTTTGTCAACCTAAGCCTAATCTCAGATTAAACAAAACAAATGGTTACTAAGTAGATGGCCTCTTTAAATCTGTTTACTTTGCCAAGGATGAAGGGATAAGACTATCTTAATTTGCAGTTCAGAAAGCACTCTTCCCAACTTAGAAGCAGAGGGGAAAAAGAAGTCCAAGCATCAACTTAAACATTTTGTAATTATAGGATTTTGGGTTTGGAATCACTTCACTTAATCTTTACATAACCCAGAACTCAACCCAAAAGATCAAAAGAACAGTATTTTCAATTCCACTCATGAAAATTAAGGACTTGGCTAGAGTTAATACAATTGAGGAGAAAAAAGAAAAGTTGTTAGTCAAAGTAGTGTAATCCTTGTCCCAATGCCAAGTGAAAGAGTCTTAGTCATACATTATTTCCATTATGGTAGGTCATACTTTTGCTTATAGATTTGTAAAAGAAAACATAATATCCTGAAGGTGAACTGCTCCATGTGGGAGATCCATATTAAGATGTCACTGTTAGAGCAACCCCAGAAGCTTATCAGATCTAAATAAAAGATTGATGGTGATTCTGAGTTTAAAATTTAATGTCCAAGGCTAGCTACTAAATTTTACATTACAAGAATGCTGACGGTACTGTAAATCAATAAAATCAATTATTTTCTCTTAAGGGATTGATTTTATAAGATAAAAATTATTTACATATCATTGTGTGTTTTTTCCGAGGACATTATTTATTTATGTCACTCACTATTATTTGTCAAGATTTTCATTTTGATGGATTTAATGGATAATATTCCATATATGGTACATTAGAAGTCCTATTCAGCTAAAAATGCCCTTTTCGCCTATCAATTGCTAATAGACATGATTGTTCCTACCTATAAACATGGCAGACTGTGTTTGCAGATACACTGTAATAACCTCAACACCCAAATTCAAAGAAACAATTCCCAACTTTTAATCATATTTTAAACTGACTCCTTGGAAAAAGGAGTTTCAAGACAGCTATACTGTGCTATGAAGACACAATCAAAATAGTAATCATAGCTATGAGGTGTCTTTGTAAACAAATGGTGTCTGTTTATCCAACACCTTAGTTACTATGAAAATCTTTCCTAAAACCAGGTTACCAATTCACAGGGGCTTTATCTTTGACTAAACCCATTTCTCAAGTGGGTTAAAGGCTTGTGCAAGAAAGTAAATGACCTTCTGTAGGTTTAAAATGGGCTGTGAGGTTAAGACCCGTGTAGTGCCACTCAAAGATAAGAGCTGGCAGTGTCTTCTCCAGGCTCTGTCATTAACGTTCTCAACGAACTCTCTTCCCCAACCTCCAGGAGGGAAGAAACTGTCTTACTAAATAATGCAAATACTGTAACAATATATGCCTCCAATTGTGTTTTCATAAAATTATATGTTCAAGGTTTTTGATCATTTAAGTTGATCAGACACTTGGTTATATTTATAATAAAAAAAATAACAGATGCCACTATGGAAAAAAGGCTCAAACATTATCATAAGGGATCAAAGTATATTTCAAAATAAGTTATCAAAAGTTATAATTAGTGTTGAAACTCAGAATTAGTATCTGGGAAAGACAAATTTCCTGGACAATAGTGACTTCATTATTTTCTTTTCTTAGTATAAGGGTGGTCTACTTTAATCATGGAGGAGAAATCCTTTTACTTATTCCTAAATATATTGGATTAAAGTCACATGTGCATTAGGAATAAGGGTGTTTTTAAGCAGTTAATCATGTGTATTCAAGATAAAGATACAAAAATCAATGATCAATTATATTTAAGTCCTGAAATCAAGAACTTACTCAGAAAAGCTTTTATAGGTTTTCATCAGCTAATATGATTATTTGTTTTAAAATGTTTCTAGTATTAAATTTGGGCTTCCTTGGTAGCTTAGCTGGAAATAATCCACCTACAATGTAGGAGACCCTGGTTTGAGTCCTGGGTTGGGAAGATCCCCTTGAGAAGGGATACGCTACCCTCTCCAGTACTCTTGGGCTTCCCTGGTGACTCAGACCGTAGTGTCTGCCTACAATTCGGGAGACCTGGGTTTGATCCCTAGCTTGGGAAGTTTCCCTGGAAGAGGGGATGGCAACCCATTCCAGTATTCTTCCCTAGAGAACCCCCACGGACAGAGAAGCCTGGCAGGCTACAGTCCATGGGGTCACAAAGAGTCAGATACGACTGAACAACTAAGCACAGACAACACAGTATTAAATTTAAACTTTTTACTTTTTCCAAGTAATTTGCATCATTTCCCCTCTATATATTCCCATATTTGAAAAAACACAAAATATATGACACACATCTAAAAACATTTATAGAGTTTTGAAAGTTACAAAAGATACAAACACCTATGTGAAAGTCAAACATCACAGATATGTAAAAAGAAAAAGTTATTAATCTTCTCTTAACTTTCTCCAATTCCATCCGCCTGAGAAAAACAATGTTAAATTTTAGTGTGTATTCTCCTCACTAAACAAATAGCTACATATGCATTTATTCAAAGTGAAAGTGTTAGTTGCTCAGTTGTGTCCAACTATTTTTGACCCCATGGACTGCAACCTGCCAGGCTCCTCTGTCCATGGAATTCTCCAGGCAAGAATACTGGAGTGGGTAGCCACTCCCTTCTCCAGGGGATCTGCACAAGCCAGGGATCAAACCTGGGTCTCCTGCATTGCAGGCAGATTCTTTACCATCTGACCCACCAGGGAAGTCCCATTTATTCAAACACAAATGCATAATTATAACGGTTCCATTTTATAGTCATAATTAAGTCATTCACATCATTTTACTTCTTAATCAGGACTCTGGGTAGCAAGTAACAGAAAGAGAAAGTAGTTTAACTAAAAAGTAGGATTTACTGGTTCACAAAACTGAGGCTTCAAGCACAGCTGGATCAGGGACTTAAACCAGCACCTGGTTTTACTATGTCCTGATGCTCTTCTTTTTTTTCCTGGGGATTGTCTTTATTCCTGTCTCCTGTACAATGTTACAAACCTCTGTCCATACTTCATCAGGCACTCTATTAGATCTAGTCCCTTAAATCTATTTCTCACATCCACTGTATAGTCATAAGGGATTTGATTTAGGTCATACCTGAATGGTCTAGTGGTTTTCTCCACTTTCTTCAATTTCAGTCTGAATTTGGCAATAAGGAGTTCATGATCTGAGCCACAGTCAGCTCCCAATCTTGTTTTTGCTGACTGTATAGAGCTTCTCTATCTTTAGCTGCAAAGAATATAATCAATCTGATTTCTGTGTTGTCCATCTGGTATGTGGAGAGTTTTCTCTTGTGTTGTTGGAAGAGGGTGTTTGCTATGACCAGTGCGTTCTCTTGGCAGAACTCTATTAGCCTTTGCCCTGCTTCATTCTATATTCCAAGGCCAAATTTACCTGTTACTCCAGTTGTTTCTTAACTTCCTACTTTCGCATTCCAGTCCCCTTTAATGAAAAGGGCATCTTTTTTGGGTGATAGTTCTAGAAGGTCTTATGGGTCTTCATAGAACTGTTCAACTTCAGCTTCTTCAGCATTACCAGTTGGGGCATAGACTTGGATTACCATGATATTGAATGGTTTGCCTTGGAAACGAACAGAGATCATTCTGTCATTTTTGAGATTGCATCCAAGTACTGCATTTTGGACTCTTTTGTTGACTATGATAGCTACTCCATTTCTTCTAAGGGATTTCTGCCGACAGTAGTAGATATAATGGTCATCTGAGTTAAACTCACCCATTCGAGTTCATCTTAGTTCGCTGATTCCTAGAATGTCGATGTTCACTCTTGTCATCTCCTGTTTGACCACTTCCAATTTGCCTTGATTCATGGACCTAAGGGAAGCAAAAAGCAAAGGGAAAAAGGAAAGATATATCCATTTGAATGCAGAGTTCCAAAGAATAGCAAGGAGAGATAAAAAAGCCTTCCTCAGTGATCAGTGCAAAGAAGTAGACGAAAACAATAGACTGGGAAAGACTAGAGATCTCTTCAAGAAAATTAGAGATATCAAGGGAACATTTTATGCAAAGATGGGCTCGATAAAGGACAGAAATAGTATGCGTCTAACAGAAGCAGAAGATATTAGGAAGAGATGGCAAGAATACACAGAAGAACTGTACAAAAAAGATCTTCACGACCCAGATAATCACGATGGTGTGATCACTCACCCAGAGCCAGACATTCTGGAATGTGAAGTCAAGTGGGCCTTAGGAAACATCACTACAAACAAAGCCAGTGGAGGTGATGGAATTCCAGTTGAGCTATTTCAAATCCTGAGAGATGATGCTGTGAAAGTGCTGCACTCAGTTCAGTTCAGTTCAGTCACTCAGTCGTGTCTGACTCTTTGCGACCCCATGAATTGCAGCATGCCAGGCCTCCCTGTCCATCACCAACTCCCGGAGTTCACTCAAACTCATGTCCATTGAGTTGGTGATGCCATCCAACCATCTTATCCTCTGTCATCCCCTTCTCCTCCTGCCCCCAATCCCTCCCAGCATCAGGGTTTTTTCCAATGAGTCAACTCTTCGCATGAGGTGGCCAAAGGATGGGAGTTTCAGCTTTAGCATCGGTCCTTCAAAAGAACACCCAGGACTGATCTCCTTTAGAATGGACTGTTTGGATCTCCTTGCAGTCCAAGGGACTCTCAAGAGTCTTCTCCAACACCACAGTTCAAAAGCGTCAATCCTTTGGCACTCAGCTTTCTTCACAGTCCAACTCTCACATCCATACATGACCACTGGAAAAACAATAGCCTTGACTAGACGGACCTTTGTTGGCAAAGTAATGTCTCTGCTTTTGAATATGCTATCTAGGTTGGTCATAACTTTCCTTCCAAGGAGTAAGTATCTTTATTTCATGGCTGCAATCACCACCTGCAGTGATTTTGTGCTGCACTCAATATGCCAGCAAATTTGGAAAACTCAGCAGTGGCCACAGGACTGGAAAAGGTCAGTTTTCATTCCAATCCCAAAGAAAGGCAATGCCAAAGAATGCTCAAACTACCACACATTGCACTTATCTCAGAGGCTAGTAAATTAATGCTTAAAATCCTCCAAGCCAGGCTTCAGCAATATGTGAACCATGAACTTCCAGATGTTCAAGCTGGATTTAGAAAAGGCAGAGGAACCAGAGATCAAATTGCCAACATTTGTTGGATCATTGAAAAAACAAGACAGTTCCAGAAAAACATCTATTTCTGCTTTATTGCCTATGCCAAAGCCTTTGACTGTGTGGATCATAATAAACTGTGGAAAATTCTTCAAAAGATGGGAATACCAGACCACCTGACCTGCCTCCTGAGAAACCTGTATGCAGATCAGGAAGCAACAGTTAGAACTGGACATGGAACAACAGACTAGTTCCAAATAGGAAAAGGAGCACATAAAGGCTGTATATTGTCCCCCTGCTTATTTAACTTATATGCAGAGTACATCATGAGAAATGCTGGGCTGGAAGAAGCACAAGCTGGAATCAAGATTGCCAGGAGAAATACCAATAACCTCAGATATGCAGATGACACCACCCTTATGGCAGAAAGTGAAGAAGAACTAAAGAGCCTCTTGATGAAAGTGAAAGTGGAGAGTGAAAAATTTGGCTTAAAGCTCAACATTCAGAAAAAGAAGATCATGGCATCTGGTCCCATCACTTCATGGCAAATAGATGGAGAAACAGTGGAAACAGTGGCTGACTTATTTTTGGGCAGCTCCAAAATCACTGCAGATGGTGATTGCAGCCATGAAATTAAAAGACACCTACTCCTTGGAAGGAAAGTTATGACCAACCTAGACAGCATATTCAAAAGCAGAGACATTACTTTGCCAACAAAGGTCCATCTAGACAAGGCTATGGTTTTTCCAGTGGTCATGTATGGATGTGAGAGTTGGACTATAAAGAAAGCTGAGTGCTGAAGAATTGATGCTTTTGAACTGTGGTGTTGGAGAAGACTCATGAGAGTCCCTTGCACTGAAAGGAGATCCAACCAATCCATCCTAAAGGAGATCAGTTCTGGATGTTCATTGGAAGGACTGATGTTGAAGCTGAAACTCCAATACTTTGGCTACCTGATGAGAAGAGCTGACTCATTGGAAAAGACCCTTATGCTGGGAAAGATTGAAGGTGGGAGGTGAAGGGGACGACAGAGGATAAGATGGTTGGATGGCATCACCGACTGGATGGACATGGGTTTGGGTGGACTCTGGGTGTTGGTGACGGACAGGGAGGCCTGGCATGCTGCGGTTCATGGGGCTGCAAAGAGTCGAACACGACTGAGCGACTGAACTGAACCGATGCTCTTCTACTCTATATTGGTTCATTCTTGGGAGAAACTTCCCTCGTGGTGGCAAGAGACGCTTACATCTTCACAGCTCCAAACCCAGGGGAAAAAAAGAGTTATTCTTTTCCAACAGAATAGGCTCTGGTTGTATCAATGAAATGTCCATTCCTGAGGCCAGAGGAATGCTCTCATTGTGATTACCCAGGCATGTATCATGGGTACACGTAGACTGAGAACAGTCTCCCTGCCGTAATAAAAATATACTAGGTTGGGTGGCTTAAATAACAAGCGTTTACTTCTCATACTTATAGAAGTTGCAAATCCAAAATCAGGAGCTAGATTTGAGCTGGTGTCTGGTGAGGATATTTTTACTGGTTTGCAGACCCTGAGAGAAAGAGAGAGAAAGACACAGAAAGGAGTGGATATGAAGGAGGAGGAAGAAGAGGAGGAAAAGGAGGATACTGGGAGGAAGAGAAGGGGAGATGGAGAAATCTCTCATACCTCTTTTTATAAAGACACTGATCTCATTCATAAGGCTCCATCCTCATGAACTAATATCCGAAGTACCCAAAACATCCCACCTTCTAATATCATCACATTCTGTTCAGTTCAGTCATTCCGTCGTGTCCGATTCTGTGACCCCATGGACTGCAGCACATCAGGCTTCCCTGTCCATCACCAACTCCCGGAGCTTGCTCAAACTCATGTCCATTGAGTCCGTGATGCCAACCAACCATCTCATTCTCTGTCGTCCCCTTCTCCTCCTGCCTTCAGTCGTCACATTGGTAGTTTTTATTTCAACATAGGAATTTGGCAGGGTGGTAGCTGTGGACATAAACATCCAGTTCAAAATACTCCCAAAAGGAAAACCCAGGTTCTGGTTTTCCAAAAAGGTTAATGAATTCTGGGTCAGAAAAAACCACACATTGTCTGTTACCAATACATCCTGTATCTCTCTTTCTCCACTTAATAGTACATTATGGACATCCCTCCATATAAAGTAATCAGTTCAGTTCAGTTCAGTTCAGTCGCTCAGTTGTGTCCAACTCTTTGCAACCCCATGAATCATAGCGCGCTAGGCCTCCCTGTCCATCATCAACTCCTGGAGCTCACTCAAACTCATGTCCATCAAGTTGGTGATGCCATCCAGCCATCTCATCCTCTAACATCCCTTCTCCTCCTTCCCCCAATCCCTCCCAGCATCAGGGTCTTTTCCAATGAGTCAACTCTTTACATGAGGCGGCCAAAGTATAGGAGTTTCAGCTTTAGCATCAGTCCTTCAAAAGGACATCCAGGACTGATCTCCTTTAGAATGAACTGGTTGGATCTCCTTGCAGTCCAAGGGACTCTCAAGAGTCTTCTCCAACACCACAGTTCAAAAGCATCAATTCTTCAGTGTTCAGCTTTCTTCACAGTTCAAGTCTCACATCCATACATGACCACTGGAAAAACCATAGCCTTGACTAGATGGACCTTTGTTGGCAAAGTAATGTCTCTGCTTTTCAATATGCTATCTAGGTTGGTCATAACTTTCCTTCCAAGGAGTAAGCATCATTTAATTTCATGGCTACAATCACCATCTGCAGTGATTTTGGAGCCCCCAAAAATAAAGTCTGACACTATTTCCACTGTTTCCCCATCTATTTGCCATGAAGTGATGGGACCAGATGCCATGATCTTCTTTTTCTGAATGTTGAGCTTTAAGCCAACTTTTTCACTCTCCTCTTTCACTTTCATCAAGAGGCTCTTTAGTTCTTCTTCACTTTCTGCCATAAGGGTGGTGTCATCTGCATATCTGAGGTTATTGATATTTCTCCTGGCAATCTTGATTCCAGTTTGTGCTTCTTCCAGCCCAGCATTTCTCATGATGTACTCTGCATATAAGTTAAATATGCAGGGTGACAATATACGGCCTTTATGTACCCCTTTTCCTATTTGGAACCAGTCTGTTGTTCCATGTCCAGTTCTAACTGTTGCTTCCTGACCTGCATACAGGTTTCTCAAGAGGCAGGTCAGGTGGTCTGGTATTCCCATCTCTTTCAGGATTTTCCACAGTTTATTATGATCCACACAGTCAAAGGCTTTGGCATAGTCAATAAAGCAGAAGTAGATGTTTTTCTGGAACTCTCTTGCTTTTTCCATGATCCAGCGGATGTTGGCAATTTGATCTCTGGTTCCTCTGCCTTTTCTAAAACCAGCTTGAACATCTGGAAGTTCACGGTTCACGTATTGCTCAAGCCTGGCTTGGAGAATTTTGAGCATTACTTCACTAGCGTGTGAGATGAGTGCAATTGTGTGGTAGTTTGAGCATTCTTTGGCATTGCCTTTCTTTGGGATGGGAATGAACACTGACCTTTTTCAGTCCTGTGGCCACTGCTGAGTTTTCCAAATTTGCTGGCATATTGAGTGCAGCACTTTCACAGCATCATCTCTCAGGATTTGAAATAGCTCAACTGGAATTCCATCACCCCCACTAGCTTTGTTCCTAGTGATGCTTTCTAAGGCCCACCTGACTTCACATTCCAGGATGTCTGGCTCTAGGTGAGTGATCACACCATCATGATTATCTGGGTTGTGAAGATCTTTTTTGTACAGTTCTTCTGTGCATTCTTGCCACCTCTTCTTAATATCTTCTGCTTCTGTTAGGTCCATACCATTTCTGTCCTTTATTGAGCCCATCTTTGCATGAAATGTTCCCTTGGTATCTCTAATTTTCTTGAAGAGCTCTCTAGTCTTTCCCATTCTGTTGTGTTCCTCTATTTCTTTGCATTGATCACTGATGAAGGCTTTCTTATTTCTCCTTGCTATTCTTTGTAACTCTGCATTCAAATGGATATATCTTTCCTTTTGTCCTTTGCTTTTCGCTTCACTTCTTTTCACAGCTATTTGTATGGCCTCCCCAGTCAGCCATTTTGCTTTTCTGCATTTCTTTGTTCATTATTGACATTATATCTACACTGATATATAGATATAATGTCAATAATGAACAAAAAAAACCTTCTTTTTTGTAAATTCCCATAGAATATACAATTTCATTACTGATGGATATTCTGCTGTCTCCATTCCCCCACTTCCCACAGAGTTTTTTTTCCCCATATTATAACCGGTTCCACAAGAAACATCCTTGTATAGTCTAGTTCATTTATTTCTACAATACAGATACCTCTAAGCGGGATTGCAAGTTCTAAATATAATATTTTAATATTCATTACCTGATGTTGGAGGATGGAGGGAATGAAAAAAAGCCACCAAACTAGAAAGGCATCCTGAGACTGAAAAAATGAGCAGGCAGCTCCAGCTAATCCATTAATCAGTTTATTACAAGGTAACTTACTCTCAGGGTGTGATGCATATCAAGCAGATATGCCATCCAGCATTCCCATCTGCACTCAGTACCACCAAGGGGCCATTGGGACAACTTTATAGTTAACCGAGGGTATGGAGGTGGTGCTTGGAAACAGGACCTAAGTTAGGATTTAGGAATGGATAACTAGTGTCTGGGGACCAGGAATATGTCAGTGAAGGTCTTCATTATTGTTTGGAAACTAATGGGGCAGAACCCATCTGTCCTAATGATTATTACAAAGCCCTTGACAACAGAGAAGTGATTTGCCACACAGTATAGTCCTAGGTAGTGTCAGTGGAGGGACAGGCTGAAATGAACAGACCCAAGGAGACGTTACTTACGCTGACAGCCGTACAGCTGATTATATGTCAAAATCTGTTGTTTGCATTCCCATCAGCATAGGATGGAAATGTTGGTTTCCTCACATTTTGGACAATGTTATTACAGAGTGTAAGTGAAAATAATAAAATTAAATTTCAGTGTATCAGTTTTATAGTTTAGGTTGGGATGATTTAGCAGAACATAGGAAAGCAAGAAAATGTGTCATACGTAAACCGAATTAAGGATGTTGAGTTATGTTACTAATGTATGCAACTTGAGTTTTGTTTAACACTCTCTGCCAAAACACACTTTATTCCCTGTAATTTAAAATGTGTATATATATATATATATATATATATAACAGCTTATTATGTACAGTATATATATAAAATAGTACTTTATATAATAGTATATTATATAATATATGTAATAATATATATATATAATAGCTTATTATGTACAGTTAATTCCACTGTTTTGGGTGCAATAAAATAGATTTTGAAAAAAAAAATTTTTTTAATGTGACTGGAAGCCAACATCCCACTTGAGAAGGCAGATCATCCAGTGGTCCATGCTTTCCCGTCTCACCATGTGAAGAATGGAGGCTCCATATTCAAGTCAGACCAACTGAACAGAGCATACCTGTCTGAAGGATATGAGAATAAGAATCAGCTCCTTAAACCACAAGATTGTTGACAAGGAGGTTACCACCATTGTGATCAAGATACATAATGTGGAGTATTAAAGTTAAGTATTGACTGTGTGGTTCATTTTTATATTTATCTCAAAACTATATGGAATAGTTTTGCACTGTATATATAGTTTCAGGCAACTATATTGCTTGTTTGTTGCAGTTTAGGCGCTAAGTCATGTCCAACTCTTTTGCAACCCCATGGACTATAGCCCACCAGGCTCCTCTGCCCATGGGACTTCCCAGGCAAGAATACTGGAGTGGGTTGCCATTTCCTTCTCCAGGGGATCTGCCCAACCCAGGGATCATAAACACATCTCCTGTATTGACAGGCAGGTTCTTTGCCACTGAACCACCAGCGAAACTCCATTATATATGTTATTATAACCCTTTCAGTTTTTGCAAATCTCAAAGGTAAGAATGACATCACTTATAAAGAGAATGGCAAATTTGCACACATGAGAAATACTAAAAATCTGCCTGTCAATAGAAAGACAACTTAAAGTTGAAAACCAGAATAAGAAAATATTTGCTGCAGATATGACAAATGAAGGTTTGTCTCTAATTTGTGTTTCCTTAACAGTTTCACGACATTTTAACTTTTCCTATTTTTGTTCACCAACCTCTTCAGGTCTTTGGTTCATTTTTTAATTGGTTGCTGATATATTTCCACAAACTTTTTTTTTTCATTGTTGGCTGCAGAGCCTAGGATTTTTCCCTGACCAGGGATTGAACCTGCAGTCCCAGCTTTGGAATCTTGGAGTCTTAAGCACTGGATTGCCATGGAAATCCTTGCGAACTTTAAAAGTTCTTTTTATGTTCAGAATGGTTTCTGAATTTTATCAATTCTTATTCTAAGGATGTATAACATGATTTACTTTTAATTAGCTAGTGCAATATGTTGAATTATGTTGATATCTTTCCTAAGATTGAGTCATCTTTGCATGTGACCATAGGGCATTATTTTCAACTCACTTTTATTGCTTTTATTTTTTTAATTGAAGGACAATTGCTTTACAGAATTTTGTTGTTTTCTGTCAACCATCAACACATATCAGGCATAGTCAACCCATTTTTAGATTCAATTTCCAGTTATTTTATTTTGGATCTCTCTATATAGAGATATATTGCTTTGCTTTGTAAATACATTTTATTTTTAAGTTTTTTCTACATATACACACTTATAAAAATTCCTAAATGTGAATGTTCAAAAAAATAAAATTTTTGCACCCTTCGTTCCCTTTTTTGCTTTGCTATTCTTCACCTCCTTCTTCTTATTACCTACATCATTCTTTCTCCACCCTCCCCTTTTCCTCAATGCCCATATGCCTCAGATTAAAAATATACTGTAGGACTTCCTTGGTGGTACAGTGGATGGGAGTCTGCCTGAGAACGCGGGAGTCATGGGTTTGACCCCTGGTCCTGGAAGCGTCCCATGTCTTAGGGCAACTAAACCGATGCACCACAATGATTGAGCTCATGCCCTAGAGCCCAAAGCCTGAAACTACTGAAGTCCATGTGTCTAGAGCCTGTGCTCTGCAACAAGAGAAGCCACACAATGAGAAGCCCACTCACCACAATGAAGAGTAGCCCCTGCTCATCACAGCTAGAGAAAGCCCATGTGCAGCAGTGAAGATCCAGCAAAGTCACTCACCTGTTGATGGATGCTTAGGTTTCTTCCGTGTCTTGGCTATTGTAAGTAGTGCTGCTATGATCACCAGAATGCATGTATCTTTTCGAATTAGAGTTTTCCCTGGATATATGCCCAGGACTGTGATTGCTGGACCATGGTAACTTTGTAGTTTTTTAAGGAACCTCCATATTGTTTTTCATACTGGCTGCAGCAATTTGTATCCCTACTATATGTATACAGTTTAAAATTTGTCTTCTTAGGGACTTTTCTTTGTCAGGGAGGCAGGGGTGATAGTAACGGAGAAGACTTTTTAAATCTATAGGTGTTTTTCATTAGTTCTGGAACTTCACACAAGCACACAAATTCCAAGAAACAGACAGTCTTCAGGAAAAATATTAAATATACTAGGAAAAAAGGCACCATGAACAAGATCCAACAGAAAGAGTAGATGTCACTAAAGTACTCCAAAGACCTCATACTGGCTATATGAAACACAAAATATAAAATAATTGTGTTTAACAATCTTAGAAAAAACGCAAGCATGAAAATACGGACAGGCAACAATACACAATTTTAAAATGTCATAGACACTGAAAGACCATTTAAAACTTATAAGAATGAAAAATATAATAATGAAGTTAAAAACTCAATGGGAGGGACTTCCCTGGCGGTCCAGTGGTTAAGAATCTGCCTTGCAAGCCAGGGGACATGGGTACAATCCCTGGTTAGGGAAACTAAGATCCCACACACCATGTGGCAAGTAAGCCCAAGCATCACAACTACTGAGCCTACACCACAGCTAGAGAATCCATGTGCCCCAACAAAAGATCCCACATGAAACAGTGAAGATCTCGAGAGCCACAACTAAGACCCTACTCAGCCAAATAGATTAAAAAAAAAAACAAAACTGTGGAATATTCCCATATATGGCAATATTGTTATCAAAATAGTTTGGACCATTCTCCCACTGGAAATAATAAAAAATACTGGCTATATTAGGGAAAAAATACACCTTAGAGGCATCAAAGAGCTAACAAAATAATAAGAAAACATCAAGCCAAAATCTAGATACAAGAGGAAACACAGAAAAATAAACATAGTTATGAGGCCAGTACTTATTTATTCAAGATAATTCCTAAATGTACTCTTATTTTGTGCGAGGGCATTGTCTCATAACATCATATGATGACCCTACCAACAAGGACTCAACACTGAATAGCTATCCTCTACACCTTGGGGATGCTCAACAAGTAGGCTTATCTGGAAAGGGGCCAGTCAAGAGAGAGGTTTCCTAGGCATCTCAGAATTAGATCTGTTCCTTGAAAGTGTAGACCACAGCCAACTCTGCTGGACCAGCACCACAATATGCTTGCAAACCCTTCACTGACAATATCAAAATGGAATAGGATTGGGGTAAAAAGAACACCCCAAAATGGGAAAGAGTGAGCAAGCCAGAGTCATTCTTCCTTTCTGCTTTACCCACAATGAGGAGAGCAGTAGAAAGGACAGGATGCTACTCTCAGATCCAGGAGGAGCAGGCTGCAGGGCTAAGTTGAGACCTGCAATCTTTATGGTCACCACGTGACCGTTGCCTGCCGCAACCTCCTTGCCTGCAGTAGACACACTGGACTAAATTTAACTTTGCACCTGCCCCACTCTACCCATCTGCTATTGCTCACAGCTCTGAGAACACATTACTAGTGCTCCTGTATCAGTTAGGGTGCTCCGGCTTCGAGGAATAGGATGTCCAACTCAGATGCATTTTAGACAATAAAAGAGGATGTTTTTGCTAAAAGTTCTGGAGAGGGTTCTCAGTTTAAGCACTAAAAACTGATTTAGGCAATAACAAATTTGTTGATATGGTAGAATATCAGTTATCTCAAAGGCTAGGTAGAAAGAACCACAGCCAAAATTATGGGCCCAGAACCATTTTGGCAAAGACAGTGAATCGTCTGACCCAACTTTTCATTCTGTCCTGGGGTATTAACTTCGTGCCACCCTGTCAAGTGCTGATCACCTCCTGAAACAGCAAACAGAAAAACAAAAACAATAGCAAGCTGTTTTTCATGAACAAGAAATCCTTGAGAACAGCGACCTAATTTATCTTGATTTAGCTATCTGCCTGCCTAGAAAATGCCAGGGCTAAGGTAGGTGCTCAATAAAATGGTTGAATTCACACACACACACACACACACACAGATGTAGCTTTGTTCAGCACCAAATTTTGCTGACAAAGAATTGATTTCCCTCATTAAGACTATAATGGATGATGATGTTCATTGAACAATGCTTGCCAGACACTGATATCTCAGTTAAAACCCATGACAACCCTATGACTTAGGTATTTTTTATCAGAAAATAAAACTGAAGCTTAAAGTAATAAACTTTGAGTGCTGGCTAGATCTGGATTTTTGATCCCAGGTCACCTGATCCCAGAACTCATGGATGAATCTTTGAAACTCTGATCAATTTTACAAAATGAAATGCATTAAAATTGTACCTTGACCTCCCTGGTGGCTCAGACAGTAAAGTGTCTTGCTTACAATGTAGGAGACCTGGGTTCAATCCCTGGGTTGGGAAAATACTCTGGAGAAGGAAATGGCACCCCATTCCAGTACTCTTGCCTGGAAAATCCCATGGACGGAGAAGCCTGGTAGGCTACAGTCCACGGGGTCGCAAAGAGTCGGACACAACTGAGCAACTTCACTTTCAAAGTTGTACCTGAAACAACGATTACTCTTCTGAATAATTTTTTTTCTTTTCTAGACTAATCATTAGCATGCACACACTTAAGCAGATTTTAGGAACCAAAAGCTATTCACCATATCATAATCATTTAAAATAGAAGGTTTTCAGCACAGCTTGCCCATAAACACCAGAGAAAGAGTAGAAGTGAACTCTTCCACATCAGAGGCTATTGTTTGCACTGAATCCGTGTTTGTTTTCATTTTCATTTCCAGCTTTGAAATCCCCTTCCCCACCTCTAGTTTTCCTTCTTTTTCTTTGTGCTAATGGTTAAATTACTTTTTGTGACCAGAAAACAGTGTCTGAGCATTGTGACAGTTTTGCTGCAGTCAATATTCTTTGTCTGAGTTCCCTAGAAATTAGAGCCTGAGGCACATTTTACTTTCTGAAGCTTTACCAGAAGAACACATATTCATGGAAGCACAAGAGAAAAGGAACAGGGCACTGAGGCAGGAGGAAGAGTAGATAGAGGGTGCGTTTCGACTGACCTGGCCCCGACCTCATTAGAAGGCACAATTGGTTGCTCAGCTGTGTAGGAAGTTTCCAGAGGCCACGTTGAAACATTTCTTAGAAGAGTCCTTTGGGGAGAGGAAGGAGAAAAATCATACATCCTCTCAGTGGCTTTTTGTTTTTTTTTGTTTTTTTTTTAATTGAAATATAATAGATGTCCCTTGGACTACAAGGATATCAAACCAGTCAATCCTAAAGGAAATCAACTTTGAATATTCATTGGAAGGACTGATGCTGAAGCTGAAGCTCCAATATTTTGGCCACCTGATGCAAAGAGCCAACTCACTGGAAAAAACTGATGCTGGGAAAGACTGAGGGCAAGAGGAGAAGGGAGTGACAGGGGATGAGATGATTAGATAGCATCACCAACTCAATGGACATGAGTTTGAGCAAACCTTGGGAGACAGTGATGACAGGGAAGCCTGGCATGCTGCAGTCCATGGGGTTGCAAAGAGCTGGACATGACTTAGTGACTGAACAACAACATAATTGATGTACAATATTATCTAACGTACAAGTGTAAAAAATAGTGGTTCACAATTTTTAAAGTTTATACTTCATTTATAGTTGTTATAAAATATTGGTTATATTCCCTGTGTTGTATAACAGAGACCCCCAACCTCCAGAATCAAATGCCTAATGATCAGAAGTGGAGTTGATGTAATAATAATAAAAATAAAATGTATGGGTCAGGAAACTCAAACAGGGGCTCTGTATCAACCTAGAGGGGTGGGATGGGGAGGAAGATGGGAGGGAGTTTCAAAAGGGAGGGGATATATCTATATCTATAGCTTATTCATGTTGAGGTTTGACAGAAAACAGCAAAATTCTGTAAAGCAATTATCCTTCAATAAAAAATAAATTAATTTAAAAAATTAAGTATTCAGTACATCTTATGAGCTTGAATCATTCCAAAACAATTTCCCTACCCCCTTGTCTGTGGAAAAATTGTCTTTCACAAATCTGGTCCCTGTTGTCAAAAAGGTTGGGGATCACTGTTGTACGATACATCCTTGTAGCTTATTTTATACATAATTATTTGTCCCTCACAATCCCTTACCCTAATAGTGCCTTTCTTACTTTCCCTCTCCTCACTGGTACCCAGTAGTCTATTCTCTATATAAGATATGGAGTGGGTTGCAATGGAATACTACTCAACCATCAAAAAGAATGAAATTTTGCCATTTGCAACAATATGGATGGTTTGGAGGGTTCAAACAAAGACAGAGACAAAGTGAAAGCACTTATGTGTGGAATATAAAAAAACAAACTGGTATGTAATACCACTAAATAAAACAGATAAGAATCAGTAGTTAACACTTGCTTCATTGGGTGTTAACATCCTGTGCTTCTGGCATCATTTCTGGGCTCCTCCTGGCAGCCATGTGGTAACAGCTGTGGCATCCGCCGCCCCATGAGCAGGCACAAGCCAGGCACATCCCCTTTCTGCCTGCAGCATCCTATCAAGGCAGTGTGTTCCCGTGGTCCTGTTGTGTTTCGTACCTCTGTGGAGACAGGGAGGGCTCAGGGTGGGAAAGAAGGGGCTGAGGTGTGAGGCTCGAGGCAGGGTGATACCTGGTGACCCAGAGAAGCTATATGACGGGCCCAGCTAACTGAGCAGGAGAAACAAGACAACAGCACGGCTTCCACAGGTGGATCCATGAGCTTCCCTATAACAATGGTCAAAACGACCTCTCAGAGGCCCCAAAGAAGGTGATCTTCCTGGAGGATCTTGAGAAAACCTTGCTAAGTCACTTTAGTCATGTCCAACTCTTTGTGACCCTATGGACCATAGCCCACCAGGCTCCTCTGTCCATTGGATTTTCCAGGCAAGAATACTGGAATGGGTTGCCATGTCCTCCTGCAGGAGATCTTCCCGATCCGGGGATGGAACTGTGTCTCTTATGTCTCCTGCATTGGCAGGTGGATTCTTTACTACTTGGGCTTCCCTGGTGGCTCAGATGGTAAAGAATCTGCCTGCAATAAGGGAGACCCGGGTTCGATTCCTGGCCGGGAAGATCCCCTGGAGAAGGAAATGGAAACCCACTCCAGTATTCTTGCCTAGAGAATCCCATGGACAGAGGAGCCTGGCGGGCTACAGTCCACGGGATCACAAAGAGTCGGACATGACTGAGCGACTAACATTTCATTTAGACTACCACTAGCACCACTTGGGAAGCCCCAAGAAAACCGTGACTGAGCCTAAGAAACTCAGTTTGTCCAAAATATTCTCACACATGTCTTCTTGTGCACATACAAGAGATTTCCCTAAGGTATATATTTAGAAGTGAATGGCTGATTTAAAAAAAATTAGCTGTTTGCAGCAACAGGATAGACTCTGAGGGCATTGTGCTAAGGGAAACAAGTCAAACAAAAAGACAAATACTGTATTTTATTTATATGTGAAATCTAAAAAATACAGCAAACTGGTGAATATAACATAAAAGAAGCAGATTCAATATATAGAGGACAAACTACTGGCTACCAGTGGGGAGTGAAGGGAGGGACACTATAGTGGTGGGGGAGCAGAAGGCACAAACTATTGGATGTAAGACAGGCTTAAGGATGTACTGTTCAACATGGGGAATACAGCTGATGTTTTGTAATAACTGTAAATAGAGTGTAACCTTTAAAATTTGTACACAAATAATTTTAGAGAAAGAAGTGAATGGCTGGATCATTTGAAATGTCTGTCTTCAACTATACTGGGTATTGTCATATTATACTCCTAAATAATTACTTCTTATTGATTCAGTCTCTTTCTTTTCCTTCCTGCAGATATGTCTGAAACTCATCTGTCATTTAATAAATTCACCTGGGAGTGGGAAGGATCAGTGAATGTATCTTCCAGAATTTCTTCCTGTTTTTAGAAATCTTTTGCCAAACTCATAGGGAAACTGAAAATATGAATTAAATGGTGTCTATGAGGTATTTTGTACTTCTCAATAGGCTACTTAAATTCACATTAATTTTAAAACCAAAATTTCCCATTGTTTCCAGGAGAGGGCACAAATTTGTTTTATGTTTATTCTTAGCTCTCTTCACCAGCCTCCCTAACTTTACCCCACAGGCAAACTTGTTTGCATGCATACACACCCCGACTCCCATTTCACACTCACCCAATAAACACACAGCTTCTGCTCTCATTTCAGAACCGGATGATAAGCAGCCTTGGGGAGGCTCTTCACCCTGGTGCAAGACCCAGACGGTCTGCCTGGGCTTCTTGAGACTCCCATGGCTGTGGGAACTGGCCTGGAATGGGAGATAAGGAGGCTTTTACAAATTAAATACATCTGGCTTTAAATTATAGTTTCTATACCAGTTTTCCTCATTTCCTGTGCCATTGATGCTCCAAAGGTAGTCACAGGAATGGTCCCAGGCAATAAAGGAGTGGATTGTCTGCAGAGAGTTTTAAAACAATAATAACTAACTTGGTCTGCTTTTATTAATATTGATACATAATAATAAATAATATTAATACATAATCACATACTGGCAATTCTACACAATGTCACATACAATGTGAAATACTCTTTCTCCCCCTAAATATTTTTTTGTCTAAATTCTGAAAAAGTTCCGTGGTTACTATTCAGTTTTTTAATTTATTTATCTATTTTTTTAATTGAAGGATAATTGCTTTACAGACTTCCATTGTTTTCTGTCAAACCTCAACATGAATCAGCCATAGATATACATATACCTCCTCCCATTTGAACCTCTCTCTCTCTTGAACCTCTCTCCCTCTTCCCTCCCCATTCCACCCCTCTAGGTTGATACAGAGCCCCTGTTTGAGTTTCCTGAGCCATACAGCAAATTCCCATTGGCTATCTGTTTTACATATGGTAATGTAAGTTTCCATGTTACTCTTTCCATACATCTTACCTTTTCCTCCCCTCTCCCCATGTTCATAAGTCTATTCTCTATGTCCATTTCTCCACTGTTGCCCTGCAAATAAGTTCTTCAGTACCATTTTTCTAGATTCTGTATATATGCATTAGTTTATGATATTTATCTTTCTCTTTCTGACTTACTTCACTCTGTGAATAGGCTCTAGGTTCATACACCTCATTAGAACGTTCTCAAATGCATTCCTTTTTATGGCCGAGTAATATTCCATTGTGTATATCTACCACAACTTCTTTATCCATTCATCTGTTGATGGACATCTAGGTTGCTTTCATGTTCTAGCTATTATAAATAGTGCTGCAATGAACAATGGGATGCAGGTGTCTTTTTCAGTTTTGGTCTCCTCAGGGTATATGCCTAGGAGTGGGATTGCTGGGTCATATGGTGGTTTTATTCCTAGTTTCTTAAGGAATCTCCATACCATCCTCCATAGTGGCTGTATCCATTTACATTCCCACCAACAGTGCAAGAGCGTTTTGTTTTCTCCACACCCTCTCCAGCATTTATTGTTTGTAGACTTTTTGATGGTGGCCATTCTGATTGATGTGAGGTGATATTTCATTGTAGTTTTGATTTGCATTTCTCTAATAATGAGCAATGTTGAGCATCTTTTCATGTGTTTGTTAGCCGTCTGTATGTCTTCCTTGGAGAAATGTCTGTTTAGGTCTTTTTCCCACCTTTTGATTGGGTTGTTTTTTTTTTTCTGGTATTGAGTTGTATGAGCTGCTTGCTTATTTTGGAAATTAATCCTTTGTCAGCTGTTTCATTTGCTATTATGTTTTCCCGTTCTGAGGGTTGTCTTTTCACTTTGCTGATAGTTTCCTTTGCTGTGCAAACACTTAAATTTAATCAGTTCCCACTTGTTTACTTTCGTTTTTATTTCTGTTACTCTAGAAGGTGGGTCATAGAGAATCTTGCTTTGATTTACGTCATTGAGTGTTCTGCCCATGTTTTCCTCTAAGAGTTTTATAGTTTCTGGTGTTACATTTAAGTCTTTAATCCATTTTGAGTTTATCTCTGTGTATGGTGTTAGGAAGTGTTCTAATTTCATTCTTTTACATGTAGCTGTCCAGTTTTCCCAGCACCATTTATTGAGGAGACTGTCTTTGCCCCATTGTATATATTCTTGCCTCCTTTGTCAAAAATAAGGTATCCATAGGTGCATGGGTTTATTTCTGGGCTTTCTGTCTTGTTCTGTTGGTCTATATTTCTGTTTTTGTGCCAGTACTATGCTGTCTTGATGACTGTAGCTTTGTAGTATAATCTGAAGTCAAGAAGGTTGATTCCTCCAGCTTGATTCTTCTTTCTCAAGACTACTTTGGCTATTCAGGGTCTTTTGTGTTTCCATATGAATTGTGAAATTTTTTGTTCCAGTTCTGTGAAAAATGCCATTGGTAATTTGATAGGGATTGCATTGAATCTGTAAGTTGTGTTTGGTAGTATAGTCATTTTCACAATATTGATTCTTCCTACCCAGGAACCTGGAATACCTCTCCATTTGTTTATGTCATCTTTGATTTCTTTCATCAGTGTCTTATAATTTTCTGAATACAGTTCTTTTGTCTCCTTAGGTAAGTTTATTTCTAGATATTTAATTATTTTTGTTGCAATGGTGAATGGGATTGATTCTTTAACTTCTCTTTCTGATTTTTCATTATTAATATATACAAATGCAAGTGAAATATGTGCATTGATTTAGTATCCTGAAACTGCCAAATTCACTGATTTTAGCTCTAGTAATTTTCTGACAGTATCTTTAGGGTTTTCTAATTACAGTATCATGTCATCTGCAAACAGTGAGTGCTTTGCTTCTTTTCTGATCTGGATTCATTTTATTTCTTTTTCTTCTCTGATTGCTGTAGCTAGGACTTCCAAAATTATGTTGAATAATAGTGGTGAAAGTGGATACCCTTGTCTTGTTCCTGATCTTGGGGGGAATGCTTTCAGGTTTTCAACATTGAGAATAATGTTTGCTGTAGGCTTATCATATATGGCCTTTACTATGCCGAGGTAGGTTCCATCTATGCCCATTTTTTGAAGAGTTTTAATCATAAATAGGTGCTGAATTTTGTCAAAGCCTTTTTCTGCATCTATTGAGATTATTATATGATCTTTACCTTTCAACTTGTTAATATGGTATATTACATTGATTGATTTGTGTATATTGAAGAATCCTTGCATCCCTGGAATAAACCCAACTTGATTATGGTGTATGAGCTTTTCAATGTGTTGTTGAATTTTGTTTTCTAAAATTTTGTTGAGGATTTTTGCATCTATGTTCATCAGTGATAGTGGCCACTCTTCAGTTTTATAATAAATAAAATTAGCATATTTTATTGTTTATCCTACAATAAACATTGTATGCTTCATGGAAGTTAACTCACAGAATCCCCAGCATAACTGGATTTATTTACATGCATTTGTTTGAGAATTTGGTTCCTAATGGTTCAGAATCATTCAAGCTTGCTTTGAACACATTTCATGTCTCCAACTCCAGCGGAACTCTGCTTCTGCATTTAAACAAAAGATTCTAAATTTAAAAAGGCAATCTTGACTCTAACAGCTACTTCAGTTCTCTCTCATTCAACTGAGTTTTCTCATTTTTCTGTGACCACTTGGAGCTTTAATGTGTGATTAAAATTTAAAACAGTGCAAACTGCAAGATGGAATATTTTTGTCTGATAAACACAGAAATTAGCTTATATGTGAAATTTAACAGCATTTGAATATTATCTTTGAAATTGAAATTGATTCATTTTTAGTTGTCATTTTTCTTATTTGTTATTTAATTACTATTCACCTGCAATGTTATTCATTTCTATGGCAGACTAATATACAGGTATATTTCCCCCATTTGTTTGAAAAAATAATAATGTAATTAAAAAGGAGTAACCCATTCCTTTTTCCTCTTTTTTGATCCTGTAATCATTATTTTATTGCTTAATTATTTATTTTTACTGGCATGATTATACAAAGTTCAACAAAAGAAAAATGTCATTGTGGTTTTTCCTGTTCCTATTATTATTCTCATTTTATTACTGTTACTGAAAATAATGTATAAAGGAAGATCTGTTAAACAATGATCTGCTTTGTGTGTCAGATAGGCAGGGCACACAGCTGCCTCCCAACACAGTGAGACCACCCTGCAGAGCCAAGGATGGGAGAACTGCCCCCAGCTAAGGAGGCTGCCCGCTGCTGCTGCAGTGTGAATCTGCCCGCAAGGGTGATAGAAGTTAACCTCACTTTACCCTCAGTCTTCTTTTATTCCAAGATATGTAGTTAAGGGGGATTCCCTGGCAGTCCAGTGGTTATGATTCTGAGGTTTCACTACTTAGGGCCCAGGTTTGATCCCTGGCCAGGGAAATAAGATCCTGCAAGTGGCGTGGCCAAAACAAAACAAAACCAAAAAATCCCCAGAGGTGTATAGTTAATGAAATGACAGCTCCATGAAGACTCAAACTTGGTCCTGTCAGCCCTGATCCCCAAGAACAGAGAGGGCAGTCAACACATTCTTATTAAATGAAGGGAGGAATGTCGTGCCACTCTGCACTCCTGGGCATGTGCGTGTGTTCCTGTTTCTGAGTGTTCAGGGTGAGCATTCGCAGGAAAGGATGGGACCCCATCAAGAGCAGACATTGTGTGTTTTGCTTCCTTTGTACCTCCCCACAACTACCCTGACATGCCAGAGACTCCATGGTTGCAGACTGACTAACCAACTGACTACAAGGTCAAGACTCAAGACATTATTCTAATGAAATGTAAAATGGCCAAGGAGTCTTTGTAGAGATGTGGATGGACCTAGAGACTGTCATGCAGAGTGAAGTAAATCAGAAAGAGGGAAATAGTTATCGCATATTAACACATATGGAATCTAGAAAAGTGGTACCGATGAACCTGTTTACAGGGCAGGAATAGAGACCCAGGTGTAGAGAACAGATGTGTGGGCATGGGGCAAAGGAGAGGGATGGGATGAACTGGACGAGTGGAATTGACATATTAATATATACACTGCTGTTTAGTCAGTTAAGTCATGTCCAACTCTTTGTGACCCCATGGACTGTAGCTTGCCAGGCTCCTCTGTCCATAGGATTTTCCAGGCAAGAATACTGGAGTGGGTTGCCATTCCCTTATCCAAGGGATTTTCCCAACTCAAGGATTGAACCTGCATCTTTTGCTTGGCAGATGGATTCTTTACCACTGAGCCACCTGGGAAGCCCCATATATATATATATTGCTATGTGTAAATTCTATGGCTAGTGGAACCTGCTATATAGCATAGGGAGCTCAGCTCGGTGCTCTGGTGACCCAGAGGGGTGGGATGGAGAGTGGATGAGAAGGAGGCCTAGGAAAGAGGGGATATATGTATACATAGAGTTGATTTACTTCCTTGTACAGCAGAAACTAACACAACATCATAAAGCAACTATACCCCAATAAAAATAAATAAATAAAAAATAAAATGGTCAAGGAAGTAAAATTCAATAAAACAAAATAGCACTTTTTATTCTCTTCTTATCCTCTTACTGATTTCCTTTGGAGGGAGGGCTACTCATTAGAAAATAAAACACTCAACATATTAAAAGATACTATGCCTGATACTAATCTTTGCCAAATTTTAATAATGTATTGCTCATTTATATAACTGATGCCAGGAAAAATACATCTAACTATGTGTCAGAATTACTAAGGTTCTATTCAAAGCAGGAAAGTAGGGAGAATGTAACTTTTAAAGATCTGAGCAGCTCAGATAAGATGTTCTTTAAAAGATAAGTAAGAAGAATATTAAAGACCCTAAAGATTACATAATCCAGCTTTGGTTTGTAAATAAAGATGCCAAGCCTGGAGAACACAAGACTTCTGTCAGTCTCACAGAAGAGGGAAAGCCAGGACCAACAGAAAGCAACCTTGACTTTTACCCCAGGTTCTTTTTCTATATGACCGAGCTTCTAAAGTACAAGAAAATGCTCTTTACTTGTTTATTGTATCACCTTGCTTAAAGTACTTAAGAGGTGTTGCAGAGTTACAGCTGTTTATGATGGCCATTGACTAAACAATGAAAAAGAAATTATATCCTTACATTGGCAAATAACAAGATACTGATTAATGAAGATTTGAAGGTATCTTTAAGAACCACTTATTACAACACACATATTTATAAAGTAGAATGTGTGTTAATTGCTCAGTCCTAATTGCTCAGTCCTGTCCAACTTTTTGCAACCCCTTGAACTGTAGCCTGCCAGGCTTCTCTGTCCATGGGGTTCTGAATACTGGAGTGGGTTGCCATTCCTTTCTCCAGGAGATCTTCCCGACCCAGAGATTGAAGCTGGGTCTCCCACATTACTGGCATATTCTTTACCGTCTGAGTCCCTAAAGAATTATTTACTGAACATCTACCATATACGTGACACAGAGTTATTTCCTATAGAGATTACTGGATGAATAAATAATAGACACACTTGCAGAACACTCACCATATGCCAGGCTCTGAAATTCTTTACATTCACTAACACATTGATCTTCACAGCAGCCTTCTATTATCATCATCCCCATTCAACAGATGAGGAAATTGAGGCAGAGAGAACTTCACCAAATCAAGCAGCTTATAAGTAGATCTCTACTAATCTGATCACCTGGCAACATAGACTGCACAAACTATTGGCTATGATCTACTTCTTGCTTTAAGGAACATAAATTAGGAAAGATGAAGGGCAGTGCAGTGCAGATTTAAAGAACACTCAAGTAAGACTCTGATGTCCTCCAGGCCGTCCACAGAGCTGAGGGGATGGTAAATCAGGGAGTTCTTTGAGTCCAAGAGGCAGAAACTAGATTAGAAATAGCTTTTAAAGAATGAAATAATGCCATTTGCAGCAATGTGGATGTAACTAGAGACTATCATACTGTAAGTCAGAAAGAGAAAGACAAATACCATATGATATTACTTATATGTGGAATTTCAAATATGATACGAATGAACCTATCTATGAAATGGAAACACTCATGGACATAGAGAGCAGACTTCTGCTTGCTGAGCGGGAGAGGCTTGGGGGAGGGGTGGAGTGGGAAGTTGGGGTTAGCCGATGTAAACTTCTATATATAGAATGGATAAACAATGTATAGTACAGGGAACTACAGTATATTAAATACCCTGTGATAAACCATAATGCAAAAAATATCCCGGGTAAAACCATAATGTACATTCAAAAGGAAGGTATATATGAGTCACTTTGCCAGACAGCAGTAATTAACACAACATTGTAAACCAACTATACTTCAGTTAAAAAAAGAAGTAGCTTTTTTAAAAAGGAAGAAAGAAAAGAAAATATTATTTACTTGCAACCCATATTTGTTTTTATGCGCTAAATTGTGTCTCTACCCCAAAACCCCAAAATTCATTTATTGAAGCCTTAACCCCCAGTACCTCAGAATGTGACTGTCTGGAGAGAGGGGCTTCAAAGAGGTAATTAAGGTAAAATGAGGTCATTAGGGTGGGCCCTTATCCGATCTAACTGGTATCCTGATAAGAAGAAGAGATCTGGACACAGACATGACGGGAAGACCATGTGAAGACTCTGGGAGAAGGCAGCCTTCAGTTAGCCAAGGAGTGAGGCCTCTGAAGCAACCAACTCAGCTAACATCTTCATCTCAGACTTTCTAGGCTCCAGAACCAGGAGGAAACACATTTCTGATGCTTAAGCCACACAGTCTGTGGTACTTTGTTATGGCAACCCTCAGCGATAAAGAATCTGCCTGCAATGCGGAAGACCCAGGTTCAATCCCTAGGTGGGGAAGATCCCCTGGAGGAGGAAATGGCAACCCACTCCAGTATTCTTGCCTGGAGAATTCCATGGACAGAGGAGCCTGATGGGCTACAGTCCACAGTGTCTCAAAAGGTCAGCCACTACTTAGCAGCTAACAATAACGACAAAGACAAAAAGCAAAATTATATAGAAGGATACTGGATACTTTGCAGAATTGAAGGAAGAGTTAGTTACAGGAACCAGTCAAAACCAGTAACCACCAGGACTAGAAAGAGAGCCTACACACACACACACACACACACACACACACACACACACACACACACAATCTCTCTCATCTGCGTTTGACTTCATCCTTCTCTTCTAACTCTGCTTTTCTCTCTCAGCTTCAGCATATAAAAATGTCAAGGATGGACTTGGTTGACCCAATGTGACTTGCATGTCGCACCATAGACCAGTCAGTCCATTCTCTTCTCTCAGCAAGGTGTCTCTGCACATCCTTGGCTGGTCCATATCCCTGAATCTAGAGTCTCCTCTGGGTCACTGTACACAAAGAGCAAACCTGGTTGCTGGGCTGGGAGAAAGATACTCATTTGTCTGCTGAGAGGAGGAACTTGGAGATCTGACTGTTCCCTCAGAAGACTTTCCATGAACCTCCTGTTTGCAGCCCTACCCCCTACCTTCAGAAGAATCTGTGCCTCTCAATCCTAGGGCCTTTCTGAAGTGTGGTGTCATTAACTGGCTTCCTTCTTAACTGTTTCCTATCTGCAGAAACTGTGTTTTGGCTTCTCAGCTCTGCAAGGTTAGTTACCACTCAGCCAGACCCTGTCCCTATTCCCCACAAAGTTGACATTAACTATTCACTCCTTCCCTCTGTCCTTGTGGACTTGGGCCATTTTGACTTGTTTGTTGTCATTTTAGTGGTGTTTGGGAAGGGATCAAAGAAAAGTGTATGCTTTTAAACAGCAATGTTTAACCAGAAGTCTATTCTGGGGATTTTCAAATAATCCTCCCTGAACATGCCACAGTGGCTGCCTTCCGGCTTGGGAGTGGTGGTGGGGGTTTGGGGGCAGAGGGGAGAGAGGTGGAGGGAAGTGTGGGAAGGCTCTGGCCCCCATCCCCTATCTCCAGCAGAAAATCTTTGCTTTTTTCTGCTTTATATTTTAGGGCTTCTCCCATTTCATTTGGACAAAAAGCCTTTAAATAAAAATAGAAAACCTTTAAAACCACTGCATAGCACCAGGCTGCCTCCTACATATTTTATAGAGCTGTAATCATAGTGTACACCCAGTTTGGTATTCTGGCTTGTTTATTTTACATTATGTTGCATTATAAACATGTTTTCATATTTCTGTAGCTTTTTCATTACCAGTTTTTCAACCCCGTGCCTGGCACATGAGAAGTCCTTAGTAAACAGTGATTGAATGAATGAATGAATGATAATATTTAATAGCTGCTATTTGGGGTTTTTTAAAATTACTTTGTCTTTATGAAGCTAGTGAAACTTATATGTTGTACATGCTACTAGTAAACTTTAAGCCTAAAAAGTCATTTTACATAGAAAATTGCATGTCTTATATAGCTGTTTCAAATTGCTTCCTTTTTTTTTCTTTTTTTTAATTAATTTTTATTGGAGTAAATTGCTTTACAATGTTGTGTCAGTTTCTGTACAGCAAAGTGAATCCACTATACGTATACATATATCCCCTCTTTTTTGGATTTCCTTCTCATTTAGGTCACCACAGAACATTGTGTAGAGTTCCCTGAGATATACAGTAGGTTCTCATTAGTTATCTCTTTTATACATAGTATCAATAGCATATATATGTCAATCTCAATCTCCCAATTCATCCTATCACCTCCCAATAGCTGCTGTTTCTAATTTCTTCTTATTATAGTAATAACTTGTGTTGAATTCATACATTCATTCACCTAACATGCCTACTATGTGCCTCACACTGGTGAATGGTGCTGAGAATATGGCAATGAGTAAGATAAACCTGGTCCTTTCCACACCATGCTTGTAGTCCAAATGAAGAATCTGGCAAGTGAGTTGAGAATCACAATACCGAAACATAAACACTATAGCAAGCAAAAATGACAAAACAAAAATTGGAGCACTGAGTAAGTGTGTGTTAGTCGCTCAGTCATGCCCGACTCTTTCTGACCCCATGGACTGCAGCCCACCAGGCTCCTCTGTGAGATTTTCCAGGCAAGGGTACTGGAGTGGGTTGCCATTTCCTTCTCCACTGAGTAGGGGCCACTAACCTAGACTTCAAAGTCTCAGAAGCCTCCCTGGAGGAAGAGACCAAGGAAAATCATTTTAAAAGTAAGCAGGATGTGCCAGGTGCAGAAGGGAAGACAAATGCTCCACTCAGAGCAAGCAGCAGATGCACAGCTAGGTGCAGAGGAGACTATGGCACAGTCCAGGACCTGGAAGAGGTTCAAGATGACTGGAGGACAGTGTGTGTATGAGTCCAGGGATGAGCCAGAGAGGCAGATGGGAGCCAGGGAATCAAAGATCTGGTGGATTTTCTGCATTTGGCCTGCATCCTAAAGGTAATGAGAACCATAAGCACTCTTAGAGGAAAGCCCACTTGCCATTTCAGGGTCATATCTGCAGATCCTACTATATGGCCTGTAAGCTGTGATGAGTCTACAACATATCCCTAAGAGCAATGGATACCATTGAGTGATTAAATAAGGGGACGATATTTGCATCTCAAACAAACAAACACTCAATCTGATTGCAACATGGAGAATGGATGGAGGGAAAAGGAAGACCATTTAGAACTAGCAGAGAATATAAGAGAATGGCAGTGTGGATGAACGGAAGTAGATGGGTTCAAGGAACAGGCTCAGAGAGAAGCAATAAGCCTTGGTGGCTGGAAATGGGATGTAAAGGAGAAGAAAGAGGCTCAGATGACACTGGATTTCTGGCTTAGGCAATGCGTGGGTTGTGGCAGCATTCATTAATATAGAGACTGCAGGATACGGTAGCAGTCTCTATATTAATGGAGTTTAATGGACACACTGGGCTTAAGGCACCCAAAGAAACTCCAAGTAGAGTTGTTGGTATGGTACGTGGAAGTGCAGTTCAGAAGCACAGGAAAGAGCACTGGACAAAGATGGGGATCTGGGTATCATGCTCAGCATGGAAGTGGTGAGGGGTGCGGAACTGAAGAGGAGAGTGAGATCATTCAGGAAGAGATGTGGAGAAGAAGGAAAGAGACATGTGATCAGATCCCCAGGGTGTCCTGATAATTCAGGATGGGCAGAGGGAGATGAGCTTGCTAAGGAGCTGAGAAAGGGCAGCTCAAGATGCTGGATGAAAATCAGGGAGGAGCTGTGTTATGGAGGCTGAGCAAAGACAGAGCAGGAGGAAGGGCCAGTGTGTCAACCCGATAGGGACCACAAAGGGCATCCAGAATGTTACTAGGACTTCCCTAGTGGTGCAGTGGATAAGAATCCACCTGCCAATGCAGGGGACATGGGTTTGATCCCTGCTATGGGGAGGTTCCACATGCGGAGCAACTAAGACTGTGTGCCACAACTATTGAACCTGAACCTATACCCTAAACCCTGTGAGCCCCAGCTACAGAGCCCCAGCGCTGCAACTACTGAAGTCCGGGTGCCCTAGAGCCTGGCTCCACAACAAAAGAAGCCACCACAATGAGAAGCTGAAGCGCTGCAACAAAGAGCACCTCCCACACTCACTGCAACTAGAGGAAGCCGACTCAAAAAAAGCAACGAAGACCCAGTGCAGCCAAAAATAAAAATAAATAGAAATGTTATGGTAACACAGGGAACTATGTTCAGCATCTTGTGATAATGGAAAAGAATATGAAAAAGAACATTATATATGGTGGCGCTAGTGGTAAAGAACCCACCTGCCAATGCAGGAGACATGAGACACTGGTTCAATCCCTGGGTCAGGAAGATCCCCTGGAGGAGGGCATGGAAACCCACTCCAGTATTCTTTCCTGGAGAATCCCATGGACAAAGGAGACCAATGGGCCATAGGGTCACAAAGAGTTGGCTGCAAAGTGTGTGTATGAGTAAGAACACACACACACACAGATATAACTGAATCACCGCTTTATAACAGAAATTAATGCAACACTGTAAATCAACTACAATTCAATAAACACTGGGATGACCCAGAGGTATGGGATGGGGGGCGGGGAGGTGGGAGGGGGGTTCAGGATGAGGAACACATGTACACCCGTGGCAGATCCATGTCAACGTATGGCAAAAACACTACTATATTGTAAAGTAATTAGCCTCCAATTAAAATAAATAAATTTATATTTTAAAAAAGGAATGTAAGGAGATGCTCGATAAGGCCACTCAAAGCAGAATGATGAACAGAAGTCCGGCTGCAAAGGTTCAGAAGCTTCTGGTTTTTGAGGCATTTAGGCAAGACTTTCAAGAACTATGAGTGAAAGAGAGAAGAAAGTGATAGGGCCCAGCTAAAGGAGAAAAAGAAGGTAAAAGATATTTGAGCATGTTTGAGTTCTACCAGTGGCTACATATTATCACCTATTTAAAACCAAAACCAACCATCCAGATAAACACACAAAACTCTGTTCAAAGGTTGGCTCCAACTTTCTACTATTCTTTCACCATCACCCAGTGCTACAGCCAAACAGGTGAGTTCCCCGAATAAACTGCCCAGGTCACCACCTCTTTCTTTTGCTCTATATTATTTCCTCCCTTGAAATGTTACTGTCACCTCCCCTGGTCCAATCCAACCCACCTGCTTTTGGGAACCCCGAAATGCTCCACCCTGAGACTCTCCAGAGCTCACTGCTTGACCCACACAGTGGGCTCTTCTTTCTTCTGTCCCTAAGTTATTTGGATATTTCCAGCATGCCTCATCTCCTTCTGCTTCACTGACTATGCTAAAGCCTTTGACTGTGTGGATCACAACAAGCTGTGGAAAATTCTTAAAGAGATGGAAATACCAGACCACCTTACCTGCCTCCTGAGAAACCTGTATGCTGGTCAAGAAGCAACAGAATTGGACATGGAACAAAGGACTGGTTCAAAATTGGGAAAGGCGTAAGTCAAGGCTGTATATTGTCACTCTGCTTTTTTAACTTATATACAGGGTACATCATGTGAAATGCTGAGCTGGATGAAGCTCAAGCTGAAATCAAGAGCGCTGTGAGAAAAATCAATAACCTCAGATATGCAGGTGTTACCACTCTAATGGCAGAAAGTGAAGAGGGACTAAAGAGCCTCTCGATGAGGGTGAAAGGGGAGAGTGAAAAAACAGGCATAAAACTCAACATTCAAAAAACTAACATCATGGCATCTGGTTCCAACTAACATCATGGCATCTGGTTCCATCACTTCATGGCAAATAGACAGGGGAAAAGTGGAAACAATGATAGATTTTAATTTGGGATGTTCCAAAATCATTGCAGATGGTGACCACACCATGAAATTAAAAGATGCTTGCTCCTTGGGAGAAAAGCTATGACAAACCTAGATGGTGTATTAAAAAGCAGAGACAACACTTTGCCAACAGAGGTTCATGTAATCAAAGCTATGGTTTTTCCAGTATGCCGGGAGCCGGCATATTGCATATTGAGTGCAGCACTTTCCACAGCATCATCTTTCAGGATCTGGAATAGCTCAACTGGAATTCTATCACTGCCGGGAGCCAGAGTGAGGAGCTCCACCCATGACAAAGGTCATGAGGAAGGAGGCTCGGCATACGCAAAGGCCAGATCGAGCCTCAGGAGTCCCCCTGGAAATTCTCGAGCATCTACCCCCAAAACCAGAGTCTGCCTACTTTCTGCTTTGTGCTTTCACCTACACCTCTGACTTTACGGGGGGCTGTCCCCCACTACCTCTCTCTGAAAAAAGAGTTAGCTTACAGCTCCAGTTAATAATTCCTGGGTGTGACAGTGTTTCAACCTACAAACTCCTTTGGAAATCCTCTAGCTTGCCTGAATAGGTTTTTCCGACCACATGTGATTGTTCAGAGCCTCCCAACTGTGAAAGGCAGGAGATGTTCTAAACTGTCTAAACACAGATTCCTTTGAGTAGTTAAAAGTTTGATTAGAAATTGTATTGGTGAAGGGTTTTTCACTTATTGGGCCAATGTTTGCTGCTAAGTCTCCATACTCCTTACCTACTGTGTCCTTGGCAGTGTATTGATTGATATAATGGGTGTATAGAAATGTAAGTAGTAGCCTCAATGTTTGTAACCTTGGACCCTTGAGTTAAGTCTTTTCTTGATTGAGCCACCTCACCTTTGCCCTGTAGGAATGCAGCTTTGTCCAGTGCTGTTTTGGAGGCTGGTGCCTGACTTTGGAATAATCACCTATAGAGAAAGATAAGTTTCTTAAAATGTTAACAGGCCTCCTGGCCAGAAGATGATGTAATTCACCTGAACTTTTGCATATGATAAGTTTGAAAGCCTGGCTTCGATTAGGACCAGGAACTGCTGTCCTTGCATGACTCCACCCCTTCCCCCATTATCCTCTATGCACAACTTAAGGTATAAAAACTACTTTGGAAAATAAAGTGCAGGCCTTGTTCACCAAAACTTGGTCTCCCCATGTCGTTCTTTCTCTTACCTTCTGGCTGAATTATTCAGCCTCTTTTCTTCACTGAATTTTCCTACTGAGCTATCCTTATTTCAGCCTCTTTTCTCCACTGAATTTCTTCACTGAGCTATCCTCATTCTATTACTCTTTATATCTTTGATGAATATTTAAATAAATAGGTCGCCGATGCCATCTCTCCTTCGAATACCCTGGATCAGCCGGGGCTGGACCCCGGCACCAGTAGTCATGTATGGATGTGACAGTTGGACCATAAAGAAGGCTGAGCACTGAAGAATCAATGCTTTCAACTTGTGGTGTTGGAAAGACTCTCAAGAGTCCTTAGGACAGCAAGGAGATCAAACTAGTCAATCCTAAAGGAAATCAACCCTGAATATTCATTGGAAGGACTGATGCTGAAGCAGAAGCTCCAAAACTATGGTCAGCTAATGTGGAGAGTGGCCTCACTGGAAGAGACCCTGATGCTGGGAAAGACTGAGGGCAGGAGAAGGTGGTGACAGAGCATGAGATGGTTGGATGGCATCACCGACTCAATGGACATGAATTTGAGCAAACTCAGGGAGATGGTGAAGGACAGGGAAGCCTGGCGTGCTGCAGTCCATGGGGTCGCAAGGAGTCAGACAGCACTTAGTGACTGAACAACAACTCATGACTTCACTTGACTAAATTTCTAGAAGGCATGGGTTGTTACTTACTTAGCTTTGTAAGCTCTTTTTATATAGTAGGAGTTCAACAAATATGGATGAGTAAAAGCTTCAATGAACTTCATGCAAGTGTTCATCATACACAGTTGATACCCTGGTAAGAGATAACCGTCATTCAGATCCTGTCCTTGGTCCCTGCATTTTCGTTTAATAGCAACTCCCTGGGCATTCATGATACGCCAGGCATATCATCTATTGTACTCATCAGTCCTATGAGGTGGTTACTGTCATCACTCCATTTTATAAATGAGAAAATCAAGGCTCAGAGATGTTAAGTGACCTACACAAAGGTCACATAGCTAGTGAATGCCTGAATCAAAACTCCAAATCCAAATCTCGTGGCCTTGGAGCTTGTGATCTTATCCACAATGGCACACTGACGTTGCCGTGTTCTCTCCACTGTCCTTGATGACTTGAAGAATGGAGAAAAACACTTTTAGGAAGTACTCTAAAAGTGCCCTCAGTAACCGCTGTACGAAAAATTGTAAAGTATGCTGCTTTAGAAAGCCCTTTCAGACTGGTAGAAAAGTTGGTGGATTCTGCCATTTTTTTCCTTTTTAAAAATTCTGTAATGAGTAAATAGCATAAATAGTACAAACCTCCAAGAAATAGCCAATTAGAAGTCAGTCATTGAGAAAGCAAGATATTGGAATACTGGGGAGAAAGGAAGTAGCTAGATAGCAGAAATATTCACTTTTCTTGGCTTTTATCTGACAACACTCAATATTTAATAAATTCTGAATGTTCAGCTCCCTGGCATGATTCTGAAAACCATTTTTTGTACAAAAATTATATTTCCAAGGAACATTTGTTCGTGATGACACAAAATTAGATGTCCTTAGTTTTTTAAACTTGTAAAAATGACTTTTTGCTTACTTAACTTTGTTTTTCTAGTAGAGGAACATCAAGCCCAACAACTTATCACTGCCTGGAATGAGAACCCTGCCCTCATTCCTAGGTAGTGATCCAGGAGTTGGACTGTAGTTTCTGTTTTCACAGACATGTTGGGGTCAGTCTTTTTTCATTCATCTAATAACATTACTCATTATTTCTTGACAATAATTGCTTAACAACTCATTTGTTTTTCTTTGGAGTACCATTCTAATCAGATATTCATTATAATAAAATTAAAACATAGCTCAATTTCTGCAAATGGACTGTGGCATTCTTCATATTAGGAAAAGCTTCTATCTCTATGTCATTATAAAGATATTGAGTTCCAGGAATATTCTAAACAAAGTCAGAAACATCCAGTAATAGTCCCCACTTTGGCTGGATTCCCAGTAATGTCATTGTGTTTTTTCCCCAGATAGTCTATTAGAATGCTGGTTCCTCATCTTTCAAAGATAAGCTGCCCACCCTTGTTTGATGGGAAAGATTTCTTTTTTGGCCTAATTCCTTTTCTTCTCTTTGACCACTTGTCCTCCATCAAAAAGTGCTTCATGAAACACTTTTAAAAATAAGAATGAAATTAAAATAGCTGGGTTTGAGAATTTTTTTTCTCCCCCCAAAATTCTGGGTCAGGGCTACAGAATCTCTTTTGGTCAAGATAATGTTATAACCCTTAGTGAACCCTTTTAGATTCACTAGTATTGAAATGTTTTATAACTGATTTACTGTTTATTCCTTTTCCCTTTATAAGAAATTTAGAAATTGGTCAAAAAATAATTTTCTTAAATAGAGAATTGTGGAGAGGAATCTAGTGTTTGGGAGCACACAGTGTCCCATTGTTAGCCCTGCAGCAGCTGGGCTTTATCCTCAGCTCCCCTGGGGTAGTGGGAAGAGTCCATCCCATCAAGCAACTGGCTGCAGCCAAGGCAGGGATGAAAACCTGAGGGTGACCTCGAGCGGGTGCAATGTGGCTTATCTCAGCTGTATTGTATAATGTAGGATATGCCAATGCAGTCCTGGCATCAGGTAGAACAGAATTCAAATCCCAGAGAACCACTCTGTGACCTTGTTGTTGTTCAGTCATTCAGTCGTGTCCAGCTCTTGGCAACCCCATGGACTGAAGCATGACAGGCTTCCCTTTCCTTCACTTCCCAGGATTTGCTTGAACTCATGTCCATTGAGTCGGTGATGCCATTCAACCGTCTCAACCTCTGTGGCCACAAGGTCCCTCTGTGACCTTTGGAAATTCTTTAATCAACTTGAATTCCTGTTTTCTCATTCACAAAATGGAAAACGGTGATATCCATCAGGGCCCAGTCAAGAGACAAGAAACCATACCAGTCATCTAAGAAGTGAGAATTTAATATGAAAAAAAAACACTTAAGGACTTCCTTGCCGGCTCAGTGATTAAGGTTCCACACTTCCAGTGTAGAAGCTGTGGGATCAATCCCTGGTCTGGGAACTAAGATCCCACATGCCACGTGGCAAGGCCGAAGCAAACAAACAAACAAAAGCTGGTGGCTCAGGCAGTGAAGCGTCTGTCTACAATGCTGGAGACCCAGGTTTGATCCCTGGGTTGGGAAGATCCCCTGGAGAAGGAAATGGTGACCCACTCCAGTACTCTTGCCTGGAAAATCCCATGGATAGAGAAGCCTAGTAGGCTACAGTCCATGGGGTCGCAGAGTCAGATACAACTGAGCGACTTTACTTTCACTTTTGTTTACTAGGTATGATGTTATTAACTAGGAGACCAAAAAGGTAAAAAGAGGACACTAAGAAATCATACCTGTAGCAACTGTGGGCAGCAACTACCTTCCCACAAAGTGGAGCAGAGAGACAAAAACCAAGTAACTGGCACAAACATCATCTATGGAACACTTACTCCATGCCATGCACAATGCCAAATGCTTCACATGCCTTACTTTATTCAGTTATATTAACAACTTAGGGCAGTGTCCCCATTTTACAGGTGTGTATGTAAAGAAGCTGGGTTTATCTGACTCCATAACTCCTCTGCCATATATAATGAGACATTGTCCAGACAATGTCTCAGTAAGCAGACATCCCTCCCACCTCTACCCTTCCTCCCAGTTCCAATATATTCAGTATTCTCAGAGCTTGGCAGATCCTGGGGAGAGGCAAGGGGAATGGAGAGTCAGGCAAACTTACAGAGGACCTGTGGGGAAGAAGTGGACCCATTTTGTGGTTCAGAAGTGTATAACGTGACCCTGACAATAGGCAGATGGGAAGTAAGAGCAAGAAGGAATTCACTTGGCAGGAATTCACTAGGAAGGAGGAGTCTGAACTCATCGCCCTTGGTTCACTGGGAAACAGTGGTGCTGGTCACTGAAGCCTTGGGAGATGGTCTGATCCAAGAGGGTCATCAGCATGGAGGGTTCATAGGCAGGACTGTGAAGCTGGGGTGGAGCTCCTGAGAGAATCTTGAAGGGAAGAAGCCTTCTTCTTTGTATCTTAAGCCATCACTATGACCTGGAGCACTGGAATGAGAGAGCCATCTCTGGCCATGAGGGCTGGACAAAGGGTCCAGTTTAGAAAGAGCAGCTGTGATGAGGGGTGGCATCTTCCTGAATTTTGGAGGTTTCAGTGAAGAAGGCAAAGGTTTTTGCAGCAATGGCCCATAGTCATGTCACCTCAAACAGTTCTAGAAAAAGAGTCAAGCTCTAGAGAGGATTGTTGAGGTCAGAGCCACAAGGCTGAGTGAGTAGTATGTTCTATCTGCCTTGGGTCGAACTGCCTAGAGACAGACTCTGAGATGGAGACTTGCAAGTAGGTGGCTCACCAAGGTGTTTAGTCAGCAGTGACACCTATAACGAAGTGAGGAAAGCAAGACTGGGCAGAGGAGGGACTGAACTGCACTGCAGATGCAACAGAGGCCTGCCTAGCTGACTCCAGCCTCAGTGGGAACTGGGATGGCCCCTTAGACTATTCCCAAACTGGGACTGGCTTTTTAACTCCCAAATAGACTTACCACTGGATGCCATTCTGGGGGAATGGTTGTAAATCTTGTCCTGTGGGAAATTCCTAGACATATGCCAATCAGGAGACCTTAGCATCTGACACCCCAGCATGCTGACACCCCAGCAGTTGGGGCAATGATTGCCTTGGTCCTAATTGAGAGGTCAAAAAAGCCTACTACAGCATATCCTGTACATCCATCAATTTTAAAAGTATTTCTCAGATAACTCCTCTATGTCAGGCATTATATGGAGCACATGAAACACAACAGTGATTGAGATGGACAAATATTCAGCCTCAAAGTACAGTTACATTTACTAAACTTTTCTTTGCTTCAGTGACCTCATCTATAAACTGGATAATAATAGTTCCTGACACAGAAGGTTGCTGTTAAGAAGGAATGAGTTGCTTCCCTAGTAGCTCAGTGGTAAGGAATTCACCTGCCAATGCAGGAGACATAGGTTCGATTCCGGGTCCGGGAGGGTCCCACAAGCCACAGAGCAACTAAGCCTTTGTGCCACAACTATTGAGCCAGTGCTCTAGAGCCCAGGAGCCATGGCTCCTGAAACCTGCCTGCCCTAGGGCCCATGCTCCGCAGCAAGAGAAGCCACAGCAATGACAAGCCCTCACACCACAACAAAGAGTAGCCTCCACTCCCTGCAACCGAAGAAAAGCCCACGCAGCTACCAAGATCCAGCACAGCCAAAAATAATAAATTAATAAATAAGATTATTTTTAAAAAGAGTGAATAAGACAGCATATGTAAAACCCTTAGATCAGCCCAGTACACAGCAAGCTCTCAATTTGTATTAAATGTTGTTTTTATGATGTGCAATGTCCACTCTACAGTATTTGAGCACTGCCTGGAAAACCAGCAGGGCAGTCAGCTCCACCCCTGCCATCCTTCCCAGGCAAGAATTTGCATGAAGAATGGATCATCCCCCAAGGGATAAAGAGTTGGAACTCTGGCACTGATTCAAGAGCAACAGTGAGCAACTCCTGCAGGAGAGACGTGGTTCTCTGTAGTTTACCTTGTCGGCCGATGGCCAGCGCAGCCTGCAGGGACTCAGAGAGGCAGAGGACTGCAGGAAAGACTAAATATTAACACACATGGTGGTTTGACTAATCTCTGTGGCCAACTAAGCACAGCCTGGCCCAGCCAGCAGCTCTGAGAGAGAGGACACTCACCGGGCAATCAACTCAAGCTCAAGTTCATTTTTCCCCTTTGGTGCTTCTCAACTATCAGTTCCCCTCCCCTGGACTTGGGCTTTGAACTGGGACTTGAACCAGGCACTGCATCCAGGAATTTCCCTGGACTCTATGGATTCATTTCCTTGGCTTTGTAACCACAAACAGCTGTGCCCCAACCCCTTCTTCTGGCTTACTTGTTGGCTTAGGCACACCTGAGCCCTGTCTGTCAGGTAAGAGGGCCTGAATGGCAGAAATGAGAGCGGAGGGTATTGTTTTCACACGGAGTCCTTGTTGGAGAAGAGAGGAGACGCCGTGTTTTAAAGGGTTTGGGCCTTTCAGCAACATGTGCACCGCCTCCGCTGTCTCTGAAGGCCCTGGACATGCAGAGGCAGCACTGTGCTTTGGGTACCTTGGCTTTAGCAGCCATGGAAACACCACAGGAAGCCACCGCAAAGGGGGAAGAGGTTACAGGTCCTGAGCGATACCCAGAAGAATTGTTCCGCACATGTACACGGGACTCTTGCTAAAGTCTCCAGGGACTCCCCAGATAATTTGGAGGAAGCTGAGGTTCTGAAGTTCCCACATAGCAGGGAGGGATAAACCCAGAGAAATTCTAGTTTGTATGCTCTTGTGACCCTCTTTGTCTCTCCTATCTGCCTCCAGCCAATATCACCACTCTTGTGTGTCCTGAGGTCTTAAGAGTTATTTATAGGTAATTGACATTTGTTTCGTCATGTAGCTTCTATTCTCCCTACTACTAACCACAGTATAATTTCCCTTGAAATTTCCCTTGAAAGAGTTGGGGAATCACCAACTCTTCTCTCAGTTCATAGAATGAATATGGGGTTGATTGTACCCTTGGCTCAACATATGGACATGTGTCTCAGCCTTGATAATCAGAAAAAAATATATGACATTTCTTTTGGTCACACTGATTGGTTTGCAGATGGGCACATGATCCAGTCATAAAGCTCAATGAAGTTTTTACTGGGAGTCTTAGGGAATAATTACTCTTTCCCAACATACTTGAATGAGGTCTGCTGCTCCTGGAAGCATCTTCTAACCACATAATATTCGGAAATTGAACCAACACTGAAGATAACCAGAGATGAGAGAGAGTGTCTGGGATCCCAGATCTGTCTCGGGATTTTTCAGTTACAAGGGCCAAAACATCTTGTTTTCAGTTAAGGCTGATTGGGTTGTTTTTCTGTCACTTGCAACCAAGAAAATAAAGACAGATGCAGTCTGTAACAAGTGCACTAAAGGATACAGAACTTAAAAGGCGTGCAAGCTCACTTCACTTTCCATCTCTCCTTTCATTTAATCCTCATTTCAACTATGAGATGTATTAATAAGTAAGGATGAGGATTTTATTGTCCCACTGAGGAGGTGATAAAGCTATACCCTTGATATGCTGAATGACTTGCCCAAGGTTTTCTAGTTAATATTAATAGATGATGGAACTTAGGGTTGGTGACCTTCTCATTTGGGAGATAGAAAAAGTCAACAAGATCAGTTCACAACATGACAGGTGATCAGACCTACTTACTGATAGTACTGTGGTAAGGATACTTTTGAGAAAGCATCTAATACTGCAAACATTTTCTGTTTATATCCACTAATGTCATTTTATTTTGCCTTTGGTCATATTTATAACCCTAAGTGGGCTTCTCATATTAATGGAGACAAAAAAAGTACCTGGAGGAAACAAACTCAGTTGATCAATAAGAATTTAGCAAATACTGAGAAACTATTCCATGACTTTCAACCTCATCCCTCAGGTTTTCTGCCCTTGGCTCTCCAGAGCTGCTCGCCCAGATCTTCTGAGAGACAGCAGAGTTGGGGAAAGGTTGCCACAAAAATCAGTTTTGGGCATTAGGGGGCTTTTAAACAGCCCTGGGTTTCCTATTTCCAAGCATGAGTCACTCCTCAGCCTAGGAGTTCCAGCTGTGAGTGATGCCTAAGTAGATTTGGATAGACTGACTGACTGACTGACTGATGAACGATTGGTTCTTTCCACTGTTAACCCAAAATTCTCCATGATGTCACTCTGTCCAGCTGCTAGGATGTGAATATCACGTATAGGAAAACTTGGATACAGACTCTTGCCCCATTCACTGATTCATGTAACCAATGCTAGTCATATACCTACTATGTGTCAGACACTGGACTAGACTCTGAGGATACAAAACCAACGCATAGACAGCTCCTGTCCTCAGGAACTTTACAACTTAATAGAGAGAGAGCCACCAATGATAAGAATAAGGGTTCTAAAGCAATTTAGGTGTTTTGATACAAATGTGTGCGGAGTACAGTGGAGGGAAATGAAGGAAGTTCCACCTTGGGCCAGAGAGCCAGAAAAGACTTAGAGGTGATTGGTGCATAAAGTGAATCTTGAAAGAGAAGGACATATTTGCCAGTTGATGGAGGTGGGGTGGGGTGGGGTAACTCCATGCAGTGGAAGCAACAGGAATTTTCCATTTCAGTTGCATGAGACAGAAAACCTGACACCGGTGGGTTTAAAGAAGGGAATTGACTAGGGAACTGAGTGAGAAAACAGAGTCCCAGGATGGACTCATCAATCATGCTGGGATTCTGGGTCCAAGCACTGTCTTTAGGACCTGCTCTCTATCTCTCATCCGATTTCCTTTGAGATAGCTCCGGTAGTATCAAGATGGTGGCAGCAGATCTGACCCAACATCCCCTCAGATCTTAGCCTCAGAGCAAAAATGACTCCACATCCCACTCTTCACAGAAATGTCTCATTCTCCAAAAATGTTTCGTGGCAACCCATGGGCTCTGGGGAGGGAGCAGTCAGATGCCCATCCCTGAACTCCTCGCTGTGGCCAGGGGAGTAGGAAGCTCTGATTTACTGCTGCCTGAGTCACTGTTCTCCCCCAGAGAGCCAGGGTGGAGCCTCCTCGCCAGGACAACTTGGACTAAAAGTGGGGAAGGACAATACAGGCACTAAGAGCACAAGAATGGGGAGTTGGCCACAAGCGTCCATTTCAGCTCTAGCCCTGCCAATCTCCGCTGCCTGGTATCATTCAGACCAGAAACCTGGAACCAAGCAACTCACCACCACAGAGTCCCAGGTGAGCAGCTCCAAGTCAGAGTCTCCAAGAGGACCGATTTCTGGTCAACTCTCTTGTGAGCCTTGTCTTCTCTTGAGCCCACACTGTGGGAAAGGCTTTCTCTTCATTCCCACTGGAGAGTCCCCACCTCTAGGGGGAGCCAGCAAGCAGCTGCAGTCCCAGAGAGGCCCCTGGGTCTCAGGGGAGTCAGCGCTGCCCCTGCCCCCGCTACCACCCTCCTCCCCAGGGACCTAATGAGGCCAGGCTACAGGTATTACCACCTCAGTTTTTTACTTTGTATTATGCTCTATTGGAATCTATGAGCCACTGCTTAGGAAGAGCAGCTAGAAGCCTACCCTCCCAGGAACTGAATTTCCAGTGTGTGCAGTGGCCTCACTCCTATATTTTGGAATCTATTTCTACCTGCTCATTGCATGTTATCCTCAAAGCTGAGAAACATGCTCATTCTTGGTTACAGTGTCTTCTTTGTCTGGAACTTTGGCTTACATATAGTTCCCTACATCTTCATAAACCTTCTTATACAGAGGAAAGGGAATTTAAGAACTGCTACTGCTAAGTCACTTCAGTCGTGTCCGACTCTGTGCAACCCCATAGACGGCAGCCCACCAGGCTCCCCCGTCCCTGGGATTCTCCAGGCAAGAACACTGGAGTGGGTTGCCATTTCCTTCTCCAATGCATGAAAGTGAAAAGTGAAAGTGAAGTCACTCAGTCGTATCCGACTCTTAGCCGCCCCATGGACTGCAGCCCACCAGACTCCTCCATCCATGGGATTTTCCAGGCAAGAGTCCTGGAGTGGGGTGCCATTGCCTTCTCTGATTTAAGAACACACACACATATATATATACATTTTATAGGTAGATATATATTTTTTTTTAATTGTTTTTATTGATATATAAATTTCATACAACATCTACCTATTTTAAGTGTACAATTCAGTGGGTTGTGACAAAAGCATATACCCATGGAACCACCACCACAATTGAGCTATAGAACATTTCTACCTCCCCCAAAAGTCCTCTTGCACTCTTTGTTATCTATACTCATCCACTACCCACCCCTATTTCTGGCCCCAGAAAACCACTGATATGCTTTTTGCTGCTCCAGATTAGTTTTCCTGATTGAAAATGTCATATAAATGGAATCGTATTATGTACTCTTTTAGGCTGGCCTCTTTTGCTCAGCATAATGTTTTTGAGATTCATCCATGTTCTGGTAGGCATTAAAAAAAGGTTCTTCCTTTTTTGTGACTGAGTAGTTTTCCATTGTATACACGTACTGCAATTTGTTTATCTACGTTCCTGTTGTTAAACACCTGGGCTATTTTACCTTTGAGCTAGTATGAATAAAATGACAATAAATATTCATGTATAAGTCTTTTTGTAGACATATATTTTTATTTCTCTTGAGAAAAGATGTAAGAATGGGATTTCTGGGTCAAAAGTACATGTTTAACTCTTTAGGAAAACAGGCAAAGCAATGGGCTTCCCCAGTGGCTCAGCAGTAAAGAACATGCCTACAACACAGGAGACATGGGTTCAGTCACTGGCTAGGGAAGATCTCCTGGAGCAGGCTATAGCAACCCACTCTAGTATTGTTGCCTGGAGAATCCCACGGACAGAGGAGCCTGGTGGGCTACAGTCCATAGGGTCTCAAAGAGTCGGACATGACTGAGCACAGCACAGGCAAAGTAACACGGACATATTTACAGGACAGAGAATTGTAGACATTATTTTGTAATAACTTTTTTTCACCTAGTACAAAGTATTTATTTTAATTGTAAAAGAAAACTTAAATTATAAAATTGCCATATTCTTATTGTAAATAATTCATATATTCAGAAGAATGTAAGGTAAACTGCAAGAAGTCCCTCTTGCAGTTGCCTACTTTCCAGATTTTTCATGCATATACAAATACATATGGATAAATATAAACATGTATGTGTGTATACAAATATGTACATGTACATACACACAGAGACATCTATATTATTTCACAAATGGGATCCTATTATAACAATGTTTAACAATTTACTTTTTAAGCATATAAAACTTGATCATCTGTTTCTTACCAGTACATAGAGATTTACTCCATTGCTTTTTTTCCTTCCAGTTTTTTTGAGACATAATCTACATAAGATTAGTAGTACTGTATAAGCTTAAGCTGTGGTGCATGATGATTTGACCCACATACACCATGAAGTGATTATCACAAGTCCAGTTACCACCTCCTGTAGGTATTGTGAACTTTAAAATGTAGTCACAACCTAGGAGTTCAAAGTCTCGTTTTATTTTTTGGGAATTTTTAGGACTTCAGCCTGGGAGACAGCATCTCAAGTGACCCTGAGAGAGCTACTCCAAGGAGGCAGGAGGAGGAGTCAGTTTAGACAGAAGTTTGCAGCAAGGGGCAGGTAGTTTGAACACTGAAAGATTCTTGTTAATTAAGGAAAACCAGATATCTCAGTTTAAGAAATTTAGTGCTTTTGTATGTATGGGAAGAGGCAAGAGTCTAGACTTACTGAAATCATTCCTTTCACGTGTATCTCAGCCATCTGGGGCCAGCAGCCTGCGGTTTGATTACTCATATTCTTAGTTCCTTGCTCACCATAGGGAGTGGTGGCAGCTTGTGGTGGAAGCTCGACTGCTGTCAGATAGCAGGCATTGCTCTTCCTGGGCTCAGAAATTCATATCTGGAGGGCTGGATTCACGGATGCTTGGGACATCCTTATTTATTGAGATGGCAGGAAATATTCCATTTCACAGTACAGAAGTAAAGAAATACAAAACTTTTTTTCTTGTGATGAGAACTTTCAGTACCCATTCTCTCCAAAATGTTCACACATAACATGCAGCAGTGTTAATATATTTAACATGTTGTACATGGCATCTTTGGTTCTCACTTATCTTATAACTAGAAGTTTGTACCTTTTCACAGCCTTCATCCGATTCTTTTCCCTATGCTGCCTTCCACTTCTGGTAACCACAAACGTTATCTCTTTTTTAAATGTTTCTGAAGTATAATTGACATACAACACTATGCTAGTGTCTGATACACAACATAGTGATTTAGTATTTCTTTGAATGGAATATAATCTATAGAAATATTGAATTACTATGTTATACATCTAAAACTAGGACTGTATATCAACTATACTTCAATAAAAGATAATTTAAAAAAAGAAAGACAGATGGATATTTAATAGAGAATAGAGCACTCATAGATGTCAATACTCCAGGCTTTGGTTTCCTCATTAGCGAGATGGAAATAATATCTACCCTAATTCTTGCCACCATTGCAGTGGTCAGAATGGATAATGCATTCAATACATCATAAAGTGCTAAGCTGCACAGCATGGAAAAAGGGCCAAAGGGATTCCAAGGGAGGGGAGAGAGGAAAGGGTTTAAGCAGGACTGGATCAAGAAGGACCTGACCCTTGTATATTTGATGAAATCTGCCCAACAGGTGGATGGATGTATGGACATACAAATAGGTGGACAGATGACATAGTCTCAAGAAATAAATAATAATTTAAAGACTTTAGAGAGAATATTAGATGTATATTAATTAAGGTGTGTGTGTGTGTGTGTGTGTGTGCTCACTCATGTCTGACTCTTTGCAACCTCATGAACTGTAGCCTGCCAGACTCCTCTGTCCATGGTATTCTCCAGGCAAGAATACTGGAGTGAGTAGCCATTTATGTCTCCTGCTTGACAGGCAGATTCTTTACTACTGGGAAAGAATAGTAGAGCCACCTGGGAAGCCCGTTAATTATGATATATGTTTTGAAAAATCACATTGGCATAAAGAAGTTCCCCAAGAACTTCACCATACGTATTTCTCGTTTTGGTGCCCAACTGAGGCAAGAGTGACAACTGGCTAGTGTGGTCCTGCAAGAAAGATGATGAGCCTGTGAAAGAAAAAGCATCATCTTGGCTTTTGCTTCAAAAATTATGTTATACCAAACTCCATGCTTTCTTAACATTGTTTCTGTTCTGTGCTATTCTTTGTCGCTCAGTCATGTCCAACTTTTTGCGACCCCATGGACTGCAGCCTGCCTGGCTCCTCTGTCCATGGGGATTCTCTAGGCAAGAATACTGGAGTTGGTTGCCATGCCCTCCTCCAGGGGATCTTCCCAACCCAGGGACTGAACCCACGTCTCCTGCATCACAGGCAGATTCTTTACCAGTTGGGCTATTTTCTACTAAGAGTAAAAAAAAAAAAAAAAAGTTACACAAGGAATAGAAAATGAAAGGGGAGAAGTGCACAAGTTGATTAAAGAATGCTTACTTTTGTGTGGTAAAAGTCTAAGATAATATGAAAGTTTCTTTTTCCTAAGATTTGCTGGTTGCCCAAGTCCCTCCCTTACTGAGGTAGCCAGATGCATTGCTCAGGGTTAGGGAGGAGATACACTATCCGCTTTGCTGCTGCTGGAGCTCATGGAAGTCTTCGGAGACTAGAAGCCAAGCTCTTTCTCACCTTTGAGCTGGTGTCTCCTGTTTCCTTCATCCAAATGCTCTTTTCTCTTTCTCAAGCCTGGTTCTTTCTTATTATTCAGGTCTTGGCTTAAATATTATCACAGTGAGGATTCCCTGTTCACCCAGGGCTTTCTACCACAACATCCTGTTTTAATTTTCTCTAGAGCTTTTACTAGTGTCAATATTTTTCATGTATTTATTTGTTTGCTTTCTTATTGTCCTCCTTCCCGACTGGAACACATGCTCTCTGAGGGGAAGGACTTTGTCTTTTTTTTTTTTTAATTATTGTGCACACATGGCTTCTCTCTAGTTGTGGTGCATGCATGGAGCTCAGTTGTTATGGTGTGAGGGCTTGGTTGCCCCTGGGCGGATGGGATCTTAGTTTCCCAACCAGGTATCCAACCCATGTCCCTATTATTGGAAGGCAGATTCTTAAGCACTGAACTACCTGGGAAGTCCTATGACTTTGTCTTATTTGCCATCATATCCCCAGTGCCTGGTTCCTGCTGAATAGTGGTAGCTCAGTAAATATTAGATGAGTGAATTAATGAGGTCACTCCTTGAAGAAGAGGAAGAGAAGGGAAATGATGACCACTGAGTAACTACCCAAAATAAACTGAGAAGAAGCTGGCAGTGATTTGGGTTTAGACTCAAGAAGTAGGATGAGGCTTTCTGCCTTCTAGGGCTTTGTGTGTGTTAAGTCACTTCACTTAACACACTTTGAGACCCCATGAATTGCAGCCCGCCAGGCTCCTCTGTCCATGGGATTCTCCAGGCTGGAATACTGGAGTGGGTTGCCCTGCCCTTCTCCAGGGAATCTTCCCAACCCAGGGATCAAATCCAAGTCTCTTAAGGCTCCTGCAGGCAGGAGGAATCTGGCGGGCAGGTTCTTTCCCACTAGTGCCACCTGGGCTTGAGAGATGGCATGATTTCAGCTCTAGAAAAATCGAGAAAGTTTTGCTTTTGTAACATCTAGCTCTAGCACTAGAGGATTCATATGTGCTGCGCAATTAAATTCAAAACTAGTGTCTGATTTGATGGGAAAGATTTTATTAATGATTTAAACAACAGACCTAATTATAGTCCCTAACTATATATGTGACATTTGACCAAAGTAAATATAAAAATATTTCTGATTTCTTTGAAACACTGTCAGTTTCACATATTGTAAAACTTTTTAGAATTTCAGAGAGGCCATTGATTTTTCTAAAGACTCCTCTGAAAAGATAATTAAAGCTGTCTGTCCTAGCTTTCAAATATATTTTTCATTTTTATATAATTGTAAGTTCTTTTAAATCTGTACTTGGCTAAATAATATATAGAATTAAGCTAATAATTTTGTTTAATTCTAACAATTTGAATTTAACCTGTTGCTAAAGCTCATTTTCAAGAGGAAGGGTACGAATCTCCAGTTAGTTTTCTTGAAATTCTAACTGATTTAAAGTCTATCTTTTCCCCTGGGCTTTAAACACCAGGGATGGGAGAGGCAGGCAAAACCTGCTGAGAATGTTTGGGAGCAACTTGTCTTCACACCATACAAGAAAAGAATCAATGAAAGGAAGGGCAAGAAAGAAGAGAGTGGAAGGTCAGCAAGGAGGGGAGTTCTCACAGTGAGAGAGATAAGTTATAAACATTTGCTAAAGGCAAACGCACTGTTTATTTAAACACTTGCAAGTGAGAAGCTGTTTGACTATCTTGTAGACCAGGCCAATTTATTTAAAATCTAACCAGTCATCTAAATCAGTGCTGCCCCATAGCTGTGGCTCCTGGATACTCAAAATGTGAAGTGTACAACTGTGGAACTGAATTTTTAAATTTTATTTTAATTGATATAAGTTTAATTTAAATTTAAATAGTCACATGTGACTGGTGGCTGTCATTGAATAGCACACATTTGGATACTCAGCTAAAGTATGTTTTAATTTACTGTTTCTCAGAACATTAAAGACATCATAGTTACACTTTAAAATTAATGTAGGGAGCTAGTTTTTTGGATAAGTGTAGATCCAACCACAAAAATGTTGAGGAGTAGCATAGTGAGAATCTCCTAATCTCCTTCTCATTGTGTCTAATGTTCTCATGTTTCCCTTTTTGGAAACCAAGAAGCAAGTTTCTCCTGTTTCTTTAGTGCTTTTAGCAGAGATTAAAAAAAAAAAAAGAGTCCAACCACCATGTCTTCATCTGAAATACTACCCATCTGGACACTTAGTATTCAGTTATTTGTTTTTGCCCTGAAGAATTCAGTTGACTGCTGGTATTCAATTTTTTCTTGGTGATGATCATTTTGGAGATGGAGAGTTGTTGGCTTGCTATACTATGGGTTAAAATCCTTTGGGCTGCCTATGTTTTCAGACCCACTAGAGCTACCTGATGGGAGGGCAAGCTGGAGGAGGGTCCAATGGAAATGCATTAGGGTACAACTATTCTGGAGATAATCACATGGTTTTGTAGTTTTCATTTTTTAATCCATTTTTTAACTTGGTCTATCTTTTCCTCAACTACAAGTCTTTTGGTGGTGGTGGTGGCATGGGATGGTGTGGTTTTGGCTTAATTTTGTTTAAGAGACGAGGAAAGGCAATCCAAGATGTCCTAGAACTGCAGGGCTGGACGTCCTAGATTTGTAGGTAGCACAAGCAGTCTAGAAGAGACAGGCAATATAGGATGCCTGCTGTGTGTCTAATTTTATACCTTACTGCTGGTAAGTGTCTATTGTGCAAGAGTGAAAAAAAGGATTTGGAGCCTTAGACATCCAAAGAAATGCATCATTACAAACAGTCCTATTTACACTTTCAGTGGAGTTGGACCATGGAGGGTGCTAGACCTCTCTCCTAAAACAGAAGGACACAGTAATGCACTTGTTTAGGTGTTACAAAATTAATTTTTTTCACACAAAATTATTTTTGTTAAATTTCACCTTTCAAATTTTGTACCATCACTGTGAATTCATAGTATACATTTTTATTCATATTATTTATTCTTTTTAATAAATTTATTGAATATAGTTGATTTACAATATTGTGTTAATCTCTGCTAAACAGCAAAGTGACTCAGTTATACATATATACAGATACATAATCTTTTTCATACACTTTTCCATTATGGTTTAATCACAGGATAGTGAATATAGCTCCCTGTGCTTGCTTGTTTCCCTTGTTGCCAGACAGTTAAATTCTTGATATAGCAGTCTTTACCTGGGGGCAGAAGTGAAATGTTTCTTCCACTCTCACTGTCCTCCTATGCCTTCCAAAAACTTGAAAATAAAGTTGCCTCTGAAGATCATCTCCCAGATGGCGCCATGGTAAAGAATCTGCCTGCCAACACAGAAGACACAGGTGACTCGGTTTTGATCCCTGGGTCAGGGAGATCCCCTGGAGAAGGAAATGGCAACCCACCCCATTATTCTTGCCTGGAAAATTCCATGGACAGAAGAGCCTGGAAAGCTACAGTCCACGGAGTCGCAAAGAGTTGGACACAACTGAGCATGCAGATATTGTACAATCTGTGGATAAAACCCTAAAATCTATCTACGTGGCAGCCATGGAGTATACCATACAGTTGTCCCTCAGGAGAGAACCTGGGTTAAGAACTGTCATTAGCTGGTAGCCTCCAGCTGCCATACTTTAGGAATCTACTAAGATGCATGCCAAGGCCACCAGGCTATTCCCAGTCAATGGCAGAAGTACTACAGCCAGGCCCAACCCAGGTCTCCTCTAACAGGCTCCCTGAGGGAGCTTCTTGATGATGTGGCCCGGCTTTTGCTCAGGACTGCACTGTTACCCAAAGTTCTTCCAACCCAACCCCACTTCTTTCTCTAACTCCTTTCACAGGTGCCAGTCTGCATTGCAGTCTGAGGCTCCCCATCTACTCGTGCCTCCTCTTCCTTTTATCTCCCACAGGCATTTCTTGGACACCTAAGTCTGTACTAGTGTCTGCCTCCCAGAGGACCAAACCAACACCACACAAAATGAAAGAGATTAGTTCCCTTGAATTACCAAGGAGAAATAATCTTGAAGGGCATTCTCAATGGTGAGAATATAAGCTGGGTCTGCTCTATTCAACACTGTATATCCAGGACTTAGTGCAGCAATTGACATAAAGTAGACTCTCAAAAATTTATGAAAGGAAGAGAGGGAGGGAGGAAAGGAAGATTTTGGATTAGCTGAGATTAAAAAATCAAATTAAACTTTGTTGTTGTGTTGCTATTGGTCAGTCCTCAAGTCTTGTTTGACTCTGTGCAATTCCATGCATGCCAGACTTCCCTGTCCTTCATCATCTCCCAGAGTTTGCTCAAATTCATGTCCATTGAATCAGAACTGTAGCATTATAAGGAAAAACATGTAGTTAGAAGAGGCTGGTCAGTTTGGCATTTAGAAAAGGGCACTTCAAAGAGTAAAAAATTTGTTATTGCATTCTCAGCACTGTCTAGGGACGATGCATACACACATTCAAAGCTGCATCCTTATCTACATATGCATAAACAGTACATGTACAGAAAATGCTGGGTATATTATACATATATGTTCATATATTACTTTGTTCAGAATTCTCAATATTTACCAAAAATAAAGCACAAAGTTCAAAGGAAAATGAAACAAACAAAAAAAATCTCTCCACACTGCCAATGGAAACATTACCAATTGAGAAAACAGACAATGCCAGCTCCAGGCACAGACACAGCACTTCTGTTGGTACAACTTCTCATTTGTGCAATTAGTTCTATACAGAGAGCCAGGGTACTCCTGTCATTAGCGTCTGGCAAACATCCCTCAGTTAGGATGTTGCAATTGCAGTGTCCCTGAGAAGAGGCTCTGGACTCTGTCAAGAGCTGTAATCCTATTAAATTCCATCAAACAAGTCTCATGCAAATTTTTAAAATGAATAACCACTTAATATCCACAATAAATATATGTTGATGTGCAAACCTTCGGGCTTCATTTAAATTTATGCAAAGTGATATTTTCTTACATATATCTTCTTTCGCAATTATCTTAGTGGAAAAAAATACGTATTCAGAGTTCAACTCTTTTCTTAGGAAAAATGAAGTTTTCGTTGGGATTATTTCAAAAGCATTTATAAGACTATAAAATGTCTTTAGAACTCTGAAGTCAAAGGCCTTGGGACACATACTTGAAGCTAGTTTTATTAATAGCATGGATTTAGAACTGTGTTCATAGCCATAATTTATATATATTTATATATAAACATATTCAGGTACTATACTGCATATAAATTCTTTACACATAATTTTATATTAATAAATTCTTTATATATAAAGTTTTTAGAGAAATTCTTAAATTTAATTTTGTTTAATTTTTATTCATTCTCAAATTGCAATATCTCTACAGAAATGCTTAAAAGAAAACAAACTGCGTAATTCACAGCACTCTAAAGAATGTCTTAATGATTCAGTCTCATAGTTCTGCAGTCTTTGTTTACATATAATATTTATTTGTATAATGGCTTTTAGCTAGTTACCTCACTTTTTCAAAAGCAATAACCCCTAAACAATCTTGCAACTCATAACAAACAAGGTTCAGATTGCAAACACAATTTTTTTTATTCCAGATGTTTAACGAGCAATGAATGTGAATCTTTTCCTTGAGGGACAAATAAAAGACAATTAAGTGGATGTAGATTTGCTAGTTCTGCCTGTGATTAGAATTGGTTTCTCCAAATAGCAGTTTAGAAGAGCGATGAGTAAGCAGGAAGTGACTTGTGAATGGAGTTAAAATAGAAAAAGATAAACCACCATTCCTCTTAGGAAGTCATGTTCAGCCTGTCATTGCAGTAATGTTGACACTATAAAATTATCATTGATTTTCTCTATTAGTAACTTTCCCAAAATCAAAGAAGGACTTGGATTGAAAACAAACTCTTCAAATCCCTAGATACAATTTTATAGTAGAAGAGGCACATCAGAAAGGACGGGGAACAAAATGGACACCAGTGTCATCTTCGGGAGGCAAAGTTAATGGTGATTTTCTTCTTTCTCTTTTTAAATGTGTTCCAGATTTTACATCATAAGCATGTATTTCCTTTTTATTGAGGGAAATTTTGACTTAAAAAATAAAAAGACGAAGACATGGTGACCGAAGATGAACACCCACATAGCTTAAGAGAGGGTTTCAGTTTTCGCTCCTTAGGGTTGGGTCTGACACCAAACTCTTGAGCTTTGAGAATCAGTGAGGAGGGCATAGGACCTCAGGGTGGTCTAGGGCAAAGGGATCTGAGCTAATACTCTGTGGTACTCTGGTATTTCTTATTCCAGTCTCCTGGTTCCTTGTTAATGGGCAATCACGGTGGCATTCCTCTAATCTCTGGGGTCCCATCACTTTCCCCCAAGTGACTCCACTGCACTGCCTTCTTGAAGACAGCTGCCATCTTGGCATGACTCATGATTATGAGTAAAGTTGAGTCCTGGTGAGATAGCTGGATGAGTTAGCTACAAAAAGCATCCAAATGACTTTTTTTACTTAATTATGGGATGTATATCTAACAAATAAAAAGAAATCTCTTACCTACAGTTAATAATAATCATTCTTTTAGGCAAATGTTTATCCCCAAAAGTCAACATAATAAAATCATTCGGAGGTGTTTTGGTTTGATTTGGTCATGTTGATAATTATACTCTATACTTCATGACCCTCAGTATCATTAATGTTCCACTCACTGAGGACTTTTTAGGATCAAGTTAGTTTTTTGACTAACACTGGTACTTGTATCTTTTCTCATGACCAAGTCTTATTCTGTGGTAGAATCTTGGGTTCCCAACAGAATCTTTTCCAAATTCTTGGAGGTTCATCTTCATGTGGAAATTGAATAAGTTGTTTCTCTGAAGCATTTACCTCAGGCTCACTCCTCTTTCCTATAACATCTGCTTACATGCTGCTTCCAGAGGGTAGAAGAACCTTTTCGCCAATACCTCCAGTAGAAGAGATGCAGGTTCGATCCCTATGTTGGGAAGATCCCTTGGAGAAGGAAGTGGCATCCCACTCCAGTATTCTTGGACAATCCTGTGGACAGGGGAGCCTGGCGGGCTACAGTCTGTGGGGTTGCAAATAGTCTGAGGCAACTTAGCACTAAACAACAACAGAAGAGTCCTGGGAGAGCTCTCTGATTGGACAGTCCTTGGTCACACGCCCCAAGGCCGGCAGGTGAGGCAGAGGCTGGAGAAATACCGAAAATGAAGTCAGTGTTCCTGGGTGCATATACACAGCATATATCCATCAACTCCAGGCACCATCTCCATGTACACTGAACTTAGAATCCCCTGCAAGGCTCTGTTGAATTGATGCACAATGTTGATCAAGAGCCTGGACTTTCTAGTCAATGTGAGTTCCAATTCTAGCATTTCTTTTACATATGGCAGGTTTTGGTTTATTGGTTAACCTCTATACATCTCAGAATCTTCACCTGTAAAAATAGTGATAATCATTTTTACTATATAGGGTTTTTGAGATAATTAAACAAAATATTGTTACAAAGCATTTATATCACAGTTTCTGGTGTATAATATTGAAAGTGAAAGTGAAATTCGCTCAGTCCAGTCATGTATAGTCATGGACTATACAGTCCATGGAATTCTCCAGGCCAGAATACTGGAGTGGATAGCCTTTCCCTTCTCCAGGGGATCTTCCCAACCCAGGGATCAAACTCAGGTCTCCCGCATTGCAGGCGGATTCTTTACCAGCTGAGCCACAAGGGAAGGCCATAATATTAGTGCTCAGTAAAAGTTAGAGATGGTGATGATGATTATGGTGATGATGTTGATGGTGATGATTTATCATGGAGTGCTTCCATTGGACAAAGTTTCATTCCAAACCAGGGAAATGTTGCTGACCTCTTTGTCCAATACGGGCAGATGAGTGGAGTTGGTTTCATTCAACACACATTAGGTTTCTTCAGGACCTGTTTACATAAAGACCACCTGGGAGCCGATTTCCTGAATCAGTTCAGTTGCTCAGTCATGTCTGACTCTTTGCGACCCCACGGACTGTAGCATGCCAGGCTTCCCTGTCCATCACCAACTCCCAGAGCTTGATCAAACTCCTGTGCATTGAGTCGGTGATGCCATTCAACCATTTCATCCTCTGTTGTCTCCTCCTCCCACCTTCAATCTTTCCCAGCATCAGGATCTTTTCCAATGAATCTGTTCTTCACATCAGATTTCCTCACTCAGTTCAGTTCAGTTCAGTCACTCAGTCATAGAGATAGGTTAATGGAACTTCGTATATTCCCCTGTCTTGGACATTAATCATATTTGTGCCTGCCATTATTTTTTGAGTTGCTTTTTAATATTGAGAGAAATTTATACAACATGCAATTCTTATCACCCACAAAGAGCTGAGCTCCTAGCTTTTCTTGCAGCTGAGATGCAGGCACGTGACATGAACATTACCATATGCACTTGCAGGAGACTCATTCAAGAGATCCAAGCAAAGAGGGTCTGTGATGAGCTTTCCTTCTGTAGGTGGCAGCAGAGCTGTCTGGCCTTTGAGGTAGGAGTGTTGGAGACTGAATTTCATGGGCAGAAATTCATGAGCTATGCTCACAGAGGTGGCAGTGGCAACAAGTTGAAGTACTTGCATTTAGTGCTTAGCCTTGGTGGCAGCAATGTCAACAGATTTCTCATGGGGCCATTTCTGAAGCAAGGTTTTGTCTATTATTCTGGGGGAAATAGCCTTGAAATAAGTTTCCCCAGTTCTCTTAATGGTAATATAAACTACCTTCTCTTTTAAAATACATTCCTTATACTGCTTGAGCCAGCCAGAATAAACTCAGTTGTTTGAAGATAAGAAGACTAACGAGTACAATTCCCTTCCAATGTTCTGTTCTTAGGAGGAATAGTTTGGCTACTAGTCATCAAAAAAAAAAAAAAATTTGAAGTTTTAATTTCCAAAATCCTTGGTGACAAGAACAGAGTATCTATGCACAAGAATTCAAAGATGACAGAGTGTTCCTAAATGTTGATAGTACCTAGAAAACTGAATTCAGGAAAGGCATTTCATCACTTAAGTGTTAATATCATAACTCTACACTATTATATTTTCCTAGATAAAAGAATACAGGGAGATTCCAGTGTGATAGTTTTGAAGAATGACACACGTTACGGAAACAAACATCCTGAACATTGTATTGTCACTAACTTGGGCTGCATAAAAAAAAAATTCTACACATTGCTTTCCATATACTTTTCATTTCCTTTATATATTTGGAGCACTTATAAATCTTGAGACTCGTGTGCTGCAGTTGGAGCAGTGTCGAGTTCAAGGAAGCACAGAGCACACCTGAGTTCCAGATATGGCTCATGCCCCTAAGAGAACAAATGGGAGGGATGTAAGGATAGAACCCAGCTTCCTATTATGTCCTCTCTCGGCCTCTCCTCTTCAATCTGATGCAGAGCCCTCATTGTGGTTCAGGTGCCTTTCAGGGTAATTAGAGATGATCATAGCTGAGATTAAAAGGCCACTTAAAATGTACTGAAAACAAGTTCCAAATTTTCACAGCAGATATTGAAAAACTGTTTAGAATTTTACCTTCAAAAACAAAACTAAAAATTTTTAAATTAAATTTTGTATTTAACAAAATTTCATCTATATTTGCAGCTATGTGCCAATTCTCAAAATACTGAATCAAATGTGGATTTTTCAGAATAATTTTCCCTATGAAAATGCATTTGAGCAAGATACAAACGTTCTTCCCTCCACCTTTGACTTTCACAAAATCATAAAGTAGATTACTTTAGAAAAAAAATAGCTTAGGGAGTTTTAATTGTTCACACAGGCATCTCTAATATTTTTGGCATTAAAAATTTTTTTTTTTTTGGTCAGAGACTTTTAGCTTTTTTCCTTCAGTTGTTCACTGGAGTGATTGTTCTAGGTTTTCATTTGTCAAAAAAGTCCATCATCCCTCCACTTCTTTCAACATCACTTGTTTCCATCTTGTGAGATTCTGGACCTTTTACAAGATCAGTACTGCACCATGAATTAAATGTGCAATGTATTTATGTTGCATTTTCAGATATTTGCAAGGTTGATGAACTGACCAGGTACTAACTAACAAAGATGTTGACATATTGGGCCTAGCTAGGGAGTTTCCCAGGTGGCTCAATGGTAAAGAATCCACCTGTTATGCAGGAGACACAGGAGAAGTGTGTTTGATCCCTGGTTCTGGACGATCCCCTGGAGTAGGAAATGGCAATCTGCTCCAGTATTCTTGCCTGGAAAATGCCATGGACAGAGGGGCCTGGAAGGCTACAGTCCATGGGGTCGCAAAGGGTCGGACACAACTGAGCGACTGAGTACAGACAGTTTAGTTCAGTTGCTCAGTCATGTCTGACTCTTTGTGACCCCGTGAACTGCAGCACGTCAGGCCTCCCTGTCCATCACCAACTCCCGGAGTCCACCCAAACCCATGTCCATCAAGTCGGTGATGCCATCCAACCATTTCATCCTCTGTCGTCCCCTTCTTCTCCTGCCCTCAATCTTTCCCAGCATCAGGGTCTTTTCAAATGAGTCAGCTCTTCGCATCAGGTGGCCAAAGCATTGGCGTTTCAGCTTCAACATCAGTCCTTCCAATGAACCCTCAGGACTGATCTCCTTTAGGATGGACTGGTTGGATCTCCTTGCAGTTCAAGGGACTCTCAAGAGTCTTCTCCAACACCACAGTTCAAAAGCATCAATTCTTTGGCGCTCAGCTTTCTCTATTGTCCAACTCTCACATCCATACATGACCACTGGGAAAACCATAGCCTCGACTAGGCCGACCTTCATTGGCAAAGTAATGTCTCTGCTTTTTAATATGCAATCTAGGTTGGTCATAACTTTCCTTCCAAGGAGTAAGCGTCTTTTAATTTCATGGCTGCAGTCACCATCTGCAGTGATTTTGGAGCTCAGAAAAATTAAGTCTGGCACTGTTTCCACTGTTTCCCCATCTATTTGCCATGAAGTGATGGGACCGGATGCCATGATCTTTGTTTTCTGAATGTTGAGCTTTAAGCCAACTTTTTCACTCTCCTCTTTCACTTTCATCAAGAGGCTCTTTAGTTCTTCTTCACTTTCTGCCATAAGGGTGGTGTCATCTTCATATCTGCAGTTATTGATCTTTTTCCTGGCAATCTTGATTCCAGCTTGTGCTTCATCCAGCCCAGTGTTTCTCATGATGTACTCTGCATATAAGTTAAATAAGTAGGGTGATAATATACAGCCTTGACATACTCCTTTCCCAATTTGGAACCAGGCTGTTGTTCCATGTCCAGTTCTAACTGTTGCTTCCTGACCTGCATACAAATTTCTCAAGAGGCAGGTCAGGTGGTCTGGGATTCCCATCTCTTTCAGAATTTTCCACAGTTTATTGTGATCCACACAGTCAAAGGCTTTGGCATAGTCAATAAAGCAGAAATAGATGTGTTTCTGGAACTCTCGCTTTTTCGATGATCCAGAGGATGCTGGCCATTTGATCTCTGGTTCCTCTGCCTTTCCTAAAGCCAGCTTGAACATCTCAAAGTTCACGGTTCACGTATTGCTGAAGCCTGGCTTGGAGAATTTTTTTTTTTTTTTTTATGCTGCAAAAAGCTTTATTGTTTCCTTTTGGTCCAAGGCTTGAGGGAGGGCTCCAGGGTGTTAAAAAGCTGCCTAGTGGCTGCAGAGAGGGGCTTCAGGCAGCCCTGATGTTAGGTGGGTTCTTCAATGGCCACTGGTCTCCAGAAGCTCCTAGTCGTGCTTGAGGATGAGCCTTTCTAAGAGATAGTCGCCCAACCCAGCCTGGAGACCAGCCAGCCTGAGGAGGTTGGTCAGGTGGTCACCCATCTTCTTGATGAGTTTCACTTCCTCATCTAGGAAGTGGTTCTCCAGGAAGTCACAGATGTGGGGGTCTCCGTGGGCAGAAGCCAGGCCATGCAGATCCAACAGGGCTTGATTCAGGTTCTTCTCTACGAGAAGGGCGGCTTCCATAGCGTCCTGGGTTTTACCCCACTCATTTTGAGATGGCTTTTGCACGTCCAGGAAGAGGGCGCGGGCGCCACGCTGTTTTTGCATTTTCAAGAGACGCTCCGCGCCCTCGCGCTTCTCCTTGGCCAATTCGCGAAAAAAGTGACCTACACCCTCCAGGGCCACATCGTCGCGGTCGAAATAGAAGCCCAGAGAGAGGTAGGCGTAGGAAGCCCGCAGTTGCATGTTAACCAGGCGGTTGACGGCGGCCTCCACCTCGGTAGAATAATTCTGACGAATCTGGGAGCTTAGATTCGGTAATAATCTGGTCGGTAATAATGAGTTAAAAAATGGTGGCTGGTCCCGGTGATCGCGGACAGCTGGGTGGCTGACTCGGAGGTTGCGACTGGAAAAAAGGTTGGAGGGTGATCGGAGGCTGGAGCAAGGGGCGTCCCTGCGTCTGTTCCGTCCAAGCACTGTTGAAGCAAGAGACAGATCTGCGGGGCCGCCCCTGCACTTCTGGCTTGGAGAATTTTAAGCATTACTTCACTAGCGTGTGAGATGAGTGCAACTGTGCGGTAGTTTCAGCATTCTTTGGCATTGCCTTTCTTTGGGATTGGAATGAAAACTGACCTTTTCCAGTCCTGTGGCCACTGCTGAGCTTTCCAAATTTGCTGGCATATTGAGTGCAGCACTTTCACAGCGTCATCCTTCGGGATTTGAAATAGCTCAACTGGAATTCCATCACCTCCATTAGCTTTGTTTGTAGTGATGCTTACTAAGGCCCTCTTGACTTCACATTCCAGGCTGTCTGGCTCTAGGTGAGTGATCACACCATAGTGATTATCTGGGTCGTGAAGATCTTTTTTGTACAGTTCTTCTGTGTATTCTTGCCACCTCTTCTTAATGTCTTCTGCTTCTGTTAGGTCCATACCATTTCTGTCCTTTATTGAGCCCATCTGTGCATGAAATGTTCCCTTGTTGTCTCTAATTTTCTTGAAGAGATCTCTAGTCTTTCCCATTCTATTGTTTTCCTCTATTTGTTTGCACTGGTCACTGAGGAAGGCTTTCTTATCTCTCCTTGCTATTCTTTGGAACTCTGCATTCAAATGGGTATATCTTTCCTTTTCTCCTTTGCTTTTCACTTCCCTTCTTTTCACAGCTGTTTGTAAGGCCTTCTCAGAGAGCCATTTTGCTTTTTCGCATTTCTTTTCCATGGGGATGGTCTTGATTCATGTCTCCTGTACAATGTCACGAACCTCCATCCATAGTTCATCAGGTACTCTGTCTATCGGATTTAGTCCCTTAAATCTATTTCTCACTTCCACTGTATAGTCATAAGGGATTTCATTTAGGTCATACCTGAATGGTCTAGTGGTTTTCTCCACTTTCTTCAAAATGTACACACAGGTGTTGATATTATGTACACACAGGTGCTGATATTATGCAGCAAAATACATTTGAGTGTGGTCTGATTTTGTTAGTGGTTAGTCCACTGGTGAATATCCTCATACTCTTATGACTTTGAGTCTCTGTGCAATTTGGTTTACTGCAAAGGCTGGGTAATATACACTTTGAACAACAAGGATCACCTCACCTACCACTCTGCATCCACAGGGTTTGGTCCCCTCCACCTTTCCCCTTTCCTAGTGCCTGGAATTCTGTGGCTACCTACCACCATAGCAACACTGCATCTCTGAAGTCCAAAAATCGGTCTCACTGAAGGTTTTTACATGAACCTTCAGAGTCCACTTGGGTCTGTCTCAATTTTAACACATTAAACTTCTCGGGACATTAAAGGTTTATAATTTTGGTCAGAATTGTAGTTCCAAGTTAAATATTCATTTCTAACAGCAAATAATAAGGTCTTAGTAAATTTCTAAAATCATATGGTAACATTCATGTCTTTTTACATATCTCAACAATAACAGAACTATCAGTGCTGAAACTCTAACTTTTTTAGTGAGGATATAAACACAGTAATAAACACAGTCATTATATAAACACATAAATTAAGAAAAGAGTTGTTGCGTACTTATGTTCAGTTATCTATCCACTTAGTCATGTTTAATACTTTGTTTTTTAATTTAAAATTTTGAAAACTTAGCTTAGTCCTAAGAATGAAGTATTTTCTGGCTATGATCACTTCAAATCATTACCAGAAAGTGAGTTGAGTAATATTTTCACTCTATAATTTAAAACTCTGACTTTTCAATAAAATATCATCTAAAACACATATGCTATTGGACAGCATACTCTTGAAACATGTGCAAAATAAACAATCATTTATTTTCCTATTTGCTGTTTTAAAACAATTTTATTGGGTTGAGGGTGTAGGTTTCAGGATGTAATGTTGTTTGCCAAATTCTGTGATCCTTTTTTTCTTTTCTTAATGTCTCACAGGGTGTGGTGCCTTTAGAAAATTTTTTAAAAGTTGTAGTTCTTGGTGTATTTTTCCTTCACTTTTTCAAAAATAGTTAGAAAATCTAAACCCCACAGGGAAATTCTGGTTCCTACTATTGACTCCTGGAATCCACTTTTCTAAAAATAAGATTATTCTATGTAGCCAACTTTTGTTTATTTCCTTTATGTATTTATGAGTATTTATGTTCTTAACACTATAGGTTCTTAACACTGTAGGTTCATTATTAGAAATGAAGTCTTGGTAAGTACTATCTTAATGCTTATTATTATTATTCTGCTTAGAATGGTGAAAATAATGTAGGAGGAACATCTAAAAGGAGGCATGTAAATTCAGCTATATCCCTTTTGTGGGGACCTGGTCATTGAAAAACCTCAGTGAATCCATTCTGTTCTTGTTTTTCTTTTACTACTCTATGGTTATTGAGAAACACTTAGCCAAATAAATATTTAAAATTAGTCTTGACTCCATAAGACTGCAATTGTTCTTAGAAAAACAAATTCTCTGTAAAAAGTAATTAATACTACAGAAAAAGACATTGTTGGAAAATATCTTTTTAAAAAGAGATGCTAGCAAAGAAATACTATTTTCAAAACATAACAGGGGATAGTGAGAACTGATGATCCGGATTTTGTCTTATATTTGGCACAATAATGATAATTCAGTCACAAATCGCATGGCTGAAAACTCGTTTCTAACTCCTAATCCCCCTCCCAAATAGAAACTATGTCCCTATTCTCACACACCAGTAAATACATAAAAGAATCTACTGACACTGTACGTGTGTATGTATAGACGGGTGTGTGTGTGTGTAGGTCCGTGTTTGCTTAAAGTAAGAGAACTAGGGTAGGAGTTAAAATATGATAGAATCCCTCTTTTATTTTCCCCTTTCTATCCTTGGAGCTGGGTGTTTGAAGGAGGAACCCTACGTTTTCCAGCAACCAGCTAGCGTCAATACTTTTTATTTAAAAGCAACTAGAGAAAAACACCCCCTAAAGCAAACCAAGGTCACACCACCCCCTATCATCTGTAGATCAAGGCACCGAGTCCCATTTGGGTACCACTTGGCAGGGGGTTCTCTTTCATCCTTCTCCTCACCGCCCCTGCCGGCGGGATGTGACCAGGACTGCGGGTCTCGGGGTGCCAGCGAGGAGCCGCCCGCCCGCCCCAAGAAAGGAGGAGGCTCCGGCCTGGGAGCCGCCCCCTCTCGCCGCTGGAGAACAAACGGGATATTCAGCAGTGGCCTGTGGCTGCCAGAGCAACTCCTCAGGGGACATCCAGCGGCGAAGCAGACTGCACCGTAATCGCCTCTAGAAAAGCGCCCCGGCCCCGCCTGCCGCGCACACCCAGCTACCTGGGCTGCCCCGCGGCGGCGCGTGCGAGCGAGCGGGAGAAGCCGGGGTGCGGGGCGCGCCGGGGCGGGAGCCCGGGCGGGTGCGGAGCGCGCGGTGCTCCGGTGTGCGCGCCGGGGTGGGGCGAGCCCCGAGCGTCTTCACCAGCCATGAGGGGCGCGGGCGCCTGGGCCCCGCTCTGCCTGCTGCTGGTCGCCGCCGCCCAGCACTCGCGTCCGCAGCTCTCCGAGAGGTAACGCGACCCCCAACCGCACCCCTCCCCTCCTTCCTCCTAGCCCCTCGCCCGCTGCTTTACTTTACCCAGTTCGCTTTGGGGCGCCGGGGGACCCACGCGCCACCGGGACACGGGACGGCGCCCGTCGTCGGGGCTCCCTCCTGCGCCCCCAGTTTCGCCCGCTGGACGGCCCTGCAGCTGGCCAGCCACCACGTGGTAGGGGCTTAACCTGCCCTGGGTCTCCTCTGCCCGCAGCTTTATGCGGGTGCAAAGAAGCACTGGGGCCCAAATATGTGAACTTTGGTTTACTTCTGTTTTCTTCCCTGGAGACGCTTTGCCCAGAGGCTTAAGCCTACGGAAAAGCCCGAGTTGCCCGGCGCCCGGGAGCAGCTCTCGGAAAGTTAACTCTTCACCAACCTCTGAGCTGCCGGATGGCTCCAGGACCTGGGCTGGGGACTCGTCCTATGGCCAACTTTGGCATCTCCTTTTCCACCTCCATCACCATCAACATCCCTTTTCAGTGGGAGGCTCTGCCAATGGCCAACTATTTTCCAAAACAGGGAGAATTAGGCATCTCTCTTCATCTAGGAAATTAAAACTTTCCCACATTAACTAATTACTTGTCTGTCTTTAAAACCATGCACTTCACAGAGCCTAGCTCTCACCTTTTCTCTCTCACTCCCCCTAGTTACATTTTCTATTTACCATTTTCCAGTGATGTCTTATCACTTGATACGGACTTGATTGCATATGGATGGTGGATGGATGGATGGATAGATCGGTAGATTGATCTTGTTATTATAGTGTTACTATGGTGGAGATCATTGTAGCTGGACTGAATGTTTTATTAGGCTATAATTTAAATATTCTAAGAGCTAATAAGTATTTCAAATTCCCTATATGATGCAGGCACTTAATAGTCAGTATTCATTTTATCCCTATTAATAAACTACGTCTTTCTGAAATTGACAGTGAATTGTTAGGCTCTGTTTCAGATTTCTTTTCCTCTTATTTTCCCAGACCTGTTTTCACATGTGGCGGCATTCTTACCGGAGAGTCTGGATTTATTGGCAGCGAAGGTTTTCCTGGAGTGTACCCTCCCAATAGCAAATGTACCTGGAAAATCACAGTAAGCAGTTTTTAAAAGATTATTCTCCAAAAATGAATACTGAAAACTGGAAGACCTGCTGCTTTTCTCCTCTGGTGACAGAATTTGGGTTGGGGGTAAATGTCTGAAATAGTGAAATGTTGGCTTTGCCTCAACTATTTGGGAGATTTTTAATAGAACTGATGGTGTCCTGCGTTAACAATTAGAAAGGGCTCGAGATAATGCTTGGAGGGATAAATTCTTAAAGCAGATGTGTTTTCTGAAAACCCAGTTGGACTCAGCTGAATTTCATGGATTCTGAATGAAGGCTATTTTCAAGCAAAGGCCCCTTGTAAAGACTTTTAGGAGCTATTTATTGCTTGTGCCTTTCATAAATGTCTCCCAGTGGTGGATAGAAAATCAAAGGTAGTACTCACCTCTGACTACTTTATATCCATTGGAGGGCGGTTAGGCAAAAGAAAAAGAAAAAAAAAAAAGAATCCTATTAATGTCTGACTTAAAACCACCCTAAAGGGACTTCCCTGGTGGTCTAGTGGCTAAGACTCTGAGCTTCCAATGCAGAGGGCAAGGGTTTGAGCCCTGGTGGGGGAAGTTCCACATGCTGCAACTAAAAGTTAGCGTGCTGCAGCTGAAAAGGATCCCACAACGCAAGATCCTGCATGCTGCAGCTGAGACCTGGCATAGACAAATAAGTAAATACTAAAACAATTAAATGATTGTTCTCACAACTGCATTTGGGGGGAATGGATATTTTTGAAAAACCACCATTAAAGGCAATCTAAAAATAGAGAATAATAATAACTTAGTGGGGAAAAGGGCTTCCCTTGTAGCTCAGCTGGTGAAGAATCTGCCTGCAATGTGGGAAGCCAGGGTTCGATCCCGGGGTTGGGAAGATTCCCTGGAGAAGGGAACGGCTACCCACTCCAGTATTCTGGCATGAATAATTCCGTAGTTCATGGGGTCGAAAAAAGTCAGACAGGACTGAGCAACTTTTACTTTCACTTTCGGGGGGGAAATGCCTAAATATCAAACAAAAACTAACAGAACTAACAGGCTGGTTAGTAATAGCATAGATTACGTTAAGTCAAGATAAGAAGTCAGATTTAGAGACAGCTAGCTTAAAAAAGAGAAGGCGATGGCACCGCACTCCAGGACTCTTGCCTAGAAAATCCCATGGGCGGAGGAGCCTGGTAGGCTGCAGTCCATGGGGTTGCTAAGAGTCGGACACGACTGAGCGACTTCACTTTCACTTTTCACTTTCATGCATTGGAGAAGGAAATGGCAACCCATTCCAGTGTTCTTGCCTGGAGAATCCCAGGGACGGGGGAGCCTGGTGGGCTGCCGTCTATGGGGTTGCACAGAGTCAGACACGACTGAAGCAACTTAGCAGCAGCAGCTTAAAAAAAATAAGTCTGAAAAAAAAAAAAAAAGTCTGGATTTAGTCAACTAGACTGTCATTTTTCCAGTCAGCACAGTAGTGACTGTTATCTTCTGTATTTTTTCATTTTAGGGAAGTTGTTTAATAACTGAACACATTAGTTCACTGAAAGCTTCATTCAATGTCAGCCATGAATTATGATTTTTTTAAGTAGATACCTCTTGTTGAGCACTTACTGTGTGCCAGAAGTTAACAGGCATAATTTTACCGAATCTTTGAAATCACTGTGAGAAAGTACAATTATTCCCATATTATAGATGAGGAAACTGAGGCCCACAGCAGCGGTATAAATGTTCATGCTCAGTTGCTTCAGTTGTGTCCGACTCAATTGTAGCCCTGCCAGGCTCCTCTGTCCATGGGGATTCTCCAGCAAGAATACTGGAGTCGATTGCCATGCCCTCCTCCAGGGGTCTTCCTGACCGAGTGATGAAGCTCGGGTCTCTTGCATTGCAGGTAGATTCTTTACTGCTGAGCCACCAGGGAATCCCCTCGAAATATTGATATTAGCATAAATGTGAAATAAGGCTCTGAAACAAACATGTAACTTGCTTTTCACGTTATAGTTGTGTTTCAGTTGTAAGTAAATGGCTACGAGTTAAAAATGATCCAAGGAAATTAGGGACTGAGAGGCATCTTGTGCCTGACAAGTAGACTCCAAGGTTAGCCCAGTGTTTTGGGTGTTAGGGGCATTGTTAGTGTTGATGGGACAGAGGAGGGTGTCCAGTGAAAGTTCTCCTTGACAAACTGGAGTGCTCTCGAGAGCCCTGACTACCCCATTCTTATGTATGCGGGAGGGAAGTATTAATGGATGCTGCATATGGATACAATGCAAAGGTGAGGTAGGTGGGCTCACATTTCTTCACTCATAAGCTGTGTGATGGATTTATCTTCTTTAAACCTCAGGATTGTTGTAAAGACAACATGAGATGGTACATATAAAGCTCTTGGGCTGAGTGCCTGGGATATAATAAGTGCTCACTAAATATTAGCCAACACTGTTACCCTTTGCTGCTGGTATTGACTCATCTTTCCTTCTGACCCACAGGCAACATGGCAGATCACTGCCACCCACTTAGTATATTGGCTTAGCTGGGCTTGGCATCAGCTTAAAGCAGCTCATCTTTGATGGAACAATCAATGTTGTCATGTACTTTTAGGAAATTTTTGTACTTCGGTTCTCCTATAATCTTTTTGGGGAGATTCTATGTGAGTTAGAACTAGGTCAGCTCCCAGTTAAAGGGATCCAAAGTAACAGTAGCTCAACCAGAAGCTTGGGTTTCCCTGGTGGCTCAGTGGTAAAGAATCTGCCTGTCAATGCAGGAGATGCAGGTTCGATCCTTTGTTTGGGAAGATCCCCTGGAGAAGGGAATGGCAACCCACACCAGTATTCTTGTCTGGGAAATCCCGTGGACAGAGGAGCCTGGCGTGCTACAGTTCATGGGGTGGCAAAGAGTCGGACACAACTTAGCAACTAGAGCAACAACAAAACCAGAAACTTGGTTCTCTCTTATGTGAAGGGATCTGGAGGTAGACAATCCAGAATTGGTGTGGCTGCTTCAAATCATTAGTAACTCAGTATCCATTCAGATGTGTGCTCAAGTTCCAGCCATCAGGTAGGTGCATGGTCTAGCCAGCAAAAAGGAAGAGAAGAAGGGCACAGATGCTCCCTTTAAGGACATTGCGCAGAATTACATGCACTTTGCTGTTCACATCACATTTGCCAGTTACTAATTACATGGCCCTTACTAGCTGCAAGGAAGCCCTGAAGTGAAGGCTTCTTGTCAGGAATCTGTGTGCTCCGCTAAAATCCAGAAGTCTTCTTTTGAATAAACATCTTCTATCACCTGTGGAAAGAAGGGAAAACAAGCAGACGACAGGCAGTCTCTGTGACATATTTATTTGTGGTTTGCCTAGGCTGCCCGAACTAATGTTCCAAAGTTGAGTAACAAATGCCAGCCTTTTTAGAAAAAAAATATATTTTTAGAAAGCATAGGTAATGTACAAGAAAGGACGGCACAATTTGTTTTTCTAGTGAAAAGCTTTATAGTTTTCACTCTTAGCTGGTTGATTCTATTTCAAGCAGCTGCCACTTGTATGTTTGCATGTGAATAGGACCAAGAGCTTCCAGAGGAGCCCAGCACATTCTCCTGGTTATAATTGTACCCTCAGCAGAATGTTCACAAAGGCCGTGGATGCTCTCAAGGTTATAGTTTGACGGTATCTTCTTTTCTTCATATTTCACAAGGAAAAGAACTGCATCATTGGTAAAAATCTTTACAGTTCTTTCTAATGGTCCTCTGGTGTGTCAGAGTAGCTAAAAGAAACTCCCTAGCTTCTGTGTGGGAGAAGGCGATGGCACCCCACTCCAGTACTCTTGCCTGGAAAATCCCATGGAGGGAGGAACCTGGTAGGCTGCAGTCCATGGGGTCGCTAAGAGTTGGACATGACTGAGCGACTTCACTTTTACTTTTCACTTTCATGCATTGGAGAAGGAAATGGTAACTCACTCCAGTGTTCTTGCCTGGAGAATCCCAGGGATGGGGGAGTCTGGTGGGCTGCTGTCTATGGGGTCACACAGAGTCGGACACGAATGAAACGACTTAGCAGCTTCTGTGTGTCCCTGGGTTGATAATAGAAAGAGAACTGTGGTTGGGCTACAGTTTGTAGAAGCTTGTGGCCCTAAGGTCTGTTATTCATTCAACAAATGTATGTTGGGTCTTGGATACCACTGGAGTTATGGTGAACAAGCTCCTTGCCCTCATGCAGCTAGCATCCTAGTTTGGAGAGATGAGGGAATTAATGTTTAAACAAACAAGTAAATAAGAAAATATTTAAGTAAATAAGTAATGATGAATGAATTATAAAAATAAAGTGGCTACTACTTCACACCCATTAGGATGACTACTATAAAAAATAGAAAATAACAAGTGTTGGCAAAGAAGTGGAGACATTGGAACCCTTGTGCATTGCTGGTAGGAATGTAAAATTATGCAGCTGCTGTGGAAAACAATGGGACACTTTCTCAAGAAATTAAGCATAGAATTATCATATTACCCAGAGATTCCACATCAGGGTGTATACCGAAAAGAAGTGAAAGCTGGATTTGAACAGATATTTATATGTCCATGTTCTTGGCCACGTTATTCACAAGAGCCAAAAGGTGGAAGCAACCCAGGTATCTATCTACAGATGAATGGACAAACAAAATGCGGTATACAGAGGAATATTATTCAGCTTTAACTATTAAAGAAATTCTGACACATGCTACAACATGGATAAACCTTGAAGACATTATGCTAAGTGAAATAAGCCAGTCACAAAAGGACAAATATTGTATGATTCTTTTAACATGGGGCACCAAGAGTAGTCAGAATCAGAGAAAGGAAGTAGAATGGTAGTCTTCTCAGGCGGGGGAGTAGCGGAAAGGAGTTAGTATTTAATGGATATAGAGGTTCAGTTGGGAGGGCTGAGAAGGTTCTGGAGTTGCATGTTGGTGATGGGCGCACCACAGTGTGAGTGCGCTTAATGCTACTGACCTATACACTTACAATAATGGCGGAAGCGGGTACATGTTATGTTACGTATATTTTACCAAGATAAAAAATACTTTCAAAATAAAATAAGGGAATTTCCTCGTGGCTCAGTGGTTAGGATGCTGTACTTCCATTGCCGAGGATGCAGGTTTGGTCCCTGGTCAGGGAAGTAAGATTCTGCAAGCTGCATGGCACGGTCAAAAGAAAATAATAATAATTAAAACAGAGCAGTGGAGTATTAGATAATAATTGTATAATTCATTTACATGAAATATTCAGAAAAGGCAAGTCCGTAGAGACAGAGTATTATCGATTAGTGCTTGCCTGTGGCAGGGGACAGGTAGGTATGGGGATTAACAGTTAATAGTCATGAGGGATCTCAAGAACGTGGAAATGGTCTAAAATTGACCTATGGTGGTGGCTGTACAACTTGTTTTTACTAAAAGTGCACTTAAAATGGGTGAGTTTTATAATATGTTAATATTCCTCAGGAAATTTGTGAAACAACTAAACAGACATAATTTAGTGGTGGAATAGCAGCAGCAATGAATGAGGTGATCAGGAAAGGCCACTCTGAGGAGGTGACATTTGAACTGAGGCCTGAGTGATAAGGAGCCAGCCATGTGGAGGTCTGGGGAAGAGCATTTTAGGCAGAGGGACCAGCAAGCATCGGTACAAAGGCCCTGAGATTCAAAGAAGCTTGACTTGTCTGAAGAACAGCCAGGAGATCAGTGTGGCTGGGAACAGAATGAGCAAAGGGGTAACTAGAGAAGAAGTCAAAAAGGTGAGCAGGGCCTTGCAGGCCATGGTGAAAAGGTTGAATTTTTTGAGTAGGAAGCTACCGGAGAACCTTGCAGAGGAGTGAGATGATCTGATTTTTTTTTTTTAACATTTTTTTTCTTTGATGTGGACCATTTTTAAAGTCTTTATTGAATTGGTTATAATATCATTTCTGTTTTATGTTTTGGTCTTTTATCCTTCAGGCATGTGGGATCTCAGCTCCCTAACCAGGAATTGAACTCGCACACCTGAATTGGAAGGCAAAATCTTAATTAACCCCTGGACGGTCAGGGAAGTTCAGAGATGATTTGATTTGAAAAGATGATTCTGGCTGCTGTGTGGAAGATGAGTTGTAGGGAGCTAAGAGGAGAAGCCAGGAGACCAATTAGGAAGCTCTGTGGTCTCCAGGAGAGAGAAGGGGGTAGAATGGACAAGGGTAGTTACGAAGGAGATGAAGAAATATGGAGCCTTCTGCCTAAAGCAGTTGTCTTAGAGGTTCTGAATGCAGTAAGGGTGGAGTGGTACCAGCCAAGAGGCCTAATCCTCCAGGCTCTCTCTGGACCCTTCCTCGTCACCTGCTCCAGACAGGGCTGTGTTCTGGTATAGCCTCAAACAAGGCAGTCTATTAAAAGCTTTCTGAAAGCCAGTGGATCCAGTCTACCTTCCAGCTCCTGCAGTCAGTAAACTGAGGAGTTCCCACTAGTGATTCAATATCATAGAGACCCCTCAAGATGGAATAGTCTAGAGTAGCCCTCAAACTCAAGTTCCCATAGCTAGAAATATCCCACCTCTCACCCTCATCTGCCTCCCAGTCCATTCTTCTAGACTGGAGATGTGTCCCAGTAAGGTGGTTTTCACCATCAAATCCTTGTCATCAAACTGTGTCTTATCAGTGGGGGATTGGGGAAAGTCTGATGTTAATGTCTGTATACTTTGAGAAAGGTGAAGGCTAGTTAGTGGTCACAAGCAAACTTTCTAGCCATTTGTATTGGACTTTCTGATATGGAAGTTCAATTTGCAGAGTGGAAATTTAGATTTGTCCTTGAATTATAGTACTTAAAAGAGTTCATTGCTATTCTGTGGACAGCTGCACTGTCTAAATGCACAATCAACATTGGCTATTTAAATTTAAACTTAATTAAATTTAAGTTGCACATTTTAAATCCAGTTCTTTGGAACTTCTCTGGTGGTCCAGTGGCTAAGACTCTGCACTCCCAGTGCAGGGGATCCAGGTTCGATACCTGGTCAGGGAACTAGGTCCCAGATGCCACAACAAAAGATCCTGCATGCCACAACTAAGACCCAGCATGGCCAAAAAAAGCTTTTAAAAAATCCAGTTCCTCAGTCACATTTCAAATGCTCAGTGACCACATGTAGATGGCAGTCACCGTATTAGACAGTATTTAATATGAATATGTCCATCATCACAAGAAGTTCTTTTGGACGGTGCTGTTGTAGATAATGTTCAAGGTTTGGTTGTGTTTTTTTTAATTGGAATGTAGTTCCTTTACAGCATTGTGTTCGTTTCTGCTGTATAGCAAGTGAATTAGCTATATCCCCACCCTCTTAGACCTCCCTTCCAACCCCCCCGCACCGACTTCCCACCCTTCTAGGTCATCACAGAGCACCGAGCTATGCTCCCTGCTCTGCACAGAAGCTTCCTGCTAGATACCTGTGTTACGCGTGGTAGTGTATACATGTCAGTGCTACTCTCAGTTTTTCCCACCGTCTCCCTCCCTTGCTGTGTCCACATGTCCATTATTTAAGTGTGCGTCTGCATTCCTGCCCTGCAGACAGGTTCATCCGTACTGTTTTTCTAGATTTCATGTATATGCAGTATGACCCTCATAACTCAAAAAGACACATGTGCTCTAATGTTCACTGCAGCACTATTTACAATATCCAGGACATGGAAGCAACCTAGATGTCCATTGATGAATGGATAAAGAAGATGTAGCGTGTATATTTATACACACACACACACACACACACACACACACACTGGAATATTACTCAGCCTTAAAAAGGAAAGAAATTGAGTCAGTCGTAGTGGTGCAGATAAACCTAGAGCCTGTCGTATGCAGTGAGGTTAGTATTCAGTTCAGTTCAGTCGCTCAGTCATGTCTGACTCTTTGTGACTCCATGAACCGCAGCACGCCAGGCTTCCTTGTCCATCACCAACTCCCGGAGTCCACCCAAACCCATGTCCATTGAGTCAGTGATGCTATCCAACCATCTTATTCTCTGTCATCCCCTTCTCCCCCTGCCCTCAATCTTTCCCAGCATCAGGGTCTTTTCAAATGAGTCAGCTCTTCGCATCAGGTGGCCAAAGGATTGGAGATTCAGCTTCAACATCAGTCCTTCCAATGAACCCTCAGGATTGATCTCCTTTAGGGTGGACTGGTTGGATCTCCTTGCAGTCCAAGGGACTCTCAAGAGTCTTCTCCAACACCACAGTTCTAAAGCATCAATTCTTCAGCGTTCAGCTTTCTTCACAGTCCAACTCTCACATCCATACATGACCACTGGAAAAACCATAGCCTTGACTAGACGGAACTTTGTTGACAAAGTAATGTCTCTGCTTTTGAATATGCTGTCTAGGTTTGTCGTAACTTTCCTTCCAAGGAGTAAGCGTCTTTTGATTTCATGGCTATAGTCACCATCTGCAGTGATTTTGGAGCCCAGAAAAATAAAGTCTGACACTGTTTCCACTGTTTCTGCATCTATTTGCCATGAAGTGATGGGACCAGATGCCATGATCTTCGTATTCTGAATGTTGAGCTTTAAGCCAACTTTTTCACTCTCCTCTTTCACTTTCACCAAGAGGCTCTTTACTTTCTGCCTTAAGGGTGGTGTCATCTGCATATCTGAGGTTATTGATATTTTTCCCGGCAACCTTGATTCCAGCTTGTGCTTCATCCAGCCCAGCATTTCTCATGATGTACTCTGTGTATAAGTTAAATAAGCAGGGTGACAATATACAGCCTTGACATACTCCTTTTCCTATTTGGAACAGTCTGTTGTTCCATGTCCAGTTCTAACTGTTGCTTCCTGACCTGCATACAGGTTTCTCAAGAGGCAGGTCAGGTGCTCTGGGATTCCCATCCCTTTCAGAATTTTCCACAGTTTATTGTGATCCACACAATCAAAGGCTTTGGCATAGTCAATAAAGCAGAAATAGGTGTTTTTCTGGAACTCTCTTGCTTTTTCCATGATCCAGCGGATGTTGGCAATTTGGTGCCTCTGCCTTTTCTAAAACCAGCTTGAACATCTGGAAGTTCACGGTTCATGTATTGCTGAAGCCTAGCTTGGAGAATTTTAAGCATCACTTTACTAGCGTATGAGATCAGTTGGTATTAGGTTTTACTAATTAATTTTGCTGACTGTGTTCTAAAAAATGTTCAAATCAATTTTCCTGAGTGTGTTCTAAAAAAGAGATCAAATCAGAGAATTTGAGGATTAAGAAATTTTAAAATATTTTGTTATCAGTGATGGGGTTAAAGGTTTCTTAGTTTCCTTTATGAGTTGATGCTCAATACTGTGACCTAAGGAGTGTCTGCATAAAATACTAAGCCTGCATACATAGGGGTGGTCAGGAGTTAAGTATGATTTGACAGCTGAAGGATGTCTAATTTTTAGAAAATGGTGGCTGGTCTTCTAAACAGGCTTGGAAGGACATGACTGGGTTGAGGCAAAAGTCATCCAAAGTGATTGAAGGATAAGAACTGTTAATAGTAACTGCACCTGTATCAAACCTGGCAACATGAAGTGAAGCTCCACTTATTGACATATCACCACCTGGACCTCTCTATTACAGTGGTCCTTGTGCTGGGCACATATGCCCAGAGGGCCAGGACTGTGCTGGAGACAGTCCTGCTGGAGATCCCCCGCCACCGCCCGAAAGTCAGGCAGAGTGGACCATTGTCAACAAGAGCACAGCCAGTGGGATACGGCTTACTGCTACATTGACAAGGCACGTTTACGAAGAGCCCCCTAGGCATGGTTCTAGGTGCTGGAGACACACAGATGAATACGTGGGAGATGTGAGCACGGCGGGCTGGGCAGCTTGGGATGACGTGTTTCCCAGGCTCTGAGTGGGAAGGGAGGTAAAGCCCAACAGGCACCTTGACTTCTTGATTCCAGAGGCACAAAGATCACCATTCTATTAATGGTTTCCTGATAAATTCGTTGCTAACTTGGCACATCACCAATGCTTCTAAACCTTGACGGTCTCATCCATAACTTGTTCATTATTCAGTCTCACAGTAGAACTAGAAATTCATAGTGATGATTTGAAACAATTTTTTAAAATAGGAAGACCATACATAGGTAGCAAAATAACACCTTGCAAAAGCAATTCTATTCAGAGTCTGACTTGGGCGGCATGTGGCAGGGCCAGCTAAGTGGAACCAGCTGAACCTTTGTTTATAGCTGCTATGCAAATTAGAGGAAACTTGAAGCCTAGAACCTTCTGGGAACTCTCCTCTACTAGGTATGTAGAAATCTTTATTTTAAATTGGTTCCTGACGTTAAAACTAGGTATTCCATCTGAATTGCTGTTATTATCTAAATAAATAGCAGTTGGTATGCAGATGTCAGTGAAAATTATTTTGTCCTTACATTTAAAAGTGGGCATCATTAACAAAACAGTTTTTAAAAATGAGATAATTCATGTATGTGGTCCTATTGTTATAAATCATCATTGAAATTGCAAAGCATTTATTTATGATTTATATATCTTCATTTCCAATTTTTTTTAAAGGCACTGAAATTAGAGAGCAGATTATTGAAGGTTTCAGTTATTATTTTTGGCAGAAATCTGGCTTGGGAAAAAAACCAGCTAACATTTGAGCAGTTTAAAATTTGGTACTGGAGGTTCCTTTAACTCTGAAGTAAGTAATGTGGGCTGATCAGAAAGTCACAGACCTATGCCAGAAATGGGAGAATTACAGCAATGAATAGAGTCAGTCCCATTTAAGCTGAAAGTATGTGGCAAAATTTTCCTTGTTTAGCTAATTCATACAGAAGAAAAAAGGCATCGTCATATGTAGATCTTCAGGTTCCCCAAGTAATATACGTACTGTCACTTTGATAACTACCTTTTTTTCTGTTCAACAGCAATTAAATATACTAGTTATTATGTAGGTCACAGATCTAAAATAATAACGTAGTTATTTCATCTGCATCCTATTCCGTGATGTCAATGGATACATGTTATTATGTCCATTTCACAAATGGTGAAACTGAGGTCTAAAGCATTTGTATCTTTACAAATATCCCTGAAAATGGCATGAAAAGACTAGCACATTTCTAACTTGGCGATACAAATGGACTCTTATGCCCTTCTATAACAAATAAACAAACATTCATTCAGTGCTTGTTGAGCATCTACTATGTACTGAGCACTGGGTGGGGTCCTGGGAGTAAAAAGGGAAGACCTAGTTTCTACCCTTAAGGAGTTTATAATTTGGTAGGGAGTAGTTAGGGTCCCCTGGTGGCTCAGTGATAAAGAATCCACCTGCCAATGCAGGAGACCTGGGTTCGATCCCTGGGTTGGGAAGATCTGGAGAAGGAAATGGCAACCCACTCCATTATTCTTGCCTGGGAGATCCCATGGACAGAGGAGCCTGGTGGGCTGCAGTCCATGGAATTGCCAAAGAGTCAAACATGACTTAGCAACTAAACAACAACAGGGAGTAGTTAGATAGGAAAATCAAGGACTTCCCTGATGCTGCACTGGTCCACTTGCCAATGCAGGGGACACCAGTTCAGTCCTTGATCCGGGAAGATCCCACGTGCTGCGGGGCAACTAAGTCCATGCACCACAACAGCTGAGCCCGAGCCCTAGAGTCTGTGAACTGCAACGACTGAAGCCCATGAGCCCTAGAACCGGTGCTTCACAACAAGAGGAGTCACCACAATGAGTAGCCCCTGCTTGCTGCAGCTAGAGAAAGCCTGCATGCAGCAACAAAGACCCAGTGCAGCCAAAAATAAATAGATAAAATTTTTAAAAAATAAACACCTTAAAATAGAAAATCAATAGCAATTCTGTTGTGTAAATAATTATGCTGCTCACTGTAAGTATAGTTTTAAGTATTGATAATGTGATTTTAAAAATTATTGAAGGTTTTAGATGATTTAAATGAAAATAGTTCTTACCTCATGCAAAGAGTAAAAGATGCCATGACTCATTTTATCTCTATGCTGCTCTGAGACTTGAGAAATTGTTATATGCCCTTTGTTTGACAGCACAGGGCTATTTCACAACACATGCCTTGATATTTCTAAGTATGCCTAACAAACAATGATGTATAGGCATTCCCGTACCATGGGGGGATTTTGTTACTAATGTGTGTTAAAGTCATCATACGGAATACATCCTCCAAAAGCCTGATTAAATTTAAATGGCATTCACATTTAGTTTAAAGAAATGATAGACTGAAATTTTGATTGGGATGTACATCATCCCCATAACCTTCATATGGCTTCATGAAAATAAAGCAGGGGTGGGACATGGAATTTCATGGAAATTGATACATATAGTGATTATTTATTAAGATTAGCACTAGGTATATAATTTGAGAAAACAAATAGGGAATTTAGACAGGAACTCAACATTTAAGTCCCTTAATTATACCGAAGGCTATAGCAAGGAGTTCTAAAATTACTGTAATTATTATTCGCCTGGCATAACCACAGCAGGACAGATAGGGGAATGGAATTTTGGCCTTCAACAAATATTTCCTGGCTTTAAACTACATGTAGGATTTAGAGTTAAATAGAGATTTAAATTCCAGTCTTAACTGTGGGGTTTGTCTTAATGTACATATACATTGGTTGGACTAAGCTTCATTATTTCAGCTGCCTGAGTAGTAATTTAACCTAATGCTTGACTTAATATTATTTATATCTAATTCCTTAGTAAAGATGAGTACAGTTAACAGAAATGTCTCATACCCAAACTTGATTGTATGAACAAGAGCGCCATAGCTGCTTGTTGTTTGCTTTTTAATTAGGAGAGTGTCATTCAGAAACTTTGTGATTCTTACAATCCTTGTGTGTGTGTGTGTGTGTGCGCTCAGTTGCTCAGTCGTGTCTTAGACTGTAACCTGCCAGGCTCCTCTGTCCATAAGCTTTCCCGGGGAAGAATACTGGAGTGGGTTGCCATGGCCTTCTCCAGGGGATCTTCCCAACCCAGGGATTGAACCTGCATCTCCTGCATTGCAGACGAATTCTTTACCACTGAGCCATTGGGGAATCCCCCTTATGACCCTTAAATTGTCCCAGTGAGGTTTCAGTTGATAAAACACTGGAAGAATTAAAACGTTTTCCATCCTTGTGAGAAGGAGGGAGGAATATAGATCCTAAATAAATAAGCCAAGTAGATGACGTTTTCCCACTGGGGCCTCAGTCCAATTTTTCTGAATGCGTTTATTTTGCTGTTTGCTTTTAAGAGCTTCTGTTGCTTGTTTTTGTTTTGTTTTTCTTTGCTGTCTCACATGGAAATCAAATATGTTTTTGTTGATTGACAACATGATGTTTTATTAATGTGCTTATTTGTACTGCCTGTATTTTTAGTGCTCGGTGAAAGCAGATGCCTTAGAAAGGGCTTAATGAATAGAGAAGGAAATGAGAGACCATGAAAATGAACTCCTCTTTGGGTATTTTTTCTAAAAAAGATTCTTTTTAATAATATATTAATGACAAAAAGTCATTTTTCTGAAATATTGCTATAAAAGAGCACAAATATTGCAATCTAAAACTCTCTATTAAAAAGCTGTCTAATAAAGCAAGAGGTAAAACACCCAGAAGTGATTTTAAATATTTTATTATTAAAAAGACTGGTGGAGTTACTTTCCCAGAGTTCCCTTTCTCAGAGTTCAATTTATGATATGGAATTATAGGCAAATTTGAATTGTTCCAAGAATTTTGTGGATTCCTTGCTGTTGGAATGGGTTGCCATGGAGTGGTATTTCTCCTGGAGTGGGTTGCCATGTCCTCCTCCAAGGGATCTTCCCAACCCAGGGATGGAACTTGAATCTCCTGCATTGCAGGCAGATTCTTTACTGACTGAGCCACCAGGGAAGCCCTTGAACTTACACACCCACCCCTTATAATTTAGCAACTTTATCAACAGTGGCAATGGCACTTTGGGGGTACTCTTGAATTTCTTACTCTAGGAACTTGGGAGAATAGAAGGGTTTTCTTCAGTTACATTATTTCTTAGATCATAAAAGTTAATGTGGCAGGTCTCTGCAAAACCAGTATGCTGCTGCTGCTGCTAAGTCGCTTCAGTTGTGTCCGACTCTGTGTGACTGCAGAGACGGCAGCCCACCAGGCTCCCCCGTCCCTGGGATTCTCCAGGCAAGAACACTGGAATGGGTTGCCATTTCCTTCTCCAAAGCATGAAAGTGAAAAGTGAAAGTGAAGTCGTTCAGTCGTGTCCAACTCGTAGTGACCTCATGGACTGCAGCCTTCCAGGCTCTTCTGTCCATGGGATTTTCCAGGCAAGAGTACTGGAGTGGGGTGCCATTGCCTTCTGTGGGAAAACCAGGATAAATATCTGAAAATAAATGGAACACCCATAGAAATGTGGGGAGTCACAGTTAAAGCAGGACACGTCCTGCCCCTAAGTGTCACCTCTCTTTTACCACCTCTCCAACACACTGCTGAGCATGACACATAATAAAATAGTGTTTGCCAAAGTGTGGAGGGAGGGGGAGACCTTTTAGTCACAGACAGGCTGTTCCGTGGACCAGGCTGAGAAGAAGCACAGGGAAGCCAATGGAGATTGGATTGCTGTTTACTGCTCCCAGAAAGGAGTTGATATTGTTACTGACAAGGGTTCTTGGCCCTTCTTAATCAATGGAGACTGATAAGAAGCCAGACAAGAAATTCAGGCAAGGCTTCACTGGGGCCCCTGCAGCAGCAGAGGGGAGTGGAAACAAGTAACAGGCTCCCTTGCTCATTCCCTGAAGAGGGGTGAGCTGGTTCCTCATATGGGGTGAGGGTAGGGGTGTGTCTTGGGGTTGGGTCAGAGGCGTGGCTGAAGTGGTTGGCCCACCTCTGAGGTGGTGTTGAGTGCAGGGATCATTCACAGTACCCGGTTTTTGCTCCTGGCTCTTCAGAAGTGGCAGTTGGGTATTTGGTCTCTTTGTATCTTGTTGTCCAGAATCTGCCCCAGCTGCACATGTGCACGGCTCAACTGCATGTGTGCATGGTTATTTTTAGTCCCTTAAAATTTCTTTGTATTTTGTTGATGGAGGAGATGTTTTTCCAGGTACAGGCACTGCAGCAAAAAGTCTGAAGTCTCAGCCTGTCTCAGTGGGGGTCTGATGGAGGTCTGACCTAGACTTCCTAAAAGCCTGGGCTATGACTGATCTTCTGTGAATAAATCATACTTCATAACAATTTAAAGTACCTACCAGAGATCAGGTGCTGGGTTGGGCACAGAGACTGTAATGATTGGAAAACCATGTCCCAGAACAGAGCTTGGAATAATAAGGAAGAGTCAGGAGTCTGGGAGATGTCCGGGAAATGAATCATGGTAGCACGTTGTGCCCGGGTTCACGGTGGAACTTTGTGAGTATGGCATTATCCAGTAACTAGAAGAAAGGGCATTGGCAAGTCATGCTGAAATATCGTTCAGCCATTTGCTAGGAATGTGATGCAGTTTCCAGAACTTTCCAAAGTTGGTTATCATGGCCAGACCTGCCTCATAAGGGTAGTGTGAGGATTGAAGGAGGTAGTAGATGAAAGGCCCTTGGCACAGCGCTTGATGCAAGAAAGTACTCAATAAATGTGTTTTTTTTCAACCTCTCTTCCAGGGTTGTAATAAGGCATAAAAGTGTGGTGTTTGTGTAGAATTTGTCTGCAAGCCAATGCATTTCAAACTGGATGGTAATCCCTTTGGGGCATGGCTAGCTCACACTGGAAATATCCATTCCTACTTACTATGTCCTTTCTTCACTTAAAATATGGTCTTTCATAAGACTTTGTCAACAGAAGCACTTCCAAACCTTCCCTGGTTCTCCTCAAGCCGTGGGCCCTCAACCAACCACCCCCATCCCACACTACCTGAGAATGCCCTTTAACTTTTTTTTTTTAATTAATTTATTTTTTAATTGAAGGATAATTGCTTTATAGAATTTTGTTGTTTTCTGTCAAACCTCAGCGCGAATCCTCCATAGATATACATATATCCCCTCCCTCTTGAACCTTCCTCCCATCTCCCTCCCCATCCCACCCCTCTAGGTTGATACAGAGCCGCTGTTTGAGTTTCCTGAGCCATAGAGCAAATTCCCATTGGCTATCTATTTTATATATGGTAATGTAGGTTTCCGTGTCACTCTTTCCGTACATCTCACTGTCTCCACCCCTCTCCCCAATGTCCATAAGTCTGTTTTCTATGTCTGTTTCTCCATTGCTGCCCTGCAAATGAATTCATCAGTACCATCTTTCTAGATTCCATATATTTGCGTTAGTGTATGATATTTATCTTTCTCTTTCTGACTTACTTCACTCTATATAGTAGGCTCTAAGGTCTTCCACCTCATTAGAACTGACTCAAGTGTATCCCTTTTTATGGCTGAGTAATATTCCATTGGTTGTGTGTACCAAAACTTCTTTATCCATCTGTCAATGGACATTAGGTTGCTTCCATGTTCTAGCTATTGTAAATAGAGCTGCAGTGAACATTGGGGTACATGTGTCTTTTTCAATTTTGGTTTCCTCAGGGTACATGCCTGGGAGTGGGATTTCTGGGTCATATGGTGGTTTTATTCCTTGTTTTTAAAGGAATCTCCATACCGTCTTCCATATGAAAATGCCCTTTAACTTTTAAAACTAAGATATTAGAGGCAGAGAAGTAATTGCCAGCTAAAAATTAGAAATAATTTTCTGTCTTTAGAGATGGAGATTTTAATTCACTTTTGGAGCCTCAAACCATCAGAATAGTCCCCATTATTACAAAGTAAGTAATGAATTTATTCATTATTCCTAATAGAGACACTTCCATGAGTATAGTTTCTGGAGCCAGACTGCCTGGGTTCAAACACCAGCTCTACAGTTGTGGTGGTGAATCTCCAATGATGACCTTTAAATAACCTCACCTTCTGGTATTCACACCTTTTCCTAGCCTCTCCAAATGTTGAATCTTGACTGACCTGATGAAAAAATAGGATGAGGCAAAAGTGACACGACATGACTTCTGGAGTTAGGGCATAAGAATCTTAAAGCTTTTGTCTTAGTCTCTTAAAACATGAACTCTGGGGAAAGCTAGCTGCCATGTAAGGACAACCATGCTGTGAGGAAGCCCAAGCTAGCTCTGTAGCGAAGCTTCATGGAGAGAGAGAGAAACATGCTCAGATAACCCCCAGCTGTTCCAGTATTCTGAGCTAGGGTGTCAGACGTGTGAGTGGAAAAGCCATCTTGGAGGATCAGCCCAGTTAAGCCTTCAGATGACTTAAGCCCTAATGGAGAACTGATAGTAATTGCATGAGATAATTCAAGCAAGAACCACCCAGCTGAGACCAGTGAATTCACAAAACCATAAGAAATGAGAGTACATGAAAGAACCCACCTGCCAGTGCAGGAGATGCAGGTTTGATCCCTGGATTTAAAATAACTTCTGGAGGAGGAAATGGCCACCCACTCCAGTATTCTTGCCTGGGAAATCCTATGGACAGAGGAGCCTGGAGGGCTACAGTCCATGTGGTTGCAAAAAGTCAGACACGACTTAGCAACTAAATGATAATAACACTGCTATATTTAAAATAGATAACCAACAAGGACCTACTATAAAATAATAATAAATGTATTATTAAAAGAAACGAGTACATTGTTGTTTCAAGTCATCAAATTTTGGGGTTGTAACTTACTAGCTGTATGAGGTTGAGTTTGGAATTTGTTAGTTTCCCCATGCCCCAGTTTCCTTGTCTATAAATGGCTACTATATGGCTATGACATAGAGCCAATGTCTATATGGCTACTAATACTCCCTACCTCATAGGATCACTTTGAACATTAAGTTAGCTATTGCATGTACAGTGTTAAGAACAGTGGTAAATACTAAAATACTGTTAGCATGTGGTAAATACTAAAACAAAGATATTTTTCAGTCAGGAAATATTTACTGAATGCTCAGTACGTGTCAAGTCTTGTTTTATATTCTGAAGATACAGTACTGAACGTTCTTGCATTGAGGGTGTTTACTTTCTGGGGGGAAAGAGAGACAATAAAATAGATCACTGATTGTAGGATGGGAATGGGTACCATGAAGACAGTAAAAGAAGATGATATAATAGAGATTGATGCTGATGATGTGACATTTGAACTGAAACCTGAATGATGCAAAGCATTTCCCCACTGATGTTCCCTGAAGAAATGATGAGGTCATCACTGCTCTGAATGCATATGACTTGGTACATGGCATTCAGCAACTTCTGAGGTTTCTTGCCTTTGTGAATACAAAATATCTTCCAGATGATTATGAGTGCAAAGGCCTTACTCACGAATTAAGGTTAGCTCCTGTGGAGAGAGTAGTGGATTTGGTTTACTTTTTTGTCTATTTATGTTTAAGTTGTTTGGTGTTTACTTTAGAAAGCTGCTTTAGAATGTAGGGAGGGTGGAGCTTAAGGGTCAGTTTTTGTGAGTAGTGTTGCCTTGGGTTCCAGGTGACACAGTGGGATGCAGAATGGGAGGTAGGTGTTCTCATCATCCCAGCTCACAAGTTTCTGCAACCTTTGTGGGGGTGGGTACTGCAGAATCTTAGGAGCATCAGGAGATAGCACCCTTGAAATAGATAGAGGCTTCCCCTTTATCGACCTGTTCAGGGGACTTGGATGGCACATCAGTTACCAGGAACATTCTGTTTATCCATTTGTCTGTGAAGGAACACTTGGATTATTTCCACCTTTTGGCAATTTTGAATAATGCTGCAACAAAGATGGATGTACAAGTGCCTGTTTGAGTCCCTGCTTTTAATCCCTTTGGGCATACCCTTTGGAGTGGAATTGCTGGATCATGTGGTAATTCTTGGCTTTTTCAGGAGCCATCAATTTGTTTTCCTGGAGGAAGAAATAGAAACCCACTTCAGTATTCTTGCCTGGAAAATCCCGCAGACAGAGGAGCCTGGCGGGCTACAGTTCATGGGATTGCAGAGTCGGACACACTTGGTGACTGAGCACGCACACACGCAACTTACTTTCCAGCAGTAAGAGAAGAAAGACCTGTGAATACTATCACTAGGGAGCCAGACTGCTTTGTGGGCCTGTGTAGATATCCCTTTGGGATACCCCAAGCCAACTGAGATTTTAGGAGGGATTCTGGTACAGTTATCAAGTTAATATGAACCTGCACCATTGTTTTTAGGGATTACAGCTAAGCATGTATTGTTTGGGGGATGCATATATGTTCAGTTCAGTTCAGTGCAGTCGCTCAGTCGTGTCTGACTCTTTGCGACCCCATGAATCGCAGCACGCCAGGCCTCCCTGTCCATCACCAATCCCCAGAGTTCACCCAGACTCACGTCCATCGAGTCAGTGATGCCATCCAGCCATCTCATCCTCTGTCGTCCCCTTCTCCTCCTGCCCCCAATCCCTCCCAGCAGCAGAGTCTTTTCCAATGAGTCAGCTCTTTGCATGAGGTGGCCAAAGTACTGGACTTTCAGCTTTAGCATCATTCCTTCCAAAGAAATCCCAGGGCTGATCTCCTTCAGAATGGACCGGTTGGATCTCCTCGAAGTCCAAGGGACTCTCAAGAGTCTTCTCCAACACCACAGTTCAAAAGCATCAATTCTTCGGCACTCAGCTTTCTTCACAGTCCAACTCTCACATCCATACATGACCACTGGAAAAACCATAGCCTTGACTAGACGGATCTTTGGTAGCTGAAAAAAATTTTTTGGAGCAAAAGGTTTATCAGAAGCCAGGCAGCTAGCCTAAGAGTTATCTAATATACTTGTTTTTATATAATGGTGAGTTACAGCTTTTAATGAACTTGCTTTATTATTCTCCATAAATCTTATATATATTTATCCATATAAATCTTAGCAATACATATATTATTTCATTACTTGCATCATTGTATTTAGGGATTACAGTGGTGTAGAGACAATTTATAGAGACAAATCTTAACTATTTATATATCTGAAAATAATGAAACTGTATTTCTTATTAGAGAAATGAATCATAGAATTATTAAGTCAGAAAGGAATTTGCAGTTAACATTTCTAGCTGTCTCTCTATCCCGCAGTGAAGACTGGAATCTACTTCCTCTGTGACCCCATAGCATCCGGGGAATATCTGTATTACAGCACTGATCACTGATCATCTGGTTACTAATCTGTCTTCTGTACTAAACTGCAAAGCTCTTGAGGATGAGATCCTTGTTTTAGTTTTCTGTTCTCCTAGTAGTTAACATAGTGCTTGACACATGCAGTAGTAGCTGAGTGAAAGAATGAATGTATAAATGAGTGAATGAATGAGTGAACAGATTCAATGACCAAACCTGATTTTAGGCAGAACAGCACAGAAGCTACAGATCCCTGCAGAAGAGTATCTATTTGTTGCCAGAGCTCTCTGGGGAAGGAGACAATCTGAAGATGTTCATAATCTGCAGAATGCTGCTGCTGAAAGAAATGTCCCCTTCCTCCGTCCTCCCTTGTGTCTAGTTGTGTTACACGTGTGTGCTGTCCGCACTTCCCCTGGGGTTCGTGCATTATAAGTCACTGTATGGTTGTACTGGGTGACCGCCAGTCAGTTTGCGTATCAGTGACATGAGCGAACAACACAGCCTGTGGATTGATTGTTGATTTCTGAATGTGTACTCTCCTTGCCAGTATGGGTGAACAGTCTTAGATGCATCATGGAGTGAAGCTCTTCTCTGCCTTCTGTTCCACTGCACAGTGTTAGTATTCGTGTACTCGTGTACGTATTCATTTTGTATAGGCGACAGTACAGTGCTGCACTATTCGTGTTGACTTTCAAAGCTGCAGCTTTACATAGACAACCATTTGGGATTGGAATCTGTAAATAGTAAAACAGAGAAATCGATGAACAGCTAATATAAATTGAGTGTATTCTACTAGCTAGTTCACTTTGGGAAAAATGTTATTGATTTTTCAAGCCAGCCAGTCTTACGAAAATGTGAGTGATATAGAGCTGAATGAAATGGGTTAGATTATAGTATCATTGTAACATTTGTAGAATTGTTTGGTGAATGAGTGTTTATAACATCCAGTCACAACATCTTAACAGTCCTTGGGGTTGCAGAGTCATACACAACTGAGCGACTAAACAACAACTGTGTTCCAGGCACTGTTTGGGCACCAGGGATACATCAAAGAACCTGGCAGACAGGGCTTCTTGCCCTTGAGGAGCTTTTCATGCCTGGCATGTGCTGGGAGCAGCGAAGAGGCCTGTGGTATGACCCAAGGGAAGGGGAGCAGATGCTGAGGTCAGACAGGGAAGTGAAAGTGTGAAAATTGCTCAGTGAAAGTGTGAAAGTTGGTCAGACAGGGAAGTGAAAGTGTGAAAATCGCCCAGACTCTTTGTGATCCCATGGACTGTAGCCTGCCAGGCTCCTCTGTCCATGGAATTCTCCAGGCAAGAATACTGGCGTGGATAGCCCCTCCCTTCTCCAGGGGATCTTCCTAACCCAGGTCTCCCACAATGCAGGTGGATTCTTTACCATCTGAGCCACCAGGAGATCACATAAAGCCTGGAGACCAGTGTAAGCAAGGTAGTCTTATCAATCAGAGTCTCCATAGAAAACAGCTCATTCAAAAGATGATGATGATGGGGGGTGAGTGTTGTTTACAAAGAAGATGTTTAAAAAGGTAAGGGAAGCCTGGAGGAGGGAGACATTACTAGAACACAGGAGTCAACCCATGATGACCTCAGAAAGAACCAGGGAAGTTAACATCCCGATCTCACTCTTCCTAGTTTCAGTTTCCTGTTGGGGCTTCCCTTGGCTCCAGCACCCTGAACACAATGGTTGATATACGGATCCAGATCAACCATCCAGGAAGGGGAGTAGGGTGGAGGTGGGAAGAGAATGGACCCAGAGGGGCCAATGGAAGGCATTGGACATGGGGAACTTGTGTCAGCGGTCTCCAGAGAAACAGGACCAGTAGGAACTAGATAAACATATACACACATACAAACATATGCATCTGTGCATATAAATATGCAACATGTATATGTATATACGGGCTTCCCAGTTGGCTCAGTGGGTAAGGAATCTGCAGTGCAGGAAACACAGGAGATGAGGGTGCTATCCTTGGATTGGAAAGATCCTCTGGAGAAGGAAATGCTAACCCCCTCCAGTATTCTTGCCAGGAAAATCCCATGGACAGAGGAGCCTGGTGGGCTACAGTCCATAGCGTCGCAAAGAGTTGGACATGACTGAAGTGACTTAGCACACACGCATACATATATACATCATGTATATGCGTGCTGTGCTGTGCTTGGTAGCTCAGTCGTCCATGCAACCCCATGGACCACAGGCTCCAGGCAAGAATACTGGAGTCAGGTGCCATGCCCTTTTCCGGGAAATCTTCCCAATCTAGGGATCAAACTCAGGTCTCCCATATTGCAGGCGGATTTTTTATCATCTGAGCCACCAGGGAAGCCCAAGAATACTGGAGTGGGTAGCCTATCCCTTCTCCAGGGGACCTTCCCAACTCAGGAATCGAACTGGGATCTCCTGCATTGCAGGTGGATTCTTTACCAGCTGAGCTACCAGGGGAAGCCCCTCATATATACATGTGTACATATAAATATATACACACGTATACATACACACATATACCGACACATGCGTGTGTGTGCTCAGTCGCTCTGTCATGTCCAACTCTGCAATGTTATGGACTGTAGCCCTCCAGGCTCCCTGTCCATGGAATTTTCCAGGCAAGAATCCTTAAGTGGGTTGCCATTTCCTCCTTCAGGGGATCTTCCCCATCCAGAGATCAAACCCGAGTCTTGTGTCTCCTGCATTGAACTCTTAACCGCTGCGCCACAGAAGTACATATGTAAAGAGATTTGTTTCAAGGAATCAACTTACGCGATTGTGGAGGCTGGCCAATCTGAAATTTGTAATGCAGGTCAGCAGGCTAGCACTTGTCATTCGGGGTCGAAGATGTTGCCGTCCTGAAGCAGAGTTCTCTCTTCCTCAGGAAAACCTCAGTTTTGCTCTTAAGGCTCTTCAGCTGATTGGATGAGGCCTGTCCACATTATCAAGATAATATTTATTTTAAGTGAGGTGATTGTAGGAACTTCAGTGGTAAAGAATCCACCTTGCAGGGGACTCAGGTTCAATTCCTGGACCGAGAATAAAGATCTCACATGCTGCAGGGCAACTCAGCCCTCATGCCACCACTACGGAACCTGAGCGCCACAACTAGAGAATCTATTAGCTGCATGGAAAGATCCAGCATGCCACAACTAAGACCCAACACAAGCAGATAAATAAATAGATTAATTAAAAAAAAAAACAAGGTGATTGTAGATGTGAACACATCTGTGAAGTACCTTCACAGCAACACCTAGATTAATTGAATCCAACTAATTAGATTCAGTTAGAATCTAATTGTGTGAGATTGAATCACTGGGTGCTACAGGCCAGCCAAGCTGAAACTAACCATCCAGAGCCAGTGCCGAGCTCTGGGCGAGCAGTGGCACAACATGATGGGTGTTTGTAATAGATCCCTGGATGCTGTGTTCAGAGCAGAGCATGGGGGTGTGGCAGGGATGGAAGAGGGGAGGTTGGTTAAGAGGCTCTTTCTGTAATTTAGGCAAGAAGTAATGATGCTTGGACCGGCGTGGGAGCCACAGAGGCTTAGGTGAGAGCTGGTTCGTTTCTGGATATACTTTAAAGTAGAGCCAATAAGAATTGTTGATGGACAGAATGTGGGGTGGAAGAGATAGGGAGGAGCCAAGGATGGTTTAAAAGTTCTGAGCATACCAGGAAGGATGAGACAAAGTGTGGCAGGGAAGGTGAGATGGAGCAGATTTGCTGGGGTGATCAGGGGTGGTGTTTCAACATCCAGAGTGTAAGCTGGAGTGTACATCAGACCCCACATCAAAATGTCCTCCCAAATACTGCTTAACTCGGAAAGAGAACAGGTGGCAGTTAACAGTTGGCTTCCTACTGAATCAGTGCTTTAGGAAAATAAGGAAAATACAAAAATGATCACATGACATCAGCGAGCCCCCATCTTTAAAATTTGCAGTTCAAGGGACTAGCTGCAGTAAAGGATATGCTTAGGTGTCTGGCAGCTGAAGATAAATGTTCTCATGCAAGTTTTTGAAATGAAATGGCATATAGAGTTAAAAAAAAATAGCTTTGCTTCACTGATAATGTTGATAAAGACATTTCTTTTACTTCAAATGACTTGCTCTGATGTATGACAGCAATAAATCTTATTTCTTGCCTAGAGTAAACCTATTATTCAGATCCATAATGTCAATATTTTACATTAAAAATTAGGAATTAGAACCTTTTGAGATTGAATTGGGGTACATACGGTTTAGTTACTGAGAATTTGGCATATTCCCAACACTGGATGTTTTTCTTCACTTTTCAGAGAAATAAATCAATAACTTAATAATAGATATGTTTTCTAACCACACCCAAATGCTTCAGCAGAACACACTTTCTAGAGCTAAATGTTATCATAGACAGAATCAGGAACCCATTCATTGTTCCTGCCCAAATTGAAACAGTCAGCTTTCTAGGCCTTGAGTGTGATAAACCCATCAATCTGACATTTTACAGAATGCTGTCATTTATAATGAGAACTCACTCTGTTATTCTGGATCCTGATTTGATTTGACTCACCAGAACTTTCCAACAGAGCCAGGAAACACTCGCTGCCTTTATTGACATCCTATGATTCTTACTATTTTCTAAGTTTTAGAGACAAGAATAAAAAACAAAACTGACTGCCTCTGGGACTATTACAAAATGTATTGGTACACTTTTTTTTGTGAAAGTGTAATTGATTTACAATGTTGTGTTAATTTTTGCTATACAACAAAGTGAGTAACATATATATACATATATATATATATATAGAGAGAGAGAGAGAAACAGAATGTGGTCCACTGGAGAAGGGAATGGCAAACCACTTCAGTATTCTTGCCTTGAGAACTCCATGAACAGTATGAAAAGGCAAAATGATAGGATACTGAAAGAGGAACACCCCAGGTCAGTAGGTGCCCAATATGCTACTGGAGATCAGTGGAGAAATAACTCCAGAAAGAATGAAGGGATGGAGCCAAAGCAAAAACAATACCCAGTTGTGGATGTGACTGGTGATAGAAGCAAGGTCTGATGCTGTAAAGAGCAATATTGCATAGGAACCTGGAATGTCAGGTCCATGAATCAAGGCAAATTGGAAGTGGTCAAACAGGAGATGGCAAGAGTGAATGTCGACATTCTAGGAATCAGCGAACTAAAATGGACTGGAATGGGTGAATTTAACTCAGATGACCATTATATCTACTACTGTGGGCAGGAATCCCGTAGAAGAAATGGAGTAGCCATCATGGTCAACAAAAGCAGTACTTGGATGCAATCTCAAAAATGACAGAATGATCTCTGTTCATTTCCAAGGCAAACCATTCAATATCACAGTAATCCAAGTCTATGCCCCAACCAGTAATGCTGAAAAAGCTGAAGTTGACTGGTTCTATGAAGACCTACAAAACCTTTTAGAACTAACACCCAAAAAAGATGTCCTTTTCATTATAGGGGACTGGAATGCAAAAGTAGGAAGTCAAGAAACACCTGGAGTAACAGGCAAATTTGGCCTTGGAATACCGAATGAAGCAGGGCAAAGACTAATAGAGTTTTGCCAAGAAAATTCACTGGTCATAGCAAACACCCTCTTCCAACAACACAAGAGAACACTCTACACATGGACATCACCAGATGGTCAACACTGAAATCAGATTGATTATATTCTTTGCAGCCAAAGATGGAGAAGCTCTATACAGTCAACAAAAACAAGACCAAGAGCTGACTGTGGCTCAGATCATGAGCTCCTTATTGCCAAATTCAGACTGAAATTGAAGAAAGTAGGGAAAACCACTAGACCATTCAGGTATGACCGAAATCAAATCCTTATGATTATACAGTGGAAGTGAGAAATAGATTTAAGGGCCTAGATCTGATAGATAGAGTGCCTGATGAAATATGGACGGAGGTTCGTGACATTGTACAGGAGACATGAATCAAGACCATCCCCATGGAAAAGAAATGCAAAAAAGCAAAATGACTGTGTGAGGAGGCCTTACAAATAGCTGTGAAAAGAAGAGAAGCAAAAAGCAAAGGAGAAAAGGAAAGATATAAGCATCTGAAAGCAGAGTTCCAAAGAACAGCAAGAAGAGATAAGAAAGCCTTCCTCAGCGATCAAAGCAAAGAAATAGAGGAAGACAACAGAATGGGAAAAACTAGAGATCTCTTCAAGAAAATTCAGTTTCATGCATTGGAGAAGGAAATGGCAACCCACTCCAGTGTTCTTGCCTGGAGAATCCCAGGGACAGAGGAGCCTGGTGGGCTGCCGTCTAGGGGGTCGCACAGAGTCGGACACGACTGAAGGGACTTAGCAGCAAGGGAACATTTCATGCAAAGATGGGCTCAATAAAGGACAGAAATGGTATGGACCTAACAGAAGCAGAAGATATTAAGAAGAGATGGCAAGAATACACAGAAGAACTGTACAAAAAAGATCTTCATGACCCAGATAATCACGATGGTGTGATCACTCACCTAGAGCCAGACATCCTGGAATGTGAAGTCAAGTGGGCCTTAGAAAGCATCACTACGAACAAAGCTAGTGCAGGTGATAGAATTCCTGTTGAGCTATTTCAAATCCTGAAAGAGGATGCTATGAAAGTGTTGCACTCAATATGCCAGCAAATTTGGAAAACTCAGCAGTGGCCACAGGACAGGAAAAGGTCAGTTTTCATTCCAATCCCAAAGAAAGGCAATGCCAAAGAATGCTCAAACTACTGCACAATTGCACTCATCTCACATGCTAGTAAAGTAATGCTTAAAATTCTCCAAGCCAGGCTTCAGCAATACGTGAACCGTGAACTTCCAGATGTTCAAGCTGGTTTTAGAAAAGGCAGAGGAATCAGAGATCAAATTGCCAACATCCGCTGGATCATGGAAAAAGCCAAAGAGTTCCAGAAACACATCTATTTCTGCTTTATTGACTATGCCAAAGCCTTTGACTGTGTGGATCACAATAAACTGTGGAAAATTCTGAAAGAGATGGGAATACCAGACCACCTGACCTGCCTCTTGAGAAACCTGTATGCAGGTCAGGAAGCAACAGTTAGAACTGGACATGGAACAACAGACTGGTTCCAAATAGGAAAAGGAGTACGTCAAGGCTGTACTCCTTGTCACCCTGTTTATTTAACTTCTATGCAGAGTATATCATGAGAAACACTGGGCTGGAAGAAGCACAAACTGGAATCAGGATTGCCAGGAAAAATATCAATAACCTCAGATATGCAGATGACACCACCCTTACGGCAGAAAGTGAAGAGGAACTAAAAAGCCTCTTGATGAAAGTGAAGGAGGAGAGTGAAAAAGTTGGCTTAAAGCTCAACATTCAGAAGATGAAGATAATGGCATCTGGTCCCATCACTTCATGGGAAATAGATGGGGAAACAGTGGAAACCGTGTCAGACTTTATTTTTTGGGCTCCAAAATCACTGCAGATGGTGACTGCAGCCATGATATTAAAAGACGCTTACTCTTGGAAGAAAAGTTATGACCAACCTAGATAGCATATTGAAAAGCAGAAACATTACTTTGCCAACAAAGGCCCATCAATCAAGGCTATGGTTTTCCCAGTGGTCATGTATGGATGTGAGAGTTGGACTGTGAAGAAAGCTGTGTCCAAAGAATTGATGGTTTTGAACTGTGGTGTTGGAGAAGACTCTTGAGAGTCCCTTGGACTGCAAGGAGATCCAACCAGTCCATTCTGAAGGAGATCAGCCCTGGGATTTCTTTGGAAGGAATGATGCTAAAGCTGAAACTCCAGTACTTTGGCCACCTCATGTGAAGAGTTGACTCATTGGAAAAGACTCTGCTGCTGGGAGGGATTGGGGGCAGGAGGAGAAGGGGACGACAGAGGATGAGATGGCTGGATGGCATCACTGACTCAATGGACGTGAGTGAACTCCGGGAGTTGGTGATGGACAGGGAGGCCTGGTGTGCTGTGATTCATGGGGTCGCAAAGAATCGGACATGACTGAGCGACTGAACTGAACTGATATACACATTATTTTTTACATTCTTTTCCATTATGGCTTAATTATAGGACACTAGATATAGTTCTCTGTGCTATACAGTAGAACCTTGTTTTTATCATTGGCACAGTTTGTAGTCACCCCTCTTGTTTATGTGAAAATACTATTAATTATAAGATGTAAATGAGTTTAATTTTAGACTTTTTCAAAACAGACCCAAAGTTGACAAACTATATATTCTCAGTATCCGTAAAATGGTCCTTGGAAGTCAAAAATTTGAGAAACACTATTTAAGATGATGCTCTTTTGATTTACAGTGTTATGTTAATTTCTGCTATACCCAACTGCTACGGAACTGAACTTGGATCCTTTTGTCCACCCATGGAACATAGGCAATCTACTGACACTGAGTACAGTGTTTATTTGCAGGGCACCAAGCAAGACCAGCAATCTCTTCAAGAAAATTAGAGATACATTAGGGAACATTTCATGCAAAAATGGGCACAATGAAGCACAGAAACTGCAAGGACATAACAGAAGCAAAAGAGATTTAGAAGAGGTGTCAAGAATACACAGAACTATGGATCCAGATAACAACAATGGTGTGATCACTCACCTAGAGCCAGACATCCTGGAGTGTGGAGTCAAGTGGGCCTTAGGAAGCATTACTACAAACAAAGCTAGTGGAAGTGATGGAATTCCAGCTGAACTATTTCAAATCCTAAAAGATGATGCTGTTAAAGTGCTGCACTCAATATGCCAGCATATCTGGAAAACTCAGCAGTGGCCACAGGATTGGAAAAGGTTGGTTTTCATTCTAATCCCAAAGAAAGGTAATGCCAAAGAATGTTCATTTCATTTCACATGATAGCAAGGTAATGCTCAAAATCCTTCAAGCTAGGCTTTCAGCAGTACATGAACAAGAACTTCCTGATGTACAAGCTGGATTTTGAAAAGGCAGAGGAACCAGAGATCAAACTGCCAGCATCCACTGGATCATAGGAAAAGCAAGAGAATTCCAAAAAAGCATCTACTCTGGCTTCGTTGACTACCCTAAAGCCTTTGTGTGGATCACAACAAACTGGAAAATTCTTCAAGAGATGGGGATACCAGACCACATTACCTGCCTCCTGAGAAATCTGTATGCAGGTCAAGAAGCAACATTTAGAACTGGACATGGAACAGTGGAACAACGGACTGGTTCCAAGTTGGGAAAGGAGTACTTCAAAGCTATATATTGTCACCCTGCTTATTTACTTTATATGCAGAGTATATCATGCAAAATGCCAGGCTAGATGAAGCTCAAGCTGGAATCGAGATTGCCAGGAGAAATATCAAGAACCTCAGATATGCAGATGACCCCACTCTTATGGCAGAAAGCGAAGAGGAACTAAAGAGCTTCTCGATGAAGGTGAAAGAAGAGAGTGAAAAAGCTGAGTTAAAACTCAACATTCAGAAAACAAAGATCATGGGATCTGGTCCCATCACTTCATGGCATCAGATAGTTAAATATATCCTTTGAGGAGGAACTAAGACCCTTGTTTTTTCACTGAACTGTTGTTTAGGCTATCATTACTTTTCTTGCTTAACTGCTTTTCCTTTATTTCTGAATTCTACTACATCTCTAATTAGTATAGCTTCTTGAATCTGTTCTCTGGAACTGAGGGAAGGCCCAGGAGACTAAAGCCTTTCTCTACAAACAAGAAATAGGAGACATGGAGGGGCTTTTGTGCCTCAGAAGGCTCTGAAGGGTCCTGCTCAGGTTCACTCCCCACTTCCCTTTGATACTCCTCAATCCTGAGGGGAAGGGAGGGGATAAGAAAGCTCAGTAAAGTTTTGGATTGGTTAATCATAAACTTAGCTGGGTAAGTCAGTTTTAAGGAGACTGGGTTTCATTAACAAAACAGGATAAATTGGATGTGGCATACAGTAAGAAGTGAGTTTTTAGTCTAGATCACAGGGCAAGGAAATGTGACTAAACTTTATAGCAATTTGTTATACAGGTTCATATCAATTTCAAACTTCCTAAATAGTGGGTTTTAAGTTTGCACAATGTTGTGGGTGGCCTTAACTAGTGGCTAGGTTATAATAGATAATACTTATAATTTTACCCAGTATTTATTGAGCTTTTAATAACTGGCAGGCACTGTTCTAAACTCAGTAGATTGATAGGTATATGTTCTTAGCACCTGCATGACATTGCGTGTTTCTGCTTATTTTAGTTTGGGTTTTTAAGGTATACTTTAAATAGAGTAAAATGCAAATTTAATGTTTACATTTTAGTGTATTTGACAAACACATTACACCTGTGTAACTGACACCTCCATCCATATAAATATTTCCAGCATGCAGAACCTTCTCTCTCCCTTCTTCCCCATTTGTTCCATATCCCTCCATGGCAAAAGCACCATAGATTAGTTTTTCCTATTCTAGAACTTCATAAAAATGGAATAATTTGGAATGCACTCTTTTTCCTTCTTCAGGGTTTACTCAGAATAATGTTTTTGGATTTATCTATATTGTTGTATCAGTAGTTTATTCCTTTCATTGCTAAGTATTATTCCATCGTATGAACCACAATTTGTTTATCCTTTCTCCTGTTGACATTTGGGCTGTTATGAATAAAGCTGCTGTGAATGTTCTTCTGTAAGGTTTTTTAATATATACATGTTTTCTCTTGCATAGCTACCTAGGGGTGGAATTGCTGAGTCACGAGATCGGTATATGTTTAACTTCATATGAAACTGCCAGATCAGTTTCCAAAATAGTGACCCTTTTACACTCCAGTGGTAGAAAGCAATGGTAGAAAGTTCTGTACGTTCCATGTTCTGGCATTTGATATCCTCATCAGTCTTTCTAATTTTAGCTGTTCTAGAGAGTGTACAGTAATGTCTCACTGTAATTTTAGTTTGCATTTCCATGATGGCTAATGAAGTTGAACGCTCTTTCATGTGCCTGTTGGTCTGGCTTTGTGACGTGTTCAAGTTTTGCTCCCGTGTTTCCTAATTGGATTATTTGTCTGTTATCATTAAGTGGTAGGAGTTCCTTATTTATTCTGAATATAAGTTCTTTGTTAGATACATGTATTGCAAATATTTTCTTATCATCTGTGGCTTATCTACTCATTTTATGAGTTTCTTTGGACGACCAGAAACTTAAAATTTTTTGAAGTCCAGTTTATCGGTTTTTACTCTTATAGTTGCTTTCTTGCTACCCAGGGTTCTAAAGATATTCTTCTATGTTTTCTTTTAGAAATATTATAGATTTAGCTTTTACGTTTATGTCTATGATCCATCTCAAATTAATTTTGTGAGATGTGAGGTGGGAGTCAAGATTCTTATTTTTCTGTGTGGATTTTCAGTTCAGTTTTTCAACATCTTTTGTAGAAACTGTTGCTGATTGAGAAATTAAAATGAGAATCCCAGTGTTCCTAACAAACAGATTCTTTAAAAGGTACTGTTGTCAACTCACTGTAATTCTGTGTGGTAACTTCATCAACCAAACTTGTTAGGGGTGCCTTGCACGTTCCTCTTATCATGAAATCGATGTATGAAATCAGGTTTTGCAGTGTGACTCAGATGCTCATCTTTATTACACATTAAGTTTTGATGCTTTCTGTTTGAAATTTGAAACTATTTTAGGGTTAACAATTTAGAAAAACAGGCAAAACATTTGAATACACATTTCACCAAAGAAGATATACGAATGGTCAATAAATACATGAAGATATGTTCAGCATCATTAGTCACTAGGGAAATACAGCCCTAAACCACAATGAGCTAGCACTTCACTTCCACTAGGATACCTATCATCAAAAAACAGATAATTTTAACAAATGTTGTTGAGGATGTAGAAAAATTGTAACTCCTGTATACAGATGGTAGGAATGGAAAATACTATAGCCACTTTGGAAAACAGATTCTTTTAAAGTTAAACATTTACTAAATGACCCAGCAATTGCACTCTTACGTGCACACATCAACATAAATTTTGCACAAAGATGTTTATGAAAGCACTATTAACAATAGCCAAGAACTAAATACATCTCAAATATCCACCAACTGATGAATGGATAAATAATACATGGTATGTCACACAATGAAATATTACTTGCCCATAAAAGGGAATGAAGTGCCAATGAAGTTCGTGCTACAACATGCGTGAACTTCAAAGACACTATGCTAAGTGAAAGAAGCCAGATGCAAAAGATCACATGTTATATAATTCCATTGATATGAAATATCCAAAAAAGCAAATTTATAGAGATAGAAAGTAGTTTAGTGCTTGTCTGAGGCTGGGCATGGGAATGAGGAATGACTGAATGGGCTTGAGGGATCTTTTTGAAGTGATGAAAATGTTAGAAAATTGGATCAAGAGGGAGTTCCTGGTGTCTGGTGGTTAGGATTCAGTGCTTTCACTGCCACGGCCTGTGTTCAGTGCCTGGTCTAGGAATTAAGATCCTGCAAGATGCATGGTGCGGCCAAAAAAATTTTAAAGTAAAAATAAATTCACATATAAAAAATTGGATTGTGATGATGACTGCCCAACTCTAAATATTTACTAAAAATCATTGAGATGAATCAGTTTTATGGTTTGCAAGTTTTACCTCATGTATCCTTAAGAGGAATCAGTTGTATGATTTGTAACACCTCAGTGAAGTTTCTTGTTTTTTTTTTTTACATTTTCAGAATTGAAATGGGGTCTGAGATACTAAAGAAACACTAAAACCCTACTTGACACCTGTGGCCAAGTGGGGACTAATAAAAGCAGAACCGCTGTCTGGCATTACAGGGCTCTAGTTTCAAGAATCATTTTCTTGAATTAAAAACCCACATGATAACACCGCCTTGATATCAGCCATCCCTGTAGGCAGCCAAGAGCTTTGAGGAAAGGGTGAATTTTTTTTTTTTTTCATTTTATGAATAAGCCCAAGGTTTGCAGTTGCAGAAACAAGAACAGACAGGGGACAGCGTGGAGGCGGAGCAGGACACCACGCCAGGCGATGTTTGACGTAACGACCTCCGCCCTCCCGTGACTTTCGAACCATCTGTGCCAATTACACGCCGTCTGGACTACTGAGTTCGTTCTCAGCTTCTCTCCAATTTTCTTCTTCCCATCCACGAGTGCCTTCTTTTTGTGATTTTCCCTAAATGTGCTGTTGTCACAGAACATTTAATTTAAATGTCACACCATCTGAGCAAAAGGATTCAGCGTCTTTTCTCCAGCTGACTAAACTCTCCTCTGGGAGTCCTGAGGTTTTTCTTAAAAAGCATGTTCGTTTATCCACTTGTGTGTGCAATTTCATTTACATTTTTTTTAAAAGCTTCCTTGGGGAATGGGGCTCTGAGGGGAGGAGAATTTATGAGCAGAGTTAGCGAGGTTGTTGGTCTTGGGAAGACAGTAGTGGAAATAATGGAGAAGCTGCCTGTGTTTACGCTCCTAACCGCTGTACCAAGGACATGCCCTTTGGGTTGTGGCTTCTGGCATCTCTCAGCCCCGCACACACCCTCCTCTCTTACCCTCTCCTTGTGGCTTCACATTTGGGAGACATGTGGCTAGAGTAAGAGTCATCCCTGGCCTCAGACTGTGTTTTCGCTTGTAAAAGTTTTCCATGTCCTATTTCCTGAGAGAACGACACCTTTTAAAATCATTCCCCTCCTTCCAACCATCATTCCAGCTGCCTTTTGATACTGAAATTATAGTCTGATATCTGATACTTGTCGTGTTCAAAAGCAAACTTAGGACACGCTCTCTCTGTCCATCCTGCTTTCCTCTAAAACTAAACAAAAGCTTTCTCTCTTTCTCACTGTTCTAATGTGGATGGTGTGGGCTTGAAGCCTCGAGGTCATCTTAGAGAAGTTTCTTTTCCCTGCCATTCTCCCTTTCATCTCTACCACCTTAAGTGAACCCAGGTGTCCCCTGCAGATGCCCACTGAAAAATTAAATCAACAGTGGAATGTCATTTTTTTGTCTACCAGATTGATATGTCTTGATTGCATCAGTGTAGCTGAGGGTGTGAAACATGAGAATATGCATTAGTTCAGCTTTTTCTTGGGTATATTTTGTAATCATCTAAAATGCCCATACTCCTTAACTTGACCGAGCCATTTCTAGGAATTCATCCTACATAAATATTCCCTTAAACACAAGAAGACTTATATAGTTGTGATCATATAGTAGTGAAAAATTAGAAACATATTGGCATGTGTTAATCACGCAGTTTCAACCCCACAGACTGTAGCCCGCCAGGCTCCTCTGTCCCTGGGATTCTCCAGGCAAGAATACTGGAGTAGGTAGCCTTTTCCTTCTCCAGGGGATCTTCCTAACCCAGGGATCAAACCCAGGTCTCACGCATTGCAGGCAGATTCTATACCAGCTGAGCCACCAGGGAAGCACTCAAAGAAGGAAAGGGATAAGATAAATGTTAGTCTTTATAAAAATCACCTTAGTGACTTTTGGTTAAGCATGGTAGATTAAATGCTCATGTTTATTTCTGCCTTCTCTCAAGATCCCACAAAAATTATGGTAAGGAAATTTAAAAATTTAAACCCACAAGGACAAAGGGCACTGAAATGGAACTAACAGTAAGTGAGAGATACTGACAAAATTTTGGAGGGTAAGAAAGCAGATGATCAGTGGTAACTGAATTAGCAAAGCAGAGAGAATGAAAATTGTGTATCTGCCAGAGGGGCAGGGGACGGGGCCGCTGCAGAGCAAGCTGATTTGTGCCACAGAATCCCTGAAAGGAACTGAAGGTGCCAGATTTCTTGGAAGGCAGCAGAGGAGGGGAGGTTAAAAACTGGAGTTATAGTTGAAAGCGTTTTAAGAGTGATTGGGCTTCCCAGGTGGCGCTAATGGTAAAGAACCCGCCTGCCAATGCAGGAGACATTAAAGATGCAGGTTTGATCCCTGGATTGGGAAGATGCCCTGGAGGAGGGCATGGCAACCCACTCCTGTATTCTTGTCTGGAGAATTCCATGGACAGAGGGGCCTGGGGGGCTATAGTCCATGGGGTCGCACAGAGTTGGACACGACTGAAGAGACTTAACATGCACACGTAAGAGCAATTAACCACCTCAGTTCCCTCCCCACTCCCTGCAGCATGGGCACCTCCCCTGCCTGTTGCCTCCATCATGGTAGGCCTGCTTCTTCAGGAACCAGAGGGATTCTGGACCTGGGAACTGCAGGCCCAGCAGAAGGGGTCAGGCCAAGGTGTGGCACTGAAAACTGGGTAATTAAAGTCTGCATATGAAAGGGGAGGCCCTCCTGATCCCCTTATTCTCTGCTCCTTTCATGAAAGCTGCAGCAAGGTCTTTACCCTTTGGGCAAGGCATTGAAGAATCTCAGAGAAAATGAATAGCCCCAAAGGAAGGCCCTCTAGACACTGACTTTTGGGAGACTCAAGGAAAAAGTCAGTCTGTCCCCAGTCACACTGTAGTGATCAGTCCTGCCACAGGGCTTTCTGTCAGCCTGGCCCCAGTTCTGAATATGAATAGACAGCTAGCTGAAGGTCCCTAGATATTTGAGGAAAACCTCTTACCTCAAAGAGTGGAGCCCCAAACAGACAAAAACCAGAAACTCCAAAGAAAGAAAGTACAGAGGGCAGAAGAAAATTTCAAAATGAATATTGTTATCTCAGAGAGATTAAAAATAAGAAAGAGATCAAAAATAAAAAATTATTGTAAAATAAGAAGAGGATACTTAAAAAAAGAAGAAGATAAGCAAAATGCTCTTGGAAATTAGTAACTTGGAGAAATGAAAAAAAAATCAATAGAGGAGCTGGAAGATAAACCTGAACACACTCAAAAAGTAGAATAAAAGGAGAAGATAGGATATTGCAGAGAAAAGGAGATTAGGGAACCCCTGTATGACCAAGAAGAGTTCTAGGAAAAAAACAACAGAATATGAAGGGGAGGAAACTATCAAAGAAATAATACTCAGCACAATGAATGGAAAAAGATAAACACCAAGGCACATCTTTGTTAAACTTAGATGAGAAAATCCTTTCTGGAGGAGGGGGAATCACGTAGAAAGAGAAAGGAATATTAACTTACTGGAAACTAGAAGACAGTGGTGAACAAGGCCTTTAAAATTCTGATGAGAAGTATTTTAAGCTACAATTCTATACCCTGCCAAGCTGGCAGACAAATGTGAGCACAGAATTAAGGTGTTTTTAGAAATGCAAGATCTGAAACTTTTCATCTCTGTGTGCCCTTTGTAAGAAAACTATAAGAGGGTGAGCTCCAGCACAATGACGGAATAAGGTAAAGAAGAAAAAGCCATAGGAGCCCCGTGGGGATTTCCTGAGTTGATGAGAAAGGGAAATCCCAGCCTGGGAGCTGTGCAGCTGCCAGTCCAGACTGGAAAGAGAGAGAGGACAGGAGGGTGGAAGGTTCCAGAATCATTGTTGGAATTCATAGGACACCAGTGCCTGCCCATTATTGTGAGGGGTTTGAGTGACAGGCACGAAGCAAACAAAGGTCACTTAAGGAACAAGGCAACTTATTAACCTAAGAAAAGCAAAAGATTATACAAGAACAGTAACAACTTAGTTCAGCAGTGAGTAATATGTATGTGGTCACAATACTGAAAATTCTAAATATTGATTTAACCAGAATTTTGATGATTGGATTCTCTGGTGGCTCAGACGGTAAAGAATCTGTCTGCAGTGAGGGAAACCTGGGTTCATGCCCTGGGTCGGGAAGATCCCCTGGAGGAGGAAATGGCAACCGACTCCAGTATTCTGGCCTGGAGAATCCCATGCACAGAGGAGCCTGGTGGACTACAGTCCAAGGGGTCACACAGAGTCAGACATAACTGAGCTACTAACACTTTCGGCAAAGTAGTGAGTAAAGAGATGAAGTTTTAAAAGGATAAGTCAAGAAATAGCAGCACAAGCATTTTGTTAAAAAGCAGGAGGTAAAGGCCAGATAAAACAGACAAAAGAGTTAATTTGGTTGTCCCTGAGTAGTGGAAATCAGGGATCGGAAGAGTCAGGGCTGTTATTTTCCATTAATGTCTTGTAGTGCTATTTTAAATTATAAAATAGCATGAATTTTTTGGATAAAGGAATCAGGTTTATTATTTTTTTATTTTAAAATTTTATTTATTTTTGGCTGCACTGGGTCTTCAGAAAGCTGCATGGGCTTTCTCTAGTCACGGCTAGTAGGGGCTCCTCTCCGGTTGTGGTCTGGTGGCTTCTCTTATTGTGGAGCATGGGGCTCTAGAACTTGGTTGGGCTCGGTAGTTGTGACTCATGGGCTTAGACGCCCTGCAGCATATGGAATTTTCTGGGACCAGGGATCAAACTCGTGTTCCCTGAATTGGCAGGTAGATTCTTAACCACTGGACCACTAGGAAGTCCAGGAATTAGGTTTAAAAACAACTTGAGTTCTTTCTTGTAACAACCTAATGTGGCCACGTGAACCCTGTTTCTTACTCCTTGAGGAGAACATTGGATGCTCACATTGCATCTGTTTTGCTTGAAATGTGTTTATTACCTTCCTGTGACTTCTCTCATCCCAGAAGGGAAGGGCTTTCTGTTTCACTCCTAGTAAAATAGTGGAATTTTGTATTCCTTGGCCGTTACAGATTTCTCAGATGAAATCACAGATTACAAGATTGTTTTCTTGAAAATATTTCAGATTTTTTTCCTTAGGTCACTGCATAAAAATCAATGCTGTCCTATAAAAGCTTTAAAAAAAATTACACCCACATGTTCTTAAGGAGAAAACCCCGGGTACTGTATGACAGAAAGGCCCCTCACTAGCAAAGAACAACCCTGGCTTTTGTATCTGTTACCATTAAGCTTCGCTGTCAGAAAACATGAAACAGTGGCTTAGGGTAGAAATGCTTTTTCTCCAAGAATCTCCACCAATCATGTTTATCCCATTCTGGATTAACTTGTGTTGACATCTTCTAGAGAATTGAAAACATATCCTAAAATGACTTAAGTAAGTACCTTGTTCCATATTTTGAAGGCATGAAAAAATTGGCTAGCTTTAATCTCTGTGACCTATCTGCAGTCTGCTGAAACACAGCTAAGAAGAAGCAATGAATACCCTGTAAAGAGTATCCATTATATTCAGGTTGAGAGTGCATGTGTGCTAAGGCATGACCAACCCTTTGCAACCCCATGGACTGTAGATGAGGAAACTGAGGCCCAGAGCAGCAGTATAAATGTTTATGCTCAGTTGCTTCAGTCGTGTCTGACTCTGTGATTGTAGCCCTGCCAGAGTCCTCTGTCCATGGGATTCCAGGCAAGAATACTGGAGTGGGTTGTCATGCCCCCCTCCAGGGGATCTTCCTGACCCAGGGATCAAGCCCAAGTCTCTTGCATCTCTGGCATTGGCAGGCAGATTCTTCACTACTAATGCCACCTGGGAATCCCATGCAGATTGAGAAAATATAACAAAGCAGACAGCTTGGGATGGGTGCTCTTACAAATCAACTTCTTTCTCCTGAGGTCAAGGAAAACCTCTCACATGTCTTAGTGAAGCCGTAACTTACTCCAAGCAACTTCCCTGGTGGCTCAGATGGTAACAAATCCTGTGGCCAGAGTAGCCTGGCAGGCTATAGTCCATGGGGTAGCAAAAAGTCTGACACGACTGAAGCGACTTAGCGTGCACAGCTTGCTCCAGGGAGGCACTGTCGGGTCACAGGGAACCTCGGAGTGTTTTCTCCAGCGTGATGTATGATGCTGTGCCAGCAGCTGGTATTTAACGAATACTTGTTGATTTGCAGAACAAATAATCAAATACCATAGAAATTCCCCAAACTGTTCACAGATCTGAGATGAAATGATTGGAAACTGTTCCCCATCTCCATTCTAATGATCTTGGAGAGAGCAGTGAGCTGTCCTGGAAGAGAGATCTTAGTTCCCTGCCCATGATTGATCCTGGGTGGCCTGGATGAAAACCAGGAGTTCTAACCACTAGATTACCCAGGGCTAGAGGCTAGAAGCAAAGAGGTCCTCCATTTGAAAGCAGAAATGTTTCAAGGAGGAAAAAACTGTAAAAACAGGTACAAAGTATATTATTGGAGACACAGTACAAGGTATGGGAGAGCACACAGAGAAGCAGTTTATTATTTAAGACAGAAGCTAGGAAGAAATACACACCCAGAGAGGTGTGTGTGTCCTGAATGAGGAACACAGAAAAGGGGTGATTTAAATCACTTACATAGTTCTTCCGGGTCTTTGTTTGAAAGTGAAAGTCACTCAGTTGTGTTCAACTCTGTGAGACCCCATGGACTATTCAGTCCATGGAATTCTCCAGGCCAGAGTACTGGAGTGGATAGCCGTTCCCTTCTCCAAGGCTTCTTCCCAACCCAGGGATCGAACCCAGGTCTCCTGCTTTTTCTTTACCAACTGATCTATCAGGGAAGCCCGGGTCTTTGTTTACCTTGGCCAGTTGTCTCGTTTCTTTTTCCACACCTGACCTGTTCTAGGACCCTCCCCAACATGCATGTGCAACATTTTGCTAAGATGGAGTCCATTATTGCAGAGGCCTGTGGGTGCAAGCCCACACTTCTTACTGGGTGGTGCCCCCTCCCTTTTGACCCCGAAGTAACCTTCCTGCACGTGTGTAGACAGGGAAGTTTTCCGTGACCCCAAGAGTGGTCATCTTATCTCTGCTTCTGCAGAGCTCAGTTTCTGCCACTAGCTTTGTCCTTGGAGTGTCTGGGTGAAAACAAAGCTTCAGTTTTAATCCACTTGACAAACACCAGTTGTCCAACCCAGGAGCCATCTATCTCCTACCTAACTAACTTTCACTGCACTTTTTTTGATACCTGGCCTCCAGCTGCCTGTGGGTTCAGACTCAGACACAGATGAATCAAAATGAAACGGTCCTGCCTATGGAAGGTTCGCAGTCCTTCTGGAGGCAGAGAACACACACCCCAGGCCCTGTGGGCCCCGTAGATGTTGAGGGATCTACCAATAGAGCAGGGAGAACAGTAGATGAGTGGGCTCCGGGAGCAGAAAGAGGGAAGATAACGTCTCCCTGAGTGTGGACATTGGTGGAGGACTGGGAGACTCTTGGGTTCCTAGAAAGGTGCTGCTTGGCCCAGAATTTGGGATCGGCGTGGCAGTGGATGGTCTGAGACAGGAAGAAAGGATTCCAGGCAGGGGATGCACATGTGATCTCATAGAGGTGGAAATGGAAAGGGGCTGGGTGTGTTCGAGGATGGGTAGAATGTCAGAAGGGTGGGCCTCACACACTATTATTCTAAGGAGTTTGGACTTCATTCTCCAAGTATCAGGAAGCCATTCTTTCACCCTTTTATCCATTCAGCAGCTCTTCATTTAGTCAACCTATGGTTGTTATTTATGTATGTATGTATGTATTTGGCTATACCATGGCGGCCTGTAGAACTTCCCCAACCAGGGGCTGAATCTGTGCCCCCTGCAATGTGGGAGTATGGAGTCTTAATCACTGGACCATCAGGGAAATCCTTTTTCTAAATTTTTAAATTTAAATTTTTTGATTTTTTTGGCCATGCCGTTGGGCCTGTAGGATCTTAGTTCCCCAACCAGGAATTGAACCCAGGCCCCTGTAGTGGAATCTTAGCATCCTAGCCACCAGATCATGAGGGAAGTCTCTCAACCTGTGGTTTTTAATGGGGCAGCTTCAAACTTTAGAGGAAGGACCCAGGTGCCCTGAGGCCAGGATAGCCAGGTGTCCTCATTTGTCCTAGACCATTCTGATGTGTACCTGTCATTCAGGGTGTGTCATGTGGTTCACTATTTGTTGTGGATTTTTCATTGTTTTAAAAGGCATATTACTCCTAAGAGTTGCTTCAGTAATCCAAGATGGGTTTGGTAGAGCTTCCCTTGGTGGTTCCATCTTCTGCTGAGATCTTGTCTCGAAGTACGTATTTCACATATGCAGGGTGCAGAATTCTCTCTTAAACATGTGGTTAGATGACAAAGACAAATAGTGAGAACTTGTCTCTTTTTTCCCAACACAGCTAAGACCTCTCAAGGGCAGTATTCAGGACACACAGTGATCACATGAGATAGCTTGGGCTTCAGCCACTGTGTTCAGTCTTGGGTGGTGGAAGGATGAGCATTTTATGCTTCTGCTCCCCGCAGCCACGTGGCACCAGTGACACATGAGGCCGCCAGGCTGCCAGTGGGCTGGTCCCTTGGACAACATGGGAAGTATAGGTTCATTGTCCATGAAACGTACGCTGGCAAACAGAGGCTGAGCTGTTCTGTTTAAAATAGTCTGAGTGCTCTTGCTAGAATGGTTTTGTTATTTATTGCTTGGTATAAATCTACAGCTCTTTGCTGTATAAATCTTTATTTTATTGTTTGGTAGTGATTTTTTATTTTATTGTTGGATAATGCTTTTTTTATTTTGCAGTAAATCCTTTCAGGAACAAATGGCCAAAAAGGCAGCTTGTGTTTAGTGAAAAATTAAGTAGTGAATTTCCAGTTCTCAAGAAAGGTGATGATGAATTGCCTAACTTGCTCAGATTTGTCATCACTTACATCCACAGTACGGTACTAGTGATGTTATGAGCCACAGGAGAAGCAGAAGAGGCCCCAGTGTGAAAAGATGTGAGCAGTTTCCTTAAAAAACTAAGAATAGAGCTACCATATGATCCTTCAATCCCATTCCTGGGTATATATTCAGAGAAACTGCAATTCGAAATGATACATGCACCCCAGTGTTCATTGCAGCATTATTTACAATCACCAAGGTATGGAAGCAACCTCAATGTCCCTCGACAGATGAATCGATAAAGGAGGTGTGGTAGATATATAGTGAGATGCTAGTGAAAGTGAAGTCGCTCAGTCGTGTCTCACTCTTTGCAACCCCATGGACTGTAGCCTACCAGGCTCCTCCGTCCATGGGATTTTCCAGGCAAGAATACTGGATTGGATACTACTCAGACATTAAAAAGTGATGAAATAGTGCCGTTCGCAGCAACATGAATAGATCTTCAGATTATCACACTAAGTGAAGTAAATCAGACAAAATGTGAAATCTTAAAAAAAAAAAGATACAAATGAACTTACATGCAAAACAGAAATAGATCCACAGACATAGAAAACAAATTCTTTGCTATCAAAGGGGAAGGGGGAGAGGAATATAGCAATTTGGGATTAACATATACACTCTACTATATAGAGAGTAAACAATAAGAACCTACTGTATAGCACAGAGAACTATAGTCCTTATTTTGTAATAACCTATAATGGAAAAGAATCTGAAAGAGGATATGTATATATATGTCTCCCTGGAGAAGGGAATGGCAAAACACTCTAGGATTCTTGCCTGGAGAATTCCATGGACAGAGGAGCCTGATGAGCTACAGTCTGTAGGGTTGTAAAGAGTCAGACACGACTGAACGACTAACACACACACACACACACGTGCACACATACACACATATATATATACCAGTTCAGTTCAGTTCAGTTGCTCAGTCATGTCCGATTCTTTGTGACCCCATGGACTGCAGCATGCCAGGCTTCCCTGTCCATCACCACCTCCCAGATACACACACACACACACACACACATATATAATTGTTTCATTTATATATATATTTATATATAGTTATATTTTATATATATATATATAACTGGATCACATTGCTGTATACCAGAAACTAACACAACTTTGTAAATCAATTATAATTCAATAAAAAATAAAATAACTTCATTCAGAATTTTTTAAAAAAGGAATACTCTACATTTAAACCTAACTTTTTCTTCTATCCCAAGCAAAACCTAAAGCCAGCTCATTGCCCAGTTGCCTGTCTCCCCATCCTGGCTGGAATTTCCTCAGATCCTGTTGCTCTGGGTTCTGCCTTATTGCTTCTTCAAGTTTTTCCCACCAGAATTTTCCCTTGCAGATAAGCCAAGTCTTCAGTCATAAGATCCATTTCTTTTCCCACCTGGAGCAGCCCCACTGGCTGCTGACCCTCTTCTCACCTTCACTACCCCGCCACAGATAAAGGCATCGTGGGGTCACAATGGTGGTGCCAGTTAGATTTTGCAGGAGCCATTGAATTTACAACACATACCTCAGTGACGCCTACTGAGTTCACTCACTTTCCTGATTGCTCCAAATTGTCTGTCACCTCTCTCACCATTCACACAGCCTGAGACGGCGCCCATTTTTTCGGTGGCCATGTTATAATGTTGATTTGTATAGAACTTAACAGGCACCAAAAAACAACAAAGGCATCTCTCCAGTTGCCTGTCACCGAGCTGCTTGGTTAGGACAACTGACTCATGTCAGGATAATTAACCCAAAGTGCAAAGCTGTACCCCCAAGTCCCCCAAATCTTGGTGGCCTAGTACAACAAATGGAAATTTCTTTTTTAAAAAATTATTTTATTCAGGTATAGTTGATTTACAATGTTGTGTTCATTTCTGCTGTACAGCAAAATGATTCAGTTATCCATATATATACATTCTCTTTCATATTCTTTTCCATTATGGTTTAATTACAGGATATTGAATATAGTTCCCTGTGCTATACAGTTCAGTTCAGTTGCTCAGTCGTGTCCTACTCTTTGTGACCCCATGGACTGCAGCACGCAAGGCCTCCCTGTCCATCACCAACTGCCCGATTTTACCCAAACTCATGTCCATTGAGTCAGTGATTCCATTCAACCATCTCATCCTCTGTTGTTCCCTTCTTCTCCCACCTTCAATTCCTCCCAGCATCAGGGTCTTTCTAATGAGTCAGATCTTCACTTCAGGTGGCCAAAGTATTGGAGTTTCAGCTTCAACATCAATCCTTCCAATGAACCCTAATCCTTAAGGACTAATCTCCTTAAGGATGGACTGGTTGGATCTCCTTGCAGTCCAAGGGACTCTCAAGAGTCTTCTCCAACACCACAGTTCAAAACCATCAATTCTTCAGCATTCAGCTTTCTCTATAGTCCAACTCTCACATCCATACATGACCACTGGAAAAACCATAGCCTTGACTAGACGGACCTTTGTTGGCAAAAGTAATGTCTCTGCTTTTGAATATGCTATCTAGGTTGGTCATAACTTTCCTTCCAAGGAGTAAGTGTCTTTTAATTTCATGGCTGCAGTCACCATCTGCAGTGATTTTGGAGCCCCCAAAAATAAAGTCAGCCACTGTTTCCACTGTTTCCCCGTCTATTTGCCATGAAGTGATGGGACCGGATGCCATGATCTTAGTTTTCTGAATGTTGAGCTTTAAGCCAACTTTTTCACTCTCCTCTTTCACTTTCATCAAGAGGCTCTTTAGTTCTTCACTTTCTGCCATAAGGGTGGTGTCATCGGCATATCTGAGGTAATTGATATTTCTCCTGGCAATCTTGATCCCAGCTTGTGCTTCTTCCAGCCCAGCATTTCTCATGATGTACTCTGCATAGAAGTTAAATAAGCAGGGTGACAATATATAGCCTTGACATACTCCTTTTCCTATTTGGAACCAGTCTGTTGTTCCATATCCAGTTCTAACTGTTGCTTCCTGACCTGCATACAGGTTTCTCAAGAGGCAGATCAGGTGGTCTGGGATTCCCATCCCTTTCAGAATTTCCCACAGTTTATTGTGATCCACACCGTCAAAGGCTTTGGCATAGTCAATAAAGCAGAAATAGATGTTTTTCTGGAACTCTCTTGCTTTTTCCATGATCCAGTGGATGTTGGCAGTTTGATTTCTGGTTCCTCTGCCTTTTCTAAATCCAGCTTGAATATCTGGAAGTTCACGGTTCACGTATTGCTGAAGCCTGGCTTGGAGAATTTTAAGCATTACTTTACTAGCGTGTGAGATGAGTGCAATTGTGCGGTAGTTTGAGCATTCTTTGGCATTGCCTTTCTTTGGGATTGGAATGAAAACTGACCTTTTCCAGTCCTGTGGCCACTGCTGAGTTTTCCACATTTGCTGCCATATTGAGTGCAGCACTTTCGCAGCATCATCTTTCAGGATTTGAAATAGCTCAACTGGAATTCCATCACCTCCATTAGCTTTGTTTGTAGTGATGCTTTCTAAGGCCCACTTGACTTCACATTCCAGGATGTCTGGCTCTAGGTGAGTGATCACACCATCGTGATTATCTGGGTTGTGAAGATCTTTTTTGTACAGTTCTTCTGTGTATTCTTGCCATCTCTTAATATCTTCTGCTTCTGTTAGGTCCATACCATTTCTGTCCTTTATTGAGCCCATCTTTGCATGAAATGTTCCCTTGGTATCTCTAATTTTCTTGAAGAGATCTCTAGTCTTTCCCATTCTATTGTTTTCCTTTATTTGTTTGCACTGATCACTGAGGAAGGCTTGCATATCTCTCTTTGCTATTCTTTGGAACTCTGCATTCAAATGGGTATATCTTTCCTTTCCTCCTTTGCTTTTCGCTTTTCTTCTTTTCACAGCTATTTGTAAGGCCTCAGCCATTTTGCTTTTTTGCATTTCTTTTTCTTAGCTATGGTCTTGATCCCTGTCTCCTGTACAGTGTCACGAACCTCTGTCCATAGTTCATCAGGCACTCTATCTATCAGATCTAGGCCCTTAAATCTATTTCTCACTTCCACTGTATAATCATAAGGGATTTGATTTAGGCCATACCTGAATGGTCTAGTGGTTTTCCCTACTTTCTTCAATTTAAGCCTGAATTTGGCAATAAGGAGCTCATGATCTGAGCCACAGTCAGCTCCTGGTCTTGTTTTTGCTGACTGTATAGAACTTCTCCATCTTTGGCTGCAAAGAATATAATCAATCTGATTTCATTGTTGACCATCTGGTGATGTCCATGTGTAAAGCCTTCTCTTGTGTTGTTGGAAGAGGGTGTTTGCTACGACCAGTGTGTTCTCTCAGCAGAACTCTATTAGCCTTTGCCCTGCTTCATTCTGTACTCCAAGGCCAAATTTGCCTGTTACTCCAGGAGTTTCTTGACTTCCTACTTTTGCATTCCAGTCCCCTATAATGAAAAGGACATCTTTTTTGGGTATTAGTTCTAGAAGGTCTTGTAGGTCTTCATAGAACCGTTCAACTTCAGCTTCTTCAGCATTGCTGGTTGGGGCATAGACTTGGATTACCATGATATTGAATGGTTTGCCTTGGAGATGAACAGAGATCATTCCACATTTTTGAGATTGCATCCAAGTACTGGATTTCAGTCAGACTCTTTTGTTCACTATGATGGCTACTCCATTTCTTCTAAGGGATTCTTGCCCACCGTAGTAGATATAATGGTCATCTGAGTTAAATTCACCCATTCCAGTCCATTTTAGTTCGCTGATTCCTAAACCATTGACGTTCACTCTTGCCATTTCCTGTTTGACCACTTCCAATTTGCCTTGATTCATGGGCCTAACATTCCAGGTTCCCATGCAATATTGCTCTTTACAGCATCAGACCTTGCTTCCATCACCAGTCACATCCACAACTGGGTGTTGTTTTTGCTTTGGCTCCATCTCTTCTTTCTTTCTGGAGTTGGTTCTCCACTGATCTCAATTAGCATATTGGGCACTTACCAACCCAGGGAGTTATCTTTCAGTGGCCTATCTTTTTGCCTTTTCATACTGTTCATGGGGTTCTCGAGGCAAGAATACTGAAGTGATTTGTCATTCCCTTCTCCAGTGGACCACATTTTGTCAAAACTCTCCACCATGACCCATCCATCTTGGGTGGCCCTATATGGCATGACTCATAGTTTCATTGAGTTAGACAAGGCTGTGGCCCATGTGATTAGATTGGTTAGTTTTCTGTGATTGTGTTTTTCAGTCTGTCTGCCCTCTGCTGGAGAAGGCTAAGAGGTGTATGGAAGCTTCCTGATGGGAGAGACTGACTGAGGGGGAAACTGGGTCTTGTTCTGATGGGCAGGGCCATGCTCAGTAAATATTTAATCCAGTTTTCTGTTGATGGGTGGATCTGTGTTCCCACACAAGAGGCTGACCCAGACTTGCCTGTGAGTCTCCAAGAGTTTCCAGCGGAGGCGTGGGTTGGCGTGGGTTGGTGGTGGCCTGCTGCAGGGTTGCTTCCCTGGTGGCTCAGAGCTGAAAGCATCTGCCTGCAATTGGGAGACCTGGGTTTGATCCCTGGGTTGGGAAGATCCCCTGGAGAAGGAAATGGCAACCCACTCCAGTACTCTTGCAGTACTTTTGCCTGGAGAATCCCATGGACGGAGGAGTCTGGTGGGCTACAGTCCACGGGGTCGCAAAGAGTTGGACATGACTGAGTGACTTCACTTTCACTTTGCTGCAGGGTTGGGGGCACTGAGTGTAGCAGTGCATGCATGGGATCTTTTGAGGGAGGTCACCATTATCTTCATTTCCTCCACCATAGTTTGGCCCCAGGTCAATAACAGGTATGCTATACAGTAGGACCATGTTATTTATCCATTCTATTTGGAAGAGTTTGCATCTGCTAGCCCCTAACTCCCAATCCTTCCCTCCCCCTGGCAGCCTCCTCTGTGTCTGTGTGTGCATGCTAAGTCGCTTCAGTCATGTCCGACTCTGCGACCGTATGGACTGTAGGGCGCCAGGCCCCTCTGTCCATGGAACTTCCAGGCAAGAATACTGGAGTGGGTTGCCATTTCCTCCTCCAGGGGATTTTCCTGACCCAGAGATCGAACCTGCATCTTTTACATCTCCTGCATTGGCAGGTGGATTCTTTACCACCAGCACGGTGTGTGAAGCACTCCATGTCTGTGAGTCTGAACAGATGGTGATTTCTTGCTTATGACACCGTCCAGTGCTGTTGGATGACTGTCCTGGACAGCTCTTTTGAGCATTAACTCCTGTGTGACTCTGCCTTCTCCTAGAACCTTCCTGTTTCCTCCGTTGAGTTCCCTCCTTAGAGCCAAAAGAGAACTCTGAAAGGATTGGGCAGAGACATTTATGGCTAGGCCTCGACGTGGGTACCTGACTTCCCTCACTACGTCCCATTGGTCAGGACCCCGGCATCTGGCCTTACCTAACTGCAGTGCAGGCTGGGACATGTCAGCTTCCTGTGGGGCTGGGGAAAGGACTTGAGATCATAAGCACCTCCTCAGCCCCTGCCTGTATCAGGCCACGGGAAACATAGTCGGGAAGGAGTCAGGAGACCTGGCCTCTGCTGCTGACTTGCTGGGTGCCTCTAAGTCATCACAACCACTCCGAGCAGTTTCTTCCTTTTCAGAAGCGTGCCGCTACCGCTTGCCTTGAACCCGTTTGTTGTTGATTTTTAGTCACCAAGTTGTGTCCGACTCTGTGCCACCCTGTGGACTATAGCCCGCCAGACTCCTCTGTCCATGGGATTTCCCAGGCAAGAAGACTGCAGTGAGTTGCCATTTCCTCTTCCAGGGCATCTTCCTGACCCATGGATTGAACTCACGTCTCCTGTGTTGGTAGGATTCTTTACCACTGAGGCACCAAGGGAGCCCATTAGTTAAAGTACATTGTTACATAAACTTAATGTGCTACTTATAGGCTTTGTGGTCTGCTCTGTTTTTAAAAAATTAAGATTATGAGTGTTTGGGGACTTCCCTGGTAGTCCTGTGACTAAGACTCCATGCTTCGGATGCAGGGGGCCTGGCTTTGATCCCTGGTCAGGGAACTAGATCCCGCATGTGCCAACTATGACCCAGCACAGCAAAATAAATAAAAAAAAATTTCTTTTAAAAAAAGATTATAAGGATCTCAGTCATTTATTCAATAGTTACTTTTTGAACTCATGTAATAGCCAGGTATTAGACTAGCTGTGGACAAGCTGTGGTCTCATGATTGTACATTCTGGTGGAGAGACAGATGAAAATCTATGAAGAAATAATATGGTTATGTAGATGACATGATCTAAAGCAACTGAAAGACTCAGGAGAGGGCCCTCTGGAAAGATGACACTTGAGCTGAGTGTTAAATGATGAGGTAGGTAGCGGCAGATGTGTGAATATCAGGGAGGAGAGTGTGCTGAGCAGAGAGGCCTGACTGTGCAAAGGCCCTGAGGTGGAGAATAAGCCTGGAGGGTTACTTGAACAGCCAGATTATTGCATGATAGAGAAAGATGAGGCCAGAGAGATAGTCAGGGGTATTATATGAGGCCTTTCCCTCTCTTTGCCTCAGTTTCCTTACCTGTACACTGTAAAACTGGGCTAACATCACCTTCATAGGGTTGCTGTTATTAAATGGAATAATATGAGTAAAGTGCTTACAAATAGCTGTGAAAAGAAGAGAAGTGAAAAGCAAAGGAGAAAAGGAAAGATATAAGCATCTGAATATAGAGTTCCAAAGAATAGCAAGAAGAGATAAGAAAGCCTTCCTCAGCGATCAAGGCAAAGAAATAGAAGGAAACAACAGAATGGGAAAGACTAGAGATCTCTTCAAGAAAATTAGAGATACCAAGGGTATATTTCATGCAAAGATGGGCTCTATAAAGGACAGAAATGGTATGGACCTAACAGAAGCAGAAGATATTAAGAAGAGGTGACAAGAATACACAGAAGAACTGTACAAAAAAGATCTTCATGACCCAGATAATCACGATGGTGTGATCACTCACCTAGAGCCAGACATCCTGGAATGTGAAGTAGAGTGGGCCTTAGAAAGCATCACTACGAACAAAGCTAGTGGAGGTGATGGAATTCCAGTTGAGCTATTTCAAATCCTGAAAGATGATGCTGCGAAAGTGCTGCACTCAATATGGCAGCAAATGTGGAAAACTCAGCAGTGGCCACAGGACTGGAAAAGGTCAGTTTTCATTCCAATCCCAAAGAAAGGCAATGCCAAAGAATGCTCAAACTACCGCACAATTGCACTCATCTCACACGCTAGTAAAGTAATGCTTAAAATTCTCCAAGCTAGGCTTCAGCAATACGTGAACCGTGAACTTCCAGATGTTCAAGCTGGATTTAGAAAAGGCAGAGGAATCAGAAATCAAACTGCCGACATCCACTGGATCATCAAAAAAGCAAGAGAGTTCCAGAAAAACATCTATTTCTGCTTTATTGACTATGCCAAAGCCTTTGACTGTGTGGATCACAATAAACTGTGGAAAATTCTGAAAGGGATGGGAATCCCAGAGCACCTGACCTGCCTCTTGAGAAACCCATATGCAGGTCAGGAAGAACTGGACATGGAACAACAGACTGGTTCCAAATAGGAAAAGGAGTACGTCAAGGCTGTATATTGTCACCCTGCTTATTTAACTTATATGCAGAGTACATCAGGAGAAACGCTGGGCTGGAAGAAGCACAAGGAGATATCAAGATTGCCGTGAGAAATATCAATAACCTCAGATACGCAGATGACACCACCCTTATGGCAGAAAGTGAAGAGGAACTAAAAACCCTCTTGATGAAAGTGAAAGAGGACAGTGAAAAAGTTGGCTTAAAGCTCAACATTCAGAAAACAAAGATCATGGCATCCGGTCCCATCACTTCATAGGACATAGATGGGGAAACAGTGGAAACAGTGTCAGACTTTATTTTTTTGGGCTCCAAAATCACTGCAGATGGTGATTGCAGCCATGAAATTTAAAGACACTTACTCCTTGGAAGGAAAGTTATGACCAACCTAGATGGCATATTCAAAAGCAGAGACATTACTTTGCCGACAAAGGTCCATCTAGTCAAGGCTATGGTTTTTCCAGTAGTCATGTATGGATGTGAGAGTTGGACTGTGAAGAAAGCTGAGTGCCGAAGAATTGATGCTTTTGAACTGTGGTGTTGGAGAAGACTCTTGAGAGTCCCTTGGACTGCAAGGAGATCCAAGCAGTCCATTCTAAAGGTGATCAGCCCTGGGATTTCTTTGGAAGGAATGATGCTAAAGCTGAAACTCTAGTACTTTGGCCACCTCATGAGAAGAGTTGACTCATTGGAAAAGACTCTGATGCTGGGAGGGATTGGGGGCAGGAGGAGAAGGGGACGACAGAGGATGAGATGGCTGGATGGCATCACTGACTCGATGGATGTGAGTCTGAGTGAACTCCAGGAGTTGGTGATGGACAGGGAGGCCTGCTGCTGCTGCTAACTCACTTCAGTCATGTCCAACTCTGTGCGACCCCATAGACGGCAGCCCACCAGGCTCCCCCGTCCCTGGGATTCTCCAGGCAAGAACACTGGAGTGGGTTGCCATTTCCTTCTCCAATGCATGAAAGTGAAAAGTGAAAGTAAAGTCACTCAGTCGTGTCCAACCCTCAGCGACCCCATGGACTGCATGGGAGCCTGGCGTGCTGTAATTCATGGGGTGGCAAAGAGTCGGACACGACTGAGCGACTGAACTGAACTGAACTGAATACACACTACCCAGGTGTGTGACTGTAGGTCCAGTGAGGATTCTATTCCTACCTTGATGGGAAAGCTTTTGGACAGTTTTCAGAAGAGGAGTGTCTCCATTTTGACTGGTTCTCATGGCCTGGGCTTGAGGTAGATGGGGATTTCCACCCTCCTTTTCAACATACAGGTAAATAGAGTTGTTTTTTTTTAATCCCCAGCCAAAAAAATTTCTTTTCTAAACATCACGTTATTTCCATGAATCAAAATGTGTGTTCTGGTTTCCAAATGCTTATACAGTTCAATGTTTCAAAAGAGTATTTACATAGACACAGAATATACATGAATAAGATCTTGAGGCTTTGGATTTATCCCCCTCTTGAGGCATCGCCAAATATTTGTACATAATTTGTATGTACGTTGCCCTGGATTACATTTGGGGATATAAATGAGTTGACAACAGAGCTGCTATGCCTCTTGAACTTTCCATAAATAAAATGTGGTCAGTATTTTAGAACACACTTTCCCCAAGGTCTGTTTGTGGAACAGGAGAATCTAGATTAAAACAAGGGCTTTTTTTTTTTTTTTTTTTAAATTAGAGTATAATTGCTTTACAATGTTTTGTTAGTTTCTGCTGTACAACGAAGTGAATCAGCTATATGTATACATATATCCCTTCCCACTTCAGCCTCCTTCCCACCCCACCATCCCACCCTTCTAGGTCATCACAGAGCACCGAGCTAAGCAACCTATGCAAACCATAATTCAAAAAGATACGTGTACCCCAGTGTTCTCACAATTCGTTCCGTTCATTCAGTTTTTAAGTTGTATCTGACTCTGCAACCCCATGGAGTACAGCCTGCCAGGACATAGAGCCAGGACGTGTGTGTGCTAGTCACTCAGTCATGTCCAACTCTTTGCGACCCCATGGACTCTGGCCCTCCAGACTCCTCTGTCTATGGGATTCTCCAGGCAAGAACATTGGAGTAGGTTGCCAGTTACTGCTCCAGGAGCTTGGACAGGGAGGCAACCTAATGTCCATTGACAGATGAATGGATAAAGATGTATAGTACATAATGGATCATGGAAAAAGCAAGAGAGTTCCAGAAAAACATCTATTTCTGCTTTATTGACTATGCCAAAGCCTTTGTGTGGATCACAATAAACTGTGGAAAATTCTGAAAGAGATGGGAATACCAGACCACCTGATCTGCCTCTTGAGAAATTTGTATGCAGGTCAGGAAGCAACAGTTAGAACTGGACATGGAACAACAGACTGGTTCCAAATAGGAAAAGGAGTTCGTCAAGGCTGTATATTGTCACCCTGCTTATTTAACTTATATGCAGCGTACATCATGAGAAACGCTGGACTGGAAGAAACACAAACTGGAATCAAGATTGCCGGGAGAAATATCAATAACCTCAGATATGCAGATGACACCACCCTTATGGCAGGAAGTGAAAAGGAACTAAAAGTCACTCCAGTCGTGTCCAACCCTCAGCGACCCCATGGACTGCATGGGAGCCTGGCGTGCTGTAATTCATGGGGTGGCAAAGAGTCGGACACGACTGAGCGACTGAACTGAACTGAACTGAATACACACTACCCAGGTGTGTGACTGTAGGTCCAGTGAGGATTCTATTCCTACCTTGATGGGAAAGCTTTTGGACAGTTTTCAGAAGAGGAGTGTCTCCATTTTGACTGGTTCTCATGGCCTGGGCTTGAGGTAGATGGGGATTTCCACCCTCCTTTTCAACATACAGGTAAATAGAGTTGTTTTTTTTTAATCCCCAGCCAAAAAAATTTCTTTTCTAAACATCACGTTATTTCCATGAATCAAAATGTGTGTTCTGGTTTCCAAATGCTTATACAGTTCAATGTTTCAAAAGAGTATTTACATAGACACAGAATATACATGAATAAGATCTTGAGGCTTTGGATTTATCCCTCTTGAGGCATCGCCAAATATTTGTACATAATTTGTATGTACGTTGCCCTGGATTACATTTGGGGATATAAATGAGTTGACAACAGAGCTGCTATGCCTCTTGAACTTTCCATAAATAAAATGTGGTCAGTATTTTAGAACACACTTTCCCCAAGGTCTGTTTGTGGAACAGGAGAATCTAGATTAAAACAAGGGCTTTTTTTTTTTTTTTTTTTAAATTAGAGTATAATTGCTTTACAATGTTTTGTTAGTTTCTGCTGTACAACGAAGTGAATCAGCTATATGTATACATATATCCCTTCCCACTTCAGCCTCCTTCCCACCCCACCATCCCACCCTTCTAGGTCATCACAGAGCACCGAGCTAAGCAACCTATGCAAACCATAATTCAAAAAGATACGTGTACCCCAGTGTTCTCTCACATTTGTTCCGTTCATTCAGTTTTTAAGTTGTATCTGACTCTGCAACCCCATGGAGTACAGCCTGCCAGGACATAGAGCCAGGACGTGTGTGTGCTAGTCACTCAGTCATGTCCAACTCTTTGCGACCCCATGGACTCTGGCCCTCCAGACTCCTCTGTCTATGGGATTCTCCAGGCAAGAACATTGGAGTAGGTTGCCAGTTACTGCTCCAGGAGCTTGGACAGGGAGGCAACCTAATGTCCATTGACAGATGAATGGATAAAGATGTATAGTACATAATGGATCATGGAAAAAAAGAGAGTTCCAGAAAAACATCTATTTCTGCTTTATTGACTATGCCAAAGCCTTTGTGTGGATCACAATAAACTGTGGAAAATTCTGAAAGAGATGGGAATACCAGACCACCTGATCTGCCTCTTGAGAAATTTGTATGCAGGTCAGGAAGCAACAGTTAGAACTGGACATGGAACAACAGACTGGTTCCAAATAGGAAAAGGAGTTCGTCAAGGCTGTATATTGTCACCCTGCTTATTTAACTTATATGCAGCGTACATCATGAGAAACGCTGGACTGGAAGAAACACAAACTGGAATCAAGATTGCCGGGAGAAATATCAATAACCTCAGATATGCAGATGACACCACCCTTATGGCAGGAAGTGAAAAGGAACTAAAAAGCCTCTTGATAAAAGTGAAAGTGGACAGTGAAAAAGTTGGCTTAAAGCTCAACATTCAGAAAACGAAGATCATGGCATCCGATCCCATCACTTCCTGGCAAATAGATGGAGAAACAGTGGAAACAGTGTCAGACTTTATTTTTTGGGCTCCAAAATCACTGTAGATGGTGACTGCAGCCATGAAATTAAAAGATGCTTACTCCTTGGAAGGAAAGTTATGACGAACCTAGATAGCATATTCAAAAGCAGAGACATTCCTTTGCCAACAAAGGTTCGTCTAGTCAAGACTATGGTTTTTCCTGTGGTCATGTATGGATGTGAGAGTTGGACTGTGAAGAAAGCTGAGTGCCGAAGAATTGATGCTTTTGAACTGTGGTGTTGGAGAAGACTCTTGAGAGTCCCTTGGACCGCAAGGAGATCCAACCAGTCCATTCTGAAGGAGATCAGCCCTGGGATTTCTTTGGAAGGAATGATGCTAAAGCTGAAACTCCAGTCCTTTGGCCACCTCATGTGACGAGTTGACTCATTGGAAAAGACTCTGATGCTGGGAGGGATTGGGGGCAGGAGGAGAAGGGGACGACAGAGGATGAGATGGCTGGATGGCATCACTGACTCGATGGATGTGAGTCTGAGTGAACTCCGGGAGTTGGTGATGGACACAGAGGCCTGGCGTGCTGCGATTCATGGGGTCGCAAAGAGTCGGACACGACTGAGCGACTGATCTGATCTGATGTGCATGCATGCTCAGTCTTGTCTGACTCTTTTTTCACCCTGTGGACTGTTAGCCACCAGGCTCCTCTGTCCTTGGAATTCCCATACTGGAGTGGGTTGCCAGGGGATGTTCCTGACCCAGGGATCAAACCCATGTCTCCTGCAGCTCCTGCATCAGCAGGCAGATTCTTTACCACTGAGCCACCTGGGAAGCATGGTATTAGTCATAAAAAGGAATGAAAAACAAGGGCTTTTTTAAAAATCAGGCTTTAGAAACAGATTTTTTTTGCTTAAATTAGTAAATGGTGTTTTGGGGAGAGAAAAGCTGTAGATACAAAGGAGCGTTCCCATTTCTGTGGAAGTCTACACTCCAGACAAAAGAAGCTGACTTCTATTTGCATTTGCTTACAGTTTCCTGAAAATGCAAACAACCAGCCTAGAATGCAATTCCCAGTTCCTTTTCTGGCAGCAGCCCTGGCATTGGCATTGGGCGACTTGGCACTCTTGCCTGTGACCGTGAGGACATCCCAGGAACTGCGGGGTGAGCTGAGGTCATTGTTGCAGCGCCGGGCTTTGGCCGACGAAGAATTCAGCTGCTGATAGGGAAAAACACGAATACAGATTTATTTTTCTACAGGCAGATAGTTTATCCCCTGGTCAATTTGATCTCACAAATCAGTGGCCTTGTCTAATATGTTACCCCAAGAAAGTGTCTTAATTGAGTTTCTGCATTGTGTTAGCATTCACAGGAGATTTGAAAGATAAAGTTTCCCCAAGGATATGTCTTCTTTTTTTTTTTTAAAGAATGACCTAGAAAAGAAAGAGGCCTTCTAGAGTTTTGCTGCTGGATAGGGTATGAGATGTTAAAACTCAAAGAGGCAGAGCCACCCAGGAGGTACCTTGTCCAGGATTTGTGTAAAGAACCTAATCTCCATTTAGCTCTTGATGGATTCATTCATTTAGTATATCTTTATGATACAACTCTGCTTGCGGCCATGGGTTGTCCAGAAGCTGGGAATGGGACAGTGAACAAGGCATGAGGATCCTTACCTTCTAGAACTCCATCTTTCAGGGAAAACAGACAGGGGCCAAGTAAGTGGGTTGAGCCTTCTAGGGCTTGGAGACCCGAGGGCCAGGCTGTTAACTGGGCAGAGCCCATCTTGAGAGGAGGACGTGGGAGGGGTCTGGATGCACCTCCAGGAAGAGGTGACCTTGAAAATGAGACCCTGAGCCTGAGTAAGAGAAGGGCAGAAGTGGAAAAGTGCTCTAGGTAGAATAAATAGCTTACCAAATCCCTGTTGTTTTAATTTCTCCCACTTCTCTTCTTCCTCACCCTTGAGAAAATTCAAGGATGCCCATGTTGGAAAGTGATATGTACAGCATTATCCCACTTTCATTCATTTTTAAAACATACATAAAAACACAATTATGGATTTTGCATGGATACATATACAGGTATATTAATTTAGCTTTTTGAATAGCACAGAAGGAAACTCACTAAATTTGTGAATGTTTGCTTCTGAGAAAGGCAGGGGAATGAGGCTGTACATGAGGACAAAGAAAGCTATTTTATCTGAAATTATTTATTTACTTTATTGAAGGAGACTTTAAAGAATGTTAACAATAATCAATTCTGGCTTGTTGGTATCCAAGTGTATATTACTTTATGTATCTTTAAATATTTTTTTATACTCCTAATAAAGAATAACCAAGGGTACAGACTATATATTCTTGAAGTGGAAGGTCATCTTCAGAGAAGATGCTTTCCAAAATCCTTTAGAATGATAATCCAGGAACTCTTAGCAGAGTTCACATCACAGGGCAGCAATCTTCAGTTCAGTTCAGTTCAGTCCAGGCGCTCAGTCGTGTCTGACTATTTGCGACCCCATGAACCGCAGCACGCCAGGCCTCCCTGTCCATCACCAACTCCCGGAGTCCACCCAAACCCATGTCCATCGAGTCGGTGATGCCATCCAACCATCGCATCCTCTGTCGTCCCCTTCTCCTCCCACCCTCAATCTTTCCAGCATCAGGGTCTTTTCAGATGAGTCAGCTCTTTGCATCAGGTTGCCAAAGTATTGGCGTTTCAGCTTCAACATCAGTCCTTCCAATGAACACCCAGGACTGATATCCTTTAGGATGGACTGATTGGATCTCCTTGCAGTCCAAGGGACTCTCAAGAGTCTTCTCCAACACCACAGTTCAAAAGCATCAATTCTTTGGCGCTCAGCTTTCTTTATAGTCCAACTCTCACATCCATACATGACCACTGGAAAAACCATAACCTTAACTAGATGGACCTTTGTTGGCAAAGTAATGTCTCTGCTTTTGAATATGCTATCTAGGTTGGTCATAACTTTCCTTCCAAGGAGTAAGCGTCTTTTAATTTCATGGCTGCAGTCACCATCTGCAGTGATTTTGGAACCCAGAAAAATAAAGTCTGACACTGTTTCCCCATCTATTTGGGATGAAGTGATGGGACTGGATGCCATGATCTTCATTTTCTGAATGTTGAGCTTTAAGCCAACTTTTTCACTCTCCTCTTTCACTTTCATCAAGAGGCTTTTTAGTTCTTCACATTCTGCCATAAGGGTGGTGTCATCTGCATATCTGAGGTTATTGATATTTCTCCCGGCAATCTTGATTCCAGCCTGTGCTTCTTCCAGTCCAGCATTTCTCATGATGTACTCTGCATTTAAGTTAAATAAGCAGGGTGACAATATACAGCCTTGATGTACTCTTTTTCCTATTTGGAACCAGTCTGTTGTTCCATGTCCTGTTCTAACTGTTGCTTCCTGACCTGCATACAGAGTTCTCAAGAGGCAGGTCAGGTGGTCTGGTATGCCCATCTCTTTCAGAATTTTTCACAGTTTATTGTGATCCACACAGTCAAAGGCTTTGGCATAGTCAATAAAACATCAGTCTTGGTTCCTCATATAAAGATGAACAGTGTTGTGCTATAGTGAAGGGTTCACTACGACGTGCATCTCACTTGCAACAGAATTTCTCTTGGCCTTCAGTGTGAGATGGCATTTATCTAGTTCCAGGAGACCCACAGTGAATACTGATCTCCCCTGAAATCTTCCCTCCAAAGAATTTTTGTTAGGGTTGTTGGATTTTGTGTTCAGAGTTACACGCTGTAACCCATTTTCTATTACCAACATATTTGTGTCTCATTCTCAGAGAAGCTTCAACTTTTCATTGCATCCAGACCAAGTAAAGAACGTTGGAAAATAAATGATTTACCCATAGGGAATGGATTTCCAAAGCTTGGGTTCCATTTCAACAGCCTGATTGCAGTCACACTATTTTCTCAGTGACAGAGAACTGAGAAATTACCAGTGAAACAAGACCATCATGTCCCGTGTCCTTCCATGTTGCAGTCATCGGAAGACTTCACGACAGCCTTCCACATTTCTTATAAACTTTGGGCCCTGGCTTATGGTCACTGTTTTCAGGACTAATCTTGTCATTATTCACAGCCATTTCAACATCTGTGTGGATGATCCCTTTGGGTCTTTTATCTTCTCTTCTCCATTGCTTCTTAGTCATCCACATTCATTGTCATTATCCTTGCCTCCACCACAATCTACAGACTTTATTTTCTTGGGCTCCAAAATTACTGCAGATGGTGACTGCAGCTATAATATTAAAAGACACTTGCTCCTAGGAAGAAAAGGTGTGACTGACTTAGAAAGCATATTAAAAAGCAGAGACATTACTTTGGCAACAAAGATCTGTCTAGTCAAAGCTATGGTTTTCCTAGTAGTCATGTATGGATGTGAGAGTTGGACCATAAAGAAGGCTGAGCACCAAAGAATTGATGCTTTTGAACTGTGGTGTTGGAGAAGACTCTTGAGAGTCCCTTGAACAGCAAGGTAATCAAACCAGTCAGTCCGAAAGGAAATCAGTCCTGAATATGCATTGGAAGGACTGATGCTGAGGCTGAAGTGCCAATACTTTGGCCAACTGATGCAAAGAGCTGACTCATTAGAAAGACCCTGATGCTGGGAAAGATTGAAGGCAGGAGAAGAAGGGGACGACAGAGGATGAGATGGTTGGATGGCATCACTGACTCCATGGATATGAGTCTGAGCAAGCTCTGGGAGATGGTGAAGCCTGGTGTGCTGCAGTCCATGGGGTCGCAAAGAGTTTGACACGACTGAGCCACTGAACAACAACAACTGTCCTCACCCCACTGAGTCCTGACTTCTGTCCTTATAACCCAGCATGGATTCCGTAGTCCACCATTGTGGTCATTCCCCTGCCTATGTCCCCTCTCCCTTCATCGTCCTAACTTGGCAAATATCCCTCCACCTCCCCAAACTCCTCCCACAACACTGCTTAAATTCAACTCTGCCTACTCTGGACCTCCACCTAGGGAGCTGAACATGGCTGGGGAGAAAGAGAATACAACCATGCAGAGGACTCACTTTTTTCCTTTTAAATGAGACATAGTTTATGTACATGATTATGTAAGTTATAGGAATACAACATAGTGATTCACAACTTTTAAAGGCTACATTCCATTTATAGTTATTAACATTATAAATTATTGGCTATATTCCCTGTGTTGTACCCTATATCCTTGTAGCTTGTTTATTTTGTGAAAGTGAAAGTCACTTAGTCGTGTCTGACTCTTTGCGACCCCATGGACTATGAAGTTCATGGAATTCTCCAGGCCAGAATACTGGAGTGGGTAGCCTTTCCCTCCTCCAGGGGATCTTCCCAACCCAAGGATCGAAACCAGGTCTTGTTGATTTTGTACATAATAGTTTTTACCTCCTACTCTGCTCCCTTTGCTCCCTGCCCTCTCCCCACTGATTTGTTCTCTGTTAACCTGCTTCTTTTTTTACATTCACTAGTTTGTTGTACTTTATAGATTCCACTCTTAAGTGATACCATACAGTATTTGTCTTTCTCTGTCTAAATTATTTCACTTAGCCTAATACTCTCCAAGTCCATCCTGTGCTGTGCTTAGTCACTTAGTCGTGTCTGACTCTTTGTGACCCCATGGACTGTAGCCTGCGAGGCCTCTGTCCATGGGGATTCTCCAGGTAGGAATAGTGGAGTGGGTTGCCGTGCCCTCCTCCAGGGGATCTTCCCAACACATGGGATTGAACCCAGGTCTCCTGCATTGCAGGAGTTTACCGTCTGAGCCACCAGGGAATCCCAGAGTCCAAGTCCATCCATGTTGCAAATGGCAAAACTGCATTCTTTTATGACTGACTAATATTTCATTGTATATATGTACCACATCTTTATCCCTTCATTATTGATAAACACGTAGGCTGCTTGAATATCTTGACTTTTGTAAATAATGCTGTTATGAACACTGGGGCCCAGGTGTCTTTGAATTACTGTTTTTGTTTTTCTCAAATATGTACCCAGGAGTGGAACTGCTGGATCATATGGTAGGGAGGACTCACTTTTAATTCATTTACTTCCAGTGGACCTCAGCACTCATGGCAGCCCTGTTACACTTCCCTAATCTATTACACTGGAGAAGGCAACGGCACCCCACTCCAGTACTCTTGCCTGGAAAATCCCATGGATGGAGGAGCCTGGTAGGCTGCTGTCCATGGGGTCACTAAGAGTCAGACACGACTGAGTGACTTCACTTTCACTTTTCACTTTCATGCATTGGAGAAGGAAATGGCAACCCACTCCAGTGTTCTTGCCTGGAGAATCCCAGGGACGGGGGAGCCTGGTGGGCTGCCATCTATGGGGTCGAACAGAGTCGGACACGACTGAAGCGACTCAGCAGCAATCTGTTACCTATTCATCTGTTCTCAAACTCCCAGTAGCTCCTCCCATATCCACTCTTTTGCTGCTCATTTTGCTGCTCATTATACCTCATTCTGTATTTCACTGAGAAAAGCAAAGTAATCAGAAGAAAATTTCATATGCCACCACAGCCTCGTGTACCAACCTCCCTGCATCTGCCTGCCTTCCGCTCACTGGGCAGACCATCCGTGCTCCACGGTGTCTTAGATCAGCACTCCCCAGCCCGCTAATGTCCAGCAAAACAGCCATGTCAGAGTCACCAGTGACCTCTGGTTGCTAAACCCAGTGGTCATATCTCAGTCATCATCCTACTGACTAAACAGCAGCGCCTGATTCTGCCAATAGTCTTTCCTGCTTGACACACTCTCTTTGTCTGGCTTCTGGGCACCACATCCTTCCTCTGGTTGCCTCCTACTTACTGACTCAGTCCCTTTGGTGGTTTGGCTTCATCTTTGAGACACGATGACATTGGAATGCCCCAGGACTCCATCCTTAGACCTCTATCCTTTTTCATCTACACTCACTTTGTGGGTGGATGAGTGTCATAGCTTTGAATTGCCCTCCATAGAGTTTATACATTTACGCAAATAGTCATTATTCACTCAAGGACAATCCAAATTACTTTAGTTACAAACGTTTTTCTTAACTGGGAATTTTTCAGTGATTCATGGAGAGCTTGCCTATAGTCAAGGTAGCAGATGTGGCACCACATTGTGATAATTTTCTCATCATGGGATAAAGAAAGATTGTATGCAACAAAACAAAACAAAAAAACCAAGGACATTCTGCAACAAATATCTCAGTGAGAATGTTTAAAAATTAAATTGTGTTTTCTGCTGTCAGCTTCTTAGACTGTGGCTTTAGAGCTTCTGATGTTCATACTTAAGATAAGTCTCCAGCAATTAGAATGCAACAATGGTAAAGCTAAAATATCCCCCTTCTTGTGATTACTGGGTTATAGTTTCTCCGTTGGGTGTTATGTGTTTGATTAAAAAAGGCACGTAGCACTGACACACTTCTTATTATAGGAAAAAAAAATTTCATGTCACTTACCAGTATGGGGCACTTACCAACATGGGGAAGCCACATACATGTGATGGTGTCTGTTGATCCTTAAGTCTGAGATGGTTAATTAAGATGAAGCGAACAGTGTTGCTTGTGGATCTTTGTTGTTTTTAAATCACTGATCTGTGTCATCTGTAGGTTTTTACAGAATGAAATTCTTATGCTATTGAGTGTGAAACAAATCTGATCAAGACTTTATGACTAAACAGCTTGTATGAAGAAATTAAAAAATAGTGTGAAATAAATGGGGCTTTTTTAAGAATCCTGCCAAATGCTTTTGTAGCCATTTTTCTCTACCTAGTCAGGGAACAAGGAGGGAGGAGGAAATTATGGTGAAAAAAGTCTTATGAGAAAGTGGAGAAAGTGAAAATGCATCTTTTTCATCAGTGTATTTTGTTTCAAGGCTGCCTAGTATATAGTTTTCACCTGGAAAACAAAAACTCAGTGACTTTGAGAAGAGCTGATTCAACAATTGATCAATATAATCAGTGTAGATAATTGATCTGGCCTCTTGAGGACCCAAAGTGAATTATCTATAAATTACCTACACAGTTGCCAAATCACCCTTTGAGTTTGAATTTCATAGAAACATTCTATATCTTGAGATTGTCCTATTGTGTTATTTGTAAGAATTGACATTTCAAATGGATCTTTGTCGAGCACTATGTCTGAGTGCCATGGTGCTTTAGAATGTGCAGATGTGAGATGTGTGCTAAGATCCAGTCAGGCCTGGTATTCTTTGTAAGCTATGATTTGTTAATTAATAAGACTGATCCAGGAACTTCCCTCATGGTCTAGGGCTAAGACTCCGTGTTACCAATGCAGGGGGCCCAGGTTTGATCCCTGGTCAGGTAACTAGATCGCACATGCCTCAACTAAGAGTTCGCATGCTGCAACTAATAAAAAAAAAAAAAACAACCCAAAACGCATGCTGCTACTGAGACCTAGTGCAGCCAAACAAGTTAATAATTAATTTTCAAAAACAAGACTGATCCAATAGTTTGCAACTTTGAGACAGACTCCCTAAGAATAAGCTCATGTACCCTAGAGAATTGTGGAATTTGTGAAAAGATAATAAATGCTCGTCTTTTACTGGGAATGCATTATGGTAGAATGCCTTTTCTGGCCTCATTCAGTGTTGAAGGAAAAAAGCATGATCTGGGGTATTAACCTTTTCTCTGCTCATTTCAGTAATTGGCTTAGATGTGAAGATTTCAGACACCATTTCCATGACACAGTTTTCCCCTTGGCCGTTTTCTTGGCAGGTTCCAGAGGGAAAAGTGGTAGTTCTTAATTTCCGATTCATAGACCTGGAGAGTGACAACCTGTGTCGTTATGACTTTGTGGATGTGTACAATGGCCATGCCAACGGCCAGCGCATCGGGCGCTTCTGCGGCACGTTCCGGCCTGGAGCCCTTGTGTCCAGCAGCAACAAGATGATGGTGCAGATGATTTCCGACGCCAACACAGCTGGGAATGGCTTCATGGCCATGTTCTCTGCCGCGGAACCAAATGAAAGAGGTATTGTTCCCACATTACAGCAATAATAAGGGCCCATAGTTACTGAATGCCTCCTGTATGACAGGCACTGTTCTAAGCACTTAATCCAAAGTTTAAGAGCAATTCTTCTCAAACGGAGAGCTAATAAATACCACCAAATCATCAAAGTGTTAGTCACTCAGTCATATTCGATTCTTTGCAACCTCATGGACTATACCCCACCATGCTCCTCTGTCCATGGAATTCTCCATGCAAGAATACTGGAGTGGGTTGCCATTCCCTTCTCCAAAGGATCTTCCCGACCCAGGGATTGAACCTGGTCTCTGGCATTGCAGGCAGATTCTTTACTGCTGAGCCCACCAAACCATCAAAAAAATCAGTCTTGCCAATGGCCAGGGATGGACTGGGAGTTTGGGGTTAGCAGATGCAGACTGTTATATATAGAATGGTTAAACAACAAGTCCTACTGTATGGCACAGGGAATTATATTCATGTATTCTGAGATAAACCATATACAAAAATCAGTATTTTTTTAAAGCCCATATATATTCTTATAAAATTCAAATGTAGAAATTCATGGAGTAAAAAATGTGAAACCTTGCATACAGATATAGAGACTTTTGCCCCATGGTAGTCCCCTCTTAGAAACAGCCAGGCATGGCTGGTGGGTCCCATACATGCTTTGTGCACTTACTTACTAGTTTGTACTTTTGCAAAACTTTTAAAATATATAAGTGGGGTCATGCTTTCATATTGTTTCACAGCTTTTTCTTTTTGCTTCGCCCTACAAGTTGGAGTAGTTTCACATCAGTACATGTGATCTCCCAAGGGTAGAAACCTCCATCCTTGGAAGACAGCTGCAATGGCCAAGATCTGCAGCCTTCTGCCTAAAGGCACTGCCTAATCTTTTCTTGCCTTGGACTGTAGCTCAGCCTCTCTGGTTTGAGATATTAAGAGTACAGAATCTGGGGCTGACAGAGCAGCCAGAACACTTGGGAGGAAATCCTGGCTGGGAGCTTCTGAAGAATTGAGGCACAAAATATACACATAAAATCCACCCAAATCTTTGGCTAACAGCTAAACTCTACATATATGGGGGAGAGCCCAGGTGGCCTGGCACAAAAGCATTATCTGGAATATGAAGAAACCGATCCAAGATACAGCTGCTGCCCATTAGCAGGGTGACAGACATCGAGCTTGGATATAGCTAAGTTGAATGCCTGCCAGAACAAAAATCACTTTTCATTGGAACACAGTAGAATCTAGAGACTTTATAGTGTATCATAATGTATACACATACACATAATGTATATACATATACATATGTATATACTTTATAGTGTATTCATAATGTCCAGTATCCAATCATCTGATGAAACCAGGAAAGTGTGTCTATATACAACAAAAAAAGCAGTCAATAAAAATTGACCCCCAGGGCTTCCCTGGTGGCTCAGTGATAAAGCATCAGCTTGCCAATGCAGGAGATACAGATTTAATCCCTGATCCAGGGAGATCCCACATGCTATAGAGCAACTAAGCCCATGCACCACAACTGCTGAGCCTATGCTCTAGAGCCCAGGAGTTACAATTACTGAGCCCACGTGCCGTAACTACTGAAGCCCATGCACCCTACAGCCTGTGCTCAGCAACGAGAGAAGTCACCACAAAGAGAAGCTGCACACCACGACGAGAGAGTAGCCCCCGCTCACCACAACGAGAGAAAAGCCAGTGCAGCAACAAAGACCCAGCACAGCCAAAAATAAATAAATAAATACTTTTAAAAAACTGCACCTAGCCCAGAGGTTACAATTAGCAGACAAGCGTTTTAAAGCGGCTATTATACATATGTTTAAAGATTTAAAGGAAAATATATGTGTAAGAAAAATAAACTGAGAATCTCAGAAAAGAATACAATAGTAATGCTAGAGCTGAAAGATAAGAGACTATGAAATTTTGAAATTTATCTGAGGGACTTACAAGTAGATTGGAGATGGTAGAAGAAAAATGCAGTGGTTTTGATTAGAACTGATTCAATCTGAAGAACCAGTAGGAAAAAGATGAAAAAATGACAGCCTTGGAGATTAGTGAGACAATATCAGGTGGTCTAACATATGTGTAATTTGTGTCCCAGGGGAAAAAGAGAGTGATAAAAGTGCAGAAAAAAGGTATCTCAAGAAATAATGGCTTGGAGCCACCCAAATTTAGTGAAGAACATCAATTTACAGAGCTAGGAAGGTTAACAAACCCCAAATGAGATAAGTAAAAAATGAAGCCACACCTGGCCACGTCATGATGAAAGAAATCAAAAGATAAAGAGAAAATCTTAAAGTCAACCAGATAAAACCCAAATTACATTTAGAAAAACAATGGTATGCAGGATGGCTTTCTTTTAATCAGAAACAGTAGAGGCCAGAAGGCAGTGGAACAGCATCAACCCAGAATTCTATAACCAGACTTCAAAAATGAAAGTGAAATAAAGACATTTTCAGATAAACAACCATGTCACAAGAAATACTGAAGGAAGTTTCTTAAATTGAAGGGAAGTGGCCCCACAGGGTAACTGAAAGGTAACAGGATTGAAGGCCACTGGAATTGGTAAATATAGCAGACTATGTATTATTTTATTTTCTTCTCTTCATTTCTTTACCATCTGTCTGTTCAAAACAAAAAGCTTAAGTGCGTATTGTGGCAAGTATAATATATGATATAAAATATATGACAACAATGGAACAAAGGATGGAGAAGCAAGTGGAAATATACCATACATGAAGACATATTCAGTTAACTCTAAAAGGTTGTGATAAGTTAGAGATGCATATTGCAGTCCCTAGAGAATCCATTAAAAATGCCTTTTTCATTTTAACTAAAAGCCAAAAGATGAATACCAGAATTATTTAACCCCCGCAAAGAGGGCAGGAAAGGAAGAAGAGATGGAACAAGAGAAAGGTGTGACAAATAGAACAAAATAGTAGTTGGCACACTCAATCCAAGCATATCAATAAACACATTAAATATAGAGGATTAAATACTCCAATTAGAAGACAGTATTAGAATGGGTTAAAAAGCAAAGCCCTCAAGAAACAAGAAAAAAGTCAAATAAATAACCTAACTCTACACCTAAAGCAACTAGAAAAGGAAGAAATGAAGAACCCCAGGGTTAGTAGAAGGAAAGAAATCTTAAAAATTAGAGCAGAAATAAATGCAAAAGAAACAAAAGATACCATAGCAAAAATCAACAAAACCAAAAGCTGGTTCTTTGAAAGGATAAATAAAATTGACAAACCATTAGCCAGACTCATCAAGAAACAAAGGGAGAAAAATCAAATCAACAAAATTAGAAACGAAAATGGAGAGATCACAACAGACAACACAGAAATACAAAGGATCATAAGAGACTACTATCAACAATTATATGCCAATAAAATGGACAACTTGGAAGAAATGGACAAATTCTTAGAAAAGTACAACTTTCCAAAACTGGACCAGGAAGAAATAGAAAATCTTAACAGACCCATCACAAGCACGGAAATTGAAACTGTAATCAAAAATCTTCCAGCAAACAAAAGCCCCGGTCCAGACGGCTTCACAGCTGAATTCTACCAAAAATTTAGAGAAGAGCTAACACCTATCCTGCTCAAACTCTTCCAGAAAATTGCAGAGGAAGGTAAACTTCCAAACTCATTCTATGAGGCCACCATCACCCTAATACCAAAACCTGACAAAGATCCCATGAAAAAAGAAAACTACAGGCCAATATCACTGATGAACATAGATGCAAAAATCCTTAACAAAATTCTAGCAATCAGAATCCAACAACACATTAAAAAGATCATACACCATGACCAAGTGGGCTTTATCCCAGGGATGCAAGGATTCTTCAATATCCGCAAATCAATCAATGTAATACACCACATTAACAAATTGAAAAATAAAAACCATATGATTATCTCATAGATGCAGAGAAAGCCTTTGACAAAATTCAACATCCATTTATGATAAAAACTCTCCAGAAAGCAGGAATAGAAGGAACATACCTCAACATAATAAAAGCTATATATGACGAACCCACAGCAAACATTATCCTCAATGGTGAAAAATTGAAAGCATTTCCTCTAAAGTCAGGAACAAGACAAGGGTGCCCACTTTCACCATTACTATTCAACATAGTTTTGGAAGTTTTGGCCACAGCAATCAGAGCAGAAAAAGAAATAAAAGGAATCCAAATTGGAAAAGAAGAAGTAAAACTCTCACTATTTGCAGATGACATGATCCTCTACATAGAAAACGCTAAAGATTCCACCAGAAAATTACTAGAAATAATCAATGACTATAGTAAAGTTGCAGGATATAAAATCAACACACAGAAATCCCTTGCATTCCTATACACTAATAATGAGAAAACAGAAAGAGAAATTAAGGAAACAATTCCATTCACCATTGCAACGGAAAGAATAAAATACTTAGGAATATATCTACCTAAAGAAACTAAAGACCTATATATAGAAAACTATAAAACACTGGTGAAAGAAATCAAAGAGGACACTAATAGATGGAGAAATATACCATGTTCATGGATTGGAAGAATCAATATAGTGAAAATGAGTATACTACCCAAAGCAATTTATAGATTCAACATAATCCCTATCAAGCTACCAACAGTATTCTTCACAGAGCTAGAACAAATAATTTCACAATTTGTATGGAAATACAAAAAACCTCGAATAGCCAAAGTGATCTTGAGAAAGAAGAATGGAACTGGAGGAATCAACCTACCTGACTTCAGGCTCTACTACAAAGCCACAGTTATCAAGACAGTATGGTACTGGCACAAAGACAGAAATATTGATCAATGGAATAAAATAGAAAGCCCAGAGATAAATCCATGCACATATGGACACCTTATCTTTGACAAAGGAGGCAAGAATATACAATGGATTAAAGACAATCTCTTTAACAAGTGGTGCTGGGAAATCTGGTCAACCACTTGTAAAAAGAATGAAACTAGACCACTTTCTAACACCATACACAAAAATAAACTCAAAATGGATTAAAGATCTAAACATAAGACCAGAAACTATAAAACTCCTAGAGGAGAACATAGGCAAAAAACACTCTCCGACATACATCACAGCAGGATCCTCTATGACCCACCTCCCAGAATATTGGAAATAAAAGCAAAAATAAACAAATGGGACCTAATTAACCTTAAAAGCTTCTGCACATCAAAGGAAACTATTAGTAAGGTGAAAAGACAGCCTTCAGAATGGGAGAAAATAATAGCAAATGAAGCAACTGACAAACAACTAATCTCAAAAATATACAAGCAACTCCTACAGCTCAACTCCAGAAAAATAAACGACCCAATCAAAAAATGGGCCAAAGAACTAAATAGACATTTCTCCAAAGAAGACATACAGATGGCTAACAAACACATGAAAAGATGCTCAACATCACTCATTATCAGAGAAATGCAAATCAAAACCACTATGAGGTACCATTTCACACCAGTCAGAATGGCTGCGATCCAAAAGTCTACAAATAATAAATGCTGGAGAGGGTGTGGAGAAAAGGGAACCCTCTTACACTGTTGGTGGGAATGCAAACTAGTACAGCCACTATGGAGAACAGTGTGGAGATTCCTTAAAAAACTGGAAATAGAACTGCCTTATGATCCAGCAATCCCACTGCTGGGCATACACACTGAGGAAACCAGAAGGGAAAGAGACACCTGTTCCCCAATGTTCATCGCAGCACTGTTTATAATAGCCAGGACATGGAAGCAACCTAGATGTCCATCAGCAGATGAATGGATAAGAAAGCAGTGGTACATATACACAATGGAGTATTACTCAGCCATTAAAAAGAATACATTTGAATCAGTTCTAATGAGGTGGATGAAACTGGAGCCTATTATACAGAGTGAAATAAGCCAAAAGGAAAAACATAAATACAGTATACTAACGCATATATACGGAATTTAGAAAGATGGTAACAATAACCCGGTGTACGAGACAGCAAAAGAGACACTGATGTATAGAACAGTCTTATGGACTCTGTGGGAGAGGGAGAGGGTGGGAAGATTTGGGAGAATGGCATTGAAACATGTAAAATATCATGTAAGAAACGAGTTGCCAGTCCAGGTTCGATGCACGATACTGGATGCTTGGGGCTAGTGTACAGGGACTGACCCAGAGGGATGGTATGGCGAGGGAGGAGGAGGAGGGTTCAGGATGGGGAACACATGTATACCTGTGGCGGATTCATTTTGATATTTGGCAAAACTAATACAATTATGTAAAGTTTAAAAATAAAATAAAATTAGAAAAAAAAAAAAAAGCAAAGCCCAACCATAATTGTCTACAAGAAAGCACTTGAAATATGAAGACAAAACAGGCTAAACATAAAAGGGTGGAAAAATATGTACCATGCAAATTTCATTAAAGTGAAAACTAATGCTTATAAAAAGATAATTTTACATAGATAGCCTAAAGAATAGGAAAAATATTTGCAAAAATACCTCATAACAGACGTGTATTCAGAATAAAGAACTTAAATAACTCAACAGTAAAAAGATAAAGATCCCAATAAATATAAAAATGAGTAAACAGTTGAACATTTACTTTCCAAAAGAAGATACACAAATGATTCATAAGTGCATGAAAAACTGTTCAGTGTCATTAGTTAACAGGCAAATGCAAATTAAAAACACAATGAGATACTGTTACATACCCACCAGGTTAGGTTAAAAACAAACAAACTGACAGCACTTAATGGTGGCAAAGATGTGATGCAGCCAAAGTTCTCATCCCGTGAGAGGCATAAAATACTAAAACCACTTGGGGAAATATTTTAGTTTCTTATGAAATTAAACATCTACATCTACTCTTGGCCCAGCAATTGCATTCCTGGGTATTTACATAAGAGAAATGAAAATACAAGTCCACCAAGAGATTTGTACAAAAATGTTCATAACAGCTTCATTCACAGTAGCCCAGACTGGAAGCAACCCAAATGGATATCAGCGGGAGAATGGGTGAACAAACTGTTGTTTCCACACCCCAGAATACTACTTAGCAATGTCAAGGAACAAGCTACCAATACACACAGCAACATGACTGCATCTCAGACATTGTGCCAGGCAAGAGAAGTCAAACACAGAAGAGGAACACCATATGATTCCATTTATATGAAGCTCTAGAATAAAACTAATCTACAGTGAAATCTTTCAGAAAAGTGTTGTGGAGATCCAGCAAATTGACTGGTGAAGGATACAGAAATTTTGGATACATACATCATAGGAGTGTGGCTCACACAGGTGTAACCATTTTTCAAATTTTTACAGCTAAGATTTGTGCATTTCAAAGTATCGAATTTACCTCCCTCAAACCTATAAAGTAATAATAATAATAGTGCAAGTGGTGGGCATTGGCTAGCTATATTGATAGAATAGTAGAATGATGGGATTTCCCTGGTTATCCAGTGGTTAACACTCCACACTCCCAGTGCAGGGGCCTGGGTTCGATCCCTGGTTGGGGAACTAAGGGTCCCCATGCCACACAGCATGGTCAAAAAGGATAAATAAAAATAAAAAAACATTTAAAAAAAGAATAGTAGAATGATGATACTTGTTGAAACTGAACGACGAATACATAGAGATTCATTATATTGTCTGTTTGCTTTGTATATGCTTGAAGTTTTCCATAAACAAAAAGTTGTAGAAATTATTCCAACCACTATTTTTATAATACATTGTCTTCAATTTAAAGAATCCTTTTAAGAATGATTAGCTTCTGTGTCAAATATTTTATTAAAGTATATGAATTAGTTTGTTTTTCTTTCTTGGTTAAATCCAAGTAAAATTAAATTAAAACTTGTATTGAAATATCTTTCTAAAATTATTTCAATCAACCCTTTAGTACATATGCATAGAGATGTCTGAAATGCATTTGTCACATACTTATTGTGGTTAGTTTTAAGTGGTAGAATTTGAGGAAATCTTAACCCAAATTCAATCACCCCCCACGGGGAATAAGCAGCTTTACTAGGAGTCTAGAGAGACTCTAGAGAAGTCTAGAGACTTCTCTAGAGTCTCTAGACTCCTCTAGAGTGTCCCGGAGAAGGCACTGGCAACCCACTCCAGTACTCTTGCCTGGAGAATCCCATGGCCGGAGGAGCCTGGTAGGCTGCAGTCCATGGGGTTGCTAAGAGTTGGACACGACTGAGCAACTTCACTTTCACTTTTCACTTTCATGCATTGGAGAAGGAAATGGCAACCCATTCCAGTGTTCGAATCCCAGGGACGGTGGAGCCTAGTGGGCTGCCGTGTATGGGGTCGCGCAGAGTCGGACACGACTAAAGCGACTTAGCAGCAGCAGCACCTCAGATATGTCCAGGAAACCCAGTTCAGTCCCAGGGAAGTGAGGCTAATATTCGCACAGGCCAGGAAGCTAGCATTGCAGAATATTCTCTTGAAAACCAAGCGTGAAACCAAACCTTCATCCTTAGTATCCTCACTGTCAGAACTACTGCTGAGTCTGGCTCTGGTGAAACTTCCAGAACCTCCTAGTGAAATAATGAGATTTGTGCCTAAAGGGAGAACCTTCAGCACGGCTGAGTCTGGGCTCTAGGTTAGGGTCTGGGGTGGGAGAAACAGAGGTATGAGTGGGGGACGGTCTCATCCCCCCACACAAGGCCATCTCAGTGTGCAGGCGAGGGAGGAACCAAGGGTTTGGGGACAGAGGGCAGACGAGGGACGCAGGCTGAAGAAGCACAGTCCCTGTCAAACCAAGCAGGCCTGTGCTGTGTGGTGTGAGGGCGCCGCCAACAGCCCCTTCCTGAGGCTCCTGGGGGCTAGCCTTCCTGGCTCTGTTCTGAAGTCATTCAGAGCAGAAATGCGCGTGCCGGGCCCCAAGTCCGGGGGCATGGTTAGCTGTGAGGCGCGGAGCCACCCCACGCGACACCTGTACCTGTTAATCCAGCAGACTTTTCTGGAGCAGTCACTTTTCTCAGACCAGGAGAGAGCTTGCCCAACATCAGGCCAATCTAGAAATCAATCCTACCTTTAATGCTTTTCTGTATCGCTGACAGTTTTATAAACATATTGTTTTGACAAAATTATTCTTGAAAATTGTGAAAGATTTATAAACAGCTTTCTAGTAATAAGAGTTGTCTATAATAACTCAGTCAGACTTTGTCCATGGACCTGAATTTTAGCCTTATTAATAAATACCCCTGCCTTCAGTTCTTAAATGTATAGAATTGGTTGAGCCTGCATGGTGTTTGAATGTGTGAGTACCCGCCCAGATGTTTTGTCTCATCCAAAAAATGGGGAAAAGAAAAGAGTCTATGGCCCTCATTTCACTCCTTCACTCTCTTATGCTGATGTGATCTGTCAGGTAACCTTGAGATCATTCTGTGTGTGCGTATGTGCGTGTATGTGTGTGTGTGTGTGCCTGTGTGTGTGTTTAAAGGAGACTATACAACCATTTTTTAAGGGAAAAACTAAGAGCATCTGCTACTGCCTTTATTATACTGTCAATATTCAAAGTTCCTATTTCCATATGGTTGCATTGCCATAAACGTGGACGTTTTTTCATTTTTAATAACTTCAGGTGATCAGTATTGTGGAGGCCTCCTTGAAAGACCTTCCGGCTCTTTCAAAACCCCCAACTGGCCAGACCGTGATTACCCTGCAGGAGTCACTTGTGTGTGGCACATCGTAGCCCCGAAGAATCAGGTGAGGTTCCCTGAAAACATGAAGAAAGTATGCATGTGTGAATTGCCCAGTGTGAACTGTTAAAGATAACAGGCAAGGAAGGCCCTGCTGGACACAGGATTTCTTCATGCAGAGACCCAGGTTAAAGTTGCCTTTGTGCTCTCTGACTTGCAAAGTCATGGATTTAATTTCCCATTAGAGAATTATAATTTTCAACAGGTTTAAAATACAAACGGCCTGCAAATCCCACCTGAGGTTGTTTAAACACTGTGGAAGGTGTTATAAGCATGGGTTTATGAGCAGCAGTGACCAAGTGCAGGAGGACAACAAATCCCCAAGTTTACATACACCTCAGGTTACCATCTGCTCACAAAGCATCATGTCCTGGTAACAGCCCTCTGAATCACCAAATCCAAAACAGCCAGAATGCTTCACTTCAGCAAAGCCAGTGCAAGCACATCACATCATTTTTTCTAAGAACAAGGTCTCTGATATGAAAACTGCTGTGCTCCATGATGCTTTTTCTTTTTCTTTTTTTTGGTTGTTGTTTAAAATTTGTGCAGGTTCCCCACAAATACCTATTCATTGCTCTAAAACAATCAACAGAGATCTTGTTTTCCAGTGTTTATTAGTTTGTGGTTATATAAATTTTTACACTTTCTGGGGACCACTTTCAGATATTAATTTCAGGATAGAAGTTAGCATAAGAATAGACCAACTCTTTGCTATAGAATTTTGAAAATAACTTTTAAAAATTATTGTTATGGGAATCATTATAGACTTTAATCCAAACACTGTATGGTGAATATTACGATATTGTTAAAAATTTTTTTCTAACTTGATCTTTTGTTTACACAAATACTATTTGCCATATATTCATTTCCTTAGTGGAAAATTATTCAGCAAATATACCGTGCAGGTCAGCGATTTGACTGCACACACACACACATACTTTGATCATAATCCTAAAACTCAGTTTTATGTTTAAATGAAAAATTTACTCATTTATTTGATAATAAAGGATTCTGTAAATCTATTGAACATTTTATAGTTTAAGATAACATTTAAAAATTAAATTTATCCAACATTTAAGCTATTATGTAATTCTTGAGATTGTATTGATCATTTTTCTCTTTGTGTCATTTGTAAATATGTTAGATTAAGTGATTTCCATTTAATTATACTTGCAGATTACAATTTGCCATCTTTTCCACAAGTTTTTCTCTTTATTTAAATTACATTTAGATTTTACTTATTTAATTTTTGGCTTTAGCCAGTTGAGTCTCTAGTCATAGTTGTAGTGTCTGAAATCAGTGGAAACTGTCCAAATGAGAAAAATAATATGAGAAAATTAAGTCTTAAGTAATTTCTATGTAAATCTTTGGGCATTTTCTTCTATTAAAAGATATCTTTTAAAAAAATCATAGCTTTCTACTTTACCCTGTTTATTTTTATTTTCTCTCCCAAAATTTGTAACCAATTTCTAAGTACAAAAAGTTCAGCCAATTTTTTAGTAACCTGGAATGCATTTTGTTTCTGACCAATGAAAAGTTACAGGACCCAAAGGGGAAATATTTTAATGTAACTTAAAGCAGTGTTGAGTATAAATAAGCTATTATTCAGCCTTTGCTGGTGCTTTTGAAAAGTGGATAAATATGTGGATATGTGGCAATCATGTTCAAAGCCAAACTTTCCTTTTATGTCTCTTTGTGATGTCACTGCTGTTACAACTTCACCAACATTACTGTCCAAGTCTTCGCTAGCTAACAGCTAATAACATCGTGACTGTCCTAACATGAGTTAACACCTATTATCTTCCATAAGCATTAGGGAGGGTTGCCTGCCCACCCAGAAAGAATAGGGACCAGTCTCTGGGTGCCATGGGTATTTATGAACCCAGTGAGACTTCCTTTGATTCATACAGTGGAGGGCCTCTTGAAAGATCTGCTTTTATAAGGGGAATGATTGCTTTTAAATCAAAACTTCCTATTGATTTGAGTATTTTAGGACACTATTGTTGGTACCAGTGCCAAAAAAAAAAAGAACTTCAGAAATCTAACACTGACTTTGTGCATTCATGCTTCTATGCAGCCTCTTCAAAAATCAACCAGATCACCAAGCACGCTGTGCTTGGCAGACACAGTCTTAAAACATACTTTCAGAAGACATCAGAGTCAATTCCCACTTCCCTGAACCTCTGGCCCTGAAGAATTTGAGTTCTTTGCATGTGATGGGAATATTAGTCTCCTTCCCTTGAAGGTAGAACTGCTGCGTCCACCCATCTCAGACAACCAAACACGTACACAAACACCACATCCCAACTACAGGGGACATTGTAGGTAATCCTTTTTATTTCTACTAGTTTTCCTCTAGAGAAGAATGAAGTTGGTATATAGCCCCAATTTCCACTCCAATACAAACCCAATTTAAGTCTTAATATTGATTGCTAGGATTATGTAGTGTTTCTGTACTTTCTTAGCTGTAAGTGAACAGAGTTCCCATGTTTAAGATCCTAAATCGATAACCTTAAAAATGCATTCTAATATACAGTTGTTGTTAATCACTGAGTCGTGTCTGACTCTTTGCGACCCCATGGACTATAGCCCGCCAGGCTCCTCTGTCCGTGGGATTCTGTAAGTGCAGACAAATACTGTTTGACTCCACTTATACGAAGTACCTAGAATAATCAAATTATAGAGTCAGAAAGTACATTGGTAGATGCCAGGGGCCGGCGGTGGGGGAGGAAGAATGGGGACTTGGAGTTTAATGGGGACAGAGTTTCAATTCAGGAAGGTGAAATATTCAGGAGATGGATGATGGTGAGAGTTGCACAAGAATGTGAATGTAAGTGCCACTATACAGTCCATGGAATTCTCCAGGCCAGAATACTGGAGTGGGTAGCCTTTCCCTTCTCCAGCAGATCTTCCCTAACCAGGAATCAAACCAGGGTCTCCTGCATTGCAGGTGGGTTCTTTACCAACTGAGCTATCAGGGAAGCCTGATTAAAATTATATGTTTTATATTATGTGACTTTTACCACAATTAAAAAAAGATCCTAACTAGGGTTGATCTGGGCTTAAAGTGATCTTTTGAGATAATTAAAAATGAAAGCAAGAGAATAACACAATGTTGTTAACTAAAGAAGTTTGAAAACAATAAGAAAAAATGTAAAGAAGGTGAATACATTTTTTTTAGGAAGGAAAAACACGGTACCCTTACAAACCTGAGGAGAGGAAGAATTCTGTTTGATGTTTTTCTGCACTACCCCTTTGACCCTTCTAATGTTGTGCTTTCACTAAAGCTTATAGAATTAAAGTTTGAGAAATTTGATGTTGAGCGTGATAACTACTGCCGGTACGATTACGTGGCTGTGTTTAATGGTGGGGAGATCAACGACGCCGAAAGAATTGGAAAGTATTGTGGCGACAGCCCCCCTGCGTAAGTAGCACCTGTTTTATTTTAGGGGCTCTGAACTTGTTCCTTATAAAATTGTCTATTTTTTACTGTATTTTTTAAGTATGTCTTTCTTTATTCGGCTACGTCACATCTTCGTCGCAGCACGCGGGATCTTTGTTATGTTGTGCACGTGGACTCTCTAGTTGTGGCGTGTGTGCTTCAGTAGTTGTGGCGTGTGGGGTTAGTTGCTCTGCGGCTTGTGGGATCTTAGTTTCCCGACCAGAGATCGAACCCAAGTCCCCTGCATTGCAAGGGGGAGTCTTAACCACTGGACCACCAGGGATGTCCCCTAAAATTGCCCAATTATATTGTATTTTCTGGAAGGTGTTGTGTTGTTTTGTTCACAAATTCTTGGGTTCCTTCCCAGTGAAGTCCCATACAGCAACAAAACAAAGAATAGCCAACCCAGAGAGCAAGGCAGCATTAACAAGAGAGTAGGGAGCCTGGTGGGCTGCCGTCCATGGGGTCGCACAGAGTCGGACACAACTGAAGCGACTTAGCAGCAGCAGAGAGGCCTGGGCAGCTGAATAGATACACCGAAGCAGAGTTGGTGATGCCCCAGGCGCAGATGCTGAGCCAGAGACCTGGAAACCTCACTGCCTTGTGAGAGGAGCTCCAGTGTCATAGCAGAATGAGGAAAATTCTAAGGAAAAATTTGGGGGCTGTTTATTGAGAATCCAGATGACGAAACCTGGAAGCTTAGGCTAGCTGGATGCAGATGATTTTACCTGATCAGAGGTCTGTCCTGGACCTTTGGGGGCTTTATGCTTCCTCACATGGTTGCCCAAATTCTCGTTTGAGTAAGCCCTGGTAGCTCAGACTGTAAAAAATTCACTTGCAATGCAGGAGACCTGGGTTTGATCCCTGGGTTGGGAAGATCCCCTGGGAGGGCATAGCAACCCACTCCAGTATTCTTATCTGGAGAATCCCATGGACAGAGGAGCCTGGTGGGCTATAGTTCATGGGGTCACAACAGTCAGACACGACTTAGGACTAAACTACATGTCACACCTTCGCATACAGTACTAGTAAAGGTGGCAGTTTAAATGACTACTGCTTGCCTGCAAGTCACCATTGTGCTAATTTAAATAGTCTTTCTAAAAAAAAGGTCTTTCTTACCCTGTTCTTCAACCTAGTGAAAGTATCTGCATCACTTGATCTTAGTGAATTTCTGTGATTTCCCATAGGCACATTAGAATTAAAGCACAGCATTTTCTTTATTTTTTTAAATTTACTTTTATTTATCTCTTTGGCTGTGCCGGGTGTCAGTTGTGGCATTCCAACTTCTAGCTGCAGCATGTGGAATCTAGTTCTCTGAGCATGGATCAAACCTGCCCCCTCTCGCCCCACCCCCCAGGCATTGGGAACATGGTGTCTTGGCCAGTGGGCCACTAGGAAAGTCCCAAGTCACTTTCCAGGTTAGATTCATTTATATTTATTAAGTTTGATAATAGTAAGAATTTGAATATGTACAAGTTAGTAGTAATTTAGACATGTATGTAATCAGTCGCTCAGTCACGTCTGACTCTTTGTGACCCCATGGACTGTAGCGCCCGCCAGGCTCTTCTGTCCATGAGATTTTCCAGGCAAGAATACTGGAGTGGGTTGCCATTACTTTCAAAATTACTATACACAAATTTGGCTTTGGAGATAGCTATGTGACACCAATGTGGTTGAATTAATTTTCCTCCCTCCCCCCGCTACCGCAAGGGAGATAATAAGGAAAATTGGCTGGTTTTGGCCTTGGCTTCTGGTGAAAGGAAGAAAAAATAGTCTCTGATGGGAATTTTTAACCAAAAACCAGTCCACATGTGAATTTGAGGTTATAATTTACACTACCTGACTATTCCCCAAAAAATGCAGTCAGAAACTTAAAGAATTTCCAAGTTGTGAGTGCCCACATGGTATGACAGAGGAAAACACAAATCCTCGCTGAAAGAATGCATCTTAACTTAGGCTTTAAGAATTCCTATAAATAAAGTTTCAAGAACTACAAGTACTAATCAAAAAAATCATGAAACACGAAGAAAAAGCCAACATAAACAATCAGCAGCAGAAACAAGCTATAATCAGACCTACAAAGGCCTGATTATAGTAATCAGTAAAAATATAGTTTATATTAAATATAAATTAAATATATTAATTAAATATTAACTACATAATTACTATATATAGTAAAATTATGAGATACAGAAGGTAAAATAAGTATGTGAAAAGAAATTCATGTAAAATATATTACTTGAGAGCCTTTAAGGTACAGACTGTTGAAAGTGAATAAGAACCAAGAGAGTTTTAGAAATGATCAATAGATTTAACAAAGAGTCTAACAGAATTTCCAGAACTGAGATACATAATAATTTAAACAAGAAAGTTAATACATATGTTAAATAGTTGATAGACATAGTTCCAGAAGGGATTTAAGGTACTGAGAAATAGGTATGAAGTGATTGCCTGGAACATGGCACAAAGAGACAGATGGAAAATGTGAAAGAGAGGTTAAGATATGTAGAAGCTAGAGTGAAGGAACCTAATATACATTAATCAAGGTTCCATAAGAAAAAATACAGAATGTAGGAAATTTAATGTTTGAAGAAATACTAGCTGAGCGATTTCCAAAATGGAGGAGAGATATCAATGATCAAATATGAGAAGCCAATAAAGCCTAAGCAATATATGTTTTAATAGATCCATGCCTACATGTAAAACCACAAAACAGCAAAGAAGGATATTAAAAACATCCAGGAAGAAAAGACAGATTATCACAAAGAGCCTAACAACTGACTTCTCAGTAGCAACAATGAAAGTTAGATCTTAGAAAAATATCTTCAAAATGCTAACACAAAATAACTGTCACTCTAGAATTAATTACCCAGAAAACCTTCTCTTTTGTGAATGTGGGTTAAATACAGACATTTTTAGTTGAATAAGAGCTGAGACAGTTTGAAAGTGAAAGTGAAGTCGCTCAGTTGTGTCCGACTCTCAGCGACCCCATGGACTGCAGCCTACCAGGCTCCGCTGTCCATGGGATTTTCCAGGCAAGAGTACTGGAGTGGGTTGCCATTGCCTTCTCCAAGAGACAGTTTACTACCAACAAATCCAAACTAAAGAAACTACATTATGACTTTAAATCAGGCAGAAAGGTAATGGCCACAGAATAAAAGACTAAAACGCAGGAACAAACACTGAGCAAAGATATTGGATACAGAGTTGAAGGTTCTCAGGTCTCTGTGTTGTTTGAGAATCGGGCAAAGATATTATGAAACTTTATAATATGCCAAAGTAACTATGGATGGTAAATTGAGGTAGCCTCTTAAAAAAAGTAGAAATGAAGAGGTAGAAGGTTGTAAACCAACACGCTTGGTCTAATGGATAAATAGAGAACACTGTAGGACTTCGCTGGTGGTCTAGTGGTTAAGACTCCACAGTCCCAATGCAGGCGGCATAGCAGTTTGATCCCTGATCAGGGAACAGTTCTGAAGGAGAAGAACTGGCAGGAAGATTTGACCTACCATGATGGAACAAGGTCAGAAAGCTGTTGTAATTAAGACAGTGTGGTTTTAACAGAAAGATAGAAAAACTGACTAATGAAAACACCAGAGAAGCCAGAAACACATCCATGTGTCTCTGCAGAGTGGGCACATTCCAGAGTCCCACAGGTCAGCGGCCAAAGGTTGGCCCTGTTGAGAATGGAGGCAGGGACCATTTTTGTTTCCATGGAGAAATGAATTGTGTTCATATCTATGTCACACAAAAATCAATTACAGATGGGTTACAGATGGAACTTAAATGAGAAGTTTAAATGAGAATTTCTGCTCATCAAAACACACCTTAAAGGGAGAGAAAAGAGAAGGCGCAAAACCAAAACAGATGTTTGTAAAATATTTGATATACTTGACAAAGACCTAGGTCTAGGTTCCAGAACGTATCAAGAAATTCTTAAAAGTGAATAAGGAAAAGGTAACAACTCATTAGGAAAAATGGGCAAAGGACATGAAAAGGCATTCCCAGAAGAAAGCTGCACAGTGAATGCATCTTTGAGAAGAATGTAAATTGGTACCGTCACTTTGGAAATAAGTTTGGCAATATCTACTAAAATTGAACATGAACTTGTATCCGTTAACCTCGTGTAGAGTCTATACCCTAACCTTCTGGTGTGTCCACTAAGGATACTTTTGTCCTCCTGCATCACAGCACATAAAAGTGTTCTCTTTAACATTGTGTGTTCCGGAGGGAGAGTAAACAGCCCAGTGTTTATCAACAAGAGAATAGTCAGATTCTGTTGCAATTCACACTCTATAGCCATGAACATAGTGGATAAGTCTCACAGTTGTAATGTTGAGGGTAGGAAAAAAAAAACGAAAAAGACACACTATACGCTTTCATTTATATGAAGTTTAAGAGCATACAAACCTATAGGTTATATGGATTCATGATACAGACCATTGTTGTTCAGTCACTCAGTCGTGTCCGACTCTTTGCAACCCCATGGACTGCAGCACGCCAGGCCTCTCCGTCCATCATCAACTCCCAGAGCTTACTCAAACTCATGTCCATTGAGTCAGTGATACCATCCAACCATCTCATCCTCTGTCACCCCTTCTCCTCCTGCCCTCAGTCTTTTCCAGCATCAGAGTCTCTTCTGACAAGTCAGCTCTTCACATCACGGGGCCAAAGTATTGGAGCTTCAGCATCAGTCCTTCCAATGAATATTCAGGGTTGATTTCCTTTAGGATTGACTAGTTTGATCTCCTTGCTGTCCAAGGGACTCTCAAGAGTCTTCTCTAACATTGCAGTTCAAAAGTATCAATTCTTTGGCACTCAGCCTTCTTTATGGTCCAGTTCTCACATCCATACATAACTACTGGACAAACCATAGCTTATATAAGTAAATCTGTAGTAGATAAAGGAAGGGAAAGGAGCACAAACTCAGGGTAGCGGTTGCCTCCACGAGGGTGGGTGGGGGCGATGGTGGCGCTGTTGAGCATCCCTGGCTTCCTGAGAAGTTTGCCTGGAAGAGCTTGGACCACAGGAATATCTCCCCACAGTTAGAGTACTTCTGGGGTGGAGCAGTACAGAAAGTGAGAAAACCTGTTGGGGAACTTTTCCCCTGTTAGATGTGTGACTAGGAGGAGGAGTGTTGTGACTGGCAGGACATCACCAGCATCCCTGTGCCTGATTCAGCACAGTATCAGTACCATTGGATTCAGTTCAGAAACATTTACTATATATACCCCAGCCATGTGGTGGGCACGATGTTAGGGACCTGGAACTCCAAGATTAATAAAAAATACAGAAGTGAGTAGCAGGAGGGGCGGAAACAAGGCAGACAGGTAAATTGGCAACAAAAAGTCTGGGTGGATTTCTGACAAGGAGTCCTTTGGTCCAGTAGGGACAAGTGGTGGGGAAATTGGGGGAGATTATGCTTCTTGAAGCTGAGTCTTGACAGAGAGTGGAAGTGAGATACAGAACAGAGGATTCGTTCCAAGCAGAGTTTGATTGTAAAGATACACAGAGGAGATGGATGCTGTTCTAGAGCCTACGCCTTGAGTGGGAGAGAGAGACAGAGGAGGCTGAGAGTGGAGTGGACTCCACATCGTGCAGACGTGGGGGCCCTCCCCATGCAGGTGGGGGAAATGACAGGACCGGTGCCCCTAGAACCCCTCCTAGACAAGAGCAGGGAGGAGGCTGTGGCAGTGGTCCAGGTAAAGACAAGGAGGTGAAGGATGGTGAAGATGAGGAGGAGGTGGGTCAAGAAATATGGTGGTTGGTTGGCTGCAGACCGTTCTCATAGCCAATTCTGTAAGACAGCAGTGAGCATCCTTCATCCAGTCCTGGGATTTGCTAGTGAGGAGTGGGCACACATGAGATGTCCCCTTGCCTTTCGAGTGATTTGTAACATTAATTTGCAAATGCAACACTTGGCCTTCAGTACATTTATGGCACTGCGGTTCTGTCACATTCATACTAAAGCTCAGTGGCAGCATAGCTGAAATATGTCTTTGTGACAAAAATACTCTTCCTTGAGAAAATTTAGCTTCCAGTATAGTGCTTCCAAGATTAGTTCATACAAGAGGCAGTGAATGATCACTATAATTATAACATCGTGCCCCTAAGGCTGGCTTGGTTGGATCGTCAGGTTTTCTTTGCTGCTTACAAGAAGTGCTTTTTGTAATTTTATCATCTAAACAAGGTTAACATGTCTTATTTGTAATTGTAGTTGAAAACTGTATTTCATGCACGCTGTGTTTATTTCATGGAATATTTTCAGAAGCAGGATTAAATATTCACGTTTGTGGCTTGATGCTCAGAATCTTTATTTAGATGACCTTGGTCCCATTTTTGTGACTGGAAGGCAAAAGGGAAGTCACAGAGCTCGTTCTTAGGTTTGGTTCATGTCTTGGCTCGGAAGGCAATAACCTTCAGGACAGAGAAGACCCTGCACTGTTCTCCCTGGTGGTCAAGGCCAGATCTACCTTCCCCTCCACGCTTCCAACTCAAAGTAGCTGATAGGTGAGGGAAAACAAGAGTTGCCTCATGTATTTATTGTCCAAGATGCCTAAGAAGTGATTCGGCTGAGAAGATGCCTCAAAAAAGGAGTTTAGACAAACCACCAATTAATTTGGTTAAATAACTAATTTTTTCCACTTCTGAATTAAATAGTTTTAAAATGGAATTAGCCAAACAGCATTTTTAAACCATTGTTTAAATAACAATAGCAAAAGATTAGATGAAACTACCATCTTTTATAATATAGTTATCCCCTAAGATTTAAGTGAGAGAGCTTCTGAGCCTCAGTAATTAGCGCTACTAAATCTTTAGTCCCAACTAACCAGCACGCCCCTAAGATTGCTTTAAAATTAGATTCTTAATGAGGTTGTTCATGACCACCAAAACAAAGTAATCACTTTCTCTTTCTCCTTAAGAGCATTTTGCTACCCAGATTATAAACAGAAAGGTTTCCATTTCAGGCACGCGTGAGAACTCTTATTAACAATGAAATGAAAGTCCCATTAAATTCTGAGTGGCTTTCTTATCCCTAGGTGACCAGCCCGCTAAGACGATCCCTTTCGTTGTGTCTTCACAGGGTGTGGAAATTTGTTCACCAGGTTTCTCCATCTGATTCCCCATGGCCAGCAACCCCTAGCTCCCCAGGCCAGCCGGAACTGAGTCTTAGTTCAAAGATGCTGTGCAGTTGCTGAGTCAGACCAGACCCTAAAGCGCTTATGAAGCACCAGCTGCAGCTTCAGTACTTACACTGTCCCCAGTGGCACCTGGTCCTGGGTTCAAATCCTGACTCTCCTACACACAAGCGGAGGGCCTTGGGCAAATCACTTTAACTCGCTGATCTTCAGTCACCTGTTCCATAAAAAGGGGATAATAACATGGTTGTTGTGAAAGCACAATTCAACAGTTTGCAAAAAGCTCAGTGCCTAACTGAGCAAACGCTCAGTAAATGTTAGCTATTTGCGTGAATATTGAGCAGGTTAAGAATGTCATCTTTTTAAGTCTTTTAACTTTTCAGTTTAAACAGAGAGTAATCTATTGTTGGAAATTAAAGGAAAGTTAGTTCTACACTTTTAAATCTATATATATGCATTTTTAAAACTTTTTTTTTCCCTTTTAGGCCAATTGTATCTGAGAGAAACGAACTTCTCATTCAGTTTTTATCAGATTTAAGTTTAACTGCAGATGGATTTATCGGTCACTACAAATTCAGGCCCAAAAAATTGCCGACAACCACTGCACTGCCTGTTACCACCACCTTTCCAGTGTCTACAACAAGTAAGTCTGCTTTGAAATTTCTACTCAGACTTGAGTATAAGAACAATTCTTCTGAAGTGGGGGTGGGGGGGAGGGGGGAAACTGATTAAGAGGAAAATACTTGAAACTAAAATAAGTTAAATAAGACAAATACTTACATAAGAGAATAATATGATTCCATAAATGAAAGAAAAGTATAAGATATAAGAATGCTTATAAGCTAATAATTTTAAAATGTTATCCAGGAAAATTATGGTCACTTAAAAATACTAGGAACCCTATTATAGCTAGAGACCATAACAAGCCTAATTTTTCTTTCTTGGCATTTATAAAATCATGTTTTCCTTTTTATTACATAGAACTGTAGTATTTTGGGTTAAAATTTCAGGGCCCTGATTCCTGTCTGTTTTCATTTCTGCAAGTATTTGGACTTTGTTGTGGGGAGGGGTATGATCCAAAATGTGCCATACAAAATATATTATTTTTTTAAACTGAAGTAAATCAAACAAAAACATTGTATGTATTGTAGACACCAGTTGGGGACCTCTGGTTTGGGTATGACCTAAGAAATGCAAGGGCAACAGAGCGTTCCTGTTTCTTGTCTCTACACCCTGTCAGCAGAGCCCACCAGGATTTCAGCCCTCAGATCTCAAAATCTAAAAGGGAGGAGAAAAAAGTGGAAGGGGGAATCTAAGGTTAAGACGTGAAATGGGCTGAAATAAGCCCAGCTTTATTGCCCACCATTTTCTGCGAGTTCGCAGAGAGGGCTGTCCTGAGTACAGACACTTCCAGAAGGGCTGATTTTTCTGAGCACTCCGCAAGTGTGCCACCTTGTGGCCCGGAAGTGTACTGCTGCACATCGCAGCAATATTTCTCCAGTTCTCTCAGTGGACCTTGGTGTCCTTATTCTTCCCAGAGAATCATCTGTCTACACCCATGTGGTTCTCCAGCTTTTATATCCAGTCCTAAACTTTCTCTGAAGTTGCAAACATGACTTTTTAATTATCTCCTACAGGTTTGCAACTGCTAGACATTGAAAAATATATCAGATTTAACTCATTTCTATCACACTATATTCTGTCTCATTTCTGCTTCTCCACCTATTTTCTCAAGCCTGGGCCACAACATCTGTAGCCACACTCCTAGGGTTCCCTTGACTTCCTCTATCTTAACTCCCCATGCATGCCCTGCCCCTTCCCCCCACCCCCAACAGCACAGACTGTGTCTCTCCCCCACTTAGATTTGCTGTCTACGCCTATGCCTTCCAATACGGTGGCCACTTTTAGATGATTGAAATGTGATTAGTGCAACTAAAGATCTGAATTTTTAACTTCATTAAATTTAAAAAGCCTCCTGTGGCCAGCAGCCAGACCAGAGGACAGCGCAGGGGCCAATCTCCTTCACACTTTGTCCCTGGGGCCTCCCCTTCTAGCTTCATCTTTAGGCTCTACCACCTTGCTCCTTATGCTCTAAGTATTTGGGATTTTATCCTAAGTGTGGAGGAAGCTGTTGGTGGATTTAAGCAAAGTTCAGGATTAGATTCTCACTTAATGTTGAGAATTCACCTCACTCAGATGTTGATGAGACTTTAAACAAGAGCAGGAATAGAATGGTACCATCTGATTTCGTGATGTGGAGGCTGCCGGACACCCTGGCAGGGGTTGTGTGAGCCGAGTGGTGCAGGTAGATGCTGAACAAGGGCGAGGGGGCGTGTGGAGCATGGCAAGGAAACGAACACCAAGTCCAGCAACTCAGTCTGAGGGTTTGGCCCTGAGGAAGGGAGGTAGAGAGCCTGAGTGTTTGAACATGGTAAAGCTAGGGGGAAGTAGCTTGCAAAGAGGGAAAACAGAAGGGCGGAGCAAAGGAATAAGTGAGGAGGAAATTTTCACAAAGATGGCAGGGTCTGGCCTCCAGAGGCCATGCAGAAGGATAGACCTTAGGCCAGAGGTAGGCAGCCTCCTCTCTTAGGAGAGGAAGGAAGTCAGGGTACAGATGGAGACAGCTCGGAGGTCTGGTGGAGGACATTTTGTTCTGTGATCTTTGTTCTCACCAGAAAATAGGCAAGGTCACCTGCTGAGAACAAGAAGAGAGGTGGGAGCCCTGGGGGTTGTGGGGCAGTTTGTCACTTGGATGAGGGTCTGTTTGTGTTCTCAGCTGTCTGTGAGCAGACACAGAAAGAGAAAAGAGTCTCCTACCGGACTGCTAGAGGGCAGAGCAGGAACAGGTGTGTAAGTATTGTTAAGAAAGTAACTGAACTAATGGACCATGAAAACTATGTGGAAAAGCTAAGGAATTAAGATGGGCCAGGGTGATGGAATGGGAAATAGGAGCGGGGCCAGTGTATTGAACCTCTAAAGAAAGAAAGAATAAGTAGTCATGAGAGTAGGAGAGTGAATAAATAAGCCTAAAGGAGAGGAGGTTCTGTTGGATGAAGGATGAGAGATTAGTGATGAGACTTCAGCAGAAGGACACGTGAGCCTGGGACTGAGGGGTGAAGATGGACCAGAGGGAACATCTGAGATGGGGGGCCGGGGTTGAGGCTACAGCCAGAGAGCGATCGTCCCCAAGGAGGGAGGACCCACCAAGATGCTTGAGGGAGCACATGAAGAGGAAAGCTGAAAACCCCGTGCCACACTTGGGTGTGCAGGGCAGCAGAGAGCAGACAGGAAGATGAAGAATGTCAGGGTGGGCCACCCACCCAACCTCCAGACTAATGTCCTGAGGCCGAGAAGGAGCTGGGTTCAAGTGGTCCACGTAAGAAGATGCTCTTTCATCAGACAAGGAGAACCTCTAAGGCACTTAGCTTTGGACTCAGTGAATTAGATAAATTTAGGTCCCCAACTTTTAGAGCAATATTCCCTCTAAATGCTTTCTGAGCTCTTTCTCTACTATATATATATTTATATATGTTATTATGTATATTTTAACATTAAACTGTGTATATTTTAATATTGTAATCCACTTTAGATCCTTTTGGAGATAAGTAGGGATACAAATTAAGATTAAATTCACAGAAGGGTTAGCAGAACATATTAGAAGGGCAAATTCTTACCCGGTAAGTACAGCTCTATGACAGTTGTTCTGTTTAGTTCTTCCTAACACGTTGCCACATGTAAGGGAATCATTACCAAATGTTTTGGAAACATTTTTAATGATGAAAATGAGGATTCAATATTTTCATTTCATTTCATAAGGATTAAATATTATCATCATATCACAGCTTTCCAACCTTGGCACCATTTACATTTTTGGCTAGATAATTCTTTGCTTTGGGGGGCTGTCCTGTTCACTGTGAAATGTTGAGCAGCATCGCTGGTTATCTACCTACTAGACGCTGGTATCATCCTCTAGTCGTGACTGCCAAAAATATTTCCAGAGTTTACCAAATGTCACCTAGTGGGAGAAATCACCCCCATTGAGAACTACTGTGTTTGTCTATTTAGCTGTACTTTAAATTTGTCTACTTCTCAGTTCTTAAGATCCTTACAGGCAATGACAGGCTCAAAATAGCACACTTCATCACATGAGCATTGTTCCCCAAAACCTGTAATGCTAACATTTGGGTAATTGTGTATTTCAAATGCATCAAGAAAACTCCCTCCACTCTCAGGGGAACCCCATAAGATTCCTTTGGTGAAGTGAAGAGTTAACCTATATTTCCTGTGTTCTTATTTGTTATTCTGGGTTTTTGGTAAGCAGGGCACATGAGACTGTATCTATTTTTGGTTACAGCATTAGTTATATATAAAGGAAGAAGAGAATGGGGCTAAATTTGGGTTATCTTTGATCTCAGGTTTAAAGCTCAGCAGAGGGCATTGAGTTACCCTGAGGAAATTAAGAGTAGAAGTTGGTAACATGAGGAATATCCTTTGCAGGTTCTTTAATTATTTCATTGCAGTGACAGATTGGTGGCTCAGAGAAATAAATGAGAATTTTAAATGGACTGATTCAGATCTAAACACCAATTATATATGCATTCATTTTCCTGAATCTCATGTATTTCTTCTTGGAATGAAGGTTTAAAGCCCACCGTGGCCCTGTGTCAGCAGAAGTGTAGACGGTCGGGGACTCTGGAGAGCAATTATTGCTCGAGCAACTTCGGTAAGAAAGAAAACCGTCTTTCCTTTTTAATCAGAAACCCGAAACTGCATGCTTAACCTCAAAGGAACTGCCATGAATGGGATGGTAGTGGGTCAGTTACACTCTGCATCTACCCAGGAAAATATTTTCCTCCACACTAAGGTGTGTTGCACCATTTGAAGTGTTAGAGTTCACAACTGAGAAAAATGTGTGCAGAAAATACGTTTTTCACACAAACTTAAAACTTAATCATTTGACTTCTGGTACATGACTCTGCTGTTCTGTTTATTCTGGCTAGCCCAGTGTTTCCCCCACCCCAGGAAAAAAACCCTGCATCCTTTTTTTTCTCACATCGTTTTCATGTTCTGAGTATTTTTTCACACATCTGTAATTCAACTTAAATAAATCAGAAACATATCCAAGCTGGCCTCTCTCAGAAGAAATTCAAGTATTTCCTCTGCTGTGTCCCTCCAGAGGATGAAATTAAAACTCGGAAATCTGAAATCCATTTGGAAACTGTTATAAACTGGAAGATATCAGGGAGATATTACCTAATGAATCAAAATTCCTAAAGAGTTTTTTTTCCAATTAAAAAAATCTTGCACATTCTGTGAAAACTGCTTAAGAGCAAACGATCCCAAGTTGAATTATGTTGGTTATGTTTGAAAGGAATATGGAAGAAAAGTCTTATCAGGAAAAGAAAGTTGCTACGGCCTAAATAGTTTACCCAACACAGGGCCTCCCAGAAGAAGCTTTGCTTGCTTTTTCTTATGCCTTCAAGTGATAACTGCAGCCCAGATTGACCATATTGTAGTAAAGATGTGAGGACAGTAAAGAATCTAGGGCCCTCTAGAGGGAGGGAATACATATATGTGTATATGTATACACATATAGCTAATTTGGGGCTTCCCAGGTGGCGCATTCGGAGAAGGCAATGGCACCCCACTCCAGTACTCTTGCCTGGAAAATCCCATGGATGGAGGAGCCTGGTAGGCTGCAGTCCATGGGGTCGCTAAGAGTCAGACATGACTGAGCGACTTCACTTTCACTTTTCACTTTCATGCATTGGAGAAGGAAATGGCAACCCACTCCAGTGTTCTTGCCTGGAGAATCCCAGGGACGGGGGAACCTGGTGAGCTACCGTCTATGGGGTCGCACAGAGTCGGACACGACTGAAGCGACTTAGCAGCAGCAGCAGGTGGCGCATTTGGTAACGAATTTGCCTGCCAGTGGGTTCAAATCCCTGAGTGGGTAAGATGCCCTGAAGGAGGAAATGGCAACCCACTCTAGTATTCATGCCTGGAACATTCCATGAACAGAGGAGCCTAGTGGGCTACAGTCCATGGAGTCGCAAAGAGTCAGACATGATTGAGCGTACACACACACACACACACACAAGCACATAGCTGATTCAGTTTGTTGTACCCCATTATAAAGTAACTATGCGTGCTCAGCAGCTCAGTCGTGTCCAATTCTTCGTGAGCCCACAGAGGGGAGCCTGTCAGGTTCCTCTGTCCATGGGATTTCCCAGACAAGAATACTGCAGTGGGTTGCCATTTCCTACTCCAGGGGATCTTCCCGGCCCAGGAATCGAACCTGAGTTTCCTGCGTCTCCTGCATTGGCAGGCACATTCTTCAGCACTGAGCCACCTGGGATGCCCCCAAAGCAACTATACCCCAATAAAAAAAACTAGGGCCCTAAATCTATCTGGAGTTTGCATGCCAAAATGCAAATAACCGGCATGAAAATGAAGACCAGTAGCACCAGGTGTCATTGCTCCCACATCCAGTAACAGGTGCTTAAGGAAATCTCCCTCCCTCCCTTCAGAGCTATCTGATTTCACTCAGCTACCAACTGACATTTTGCAGAGAATCGCTCATCACTGGGAATCACAGTAAGGTGTAATAAGAATTCTGATGTGATGAGCTTTGCACGCCACATAAGCAGTGAGTTTTCACTTTATCCTGAAAGGGTAATATTATCAAGTCCAAAACTCCATGTATTCCATTGTGACTTACATGGCAAAATGACCCAATACTATCACCAGAGGCCTGTTGGTTCCTAATCCACATTGGTAGCACTGTTTTAGGGGCAGGGTTTTGTTTTTGTTTTTAATTGGCCACATCATGCGGCATGCAGTACCTTAGTTCCCTGACCAGGGATCGAACCTGTGCCCCCTGCAGTGGAAGCATGGAGTCTTAACCACTGGACCACCAAGTAAATCTCTTTAGGGGCAGGTTTTGATTTCACAATGACTGGGGGCTGCAGTTGGTTTTCTGGGTAAGGACAGGATTATCAAAAAGTCATTCAATCTAAGTCCTGCGTCACATGGAATACACCCCCTTCAAAAAATGCCCGAAGCATGCCTTTGTGAAACACTGCATCTTTCTTTCAGACAAGGCAATGGCACCCCACTCCAGTACTCTTGCCTGGAAAATCTCATGGGCGGAGGAGCCTGGTGGGCTGCAGTCCATGGGGTCGCTAAGAGTTGGACACGACTGAGCGACTTCACTTTCACTTTTCACTTTCATGCATTGGAGAAGGAAATGGCAACCCACTCCAATGTTCTTGCCTGGAGAATCCCAGGGACGGAGGAGCCTGGTGGGCTGCCGCCTCTGGGGTCGCACAGAGTCGGACACGACTGAAGCGACTTTGCAGCAGCAGCAGCATCTTTCTTTATGTGGCTCAGAAGTAAGACTCTTCTCTGAGTGTTACATGGTAAGAAGAGAGAGTTACGTAGTGAAAAGCAACGGAATTTTGCTAGAGTTTTTTCTAACCAAGGAAATGTTTAAAGTTATACCTCAGTTCTATACTTTGACTTGTTCATTGAGATAAAAAGGATGGATAAGAAAGAGAATATGAAAGACCCAGAGGGACTTCCCCAGAAGTCCAGTGGCTAAGACTCCAAGCTCCCAATGCAGGGGGCTTGGGTTCGATCCCTGGTTGGGGAACTAAGATCCTGCATGTGGCAACTAAGACCCAGCTCAGCCAAATAAATAAATAAAAAGAGAGGAACCAGGGGGAGATAACAGAAAGGTAAGTGCTCACCCACACAGACACAAGGACTCAGATCTTTATGGCTCAAACCTCCATCATGCAACTTCTTATTATGGCACTGCCTTAAGGATACACGGTCCTGTTGAGTATTAACAAGCAGAGGTGCAATTACCATGTTTGGTAATTGATCCACACGTTGGACAACACATTGGAACAAGTCTCTGTCTCAGCAACTGACTGCAGTTTGGTAGTTATTTTGGTTTTTTTTCAATGCCTAACAGCTAGGGTAACATTACAGCCCCATGACTCCTGGTTTTTAACCTGTATTTTGATGACAGATAGACAGAATTAAATTTAATGACTCTTATTATGCCCTTCTTTCTAACACTAAAATGTTTCCCATCTGAAAGTTAGAGGAATGTATCAATCAACTATTTTCAGTTCTGCTTACCTTGGTCTTCACTGTCTTAGATTTTAAAAATGTTTTCTTTTGCAGTCTTGGCCGGCACTGTCATCACCACCATCCCTCGAGGTGGGAGTCTGCATGCCACGGTCTCGATCATCAACATTTATAAAGAGGGCAATCTGGCAATTCAGCAGGCCGGCAAGAACATGAGCGCCAAGGTCCTCGTGGTCTGCAAGCAGTGCCCACTCCTCAGAAGAGGTGAGCAGGAGGAAAACTCCAGGCTTTCTTCCGGGGGAGCTCAAGGGCCGAGAAGGGGAAAGGAGAGCCTCTCCGAGCAAGTCGTGGATCTTTCCATGCCGTGGCTGGTCTAGAGAAGTCAAGTCATGGCTCATGTATTGCCCACTTCTGATGGAGAAGGAGGGTCTTTGGCGTCAGGCAGAATTGGGCTCCAATCTCAGTTCCTGTAACTTGTGGAAGAAGACAGGATAATGGAAATGGTCAGTGAGTTCAAGAAGCATTTGAAGTTGGATCAATAGGGAACAGACAGAGAAAGAGGTTCAGGAGAAAGAGATTTTCAGTTACCGCACTTAAAGTACCACTACTACGTGTGGAGGAAAATATCTATCAAGGAATAGGAAATTCAAGGACTTCCCCGGTGGTCCGGAGGCTAAGACTCTATGCTCCCAAGGCAAGGGGCCCGAGTTCAATTCCTGGTTCAGGGAACTAGATCCCACATGTTGTAGTTAAGAGTTCACATACCTCAGTGACGATTGAAGATCCCTTGAGCAGCAACTAAGACCCAGTGCAGCCAAATAAAAGCATTTTTTTTTTTTTTTTTAAGGAACAGGAAATTCAGAGTTGGTGTTCAGAAGAGAGAGGTATCTATGGGCTAGAATAAAAGATCTGGGGCTCATCTGTAGATATGAGATTATTAAATTCACGGGTGAGAATGAGTTTATTAAGATAAATTTTAGGAAAAGGAAAGTTACCCTAGAGCCAGAGGCACGTGATTTTTTAAAAACAGGTATATAAAAGTAATGTATGTTCTATGGTTTTTGAAAAAGTTAAATAAGTAGTGCATGCTTAGTCTCTTTAGCTGTGTCTGACTCTTTGCAGCCCTATGGACTATATACCCGCTAGGCTCCTCTGTCCCTGGAGATTCTCCAGGCAAGAATACTGGAGTGGGTTGCCATGCCCTCCTCCAGGGGGTCTTCCCAACCCAGAGGTCGAACCCACATCTCTGATGTCTCCTGCATTGGCAGGCGGTCTTTACCACTAGTGCCAACTAAGTGGAGAAGGATTTAAAATAAAAAGGGAAGCCCTTTCCCTTTCCCCAGAGGCACAATGAAAAAGCTCCTTCCAGAAGGTTCTGTCCATGTAAAAATGTACATACACATGTAGACAGATGGGATCTTTCTACACATATTCTGCTCAAACTTCCCTCCACATGATGTGTATATGCACAGCTTTCCATCAACAGCACATACACAGCTCTCTCTTTCTTTGGAATGGCAGTCAGGGCAGTCACGCCCTGCACTCCACTGTGTGATGAACCATGACTTCCCATCCGGTATCAGCTTGTTCCTTTTCTCAGTCTTATTACAAACCTCTCCCACAATCAAAAGAAGCCAAACCTCTACCACACACACAGAAATACAGATACATTACATACAAATACATTAAGAAAGCTTTACTATGAATTCAGATTGTTCAGAAAAGTCAGAGGCCAGCAGCTTCACATTGACTCTATTTTTGAAAAATATATATATTGTGAGAAAATCTTTCTATAATAAAATGGAAAATGCCAGAAAGGGAAATTTTGATCAGTTTTATCATAAAAATTTGATCTTCAGAGCTTCATATAACATTATAAATGAGATTAAAATGCAAACAAACATAAATAAAATGGTAGAGTAATTTTTGTAAACACAATGGATAAGAGGTTGATATTATTTAAGTATTATTAAGGACTTGATTTCTGAACAGAAAATAATTGGTGATTTCAAAGCAAAATGTAGAAGGGATATAATCAAGAATAAATTATAAATTAATACAGTAACATTGTACCTCACTTCTAAGAAAAGGAAGTGAGCATCAGAAAAATAAGACCAACACCACCTTATGGTTTGTTGAAAAAGCAACATAGTACAACTTTCATATGCTTACATACTGTTGCTCAGAAATTACACTCTAAAACATAGTTTCTTGAGGAAATAATCAGAGATGAGCACAAATATGTATGTAAAGACTTCCCCGGTGGCTCAGACGGTAAAGCGTCTGCCTACAACATGGGAGACCTGGGTTTGATCCCTGGGCTGGGAAGATCTCCTGGAGAAGGAAATGGCAACCCACTCCAGTACTCTTGCCTGGAAAATCCCATGGACGGAGGAACCTGGTAGGCTACAGTCCATGGGGTCGCAAAGAGTCGGACACAACTGAGCATCATTTACTTTTACTATGCATGTAGAACTCATAAATTCCAAATAATAATCCCATTGACTCTTAAGAGGGAATAGTAAAGACTCTGTAAAAGGTAACACTTCTTTCCAGAAGTGTCTGGAACAGCAAATAATCCAGGTCTGGATACTTACTGTCAGATCTCATCTCATCAGATCTCATACTTACTGTCATCTCTCTTGCGGTGGCATCTGCCCGCCCAGCCTGCCGAGCCTTCACGGGCTCAGGACCATTACGATTATAGTGGTGGACCACAGAGGAAGGCTTATACAGGGGAAATGTCTCCTATGACACCCGGGGGAGAGGAAGAATAAAGGAGGTGGTAACACATTTTTCTGAAGCAATGTAAATCTTCAGAGTTGAACCCAACATACCTCAGTGTGGGCTCCAGTCTAGGCCTACGTACCTTAGTCAGACAAACAGATATATAAAAAAAACAGAACAACAGATAGAAGTACTTTTTAGTACGTATCTTTTTAGGGACTATAAGAATGTAAAGAAGTATATGGTCCAACCATGCCCTCAAAAAACTTACATAGTATAAATGTTGGAGGGGTTAATAAAAAGTTCAAGACAACAACGGAAGACAATGGATCAATAGTTCCCAAATGCCTGGGGAGATCCAGAAGCCTGGTGGGACCAGGAGGGGCCTTCTGAAGACAGCCCCTTGAGGAAGGAGAGCTTTTCCTAGGAATAGTGTTTGTATAGAACGCTCAGTAAATACATTAGACCTTATGCAGAGCTGGACCTGACCGGGTCTAATCATTCCATCCAGTTTCCTAATGTAAGCAGAGCTGGAACATTCTATTCTGTCAAAGTTAGATTTTTTTCTTCAATGAGAGTCTTAAACAAGGTTTTATGCTAGAAAGAACAAATATCTAATTACACGATTTGTAAAACATTTACCTGGAGGTAAGTTATAGTCTAAGTTGTTTCAAACCAACACACACAGAGAAAAAAATTAATCTTACGTTCTCTTTTAGGTTTAAATTACATAATTATGGGTCAAGTGGGTGAGGATGGCCGAGGCAAGATCATGCCCAACAGCTTTATCATGATGTTCAAGACCAAGAATCAGAAGCTCCTGGACGCCCTGAAGAACAAGCAGTGTTAACACTGTGTCCATTTAAGCTGCATTCTGTCACTGCCTTTGAAAGATCTTTTTTTCTCTGTAGAAGAAGAAAATTTATAACCTGAAATATTGAGCATTCAGAGAGATTTACTCTTCACAGGATGTAGGTAGGAGAGCTCGGGTGTTGCTGATGGAAGTTCTTGCCGGCACGGAAGAGGAGCAGATATCTGATGGGAAGCCTGCAGACTCAGTGGGGTGATGCGACTAAATGTATCAAGCGTTGACAGTTTGGAAGCAGTTTATTTATGTATCTCTGTAAAAGGGTATTTTAGAAATGAGTTGTGTGAAGATGTAAAAAAGAGATTTTTATACGTGCAATATTTATAGTGATATTTGTTTTACCTTCAAGCATTTGCTCTGAGGTGTTATATTCTTCTCTCGCATTTTTAAAACCAGTGCTTAATAAATATTTTTAAATGATTATATAACTGCCATTAAACTTTTTTATTAAAAAGTGGAACACTATGAAAAGAATATTCCCTGGTATTTACCTGTAAGATTGTCCTTGTATCAAGGGGCTTCCCTCATAGCTCAGTTGGTAAATTATCTGCCTGCAATGCAGGAGACCCGGGTTCATTTCCTGGATCAGGAAGATCCCCTGGAGAAGGGAATGGTAACCCACTCCAGTATTCTTGCCTGGAGAATCCCATGGATAGAGGAGCCTGACAGGTTACAGTCCCTGGGATCGCAAGAGTCGGACACGACTTAGCAACTAAACCACCACCACCAGAAGAGCAGTCCAAGGACGACAGGAACCAGTTGGATCCAGTCTTGTAAACAGACTATAATTCTTTTCTGCAGAACCAGAGAATTGAGAGCTTGGAATGGTGTCCCTCAGGAATCTCGTTCAGGTCCTTCACTTTGTAATGGAAATGGAAGCTTGGGTATATTTAGTAACTTGTCCAGAGCACACACCTCCCAAAAGACAGAACAGGCAATCAAGCTCAGAAGTCCTAAGTTCAAACCCAGTGCCCTTCATGCCACTAGAAGAGGTCTTCTCTGCCCCAGAGGAAAACTCCCTCATCTTGCAGAGTTCAGTCTTTGTTTCCCTAGCCTAAATCAAGTCATTTTATAGGACTTGAATTAGAAGTACAGAAATTAGAAGGGCGCCTCCCACCCCTATTTTGTTCATCCCTAGTTAACTGGGTCAGGGTGTATCTACTGGGATGCATTCTGCCACTGCCTTTAAAAAATCTATACTCACCCAGGAGAGGAAGAACTATAAAAGGGCTCCCATCGTGTGCAGAGCTACTTAAAACGCAGCCGTACCTGCCAGGGGTGTGGCAGGCAACCAGCCTCAGGAGGTTGTTGGCCAGGAGCTGCAGAAGAGGGAACAACTGTCCCTATCCGAAGGTAAAAAGCACACCAGGGATAAACACAGACTTGGGTCATAAGGTCCCCCATAGCTGAAGCAATGTTTTAGAAGTAAGGGAAAATACTCTTTTGGGTAAAAATAATAACTCCCAGCCCTAGACGTGACCAGACACTCAAAGAGCAGAAAATGGAAATTCAAAAGGAAGAATCCTGCTTGGGCAGCTAAGGGAGCACAAGAAAGCAATGAATGTGGGCTAGTTTGAGGGTCAGGAATCATTCCTGAACTCTCCCAGTGGGGTGACCATCAGTACCAGGGAATTCAGGGCGTCCCTGGTGGCTCAGCAGTAAAGAATCTGCCTGCCAGTACAGGATATGTGGATCGACATAGATTCGATCCCTGGGTGGGGAAGATCCGCTGGAGGAGGAAATGGCAACCCACTCCAGTATTCTTGCCAGGGAATTTCCACGGACCGAAGAGCCTGGAGGGCTATAGTTCAAGGGGTTGCAGAGTCAGACGCAAAAACCAGACAACAACCAGGGAATTCACCAGCTGAGGAAGTGGATGAACTAGAAGAGCTGGTGGGTGGCTTCCCTGGCCAGTGCCACCTTTTAGAAAAGCCCTCTCAACCCACAGAGGGCACAGGGCAGCTGCGAGCAGCCAGAATTTAACTGTGAATCCTGATTGATTCCACCCTTCTCTAGACAGCTCACTACCTTTCAAGAATGCATGTTGTGGGACCTTGGAAGCAATTACTAAAGATTTTAGCATTTCTTACAGAAACTTCTATTGGTGTACCACAGGTAGCAGGCTTGCAGCCATCAGCTTCTTTCACAACCAGTGTAAATACCTCCATAGGTTTCTGAGAGAGGGTTGGAGTCACAATGAGGTAAAAAGAAATCCAGACTATTCATACCACTGACATCTCTGACAGAAGACTTAGAACTGTTGATGGGATTTGTGGTTAATAATAGATGGCAATGATTTGTCTTTTTTTTTTATTGAAGGATAATTGCTTTACAGAATTTTGTTGTTTTCTGTCAAACCTCAACATGAATCAGCCATAAGTATACATATATCCCCTCCCTTTTGAACCTCCCTCCCCATTCCACCCCTGTAGTTTGATACAGAGCCCCTGTTTGAGTTTCCTGAGTCATACAGCAAGTTCCCATTGGCTATCTATTTTACATATGGTAGTGTAAGTTTCTGTGTTGCTCTGTTCATACATCTCACCCTCTCCTCCCCTCTCCCCATGTCCATAAGTCTGTTCTCTATGTCTGTTTCTCCCCTGCTGCCCTGTAAATAAGTTCTTCGGTACCATTCTTCTAGATTCCGAATATATGTGTTAGAATACAATATTTATCTTTCTCTTTCTGACTCACTTCACTGTTCACCCACCTCATCAGAACTGACTAAAATGTGTTCCTTTATATGGCTGAGTAATATTCCATTGTGTATATGTACCACAACTTCTTTATCCACTCATCTGTTGATGGACATCTAGGTTGCTTCCGTGTTATAGCTATTGTACATACTGCTGCGATGAACAATGGGATACATGTGTCTCTTTCAATTTTGGTTTCCTCAGGGTATATGCCTAGGAGTAGGATTGTGGGATCACATGGGGTTTTATTCCTCATTTTTTAAGGAATCTCCGCACTGTCTTCCATAGTGGCTGTATCAGTTTACATTCCCACCAACAGTACAAAATTGTTTCCTTTTCTTCACACCCTTTCCAGCATTTACTGTTTGTAGACTTTTTGATGAGGGCCAGTCTGACCAGTGTGAGGTGATATTTCATTGTATTTTTTATTTGCATTTCTCTAATAATGAGTGATGTTGAGCATCTTTTCATGTGTTTGTTAGCCATCTGTATGTCTTTGGAGAAGTGTCTGTTTAGGTCTTTTTCCCACTTTTTGATTGGGTTGTTTGTTTTTCCGGTATTGAGTTGTATGAGCTGCTTGTATATTTTGGAAATTAATTGTTTCATTTGCTATTATTTTCTCCCATTCTGAGGGTTGTCTTTTCACTTTGTGGATAGTTTCCTTTGCTGTGCAAATGCTTTTAAGTTTAATCAGGTCCCACTTGTTTACTTTGGTTTTTATTTCCGTTACTCTAGGAGGTGGGTCATAGAGGCTCTTGCTTTGATTTATGTCATTGAGTGTTCTGCCTGTTTCCCTCTAAGAGTTTTATAGTTTCTGGTCTTACATTTAGGTCTCTAATCCATTTTGAGTTTATCTCTGTGTGTGGTGTTAGGAAGTGTTCTAATTTCATTCTTTTACATGTAGCTGTCCAGTTTTCCCAGCACCATTTATTGAAGAGGCTGTCTTTGCACCATTGTATATTCTTGTCTCCTTTTCAAAAATAAGGTATCCATAGGTGCATGGGTTTATTTCTGGGCTTTCTATCTTGTTCCATTGGTCTATATTTCTGTTTTTGTGCCAGTACCATGCTGTCTTGATGACTGTAGCTTTGTAGTATAATCTGAAGACTGTATCTTTGTAGTATAATCTGAAGTCAGGAAGGTTGATTCCTCCAGCTCCATTCTTCTTTCTCAAGACCATTTTGGCTATTCGGTGAATTCCATATGAATTGTGAAATTTTTTGTTCTAGTTCTGTGAAAAATGCCATCGGTAATTTGATAGGGATCACATTGAATCTGTAGATTGTGTTTGGTAGTATAGTCATTTTCACAATATTGATTCTTCCTACTCAGGAACATGGACTATCTCTCTATCTGTTTATGTCATCTTTGATTTCTTTCATTCAGTTCAGTTCAGTCGCTCAGTCGTGTCTGACTCTTTGTGACCCCATGAATTGCAGCACGCCAGGAATCAATCCCTGTCCATCACCAACTCCCGGAGTTCACCCAGACTCATATCCATCGCGTCAGTGATGCCATCCAGCCATCTCATCCTCTGTTGTCCCCTTCTCCTCCTGCCCCCAATCCCTCCCAGCATCAGAGTCTTTTCCAATGAGTCAACTCTTCACATGAGGTGGCTAAAGTACTGGAGTACTTTCCTTCCAAAGAACACCCAGGACAATCTCCTTTAGAATGGACTGGTTGGATCTCCTCACAGTCTAATTAGTGTCTTATAATTTTCTGTATACAGTTCTTTTGTCTCCTTAGGTAAGGTTATTCCTAGATATTTAATTATTTTTGTTGCAATGGTGAATGGGAGTGATTATTTAATTTCTCTTTCTGGTTTTTCATTGTTAGTATATAGAAATGCAAGTGATTTCTGTGTATAGATTTTGTATCCTAAAACTTTGATAAATTCACTGATTAGCTCTAGTAATTTTCTGATAGTATCTTTAGGGTTTTCTAAGTACAGTATCGTGTCATCTGGAAACAGTGAGAGCTTTACTTCTTTTCAGATTTGGATTCGTTTTATGTCAAGAGCCACGTTAGGCATTACTGACAAAATGGAGGCATGGCCCCAGCCCCCTCTCCTCATTCCGCAGGCACGGCCCCAGGTTGAAGGAGTTAGGCCTTTTCCTCTCCTAGGCTGAGTTGATTGAAAAGGAATATTAAGGTGCTTATTGTTCTTGAGAGGAGCATGAGAAGGCACAAAGCCTTCTGCAGCTGTGCTCAGAAAATAATTCATAAAGTTAATCATTGACATTCGTTCAAGGACTTTTACAAAAGAGTGTTCCAGGATGAGCACATAGGCCGTAGCTTGAGGCCATGGGAGGGATTGCTATCTGAAGCCTATTCGTCAGGAGAATGTTTATGGCAAAGGAGTTTACTGAATTTAGGGCTTAGAAATAATTAAAACAGTTAGAAGTTAAAGATTTAAGGAATGTTGTAAAGTTAGCATATTTTACTATAGCTTGCAGAAGTTTGGAATTTTTAGAGACACTATAGCTAGAAGCCTTTTTAAGAGATAGTGAGCTCAGGATGTTAGGGGTAAACAGGATTTAGGAAGATAAGTAGTAAACTGAGGAATGTAGCATGAGTTACAATGTAATCACAAGTTAACTATAGGACACATTAGAGGTGGTAGATAATAGATGATAAGGCTGATTCTTAGAGAATCCCTGAAGCAGGAACTCTGTTTGAAGAGCAACAATGATTTATGGAGATAATAAATCTGGGAGAGGGGGAACTGAAAATGTCAAACCTCTGGCCTAATATTTTTGTAAAAGTATAAAAGAGAATCTTAAACTTGAAATAAACAGGCAGTCCAAAAGAAAACTGAGAGGCTGTCTCATCGCTGACACCATCGCTGACATCTCTTCAGGTTGAATCCCTGGCTGCTGGAGCTGGGCTCCAGCAGTTTTATTTCTTTTTCTTCACTGATTGCTGTAGCTAAGACTTCCAGAAATATGTTGAATAATAGTGGTGGAAGTGGACAACCTTGTCTTGTTCCTGATCTTAGGGGGAATGCTTTCAGTTTTTCACCATTGAGAATAATGTTTGCTGTAGGCTTATCATATATGGCCTTTACCATGTTGAGGTAAGTCCATCTATGCTCATTTTTTGAAGAGTTTTATTCATAAATGGTGCTGAATTTTGTCAAAGGCTTTTTCTGCATCTACTGAGATGATCATATGGTTTTTATCTTTCAATTTGTTAATATGGTATATCACATTGATTGATTTGCGTATATTGAAGAATCCTTGCATCTCTGGAATAAACCCAACTTGATCATGGTGTATGAGCTTTTTGATGTGTTGCTGAATTCTGTTTGCTAAAATTATGTTGAGGATTTTTGCATCTATGTTCATCAGTGATACTGGCCTGTAGTTTTCATTTTTTGTGCTGTCTTTGTCTGCTTTGGCATAGTCAATAAGCAGAAATAGATGCTTTTCTGGAACTGTCTTGCTTTTTCCATGATCCAGCGGATGTTGGCAATTTGATCTTTGGTTGCTCTGCCTTTTCTAAAACCAGCTTGAACATCTGGAAGTTCACGGTTCACATATTGCTGAAGCCTGGCTTGGAGAATTTTGAGCATGACTTTACTAGTGTGTAAGATGAGTGCAATTGTGTGGTAGTTTGAGCATTCTTTGGCATTGCCTTTCTTTGGGATTGGAATGAAAACTGACCTTTTCCAGTCCTGTGGCCACTGCTGAGTTTTCCAAATTCGCTGGCATATTGAGTGCAGCACTTTCACAGCATCATCTTTCAGGATTTGGAATAGCCCAACTGGAATTCCATCACCTCCACTAGCTTTGTTCGTAGTGATGCTTTCTAAGGCCCACTTGACTTCACATTCCAGGATGTCTGGCTCTAGGTCAGTGATCACACCATTGTGATTATCTGGGTCATGAAGATCTTTTTTGTACAGTTCTTCTGTGTATTCTTGCCATCTCTTCTTAATATCTTCTGCTTCTGTTAGGTACATACCATTTCTGTCCTTTATCGAGCCCATCTTTGCATGAAATGTTACTTTGGTATCTCTGATTTTCTTGAAGAGATCCCTAGTCTTTCCCATTCTGTTGTTTTCCTCTATTTCTTTGCATTGATCGCTGAAGAAGGCTTTCTTATCTCTTCTTGCTATTCTTTGGAACTCTGCATTCAGATGTTTATATCTTTCCTCTTCTCCTTTGCTTTTCACTTCTCTTCTTTTCACAGCTATTTGTAAGACCTCCTCAGACAGCCATTTTGCTTTTTTGCATTTCTTTTCCATGGGGATGGTCTTGATCCCTGTCTCCTGTACAATGTCACAAACCTCATTCCATAGTTCATCAGGCACTCTATCTATCAGATCTAGGCCCTTAAATCTATTTCTCACTTCCACTGTATAATCATAAGGGATTTGATTTAGGTCATACCTGAATGGTCGAGTGGTTTTCCCTACTTTCTTCAATTTAAGTCTGAATTTGGCAATAAGGAGTTCATGGTCTGAGCCACAGTCAGCTCCTGGTCTTGTTTTTGCTGACTGTATAGAGCTTCTCCATCTTTGGCTGCAAAGAATATAATCAATCTGATTTTGGTGTTGACCATCTGGTGATGTCCATGTATAGAGTCTTCTCTTGTGTTGTTGGAAGAGGGTGTTTGCTATGACCAGTGCATTCAGGAAGCAACAGTTAGAACTGGACATGGAACAACAGACTCGTTCCAAATAGGAAAAGGAGTTCGTCAAGGCTGTATATTGTCACCCTGTTTATTTAACTTCTATGCAGAGTACATCATGAGAAATGCTGGACTGGAAGAAACACAAGCTGGAATCAAGATTGCCGGGAGAAATATCAATAACCTCAGATATGCAGATGACACCACCCTTATGGCAGAAAGTGAAGAGGAACTAAAAAGCCTCTTGATGAAAGTGAAAGTGGAGAGTGAAAAAGTTGGCTTAAAGCTCAACATTCAGAAAACGAAGATCATGGCATCCAGTCCCATCACTTCATGGGAAATAGATGGGGAAATAGTGGAAACAGTGTCACACTTTATTTTTCTGGGCTCCAAAATCACTACAGATGGTGACTGCAACCATGAAATTAAAAGACGCTTACTCCTTGGAAGGAAAGTTATGACCAACCTAGATAGCATATTGAAAAGCAGAGACATTACTTTGCCAACAAAGGTTCGTCTAGTCAAGGCTATGGTTTTTCCTGTGGTCATGTATGGATGTGAGAGTTGGACTGTGAAGAAGGCTGAGCGCCGAAGAATTGATGGTTTTGAACTGTGGTGTTGGAGAAGACTCTTGAGAGTCCCTTGGACTGCAAGGAGATCCAACCAGTCCATTCTGAAGGAGATCAGCCCTGGGATTTCTTTGGAAGGAATGATGCTAAAGCTGAAACTCCAGTACTTTGGCCACCTCATGCGAAGAGTTGACTCATTGGAAAAGACCCTGATGCTGGGAAGGATTGGGGGCAGGAGGAGAAGGGGACGACAGAGGATGAGACGGCTGGATGGCATCACTGACTCGATGGACGTGAGTCTGAGTGAACTCCGGGAGTTGGTGATGGACAGGGAGGCCTGGCGTGCTGCGATTCATGGGGTCGCAAAGAGTCGGACACGACTGAGCGACTGATCTGATCTGATCTGTCTGCTTTTGGTATCAGGGTAATGGTGGCCTCATAGAATGAGTTTGGAAGTGTCCCTTCATCTGCAATTTTTTGGAAGAGTTTTACAACGATAGGCATTAGCTCTTCTCTAAATGTCAGATAGAATTGTCTTGTGAAGCCCTGGTCCTGGGCTTTTGATTTTTGGGAGATTCTTGATCACAGCTTCAATTTCAGTGCTTATAATTGGACTATTCCTAATTTCTATTTCTTCCTGGTTCAGTCTTGGAAGATTGAACTTTTCTAAGAATCTGTCCATTTCTTCCAGGTTATCCATTTCATTGCAATAGAGTTGTTCGTAATATTATAATCCTTTGTATTTCTGCATTGGCTGTTGTAAGCTCTCCTTTTTCACTTCTAATTTTGTTGATTTGATTCGTCTTTCTTTTTTTCTTGATGAGTCTGTCAATTTTGTTCATCTTCTCAAAGAACCAGCTTTTAGTTTTTTTGATTTTCAGTGTTGTTTCTTTCTTTTTCATTTCTTTATTCTCAGATCTTTATGATTTCTTTCCTTCTACTAATTTTGGGGTTTTGTTCTTCTTTTTCCAGTTGTTTTAGGTGTAAAGTTAGGTTGTCTATTCAATGTTTTTCTTGTTTCTTTTGGTAGGATTGTATTGCTATAAACTTCCCTCTTAGAACTGCAGCTTTTGCTGCAGCCCATAGGTTTTGAATTGTCGTGTTTTTGTTGTCGTTTGTTTCTAGAAGCTTTTTGATTTCCCTTTTGATTTCTTCAGTAACCTGTTGGTCATTTAGAAATGTGTTGTTTAATCTCCATGTGTTTGTGTTTCTTACACTTTTTTTCTTGTAATTGATATCTAGTCTCTTGGGTTGCAGTCAGAGAAGATGCTTGATACGATTTCAATTTTCTTAAATTTACTGAGGTTTGATTTGTGACCCAAGATGTGGTCTATCCTGGAGTATGTTCCATGTGTGCTTGAGAAGATGTTTCCTGCATTGGGAATGTCCTGAAGATATCTATGAGATCCAGCTCATCTAATGTATCATTTAAGATTTGTGTTTCCTTATTAATGTTCTGTTTCAATGATGTGTCCATTGGTATGGGTGGGGTGTTAAAGTCTCCTACTATTATTGTGTTACTTCAATCTCTCCTTTTATGTCTGTTGGTGTTTGTCTTATGTATTGAGGTGCTATGTTGGATGCATAGATATTTACAATTGTATGTCTTCCTCTTAGATTGATCGCTTGATTATTATGTAGTGTCTTCCTTATCTCTTATAATGTTCTTTATTTTAAGGTCTGTTTTGTCTGATATCAGGATTGCTACTCCAGCTTTCTTTTGCTTCCCATTTGCATGGAACATATTTTTCCATCCTCTCACTTTCAGTCATATGTGTCTTTAGGTCTGAAGTGGGTTTTTTGTAAACAGCATATATACAGGTCTTGTTTTTTTATCCATTCAGCCAGTGTGTGTCTTTTGGTTGGAGCATTTAATCCATTTACATTTAAAGTAATTATTGATATATATGTTCCTATTGCCATTTTCTTAATTGTTTGGGGTTGATTTTGTAGCTCTTTTTCCTTCTCTTGTATTTCTTGACTATATAAGTCCCTTTAACATTTGTTGTAAAGCTGGTTTAGTGCTACTGAATTCTCCTAACTTTTGCTTGTCTAAAAAGCTTTTTATTTTTCCATCAATTTTGAGTGAGATTCTTGCCAGGGACAGTAATCTTGGTTGTAGATTTTTCTCTTTCAGTACTTTAAATCCATCCTGCCATTCCCTCTGGCCTGCAGAGTTTCTGCTGAAAGATCAGCTGTTAAGTGTATGGGGTTTCCCTTGTATGTTACTTGTTGCTTCTCCCTTGCTGCTTTTAATATTCTTTCTTTGTGTTTAGTCTTTGTTAGTTTGATTAGTATGTGTTTTGGCATGTTTCTCCTTGGGTTTATCCTGTATGGGACTCTTTGTGCCTCTTGGACTTGACTGACTTCCTTTTCCATGTTCGGGAAATTTTCAACTATAATCTCTTCAAAAACTCTCTCATACCCTTTCTTTTTCTCTTCTTCTTCTGGGACCCCTGTAATTTGAATGTTGGTGTGTTTGATATTGTCCCAGAGGTCTCTGAGACTATCCTCAGTTCTTTCATTCTTTTTTATTTTATTCTACTCTTCAGAAGTTATTTCCACCTTTTTATCTTCCAGCTCACTTATTCGTTCTTCTGCTTCAGATATTCTGCTATTGATTCCTTCTAGAGTATTTTTAATTTCTGTAATTGTGTTGTTTGTCTCCGTATGTTTATTCTTTAATTCTTATAGGTCTTTGTTAATTGATTCTTGCATTTTCTCCAATTTGTTTTCAAGGTTTTTGATCATGTTTACTATCACTATTCTGAATTCTTTTTCAGATAGTTTGCATATTTCCTCTTCATTTATTTGGACTCTGTGTTTCTAGTTTGTTCCTTCGTTTGTGTTCTATTTCTCTGCCTTTTCATTATTTTTTTTAAACTTATTGTGTTTGAGGTCTCCTTTTCCCAGGCTTCAGTGTTGTATTCTTTTTTCTTTTTGGTTTCTGCCCTCCTAAGGTTGATCCAGTGGTTTGTGTAAGCTTCTTATAGGGTGAGATTTGTGCTGAATTTTTGTTTGTTTGCTTTTCCTCTGAAGGGCAAGGCTGGGTGAGGTGGTAATCTTGTGTGCTGATGATTGGGTTTGTGTTTTTCTTTTGTTTGCTGTTTAGGTGAGGCATCCTGCACAGGGTGCTACTGCTGGTTGGGTGATGCCAGGTCTGATGTTCAAGTGGTTTCCTTTGTGTGAGTTCTCACTATCTGATACTCCCTAGGATTAGTACTCTGGTAGTCTAGGGTCTTGGAGTCAGTGCTCCTACTCCAAAGGCTCAGGGCTTGATCTCTGGTCAGGAACAAAGTTTCCACAAGTGGTTTGTTATGGCATTAAGTGAGATTAAAACAAATATCCAAAAATGAAAAGCCAAAGATGAACCCCAGAAATGGCAGTTACAAAATCGGGCAAATAATAATTAAAATAATGGAATATACACATATACATATATACCCAGGAGCAAACTCAAAACAGTCCAACAAAAATAAAGTACAGTCGATTGACAAAGGTGAACAAAGGAAATAAAAAATTATATTTACCAGTTAAGAACAAAACTAACTAAAGCACAAACTGGAAAACAAAACTAAAGCTAGGTGCCAAGTGGTGACTAAAGCAATGGAAACAAAAGACTAACAAATCTGTTGAGAGGAAAGGAAAGAAAGAATAGATATGAAAAGTTAAATAGAGATAGATTAAGATTTATATATATTAAAGATTAAAGGCAAGGGGGAAAGAATAGTAGGAAAGGCAAACAAAGGAATAAATGTAGAAAAAATATAATATTTTTTAAAAATTAAAATTATAAAAAAGAGACGGAAAAAAAAAAAAACTCCACAGAACTGCAAAAGCCCAACGTAGAGGCAGAGGTTTATAACAACAATAAAAAAAATGTGACTGAGAAGGAAAAAAGCTCAAAAGCTTAATTAGATTTCAGAGTGCCAATGAAATCGACAACTACAACAGAGAGGGGAAAAAAGGAATTTACAGAACAAGTGAAAACATAAGAATAATAAATGTTTTTCTTGAGTCACTGACGTCAGATTCCTTTCCCTCGCTGTGAGTCACAGTCCACCTCACCTCCCTAGGATGCCCTCCAAAACTGTTCTGGTCTTTGGACCTGCTGTGGGGCCAGCTCAGATTCTAATCTGGTCCTACTCCTGGGTGTTCTTGCCTCCAATGTCCACAGCTATCAGAACTAATGCATTTCTTTTGTGGGAGCTCTCAATGACCTTTTATATATTCCATAGACACAGAGTCTGCCTAGTTGATCATGTGGATTTAATCTGCAGCTTGTACAGCTGGTGGGAAGGTTTTGGTCTTCTTCCTCAGCCACACTGCCTCTGGGTTTCAACTGTGGTTTTATTTCTACCTCTGCATGTGAGTCGTCCACTGGGGTTTGCTCCTGAGGCTGCCCTGGAGGACTTGGGTTTGCCCCTGTGAGGGCAAGGTGTGGAGGTGGTGCAGCTGCTTGGGTTGCAGGGGTTCTGGCAGCACCAGGTACTCAGAGGAGTTGGCGGCTAAGGCAGCAGGAAATATATGCTCTAGAAAGGTATGACCACCAGTATTGGCCAATATGCTCCAGTATTCTTGCCTGGAGAACCCACCTCCCTGACAGAGAAGCCTTGAAGGCCATAGTCAGGGTCACAAAGAGTCGGACACTACCAAAGCAACCCTGCATGC